>NC_082669.1:39816905-40441905 GCF_025265405.1 Mesoplodon densirostris
ATGGAGTAAATGTGATCACTTAAAGATGATTCAACTGACAGTGGCTAAGATTTTAAGAGCACCTGGAAGGACAAAGAAGCTGTAACAAAAGCAGTGACTTCTCTAAATTTTTTTCCCACATGTGACAAATGGAGGAAATGCCCATCCTAGTAGAGAAAAGGAGACACCTAGTCACCAAGAGGAAAGCCAGGAGGCATGGTGGCAGAAGAACGTGACACACAGTTTGCCCAATGCACAAGCCTGGACTGTCATTCATCTACATCTAAAAGAAATATTTGATCACATGAGCTGAGCTTCTAAGTAAGTAAATTATCATAGAAAAAAAGTTTTTTCAGGCCATAAAGAAATGAATATTTGAGCCAAATTTTCAAATATAGCTATTAAACACTCCAAAAGTGCCACCACTGAGCAAGACACTGTCTTTGACTTCACATGCTATGGGAAGGCAATAAGCAAATACAGAAAAAGGACAGGGATTGGTGGTGGAAATGAGTGAAGAAATCACGTTTGTCTATATTCTACCTTGCAGTGTAACAAAAATTGAAAGTTTTTTTTTTTTTAATAGTCAAAAAAAGATAAACTGAAGTCTAAACTTCTTTAAAGTCTCAGCCTTCATGGGGCGTCTTCTTTGAGGCTACACATATAAGGAGGCAGGATAAAATGCCCATAAATTTGAAAAACTACGTGTCCCTCATACATTTCAAGTTGACATCTTAAATTAATCGTAAGGGAAAATAGTTGTAAAGGATGTAATACTGACATTTTAAAATACAACTTTACATTACCTTTTTCAATGAACTCAATGGGACATAAATGACATAGTGATTTGACACTCATCACCATCCATTGAAAAATAGATTCAACCAAGTTTTCTTAAATAGTTGCAAATTTTACATGATTCTTTTTTCCCACTGAAATTGTGTTTCCATTTCTCTTTTCTCATACGGTTTTATCTCACTATAATAAGTGTTTAATATTTGAAAGTCCTTTATTGATTATGTTATCATACTTCTCTGCAGCAAAAATGTATATAAATTGAATTTTTTTAACTTAAAAAATATCCTGTTATCATGAGGTCGTAAGTATTAAAAAAACATTCTTCTACATAGAGGTTTTTTTTTTTTAAGCATTAGTAGTACACCGTTTAACAAAACAATATAAATATTTCAAAAATGTTTGATAAAGATCATTAAATATAAGAAGTAAAATTTTATTGGAAATGCATCTCCTAATGAGGTGGGGGCGTAATTATGGTGTCTTAATTAGAGACGGCTTCTGCACACCAAAAGATAAACTGTCCCTTTGTTTGGCATCCTGGGAGTTTTTAAACCCTGGAGCTGTTGGGAACATTGTGATGATGTGGCTAACTTTGGGGTATAATATAAACCTAACAGTGTGTAATATAAATTTGTAATATAATATAATAACTTTGTAATATAACTGTGTAATAAACTTTGGGGTGTAATATAAACTTAACAGAGCCTTCCACTGTTCAGCACAGCTCCCAGCATCCAACAGGTAATCAATGAATGTTCATTTTCTTGGTCTTCTCCTTTCTCATCCTTTCAGCTCTCAACCATGCTGGGGCAACGACTAGCCTAACAAATGAAGCCATCCCAACTCCAAGAGCATTGTTTTAACAAGGATCTCCTCAGACGAACCAGTGTAAATAGAAACTTCCTTATGTCACCATGTTCTCTTTGTAGCAAGAAACAAAGATTTATAAAGATAGGTTTATACGTGTAGATATACTTTTAATCAAATGGCTTAATGTAATATATACACATATAAAACTCTAAAACCAATGTTATTGAAAAAATAAGTTCTATGTAAGGGCATTAAAACTATGACATTTATTGAAAAAATACACCAACTTAAAAAGCTGTATTTCTTTTCCAATATTAAATACTTACAGTATGTCAAGCAAGTAGAAACTGCACTTGGATATACAATGCCTGGAACACTTGAGTCTTTTTTTTTTTTTTTTTTTTTTTTTGCGGTACGCGGGGCTCTCACTGTTGTGGCCTCTCCCATTGTGGAGCACAGGCTCCGGACGCGTAGGCTCAGCAGCCATGGCTCACGGGCCCAGCCGCTCCTCGGCATGTGGGATCTTCCCGGACCGGGGCACGAACCCGTGTCCGCTGCATCGGCAGGCGGACTCTTAACCACTGCGCCGCCAGAGAAGCCCTTGAGTCATTTTTAAAAACACCGATGGTGTTTTAGAAGGATCGACTCTTCTATTAGCATAAGTAGGCTGTGGATTTTTTCACATGTAATGACTTCTGTTTCTACCTGCTGCCTGAGTATACCGCCTACTACTGCAGGGTCTGACTCCACACTTCCCCACTGGTATCCCTGTATTCTTCTCACATGAGGAAAACACTCTACGAAACAGGTACTCTTTTTTTTAACATATTAAAAAAATTGGGCTTCCCCGCTGGCGCAGTGGTTGAGAGTCCGCCTGCCGATGCAGGGGACACAGGTTCGTGCCCCGATCAGGGAAGATCCCACGTGTCGCGGAGCGGCTGGGCCTGTGAGCCATGGCCGCTGAGCCTGCGCGTCCGGAGCCTGTGCTCTGCAATTGGAGAGGCCACAACAGTGAAAGGCCCGCTTACCGCAAAAATAAAATGAAAATAAAAAAATAAATTAATGGCTCATTATTTTTTTGCAATAGATTGTTTATTAGTATTTTTTGTTTTTGTTTTTAGCTAGAATATTTCTGTTTCTCTTTCAAAGAAATGTGCAAAGGATGTGAAAACTCTTTAAAAAATAAATAGAATCTTGTTTCAAAATAAAGATTTTAGGAGAACTTCTTTGTAAAAGCAAACTATTGCATTTTAAGTGTCTTTGTTTGTTAGCAAGCCCTAATATAGCAACTCAACAGTAATTGCTATTTTATAATCTCCTGAATATTTAATTATTTATTATGCAAATTAATACTCTTTGGAGTATGCACCCACCTAGCCATGGAGTTCTTTTCTGTCCACATATTTTACTTTTGCAGCTTTTGCCAGTCACTGTAAAGAAGCATCTTGAAATTTACTAATTCCAGGCATAAACAGACTTCTGCCAGACACATAGCAGCTACACTTCATGTCTTTGTCTTTAATTAAAGAAAGACATACGGCAGACTTGCAAAATTTGAGGAAAACATTTTTTTGTAACAGCTAGGAGTTCACTTCAGCAGAATTGTATTGTCATCGTGACTACAGGGCTCCAGGACCAGGCTGTGACTCCATAATCCCCAGCAGAATGCGGGGGTGTAACAAGAGGTATCAGGTTGAATTCCATATAATTGTCGTTTTGCAGGTCAAAAATTGCAATTTCATGTGGTTCAACCAAATAATTGCTGCATATAGGCTCTTTCCTCAAAGAAAGCTCCACAACACAGACTCCTTCAGGAATATGCTAGAGAAATGCTCCCCAGGAACTATTTCCTAAATTTGGTAAAACTTCATAATACAATATTTATTAGTTTCAGTATAGTCTACCAAGTCATTTCATGCAGCACAGACTTGGTGGGCAAGTGTTTTGCTATTCGACTGGATATCTGTTCAATTCACCACAGCCCTTCTTCTTCCAGAAGCAACTGGCGCCATCACAGTCCTAGAAGTATCAACAAGGAGCGAGGGATGTGCACCCTGGGCTGAAGTGTGAGGCAGTCAACAAAAGAGAATGGTCTGAACACACAAAAATATGTTGACCATCTTAAGACTGGTTCGTGATCGCTGTAACTGGCCCCCAAATAGTTCTACCTTGCATTTGTATGAATACACCCACAAGGCAAGCAGGGGGTATTATTCCCATTTTACAGATGAGGAAATCAAAACTCCCAGATATGAAGTAACTAACTCAGGGTCACCAGTGAGGAAATGGCATATCTAGATGAGAACTCTGTTCTGTCTCATAGTCTGTTTCCTTGGGAGATAATATTTGAAAATTCAGGATACTGGGCAGAATGTCCCTTTAACTTCTTCCCTCCTCTTCTTAGTGTCCTGTGCACACATGCTAATGAGGTAAGATGACTAGGTGTGGTGGGTTGGCTGTGACTCCACAAAGATTCAAGCACTTCTCTACTTCTGTGATAAAGGATGAAAATGACGAAAACACACATACTCCTTAGGAGAGAAGAGAGGGTAAAACAGGAAGTAAGCATTTCATAGATCCATGAGAATGGAGATCTAGAATCTTTGCATCAGTGTGGGGCAAGAAGAGGGAGAAGGGAAGACCCCTCCTCCTTGGCAGAGAGAGCTGCATGGTTGGTTCTGGGCTTTATTTTCACCATAGCAACATGAGTTGAATATGCCCTGTGGACAGAACCCAGTAATATAAGAGAATCACATATACACTCACTCACTGACCTTAGGAAATTTACCATCTGAAGAACGAGCTTGGACAGGCAAATGAAAAAAATGCATGGCAAAGACACCTGTGAGTGTTAATATGGATGTTCAAATGCTTGGAATGATAAACGTCATAAGAGAATAGCTATAAAAACCTTGAATAGAAATTGGCCCTGAAAAAGCTGGGAATTCTAAAGAGATGCTTAAAACTTCAGATAATTGCCAAATGCTGGAGCAGAATAAGATCAACACATAGGACATTTCTCTTTGAGAAAAAGTGCTTACCTGTTTGAGGTGCCAAGTGGCCTGGAAATATCTAGCAACTCTTGACTTTAAACTCTACTCATCTAGCTCCACTGTAACACAGGAGTCAATAAAAATAACTAGAATCTGTATAGTAACTTTCTTCTAAGGACTCAAAGAAAAATATAGGAGAAAATAGAATGTGTTTAAAAATAAAGCCCATCATCTCTATCAAAAAATATGCTGTGATAAATATTCCCACCCCAAAGTGACTTTTTATTTTTGCACTGTTGTAAAAATTTTTGTTATATGTCATGGTTAATCAAATTGATTTTTAAACCAGCTAATCCTAAAGGCAGAAGACGTTTGTCACAGTCTGTAACTTTCTGTACTTATTGTAGTTTTTGTTAGAAAACTCATCTACCCTGAAACCTATGTCCCTGTGTCCCTGACTTTTTGTATTAGATCAGCTTGTGTAGCTGCATTTGTATGGACGTAGATACTGCACTAGAACCTTACAGAAAAGGAAGATGTGAAAGCTCAAAAGTCATATAAGAAGTGAGTTTAGAATGGGTCTTATCCTGTCTGTAAAAACTCAGAAATCAAAGCCACTGAAGCCTGCAGAGAGAAAGCCACCCTTGACCTTTCCAGATTGATCTTTGGGTGGGTACATGAGCCCAGGGATTTCATGTGGATCACCTTTGAATCTTGGTATATAAATACCAGGAAATATGAATATTCAAACATGCTAACCAAACTTAGACCAACTTCAGGGCCTGATAAACAGAGAATGTCCAACAATTAAAATCATAAATGTGTGTAAGGTAAGTGGAAATGTATTTATGCTTTAAGTGTTTTTAAATGGCTCAAGTGTCACTTCTGATTTTCACTGTGTATGTCACCACACTCTTCCAGGCCAGACTAGTTTGGGGACCCTAAATCAGAGATGAAGTAATAAATCAGGACCATCATGATAGGATTAACACAAAGGCCACTAGAAGACCAAGCCTATATGTCATCTCACATTTAAGTTCTTTTCTCTCCTTATGCACTGGATCCCTCCAACGCCCCCTTTGAGGGCAACTTTCTATCCCTTTACATCTCTATCAGTGCACACACATCATTGTATTTTCCTTAGTTATATCTGTCTCCTAACCTAATGCATTAGTTTCCTTGGGCTGCCATAACAAAGTACCAAAAACTGTGTGGCATAAAATAGAGATTTATTGTCTCACAGTTCTGGAGACTAGAAGTCTGAAATTGAGGTATCAGCAGAGCTATGCTCCCTCTAAACCCGGTAGGGGAATGCCCCCTTGCCTCCTCCTGGCTTCTGGTGGTTTGCTGGTAATTATTGGCATTCCTTGGCTTGTTGGATGCATTACTCCAATCCTCCGTCTTCACATGGCATTCTCCTTGTCTCTGTGTCCAAATTTCTCCTTTTTAAGAGGACACAAGCCATATTGGATTAGAGATCACCCTAATTATCTCATTATAACCTAGATAAATTTGCAAAGACTCTATTTCCAAATAAAGTCACATTCTGAGGTACTGGGGGTTAGGACTTCAACCTATCTTTTTGAGGGCACACAATTCAACTCATAACACTTAGAATCAAGTGCTCAAGTGCTCCATTTAAGAAGTAACTCACTAACTAAATAACCCATTGTGCCAGATAATGGAAAAATAAAGATTATGTCTTTGATGGCATAGTTAGTATCTTCATTTTTTTTTTTTTGGTACGCGGGCCTCTCACCACTGCGGCCCCTCCCGTTGCGGAGCACAGGCTCCAGACATGCAGGCCCAGCGGCTATGGCTCACAGGCCCAGCTGCTCCGCGGCACGTGGGATCCTCCTGGACCGGGGCACGAACCCACACCCCCCGCATCGGCAGGTGGACCCTCAACCACTGCGCCACCAGGGAAGCCCAGTATCTTCAATTTTTATCCTCCATGTCCAGTATAGTAGTTAGTACAAAGTTGGTGTATTAGAAAAGTTTATTGATTGCATTAAGAATGGACAAAGGGGGCCTCCCTGGTGGCGCAAGTGGTTGAGAGTCCGCCTGCCAATGCAGGGGATACGGGTTCGTGCCCCGGTCTGGGAGGATCCCATATGCCGCGGAGCGGCTGGGCCCGTGAGCCATGGCCGCTGAGCCTGCGCGTCCGGAGCCTGCGCGTCTGGAGCCTGTGCTCCGCAACGGGGGAGGCCACAACAGTGAGAGGCCCGCATACCGCAAAAAAAAAAAAAAAAAAAAAAAAAGAATGGACAAAGGAAGGAAAAATAATTCCAATGTTGAGATCCTAAACTCAAACCTCATAAGACGCCTCCCCCTTCTTGAGTTCAGTATCAATTTTCAAACAAGTCAGTGCCCAAAAGGGCTGAAGAAACAGCGAAGAATCAACGTCCTAAGTACTCACTCAGTCAATGTGACCTTCACTTCTAATAGAGGCAAAAGCCATAATTACCCCACGTCACTTAATATTAATTGCAAATATTAAGTGCAAAATAGGAATTGTCCAAGTCCTAGATTTTTATTTATAAAAATAAACAAAATTTTGCTTATATTAAATCCCATCAAAGTCTAATTTCCAGAAGTTCCCCTGGACTTCCAAGTGGTCAAAATAAACCTATCTCAGTCTCAGAAGGAAATTCATGGAGTGATTCAGCACAAATTCTATCTGCAGACAAGACCTTCTCCCGAGGTTTCAAGAAACATGGATGTTCAGCCTGTTCTCCAGGTTCTGCAGGACTGGATCCTACATTCACCCTTGTTATCTGGTTGCAGTACTTAATCAGCCTTGTTGTCAAGTCTCTTTCTTCTGGCTAGCCTGTGGCATTTCAACCCATTTTTTTCTGCCACATGGCATTAAACTGCTCAGCACCTTCCTAAGTGCACCCCTTCCCCTTCTGTGTCTGAATGGCAAGCCCGCCTGTTGTTTGTTTCCTGTAATATGTAATCTAACATCTTTCATAGATGACTATATTAGTCTGAGTTCTCCAGAGAAACAGAACCAATAGATGGGAGAGACATTTACTGTAAGAAATTGGCTCGTACAATTAAGGAGGCTGAGAAGTACCAAGATCTATAGTCCATAAGCTAGAGTCCCAGGAGAGCCAATGGTGTAATTCTAGTCCGAGCCTGAGTCCAAAGGCAGAAGAAGACTAATATCCTAACTCAAAGATAGTCAAGCAGAGAAAAAGAATTCTTTCTTACTCAGCATTTTACTCTATTCAGGCCTCCAATGGATTGAATGTAGTCCACTTACATTGGGCAGGACAATCTACTCTACTCACTCTATGGATTCAAGTGTAAATCTCATCCAGAAACACCATCACAGACACATCCAGAAATAAAGTTTAACCAAATATCTGGACACCCCATAACCCAGTCAAGATGACATAAGATTAACCATCACAATGACACACTGCAACCCTCAAACCAGCATGGTCCTCTCTGAACCTCTCAAATAACTCCACAATCTTCTTAACATGTGGAGACTAACACTGACCACAGCATGTGACGACAATCGGACCAGCTCAGAGGCAGGAAGGATCGCTTCCCAGCCCTGAAGAGGCACATCCCTGTTTACACAACCTGCCACCAGAGATGAAGTTGTGAACACAGAGAGAGAGAAACAGTCCTTGCTCCTTGCTCCTGCCAGCCACAGAGGGAGCCCACTAGTCTGCTTTCAAACCTCTGCAAGCCTGAGGATTCCCCTTTCATTCCATATGGCCCCAAGAGTACTGCATGCTTCAGATCTGGACCTAGGATCCAATTTGGGTGCTATTGATGATAACAATAGTGACACTGCAGCTACCCTTTATTGAATACCTACTCAGTGCCAGACATTTTACATAATTATCTCACATAGTGTCATCTCACATGGTTAATATTTATTACCTCACTTTCACAGATGAGAAAAGTGACTCTCAGACAGGTAAATAACTTACTTCGGGCAAGTAAAAGTTCTCTAATTCATTCCCAGTCCCAACTCCAAAGCCTGTGCTATTTTCACTGTCTGCACAGCTCCCAGACTTGGCTGAGCAGGACACCCATTGGGTGGCCTAAGTTTTGCCAGTCCTCTCAAAAGATGCTGGACTATATGGGCTATGACAAGGGATTGTATTCAATCCTAGGGAGCTTCTCCAAACTCCAGCTCAGGATTATAACTGGAGAGTCAGTTTCCAAGGACGAAAATGACTAACTGATCTTGGCATCCCTCACAACATCGGACAAAGACACCTTACACTTAACAGACAATCAAACATATACTGAATTAGTGTCTCTTGTGGAGAGGCAGGGTTAGCATTCCCCTTGGGTCTTCCAGAATTTGCACAGAATGACAAGGCTGAAGATGAGAAATATCCTTAGCGGAGTAATTTTCAAGTTCTACTTGTAGGACAGTAGGTTGTATTTTAAATTTTTCTAATAGACTAGCTCTCCTAACCACCTTTGTCCATTATTCTATTCATGCAATCCATCATCAATGAATATATGAATATTTATGTGTAGCTCTAATATGTATAGCACTTTAGCAGGCAATTCCCTTAAAGACTACTGCAGTGTTCTGTGAACAAATATCAGTGGGGTCTCATGACCCTCTTCTAGGCCAACTTTTAACCTGATTAATTGGAATTATAATATCACCAGGCAAGCGATAGTGGGGAAACAAGATTTAAGTCAGATTACTAAGACAGTGAGTTAGAAACATGAGTATGCGCCAGAATGCCAACTGCTGTAACTAAGACAGTGAGGTTTGCAGACCCAGTTCAGCAGAGGGGAGGACAGAGAAGGGAGGGACAGCGAACTCGGCCTTGACACTGATGGGTTATTCCAGGAAATTCTCAGGACTTCTTTGTTTTCATTTTCTATCTTAATGAACACTTACAAACTTAATGTTGCCACAACCCCAAAAGCCTAAATTTATGCTTCCCAACATTTTTCGTATTTTTAGACTGTTTCCAACAATTATGTTTTATCAATTGTTACGTGGGCACAATATTCATTGCAGCTCTATTTACAGTAGCCAGGACATGGAAGCAACCTAAGTGTCCATCGACAGAGGAATGGATAAAGAAGATGTGGCACATATATACAATGGAATATTACTCAGCCATAAAAGGAAACGAAATTGAGTTATTTGTAGTGAGGTTGATGGACCTAGAGACTGTCATACAGAGTGAAGTAAGTCAGAAAGAGAAAAACAAGTACCGTATGCTAACACATATATATGGAATCTTAAAAAAAAATGGTTCTGAAGAACCTAGGGGCAGGACAGGAATAAAGACGCAGACGTAGAGAATGGACTTGAGGACACGGGGAGGGGGAAGGGTAAGCTGGGACGAAGTAAGAGAGTGGCATGGACATATATACACTACCAAATGTAAAATCGATAGCTAGTGGGAAGCAGCCACACAGCACAGGGAGATCAGCTCAGTGCTTTGTGACCACCTAGAGAGGTGAGATAGGGAGGGTGGGAGGGAGACACAAGAGGGAGGGGATATGGGGATATATGTATATGTATAGCTGATTCACTTTGTTATACAGCAGAAACTAACACACCATTGTAAAGCAATTATACTCCGATAAAGATGTTAAGAAAAAAAAAGAGTTATGTGGGCAGACCTCAGGAAGGGATTATATGTATACTCTCTGGTCCTACCTTCTCTCTCCAATGCTGGAGAACAAGAACTGAATTAGGGTATGCATGGTAAGGGAAAGGGTCCAATGAATTATTCTCTTTCCCCATCCGTGGTCAGAACCAATGAAGAGACAGGTAAGTCAGCCTGGCAGAGGAGGAGCAAATTGTCAGCTTCATGACTGATCAAGCCCTGGAGAATATGCTTAGATGTGTGAGCACAAGTGTATTCCAAATTACAATCTAGAATTCAGCTAGGCTTACCCCTAGGTCCTGGTGTAGGAGCTGACTGCTCTACTGCACCGCAGAGAACAGCTGGGTGTATTCAACCTGCAGGAGGGAGACATCAAAATAGGGCTCAGCAGGGATGGAGCCACACAGGCCTGCTCCTCCTCTACAAACCACCCATCCCACGTGTGCCGCTCTGCCACACTTCCTTCCCTCAGCAAGTGAAAGTGAAGAGCAGCCAGGAGTGCATCTCTAAACTAGTAGCTCTCCAAGTGTGCTCTGAGGACCAGCAACATCAGTGGCATCTGGGAACTTGTGAGAAAGGCAGATTCTCAGGCCTCACCCTTGACCTACTGAATCAGGAATACTGGGGACCAAAAAGCTGTGTTTACAAGCCTTCCAGGTGATTCTGCTGCTCACTAAGGTTGAAGGACCACTACTCCAAAGAGTCATTCTACACCTAGAATCACCTGGGACATTTTTAAAATGTCAGGCTGTCCAGGCCTTCCTCCAGACCAATAAGACCAGAATCTCTGGGGTGAGGCCAGGTATCAGTATTTTTAATACCTGAGGTAGTGACTGAATATGAGAGCTTTCTGGACATTGCAGATGTTTAAAGCTAACTCTTTTATGGACACATTTGTGGGTGAAGAGACCTCCTCCCTCCACCACCCGCACGCACCCCCATTGCTGGGGATCTCCCTCCCGTACTTTGCTACAATGGTAGTTCTCAACTCAAGGCAATTTTGTCTCCCAGGGTACATGTGGCAATGTGAGCAGACAGTTTTGACTGGCAGGACTGGGAGAGGGCATGTAACTGGCATCTAGTGGGAAGAAGCCAGGGATGCTGCTAAACATCCCACAAAGCACAGGATAGCTCCTTTCAACAAAGAATTATCCAGTACAAAACGTCAATATTGCCAAGGTTGAGAAACCCTGCACAACAGCCTATATTTCTAAATCTACTATATACAGTAATTGTATATGCCAAGGTTTGGCTGTAATAAAACTGCATTTTTAAATGATTTACAAAACTCTTTCCTACAAATTAGACAAGTTTTTCTCCTCCCCATTTAGAGTGGAGGTTCTGGATCCTTTATCAACATTTCTTCAGTTATCTCCTTTATGATTGCATTTCAGTGTAGATGTCTAGACTACAGGCTGACAAAGCCTATCCTCCATGTCTGTTTTCTCACTTTGTAAAACACCTTGCAGTGTCCCATACAGACAGGCACTTGATTAATGCTATTTGATGATGACTGAATTAGCTTTTCTTTGTTGGGAAGGACAACTCTTTTAAATGCAAGTACCACCTAATCTCAGTGTAATTTCAAAAGCATTTTATTATGTGCAACCTTTGTACCTGTAGTTCTATAATTCTGCATTTAATATATTTCTTGCCGTATCACAGGAATTCCAGAGCAGCACTTTGTCAAGTATGTTCAGGTGATCTCAATGTGCTGGGCTCCTTTCTGTTCTCTTTCATTTACATTTTCAATAGGATACTGATACATTTCCTGCTAAATGCATTCTGTTTAGGGTTGCCAGATAAAATACGAGGCTCTTAGTTAAATTTGAATATCAGATAAACAATAAATAATGTTTTAGTATAAGTTTGTCCCAAATACTTCTTGGGATATACTTACATTAAAAAAATTTGTTGTTTATCTGATATTCAAATTTCATGCACATTTCAAATTTCACAGAAATTTCATGAGTTTTCCTTTCATATATGCCATCTTTTTGAGAAAATTTACATTCTTTTTTCAGTAAAATTACTAGATAACTTTCTATTAGAATAAGGGCTGATATTTTAGATCGTATACCCAGAAGAGCCATACTGTTTACTAAAATATTAGTATCTTCCATACATGTTAGAAAATGGGCACTACTCTGACCCTCCTAAGTGGTCTTCCAACCTCCCCCAAATTTCTTCTGAGTCAGCAACTAAAGGGTTAGCACCTGGCAACTGGGTAGGGTCTCCAAGACCTGGCTCAGGTACCTCCCCTGACATCCATTCTGAATGGTCAGTGCCTAGATGCACTGCTGTTAAATGTTTTTAATATCACCCCTAAGTACCACTCTCAATTTAAAGTATACAAATGATTCCCCAAAGAATCAAAATACAGATACAATTACATCCCTTGTATATATTTGAATAAATATATTTTTAAAGTCATGTACACTTTCATCTCATTTTACACCCATGTCTTCTCCCCATCTTCCTCCTTCCTAAGTAAACAGGGATGGTGCCTCCTTTCTCGAGGTTGCTTTTGCTACCATAACAATTCTCCAGCTTTCCCAAGGGATTAGCCATGGTGCGATTTACTTTTCAAGGAGGGCCCATTTATCTTCCCCCTGACAAATTTCAACACAGGCACAGCTCTAGCATGAACATTTCTGCAGATTAATCTCTCACCCTTCTCAAAGAGAAGAATTATTCTTAAACAATCTATTTCAATACAGAGTTCCTGGTGTGAAGTTAATTTCCACAAACCTTGTGAGCATGCTACCAAACACCATCTCAGTTATTCACTGAGAACAACAGAAGCCCTCTGGTTTGTAGTTTTTCATCCTTAGTGTTTAAATGTAAACAGGAAAGAAAAACAGGCCAAAGCATGCTTTTTAAAAAATCAGTGTTTCCTGCAAACTCTTGAAATGGTTACTGTGTACAATGGTCTGTGGACATTAACTATCAATAAATATTTATTCAGCATCTACTATACATAACATACTATGAAAGGTGATATTTTGCATACACAGGTGAACAGACATTATGTGGTTTTGAAAAAAAAAGCTAAGCAAAATTAGCCATGTGTTCAGATCAGTGTTTTATAAAGCGTGCCCCTATTTTGCTGTTAGAAGAAATTAACACTTGACTATTAAGAACAGCTAAAAAATATTTAATAGGGCAAGAACAGAGTAATATACCCTGGAAAAACTATCAGGCACCACAAAGACATGATGGGGAAAAGCAAATAAGAACAACTAAAACAGAAAGAGAGTGGGTGGATGGCCAGAAGCCGAATATGAATCACCAATTCAGTGCTATTGTGTTAAAAGTCAATATGATACCAGCACAAATCAATAGGAGTAGAGTAGGCAAGGCTGAAACGTAATTCTTCTTCTCTCCTCCCCATTAGTCAGAAGGAGAAAAGGATCCTGTTTTGAACAGCACATGAAAAAAAACCTGTACAGAACCCAACTGTATTCAAAGAGAAAGCTGACTAGCTAAAGGGACGGAAAAGGAGCCTGACAAGGAAAGGTGAAAACATATTCAAAAAGAGGCTCCAGGGTGGCTTGAAGTCTATTTTTAAGTATCTACAGTTTTTGAGGATAATTCTGGCCAGTTCAAATGAGAAAAAATATCAGTCTAAAATGAACCTTATAGTCATTTCTGCTAGACATAAGGAAACTCTTACTTTGCCACCTGGACAATAAAACAATAGAATAAGTGTTACCCTAACACAAAGATTGCCAGGTGTCTATTTCTTAATTTTTTTAATTAAAAAAATTTAAAGGTAATCTTTATGAGTTAATCATTCATATGAAAGTTAGGGATCTCTCATAGTCATGTCCAACTATATCATAATCATACAGACTTATACAGACTATAAGACTCACATATCTACGTGTTAAATGAACATTTTCTTATAAAATGCCCAGAGTCTAGTGCAACAAGGGGAAGCTGGAAAAAGTCGTACTATATTATACAGCTATTTCTCAATAAACACACATCACTAATATAAAAGCAAACCACGTCCCTGTCCCATCAACACCTACATATACACACATTCCCCACTCCTGTTCCTGGCTCAGGCACACAGCCATTGTAGAACTGCATTAAGAGCTAACCGTCTCACTACATTCTCGATCATCTTGCAAATTTGTTGATGATTAAGGAGATTGTGTGTGATAAATATTGATATGTGGCAGGCACATTTTTGTTATTGGATGTAGAAAAACAATACTCATTAATTTGACTAAGTTTCTGGCTATTTTCTTATGGTCAGTTTTAGTTTCATGGATATGCAGATCACACTGAATTGGGTAGCTAGAAGGTGGTCTGTTATGATGTGGTTACAGCTTTTTTCATTACAAGTCCCTTGTAAGGATTTTTTTTTAATATTAAGAAGATAATAATAGCACTTTCAGCTTCAATTTCACTTTTTACTCTTTCCTGAAATTGTCTTACTTTTTACTCATTAATATTATGCTCATCTGAATATTAAGACACCCATAGAAGGAAAGGTAGGCTCTGCGGTCTGGATTATATTTTTAGGATGAGAAAGAATGTTACTTTGGTACAGAAGATTAAAATGCTGATGGTGCTCAACACTACTTGCTAGAACCCTAAGAAGTTTTAGTGAGAACATACTACCTCACATTAAAAGTTCTTTTGTAGTATTTGAGAATTGTTTATAGTCTTGGATAAAATGATTGTCCATATTTTTCAAACTGTAGCTGCATTAGGACTTCAGCTCATACCTGTTCAGCTATTATGTCACATAAGCACTGTTCTTGCAGTGGTCTCATGCATACTCATTAGATGGTCCAAGGAAATTCCCCCCTACACATCCCCAGTGTGACACAGAACAATCGAGTGTGAAGAGGCCAAGGAGTGAGAAATGTCCTGCTCTTCTCCCATTTATATTCCCACTCTTGTTTTCCTGGGAGTTCTTAAGGAAACATCCTGGCAACTCCCAAAAGTTAGTTACTCATGAATATTAAAGAGGAATCAGAATTAAAACAAGTGACTGTGGGCATAGTGACTGCATATATGGAGGAAATACTGAATGCTTACTAAGGTTCAGACATTGTTTTAAACACTCTCTGGGGATCTAAAGATAAACCAGAAAGAGACTCTATAGGAAAACCCAAAGTCTGGGATTTGAAACAATGATTTTCGAAACTAGCCTTTTATTTTCACCCAAATTTTCTACAGAATATTTTTGTCTTGAGATAGCTTCAACTCCCTAACACACAGGGAATTTCATATATTCCAAAATCAAAACCTACACAAATAATAAATACTTAGAAAACACTATGAGCAACTGATGCTACATGGTCTTCTGATAAGTGGAAATACTTTTCACACAAGATCACATTATGGGATTATATTGATTGGGAGAGATATTTACTTTTACTCACCACCCTTCACCATTGAGAGTCTTAATTTAGGATGTGTGTAGCCAGCAGACAGGCTCATGAATTGTGACTTTCACCTAAACAATGGATAGTCGAAAGAGCCTCACATACGTTTTGGCACTGATGTGTAAAAAATTGCCAGAGAAATGTCTTGGTATTGTCCGAGGTCTTATATCTTACAGCAAAGTGGCTGATTAAGGGTACAAACACACTAAAAATAACTGCGTTACAGTATCTCGGGTCAGAGACTGGAATATGAGTCCTTATATTTCAACTCTTTCCCTTTTATTAAGTTTTTCATTTTGTTTTGTCTGTCTCTTGGTATGTACTTTAGAAATCAGATAGAAAACCATAATTTGGGGCTCAGTTTCTTCAATTAGCCCTTCCTATACTTGCTTTGGGAAGTTCTTTTAAACACTGAAGTATTAAGATCAAAGTTCTGGTCAACAATTTAGAACACTTTGATTTTCAGAAAAAATATCACATAGTTATTAGGCAGCAAATTCTAGGTTGTAAGTCTGGGTTTGTCAGCCTAAATGTGTACATACATGGGCAGAGTCCTAAAATTCAAGCTTTGTGTTTTGTATGTACAAAATTTTAAACATTTGGCCTCCAAATGAGTTAGAGAAATTAGTGGCACCTTCTAAATGTGACGTTCTAAACAGATATTTCAGTCTCTCAATCCAACTACAAATTCCCTTCCTGGTCTTCTGGTGGTTCTAACTGGTATCAGATCTTTACTTAAAACACTTTCTCCTGGAGCCAGTTCATCTAATCACCATGTAGTAGTTTCCTATTGATGTTGCAACAAATTACCAAAAACCTAGTGGCTTCAAACAAAACAAGTTGTTTATCTTAACAATAACTTTTAGCAATAACAATAACTTAACAATAACTTGTAATCTTAACTGTAAATAGCTTACAGTTCTGGAAATTTAAAGCCTGAAATGAGTTTTAGAGGGCTAAACTCAAGGTGTTAGTAGTGCTACATTTCTTTCTGGAGGCTCCAGGAGAGAATTCATTTCCTTGACTTTTCCATCTAAAGGCTGCCTGCATTCCTTGACTCATGTTCCCTTCTTCCATCTTCAAAGCTTATCACTTCAGCCTCTACATTTCAACTGTGTTGCTCCAAAGTGTGTTTGTATTCACCTCTTCCAGGAACCACAGGCCATCTCAGCCTGGATACCTATAATGTACGTTATCAGTCTGAGTTTTTGTTTTTTCCACATAACAGTATAGTAGAATGAATCCTGGACCAAACTCTTGGGAGAATAGGCTTTGAGAACCAATCCTCAGAGGAGACTTTCTTTTTAAACTCTTTACCCAGAGCCAGGGTCAATATGGGCAAGTATCTGCATGCTCTCTCCCTCTGTGGGGAACCAGTTCCAGGTCAATCTCTGAGCATCTTTTTGGTGCCCCTTCTTCATCAATCTCCATACAAACTCCCACACTATTCCAGCCTCAGACTTTGCTTCCTGTCTACCTGCAGATGTAGTCTAAGCTTTAGGGTTTCAATGTTTGCTTAACTCTCCCCATTCTCACTTTCCCCTTGTTTCTGGCCTCCAAGAATTCTCCTTACTTTCCATTCAATTCAGTAACGTATTTAAATTATTATTTAAAAATTTTTATCCAAGCATTCTTAAAAGTTCTGTACTGAGAAAATTTATCTGAATGTTCAGTCCACCTTAAGTAGACCCCCTTAAAATTAAACTTTGACAGAAGGGTCTTTAGACTTTAAAAGCCTCTTACATTTAAAAGTATAGTAGATATTTTTAAAAATAAGATGCCCATGATTGTACAAAACAGTTCTATTATAAAAGTCATAAAGTGACACAGAATCACCTAAGTCAAGTTAGGTTGTATTTATTTGGTTTTAATTCTAAGAAAGCTATAAAGATGAAGAGAGAGAAAGAGAAAGAGAGAACACACAATTACAAAGCCACTCAATAAGGAATTGAGTTCTAAAATAACTTGTTCAATAGATAAATTGATCATAAGGTAAACTCATTGTGGATAATATGTCTGTTCATGAAATGACAGCTGTTCTAGCTCTCTGTTGCATCTTTTCTACATGAACTTTTATCTTAGTTTATTTTTTTTTAATGAAATTGTACAATTAACGTGAGCTGAATGACATGTGGTCCTGGCTCACTTTCTATTGAATAAAAGTGTCATTTTCTTCACCAAATACAATAGATACTTGGGAAACCCCACAAGGAGATATTAATAAAACAATTGAAGTATTTTACTTTTCTTTGCTTTACATATCTGACAATTATTGCCTAAAAATATTTCACACAAATCGGCTAGCTTCTATAATATTTAATTTGATGAAAGCATTGTTAGAAATACATGAGTGCCATCAACAGAGACATATTAACATACTCAATAACCAGCATCATAAAACAACTGGCCAAGTAGCTATGCTGTTCAATGATTCTGGCTCCTTCATTTTGAAACTGCATTTGAGTACTCAATGTTGAAAGATGACTGACCACAAGAGATGCTGAAATTTAAAATACATAATACAATTGATTCATAAAGCCAAGGTTGCTAATTGGGTAATATTGTGCCTGCCTATGAATTGGCTATCATAAATTTGACTAAGGCACCTTAGGATATTACATGAATTCTTTCACCCATAAAGTATATTTCATTAAACTGGACATTGCCTGGCACTGTCCAGGCAATATAGTATATTATATATACTATAGTTTAAACAAAACTATTATACCACCACGAAACTGTTTCTTGAATCACTTAACCACCCAGCATAAAATCCATGGACACATAACAGGAGTCATTACAGTAGGAAGTAAAAAAATAATTAAAATGCCACAGTTGTGTGCCAATTTTTCTTCCCTAATGGCAATATTAGAGACCTAACATAACTTTGCTTCAAAAGATTTTTAAAAATTTCCTCTTACCTACTCTCACATAAATGAAAAATCATTTATACATATCAGGCAGAAATTACATGCTAGTTTAATAGGATATTTTATTCTCTTTGTTCACTCATTAAATACTGTTTTGTACACTAACTTATTCTTTTGTGCTGAAGGAAGTTATGTACCAACTGTCTATGAACTGGTCACAGATATGGCATTTCCATGTTACCAAGCCACTTCTATAGTTAGTGACTGTTCAAACCTATATGTACATCCAGATAAGGAGTACTATTTTTAGGATACAGCTAGCTTAATGTAAAAGGCAAGAGCAGACAACATAAATGTGCTACACTGTGAGATCCTTGAGGGCTAAGACTGTGCTTCCTTGGCCACTCTCAGCACAATGCCTTACACACAGTGGACATGCAATGCGTATAAGCTTAACAAATCATGTGATGCTTACTACAGAAGAACCAGTGCTCTAAAGCTCACCATGTACACGCACATGAGTGTGTGTACAGCTGCACACACACGCATACACACACCGGTATGCCCCTTTTGAAGAGAAATAAGATATCTTTCAATTTCCTGCCCCAATCTCAGCTAATCTTCCAAAACTAAACCAAGACTGAGGAATATCTCAGCAATTTGTAAAAATTCAACTCCCCCACGTCCATCTTTTAAACAGTGAGTGCAGAATTCTCCAAGCAACAAGTACCCATTAAAATAGCTCCAATGCCACAGAAATCTTGATGGGAAAAAAGATTAACAGATCCCATCTCCTAGTGAATAGAATTCCTTATCTTTTCTGAAGGCGGAGCACATCTGGTTGTTCCATATTTTACCATACAGCCTTTTTATTTGAGGAGGGATGACCAGAGCCACAGGTCTAGGGACAAATTGAAGACAGGTTATACCTTCCTCACAGAAGATCTAGGCACAGAAGATTTTAGAATGGTGTTGTGAGACTCTACCTTGAAACGGAAAGAATGTTTATTGAATCTTCAATATAATAATTATGTTTTTTCTACCAGCTCCTCAACGGTGAGGAAGTGAATACCTCTTAAATTCAATGCTTGTGTCCAAATGACTCATGAGTCTGGAGCCAAGAATATCAGTATACTAAGAACCACTTTTTGAAAGTCTCCCTGAGGCTACCCAAGTATATTAATAGCTAAGACATGTGCTGGGACACTGTCAAATGAGAATTTAAGGTGAAAAGGATCTTATTTATCTTACCTGAAACATGATTTTAGAAGGCTACTATTTAGCTTCATTTATTGACTTTTTGTACTTTCTAACAGGTTCTAGACCTCTTATGCCGAGTTTTGCAATGTTCTGCTCTTTCTTCCAACCTTCCAAACACTATATTTTTATAAGATTATTATTTCTCTGAGCTGAGACTAGAAAATGTTTTATCGAGAAGCATTTTCAGTTGCCTATAACTTGGTGAAAAGATACTTACTCTTGTTGTTGAAATTTTGTACTGTTATGGTGTTTGAAGAAATATTGATTAATATGAGTATATTTTAAAACAGTTTACTTAAGGTTCACCAGTCAACTTTCAGCCTTTCTTTAGGTTGCACTCCCATAGCAAGATGCACTAAGGAGTAGTTTTTGCTACTACTTCCTCTTCTTTCCTCCACTTAAAAAAAATCTTGTCTACTTAAAAAACTTAAAAAAAATTTTTTTTGCTTTTAAAAAAACTTAAATTCTTACATTTAGAGACCCAAAGCAATCTGAAACCACCATCACTAGAACAAAACAACTACAGAAGAATGACAAGAAGTGTGGGTAGGTATCAATGTATTTCAAGCATTTCAAGCACACTTACTTTCCTGTAGTTAACAAATACACAAGTGAACAGCACATGTATAAGTCGGGAAATTGAGATGGGCCATTCCTATGTATAGAATCTCTGGAAATATCAATTACTATTATTGTCAGTCATCAAGTGATTTAATTCTCATAACTGCCAAAGAAAATAATTTTAATTTCTACCACTGAAAAAGATGTTGGACAAAATATATTTGCATGAACAAAATGGACAAGTTAGTAATAAGGTATGGACATTAATCTTGTAATTTTCTTTTTACATTTATGTACTGTACTAATGAAAATAGCTGTCATCCACTACTAAGTGACTCATGTCACTCTCTATACCAGGGAATTCAGATCCTTTCCCTAAAGGACCTGGAAATTAATAATGCAGCCCTGTTCTTTATCTTTTTATATGCTATCTCAACAATCTCACTTGAGAAGCTGTTTCCTCATTGTCTCAGTTACCCTTTGCTGCACAACTAACTACCACAAGACTTAATGGATTAAAACAACAATTCCTCTACTGGCTTGCCTGGGCTTACCCATGTGGCTGCATCAGGTGAAAGATCAGAGAGGTTGGAAGATCCAAGGTGACTGTACTCACATGTCTGATACTTGGTTCTATATGTCACCTGAGAAGCCTCAGTTCACCAAATGGCTTCTCGTCCTCCAGCAAGCAAAAGTTGCTTCACATGGAGGTCTCAGGGTGGCATTCCAGGAATGCAAAGGCAGAAACTCAAATCCTCTAGAGTCCTAGCCCCTAGAATTCACACATGTTGTTTCTGGCACATTCTATTGGTCAAACAAATCTCATGATCAGCCCAGATTCAAGGTATAGAGAAAGACTCCATTTCTGGATGGAAGGAACAGCAAAGTCATATTGAAAAGGGGCCTGGTACAGAAATTGGAGGTATTTGTGGCCATTAAACAATCTTCCACACCTGGTTACAAAGGCCAGCTTCTCAGTTCATAGGGCAGGTGGACATCTCATCCCAGGTATTTGAAATGGCAAATGTCTGATGTCTCTGTGTGTCAAGCATTTGAAAAATACTGAGTGCAACACTAGAAATAGTAAACATTCCATACAATTTTGAAGAAGAAAGAAGGAGTAATCTAGAACTTTGGTAAATACATTTTTCCTGATCAGACCAAGAACTGATGTCATCAGCCTCATGTTTCATGCTCCAATCCAACATTTCCTGTTGTGTGACAGCCACCGTGGTGTCTTGTAAGAAAGGTCACTGGCTCAGAACTCAGCAAGCGCTCACCATGAGCCTACTGGGCCACCATTTCTAAACTAAACCGTGCTTTAAATACTCTTTTGAACTGGTACTATATGCACAGAATTGTGATATAGGCCTTGGATGGAAAATATAGGTAAGGGCATACAGAAATGGTAGAGATTTGTCCTGGGTACTTTGAGAGAACAGAGGAAAGGAATCTCATCCATCTTTATCTGGAAGACAACAGAAATAATGATTTGACCACTATAAAAGATATATCCTCTTTCTTTGTTATCACTCTTTTTACTATATTTTTCAAATATCAGATTATCTCCTAGAGAAACTACAGTTAAAAGCATAAATTTTTTTTCAAAGCAATGTCAACAGTGAAGGTTGGGTAAAATTCACATCCCCTTTATGTTATTTAAATTCCAGTGACAGCATCTACATTTTATACCCTAATAAGCTTTCATCTTGATGTATATAAAAATAGATAAATAACAGAATTAATAGCATTTATTTTATCTAATTCAAAGATCTCCATTATTTGTGCTATAAATAACACTAGTCATTAATACTTGTCTACAAACTGTAAGTACATTTTAATTATATCTCATTAAGGCAAACAACTACAAAACATAGCTTCCTGTCCCTTTCCTTTGGGGTGAAGAATCTCTAGATTTTGAGAGGTTCATTTCCTACACATATGCATATTTCTTTGTGCACTGAAACTGGAAGATTTCTTTCAATTTTAAATGTTTCCCTTGGACAATGATCAATTTTTTTTGTGAGTGGCATTTTATCTTTTAATTTATTTTAACTGCCTGAAACGGACCAGCTGCAGAGTGGGAAGTGTGCTGACATTTATCTGAAGTCTTATCTTTATTAAATCACTTGTATTATTACACTACATAAACAACTTAATAAACACGGCAAATACTTATCTAACTGGAGTCAGTAAGTCTATTGAGCCAGCCAATTTACTTTTAATTTTCTGAAAAAGATAAAACCTCCTGTATCAGTTGAGTCACTAGGGAAATTAAGTCTTCAGTTATCAAATCTGTTACCAAATCTGAAGTACCCCCCATGAGTATGTGGAGGGCTTTGATTCTTTCTTTTCTATAGACACCCAATGGAACCTTAGAGTGACCTTTCTCCTCATTCCACTTTACAAATGTAAACACAGTCAGGAAGGTTTCTTTTTCTAACTTCCCCCAATACCCCAATAACTTCCAGTTGCCCTTTGCCATACTTGCTATTAACAAAAGATTATTGAGTTTTCTTCAAATATTCACACACATTCGTATTAAAAGAACAATGAGATATGGTCTTCACAAAATGAAGTTAAATGGAAGGTTTGTGGTCTAAATCTGTGCTGTCCAATATGGTAGCTACTGGCCCCATTAAAATTTAAATTAATTTAAGATTGAGATTAATTAAAATTATACAACATTTAAAATTCTGCTTCTCAGTCACACTAGCCACCTCTCAAATTCTCAGTAGCCATATGTGGTTAGTGGCTACCTGATTATACATCATAGAGATAGAACATTTCCATCATTGCAGGAAGTTCTATAAGACAATACTAATCTGAATAACATAGAAAATGACCATTAGTCTAGTCTAAGCACCTCCATTTTTTTTTATTCTAAGGGTATTACTTCCAATTGTATTTTAAGGCACTTTTTATTGTTTTGTTTTTCTTTTAAGTAAAAAAAAGTATGTTGAAGCATCCTTTGTTTCTTCCCTCAACGCAATTCCCTTCATCCCCAGGGGGAACCAGTATCCTGAAGCTGATGAGCATCACTTCCACACGTTTTTTTTGTTTTTGTTTTTTCTTTTTTTTCCACACGTTTTTTAAATATATTTTTCCTAAATTAGAGTATAGCAGCATTTTATTATTTTATATTGATAACAATCCAATTTAAAATTTTCACTCAAAATTTTAATTTAAAAATGTTTGCATGTTAATAGGTTGTTTAGTATTCCACTGCAGGTAAGTCTCAGGTAATTTTTGATTCCATTGAATGAATATACCCTATTATTCAGTCATATTTCACCTCATATATATTTTTAAAATATTTCCCTTCTCAGAAATAGCCATTGATTAGGTAATCAGTATAGAAAAAGATAATGGAATAAAAATTATTATTTCATTTGACAAGTATATTCTACTCTCTTATTCCTCACAGCCAAATCCCCTCTACGAAATAAAGGCCTGGGTAATCAGGTACTATTAAACATAAAGGCTTCTGTGCTTCTCTTCCCTAGATACTGTTTACTTCAAAGAAAGCAAATAATTACAGAGATTAAGGCATAAGATAATGAAAACTCTCAGTGAAAAGAAAGAATTGATAATATTATCTTTTCATAGTTTTAAATGATACTTCTTACACTTATTTTTGACCTGCTAGAGGATGGGAATATGATCTCTGCCATGTGGTGAAAGATGCTAGAATGAACCACTGATGGTAGGCTTAAGGAGAAATCATCCTGTAATCAGTGTGATCCAACTCACCTTCTTGGGGAACAAAAAAAAGCGACATATTTCTTTTTAGTATTCAAGCTAGTCACTTGAGTTCTTGTAGTATCCGGGTTAGACTCTGCCACCTCCCTGTGGCTCACAACAATCAGGTGAACTTGCTTAGTTTGAAGATGGAAGACTATTTCCAACTGTCTCTTAGAGAGAGCTGGAGAATATGCTGAGCCTGCCTCAGATCCTTGTTCACCTCCCCAAGTCTTCTGTCGCCAATATTTGTCAGCCATATTAAAAACAGGTCATCCATATAATCAGAGGCTGCCTGTTTTGAATTACTGTATGCCAAGAACTTTACATATCATATTTTATTTAATCCTCATAAAAATCCTCAGAGGAATGCATAATTCACCTGTGACAAAACTGAGGCTCAGAGAAATTAAGAAATTGGTGAAAATTGTGCAGCTAGGAAATAACAGATCTTAAATTCAAATCCAGAAAAACTAGATACTAGTTCCAGTTTTGAACAGATAAGCTATGTGTACCTGGCAACAATATTAATGATCACAGCTCTTTCCAGTACTTTATTTTAAAAAATTCTATCACCTTAAGCCTCCATTGTCTCACCTATACAATAGGAAGATTAAATTAGATGATCTCTAAGGTGTCTTCCAAGGCTAAAATTGTGTGACTCTAAATGACAAAATCATTAACAAGTGCTGATTAAGATACATTTGTTATGAGCAAGCCTCCACCAGAGACAGAAAAAGAAAAATCCCTATTCTCGAGGATCCAATAATCTAAAACAAATACCATCGAGGATCCAATAATCTAAAACAAATACCAATGTCACAAATACAGACAATGAAATAGAGAGCAAAAAAATATATGATATACCTTTAAAACCTAGTGAATGCTAAATGAATGCTAAATGTACAAATAAATACTGGAAAATGTGAATTATAATTCTACTTTCAGTATACATTGACAAATTGCTTTGTTTTTAACAAACAAGACTGTAAGCCCCATAAGGGCAAGAAATGGTTTGCTCCTCCTCATTGTTTACCTAGACTTGTGATTCACATCAAAAAATATTTGTTGCCTAGACAAATGAATGAATGAATGGGCATCATCAAACAACAGGGGGGGCGGTGCCCAATAGGAAGGCCAGTTCAGCCAAGGGGAGGTGAAGGAGGAGCCCAAGAGAAGATCACAAGGTTTAGATCAGCTAAACCTAGTTCCGCAAGAGTGGAAACAAAACCTAAAATGGCAACAGGAAAGGTTAAGTCTTCAGACAAAAACAAAAGGGAAGAGGAGGGAAAAGGGAAAACAGGCTAAAGTGTGTAAGCAAGAAACTAAAGATTAACCTGCAGAAAATGGAGAAATTAAAAATGAGGAGAGTCCAGCCTCTGATGACGAAGAGAAAGAAGCTAAGTACTATTGATAATCATATGCCAGATCTTACCTGTGGTTACTATTTCCCTTTTTGTTCAACCCAGAGAAATATTTTTAGTCAACTATTTTCTAAGTGGGAGTTTTTTAACAGACACACTTTTAAAAAAGAGAGAATCCCACCTCATCCCATTTTTTAAGTGTAAATGCTTTTTTTTAAGAAGTGAAATAATTTGCTCATTGTTTATTTCTTGGTACAACCAGAGAATAGTGAAGTATTGAATTATGTGAAGCATTGATGGTTTTCAGTGTCAGCCTAACATTCCACAGAAGGAGGGGGGGAATTTTATACCCTGTAATACAAAGCATACCAAATGGCAATTTGTAGTCACAGTTGTATGTTTAATATGTCCTGAACATTTTAAATTAATTCTATTCCCATGTAGTAGAATTGTTTGCTAAAGAAAACCACTCCTTGACCTTGGCTTTCCTTATCAGAATTATGTGACTTCTGTCACATAACAGTAGTAGTAGTAGTCCAGTTTGCCTAATAACTTTGTTAACGTGTGATGAAAGACTGAAATTTGGGGTGTGTAGTGTAGATGATATTATATTGTGAGTCAGTGGGACTTATAATGTAACAGCTTATCAATACAGGAAGATATTGATACTTGGTATGCTCTTAAAAAATTCGCCTCCAGGGCTTCCCTGGTGGCGCAGTGGTTGAGAGTCTGCCTGCCGATGCAGGGGACACAGGTTTGTGCCCCGATCCCGGAAGATCCCATATGCCGCGGAGCGGCTGGGCCCGCGAGCCATGGCCGCGGAGCCTGTGTGTCCGGAGCCTGTGCTCCGCAACGGGAGAGGCCACAGCAGTGAGAGGCCCGCGTACAGCAAAAAAAAAAAAAAAATTCGCCTCCAAATTTTGAGCTGGGAAGAATAACAGTTTAGCAAAGAATCAAAACTACAGAGCTTTTTAGATTTTCAGTGTATATGTCTAAAATTGTGTGTAAATTGAAATGTCTATGTACTGATTCTCAAAATAACCAATAAAATGTCAATTATAAAAGTAAACAGGGACTTCCCTGGTGGTCCAGGTGGTTAAGAATCTGCCTTTCAATGCAGGGGACACAGGTTCAATCCCTGGTCGGGGAAATAAGATCCCACATGCCATGGGGCAACTAAGCCTGTGTGCTTCAACTACTGAGCCCACGCCACAAGGAGAGAGCCCACGTACCACAACTACAGAGCCCACGTACTCTGGAGCCTGCGCGCCAACTAGAGAGAAGCCCATGCACCACAACTAGATAGAAGCCCACACACCACAACAAAGAAACCGTGTGCCACAACAAAAGATCCCACATGCCACAACTAAGACCTGACATGGCCAAAATTAAAATTAATTAATTAATTTTATGAAACGATTTTAAAAACATAAAATAAACAAAATAACAAGATCCTTTATATCTCACTTCAGTACTTCTTAGGGCCTATGCAGCAGGAAAGAGTCAATTAAAGTATAAATTACTGACGTCAGTTTGCAGAGGTTAAAAGATTGAGTTTTACATCCGTTCATTTACTTATACAGTATAAGGGAGATAATACCCATCTGTCTTAGTCCATTACAAAATATAACAGACTGGGTGGCTTAAACAACAAACTAATTAATTTCTCATAGTTCTGGAGGCTAGGAAGTCCAAGATGAAGATTTTGACAAATTTGATGCTTGGTGCGGACCCTCTTCCTGAATTGCCACCTTCTCCCTGTAAACACATGTGGTGAAAAGCAGAGAGAGGTAGTAAGCTCTCTCACATCTCTTTTGTAAGAGCACTAATCCCATCATGAGGGCTTCACCCTCAAGAGACCTAATCACCTCCCATAGGCCCATCTGCAAATACCATCACATTGGGGATTAGGGTTTCAACATATGAATTGTGTGGTCCAGAGCACTACCCTAACGGGCTCTTATTTTGTGGTTTTGATAGTGTGTTTGTTATTAATAAGTCATGCTTCTCCAGCCTGACCTGGAGAGAAACTGGAAGGTAGAGCATAATTTTGGGGGATTGGAGGAGAAGGGATATTACTAAGAGACAGCCTACCTGGGAGAGCTACACTGGACTAAGTACTATTACTATAGAGGCACAGATAAGCACTCTCAGTGTCACGTACATGCCTGCATTTCTTCTGGCCATAATTGGGGAGTGGTAGTTGTTCTCTTTAGAAGTTTTCACCACTGTGGGGTGAGGGCCTGCTTTTCCAGCTGCCCACCTACATCAGCATTGTCTAACAGAAGGACTTGCATCCCTCCCCTGAGACTTTGCTGAGCCCATCCTAACTGCCCAGAATACAATTAGCAAGTACCCTACAGGAGAAGTTGGGGTAGTGTGGCATTTCAGCCTACACCTCAGGTACTAGGTGGGACCAGCTGTTAGGGAACCCCCATCCCAGATACATTAGAGTTTCTAGATCTGAGATACTTCAACAGATAATCTGTACTATGTATTTCAAAGCAAAAAAAAGGACACATAGCCATAGAAACTCTATATATCCATTCAACACTGATTAACATTTAACACATATTATTAAGCAAAAATTTCTACCACCAAAAAATGAACAATTAGCAAAACAGAATAATGGTGGGTGTTTAGTCTAAATTGTTTATTTGATTTTATGGCTAATTGTAGCCCACATTTTAAAAAATTTCAACACTGTATGAAAGCTTTTTAGAGTAATAATTTGACCTGGAAGCATTCTTAAGAATCTTTACTCATTTCTACATTTTATGAATGAGAAACTGGGGTGTAGCAAGGTTAAATAAGTTGTGATATTTGGGAGCTCAATTCTCCCTTTCACCATATACTTGACCATTTCTCTGGCCAGGAGTTCTTCTATTGCCCAGGAAATAAAGCAGTGGGATTCTCCAAACAGTTGGAAAATTTCTGACTATGAATAATATCTTAATTCTCTTTGAACTCATCAAGCCATCTCTATTTTCCATGACCTGGGTAAATCATGAGAGAAAAAAAAGCAATTCCTTCATTACTTTCAAAAATACATGGTAGCACCACATGACCATTGAACATCTAAAAACATTCTGTGTTGCTTTGATTTCAGTTATATATATATTAAAAAAAAAAGTGTGTGTGCAAGAACTCTGAACCAGGAAATTTTTGGCAGTTTTAAGCAGGGAATTAAAAAGACAATTAGAACCACCAGAATGTGACTCCCCCTGCCCAACACTCTAGAATGGACCCACTAAGTGTCACTCATTACCAAATAAAGTTTAAGGGATGATGTCCTTAAAGCAGTTCAAGAACATCTTGAAGGAGAATTAAGAAATGGGTGATGGAAGTCCCTTGTCTTGATTCCTATTAAATAAAGCTCTAGCTATAATTATAGCTACAGGCAGAAGAAGATGGATTAACTCACTTCCATCAGAATTAACTGTGTGGCAACAGGAGGAGTCGGCTTTGGCTGGAATTATGGAAACCCATGGCTAGATTAGCTCAGTGACCTCAGGCAAGTAATACCACTTCTCTGAGTCTCAATTTCTTCCACTGTAAAATGGGGATGATAATAGTAACTTCTTCCCAGGATCACTGTGAGCATTAAAGGGGTCATTTGTAAGTGCTACGGGTTGGACTTCGTTTCCCCCCAAAATAGGTTGATGTTCTAACTCCTAAAACCTGTGAACGTGACCTAATTTAGAAAAATAGGGTCATTGCAAATACAATAAAATTTTAAGATGAGGTCATACTGAATTAGGGTGGGTTTTAATACAATTTGACTGGTGTCCTTATAAGAAGAAAAGACACAGAGGGAAGACAGCTGTGTAAAGACAGAAGCAGAGATTGGAGTGATGTTGCCACAAACTAAAATGCCTGGAGCTACTAGAAGCTGGCTTTGGAGGGAACTAGGCCCTAGCAATAACTTGATTTTGGACTTCTAGTCTCTAAACTGTAAAAAAAAAAAAAAAAAAAAAAAATTGTCGTTTTAAGCCATCCAGTTGTGGTACTTGGTCACAGCAGCCCTAGGAAACTAATATAATAAGGTTTTAACATAATGCTTGGCACATAGCAAGAGCTCAATATATTATTATTATTTCTCAAGAGTGATGTGTACTTTGTTTTATACATCATATGTTATAAATCATATCATAAGCTTCAGGGCCTTTCTTTAGCAAAGACCACTTTAGAGGCCCTATGTTACATCTCACTTTGTATTTCTAAAATCGTGTCAATATAAGCTTCAGTCTCCACAAAACCATGATCCACTCTTGCCTCTGAAATGTTTGAAGTTTCCACCTTTGGGTCTTGCTGTGTTTCCAGGAAAAGGCTGGGCAAGCTGACTTGGCTCTACTTTCAAGGCCTATGGACTCTTGTGGCCTTAACCTTGCCTTTGCTCTCTCTCATGAAGTTGTAGCACTTTAATCATTTACCTCCGTGCTTGGTGTCCTTGCCTCTGAGTTTCATGAACTTGCTTCACTGATTCCCATGAAACGAAAAGTAAAATGACCCACAGAGAAGTTGCCTTTTCAACTTCCAGGTCTCTTAAGAGTTGCCTTATCCAACTTAGGAAGTACTACTATTTGTCTTGTTACATAGAAGAAAGGGCTGTGGAATCCCTTCTGGTTCATGACCCAAACCAGGGAATCTGTTTCTAGCTCATTCTCAAATCCACACAACTGCCATTCCCCTCCCCCACCCCCAAAATTACCAGCACCATCTGACAAGAAGTGCTGGATTTCCATAGTTGTGTGGAAAAGCCACACATTTGCTTGTGGTTGCAAGCACTCAGCTTAAACGAACTGAAACATACCTCACTCCATGCGCTTCAGAGTACGCCTAGACATTTTAAAATGTAGAAAACCCTTCAGAACTAAGCAAATGGATATAGGTTCTTCAGATTATTAAATTCCTCACAGACTCTCAAGGGATTATTCCTTTGTAAAGAGCAGGTTAAATTTGGATTTTCATAAATTGGATTGTCTTAAAGCAGGTTACATCTGCACAGCAGCTGTGAGGAGAAATCGATAAGATGTGCTTATATAGTTCTTTCTGCTTATCAAAGGAACATGTATGGATGACATCAAAAAAATATCTAAGAAGGCATTTGGGGGCCAGCTGTTAAGTCTTTATTCCTTTACTTGTCACAATTTAACATCACACAAACCAGTAACCTTAGGTTGGGGCTATGGAGTCAAATTTGGATGCAGTACTCCAAGGAGATCCCAGTCATTCAGCTTCATTCACCAGTTAACAAGGCTGCAACTTCACTACGTGATCCCCAGGAAAACTGTGGGTGGGGAATGCAATACTTTCCTCAACACATTATGCAAAAGTCTGAGAATCCTTGGAAACTGCTAAATCACCTTTTGACTGACATCTCTCCTGCTAAGGAGGTGAAAATCTGATTCCCTGATTCAAGGTGGAATTCTTTTCCAGGAATAAAAGAGCATAAAGCAATGTGGCACAGCCATGATGAAAAACAGTCTGAGCAACAGGATGTAATACCCAGAAGTAATGCAAACTTGAGAGCACTCGTACATGCATTTCCATTTTAGGTCAGAACACCAAAATGAAGTTCTAATAGTGTTCCAATTCATTTTGACCTTAAATAGATTAGCAATTGGATTTTTGAAAAATGTGTGCCATGCTACATTGTTAAATCACTGTAAATCAAGGGATGATGAACTAACCTGATGCTAATTGTGAACACTGCTTCCAGGCCTCATTTTTTAACAATGTAGGACTATGCTTTATTTTCAATAGCTTTTCAAATATGCTTAATTGCATATTATAACAGAAAGCTCTTTGTAAAATTCTAAAACCTTATCAATTAAACGTTTTTCCATTATATATCTGCATTCAACTCTCACACAGAAAATCTTCCCATTTACTTCCCTCCAATAAAACTTTAGTAATTGTGAGTTTTCCTAATATAAAGATCTTTACACATCCCAATAAACTCCTCTCTCTCCCCTTTGATTCACAGAGATTTTAATCTGATAATACAACTCATCAGGTATCCACTTTAATAACTATTAAATGTAAAACACAGAAACATTCATGGTTAGAATATTCCTAAATCCCTTGATTGAACAGATCCTAATACTAAAAGCACTTTCAAAGGAAAAGGGGAAAGACACAGTCCCATTATTACATTATTTTCTTGGCATTGAAAAAAAGTTCCATGACCCACTTTATTAGCAGTTTTCCAAATCAAGCTTATAATGATTTCTGGCCTCTGCCCTTGGGTGCTTTCCAAGGGATTTAGAGGAATATATCACCTTGACTGATATGTGATATAACTATTTAGTACAGCTATGAAATTAACTGTTCACCCCTTAGCCTGGGGCTTAATGGGATCCAGGCTTGATATCATGGGCATTATTTAATAACTCAACACTCAACCCCTTTGCTTCATGAAGTTTAACACTTTAAAAAATGCTGACCACTTGCTGCTTTTGCTGAGAATCCCCTCTTTTAGCTTCACAAAGAATATTCTTCCTATTCATTTAACAAATATTTGTTGAGTACCTACCGTGTGCCAGGTGCTAGGTGCTGAAATCTGATGGTGAACCAAATAAACCCAGTCCTCATGGCGCTTATGGTGAGAGCCTTTCCAGAAAACTGCATAGTATTCATGCTCTTTAAAGGTATCTATATACTCTTACTACTACATTTAGCTAGTTCTTGCTCATCTGAAATTCTGGGCTTTTTTTTTTTTTTAAGTCATCTCAAGTCCCTGTATATTATATTTACATGGGAGAAAAGCTGAAGAAGTCCAAATAATTCAGCTTGTTGGGAAGACATTATATTATATGTGACACCATATTTCTAATCATGCTTTTCCAAGACAACCTAAATTTATGAGACAGCACTGAATTCCATGCTAATATTGTAGTGTTTTGGAATCATCATCTCGTCATGTGACTTTGCCTCATTGTTCCTCATGAATTGGAGGTGGAAGGGAGGTGGGAGAGAATTAAGAAAGTTAGCAACTTTCTTTTAAGGTATCGCAAGCATTTTTTGCTATGTGTCCCCACAGCACTCAACACATAAATCTATATATATTGCATATTATTTTCTATAACCTGCCTTTTCCATTCCAATTGCCAATTCCTACCCTGTAATTTCTAAGTACACATAATTACTACTTCAGGTGTTAAATTCTACATTCACAAGTATCTACACCCCAGCCCTCCAAAACAAAAGACATCAGCTAGCTAAATACAATTACCACATTATAAAATGTGCAAACTTTAGCAATAATCATGGTCTAAGAATATTCAGACACAGACACTCTTCCTCAAGGAGCTGAATTAAAAGACCTACAGGTGAAATCTAGGTTATACCTTCAATAATTTTGAAGGTAAAACCTATGTACCTTCAATAATTTTGACTTCAGGATACACCTTTAATAAGTGACCAATCTCTAAACCTTAGGAATCAGAAAATAGGTATAATGAGAAAAATAACTATTACTATGTGAATATTCACAACTTTTCACTGTCCTTGTAGGGAAAATTCTCTACCTTCCTGATACCCAGTTCAATATTAATTTATTTAATCAGTAGGGATCAGTTGGATTTGAGCTCCAACTACCACCAGGCATTTTTCTAGGTGTTGAAGATATTGTTGTGGGAAAGAAAAACAACTTCCTGCTCCAATGAAGCTTACCGTCTAATGAGAGAGGCAGATAAGCCCTCTGCTCTAGTCACCCACTCAGTCACATGGGCAGCTCTGCATGGTGTAAACATTGATAGACAATTCTGAACTTGGCTTTGTTATATACTACATTTAATATGCAGTCTGAATATAGCACCTGTACCACTCCAATCCACCAGTGTCTCCAGGTAACATTTTATTGGCAATCATGTTCATACAAAAACCATTGAGATTTAGCAAATTCTGTAAATGGAAATAATAATGGAAGAGCATGGTATCTATTCTCATAAAGATGATTTAAAGCAGACCAATCAATTAGTATGTATTTGGAGGGCAATTTGACAGTGTTCACATCTGATATCCAGCCTTTACCGGTTGTCTATGGCTGGCATCCATCCTGATTGATTGGAGCCTGTACTGTAGTAAATTGTTAAACATTCAAATATCACCCTGGCAATGCTTCACAAAATTTTGGTTAAATATGCCCTTTGACCCAACAATTCCACTCATGAGTATAACCTACAGATATACTTGCACATGTAAGAAATAATGCATGTAAAAGGACAGTCATTATAATATTATTTAATATAGCAAGGGATTGGAAATGACCTAAATGTCCATCAACAGAGGTCTGGTTAAATAAATTGTGGTACATCCATAGAATGGATATTATGCAGTTTTGTAAAGTATGAGACAACTCTCGGTGTAACAATATGGAAAACTCTCTAAAATGCATCGTTAAAGGAAAAAAATCAAGGTAGAAAACACTCTGCAATGTGCTACTGTTTGTGTATATATCCACACATACAGATACACACTTACGGTTCATTGAAAGTGCCTCTGGTGGTATATACAAACAACAGGTAACTAGTGGCCTGCAGGGAGGGATTAGGTAGCTTAGCTACTAGATGGTAGAGGGGAGGCTTACTTTTACCACAAATCTCTGCTACCTTTTGAATTTTATACTATGTGCATGTAGAGCCTGCTTACATTATTTTTTGAAAGAAAACCAAATAGGCCTCCCTGGTGGCACAGTGGTTAAGAATCCGCCTGCCAATTCAGGGGACACGGGTTCAAGCCCTGATCCGGGAAGATCCCACATGCCGTGGAGCAGCTAAGCCCAGGCGCCACAACTACTGAGCCTGCACTCTAGAGACCACGAGCTACAACTACTGAGCCCACAGGCTACAACTACTGAGCCTGCACTCTACAGCCCATGAGCCACAACTACTGAACCTGTGTGGCACAATTACTGAAGCCCTCGCACCTAGAGCCTGTGCTCCAGAACAAGAAAAGCCACCACAATAAGAAGCCCGCGCACCGCAACGAAGAGTAACCCCCGCTCGCCGCAACTAGAGAAAGCCTGCATGCTGCAACGAAGACCCAACACAGCCAAAAATAAATAAATAAATTTATTTTTTAAAAACTGTATGTGTCTGAGTCACGTTACCGTACAGCAGAGATTGGCATAACACTGTAAATCAATCAACTGTACTTCAATTTAAAAAAACTCAAAAAATAAATAAATAAAATGAGGGATATAAAAATCAAACACTGTCAAGTAACTTCTACTCTAACCAGAAGGTATACCACGCATACATATGCTGTGGGGATTTTTTCCCTCTTTGTCTTATAATTCTAATAAAATGCTACTAAGCTTTATATTTTACATTTTTCCATGATGTATAATTCAGAAGACTGATACACAACCCACATGTACTTTAGGTCTAGTTCCTGATTTTTTTCTTTGGGCTTAATGTTGTTAAGTAGAATAGAAAGTTGCTTGCAGAGCCAGCACACTTTTTGATAAAAGCTGTTTTTTAGGGACTCTGAGTCAAGATCACGCTCATTATTCATCCTTTAGCACACCACTTGTCAATGTCTACTCACTCACAGGTATACAGAAAAGATTCAAACCTGTTGAACTTTACCTTCTGTTTTCAGAAAGTTCAAAATTCCTTTAGAAGGCACAAAGGTAGATAACTGCAATGGTTTTAAAAAAGAAGAAATTTAATTCAATTATTTTAAGGGCAATGTCTTTAATTTTTCACTTTACTTATCGTCTATTGCTGACACATATTGACATAAGTACAAATAGATTATTTTCAAAGACTGTCAGGGAATATTTTTAATCTATAGTAAACTAAGAAGAGTTTGCATCTCCAGGAAAGTAATGAAACTTTGTGTCAAGATAAATTTAGCACTTAACATTGCTGTAGATTTAAATCAATGCAGATAGCACTAAATAAAACAAAACAAAACAAAAAAATACAAGGGAAGATTCAGAAACATTGATCATGGCCAAAATACACCCCTACACTGTTAAGAGGCTTACTTCAGTAATATTTGTGGTCATTGACTAAATCAATGAAACTCATTCTTTCAAGAATATCTAATTATAGTTCACAGTAAAGTGAGCCTTCTGATAAATCAGCATACTTTACATAAAATTAGACAAAGCCAACATGGAAATTAATAACACAGCACAAAGAATCTAGGATCAACTCTCAGTAGGTCCAGAAAAAAGTCTCATGATAAATTATTTCATTTAATTCATAGATGGAAACATTTCAAAGCTATGCCTTTCTGATAGATAGTTTATGGTTAGCAGTATTAACAGAGTTTGATTAAGCACTTAAGAGAAGAGATCAATATACCTCTGTCATATTTACACAATAAAAAAACGGCATGTTCAGTGAGTGCAAACCAACATGAATTGAGGTACTATACTATTCAGAAAGTTAACTAATATTTTTCACAACTACTCTGATGATTTGGAAAATAGACCTTCTTAATAGAATTCAACAGCTTAGAAGCAATGGACTGAAACATGAGTGAAGTAAGAGAAATATCAGAAACAAAATAAATCATGTCAGTTAATATTGGCTTGAATTTTTTTCCCAAGAAGTATACACTTATCATGGGTAAAAAATATTTGGTTGACAGCTAAGCAGGACACTAGCAACAAATGGCTTAGTGGTTTTTGCCCACTGGTGGTAAGAGAAGAAATTCAGACATTGAACCAAATTTGCCCTGGAACAACACGGGCTCTCTTGCAAGATGCATTAACAATTACAGTTCATTAAAACTGAAATCTGATTTTTATCCAGTCAGACTGCTGAATGTAGACAGCCAATCCTGACCATTAATATCCCAAAGTGGACTGAGACAAAATGTGCTATTGAATTTAATTCCTATTGATTCACAACAAATGTTTCCGGAAGCAAAAAGCAGCATCTGAAAATGCTTATCAAGAAGCTCATGGGAATCTGTTGTTCCTCCAGGGCTGGAGGCACTGGAATGCTCCTAGGAGCTGAAGGTACTATATTATTGTACCTTCAGTACAACAGGGCTTGAGGATTTAGGCTGATTGACACAGTTTTGATTCCCAACAGTAGACCAGTAAGTCTGGGTCATGACTGGATTGAGTCTTAAATTTAGGAGCTGGAGCTTTAGACTGGAGAGACAGAAATCCAAAGTTACTGTCTTGGCTTTGCTCTGTATCAACAGGGAGTAAGAATCAGGTATTGGGAAGCGAATGAAAAGAGAAAGCCTTTTTTTTTTTTTTTTTTTTTACGGCACGCGGGCCTCTCACTGCTGTGGCCTCTCCCGTTGCGGAGCACAGGCTCCAGATGCGCAGGCTCAGCGGCCATGGCTCACGGGCCCAGCTGCTCCGCGTCATGTGGGATCTTCCCGGACCGCGGCACGAACACGTGTCCCCTGCATTAGCAGGCGGACTCTCAACCACTGCGCCACCAGGGAAGCCCCCAAAGAGAAAGCTTTTGAAAAGCAGTTCAGTAGAGATGAAAGATTATGAACTTTGGAGCCCAAGAAATCTGGGTTTGACTCCACTAGCTACATCCCTGCCTAGCCTCAATATTCTCATCTATAAAACGGGATATTAATTACCCTTTGCTGTAGTATCATAAGAATTTAATGAGAGCATACGGAAAATATCCATGACAGGGCTCAAAATGGGTATTATTTAGGAAGGTTCACATGTTTTCTCATACTATAACTCAGAGGTACAGGTTTCATTATTTAGTCTTTAAATACTCTTATAATAGGAAGTGTGATGGGGAACTAAATACATAGTCCAATTTGTTTTAAAATTTGTTGATTCCAAAAATTTAAGCTAGTGATTCTCATCGATAGCTGCTGTTGAGCTATTATACACACCCATGCTCTGTCTCATGCTTCACCAATTAAATCAGCATTTACGGGGGTAGATCCCAGGCTTCTCTATATCAGCAAGACGGAGAACCATTGGTTTATAGAGTCTCTTTTGGGCACTTTTCAGTCATTTTGGATAACTATAATTTACTTAAACACTCAAAATTCATCCCTTGAAGCTGGGCACAATGGTTGGATTCTGTTAGGAAGATTAGAAAGGGGGGGTGGGGAGATAGCTATTGGATAAGCAACAACACTGTAGGTCACATTTGCTAAAGAGATTTCCAATGTCCTTTAGTATCCAAAACTGGTTTCAAGATTATTGCTAATCCTGTTCTCTCCTGTTTGGAACAATTAACCTCATGACATAATCTTGGAGGTAGAAGTTTGCAAACGTGAAATAAGGAGGAAATTAAAGCGTATCAATTTAATATTTGCCAAAGTTTATTCCCTACACGCTATTTTATTACCAAAAATGGACAACTTGGCCACAGCCATGGCAGCTGGAGCCCACATGTTTGTGTGCATGCATGTAAATAAACACATATAAGCACAATTTTCCATTTCTCCTTTATTCTGCACCCCTATTTCCAGTGTGCTGTTTGTAGGTGCAATAGTTGCTGGACAGTAATATGCATTTAGAATGGGCATTAAAATTACAGGGCATCAGACTCTAGTTGTTATTCTGTCAAGCATTAGGGAAGAATGCCGATTATTAAAAAACCTGAACAATCAATTAAAATTGATTCTGGTTTGCTCCCCATTGATTCTCTGGCTGAAACTTGAACAAAAGGGAGTGCTTCTAGAAGACAAAAAGTATAAAGCAGGGTTCCTCCTGTTCATATTCTTGCATGCTGAGGTATATTGAACTTCTTTTCTAAGTGGCAGGTACTTCAAGATGCAGACCATTTAAATGTAAAAAACTCTTATGTGGAAAACAAATGCAAGAAAAGGAGATGTTTCCTGCCAGCCAATATTCCACAATAGCCCCATTCTACTAGTAATCTATCACTGTTATTCCTATTAGAGAAAGCTAGAGGGAGCATTACTAGTTGAGAAAGGTGTAAATTGATAAAAGCTGATATTTGACTAGTTTAATGTAATAACTCACCTCCAGATTATTATCCTGTAAAGAGCCTATTGCTGCTGCCGATTTAGCCTCTTATCCGGGTGGCTTCTTCTCTAGGCTTAGCTACTACATCTCTGACAGCCAATTTCCACAAGGACCACCTTCAGCTATTACCTTTAACTTCCACATTCTCTATTGCGTTACTTTGCCGCTCCCTGGGTTAGTCTATGGGTTAGAATATCTATTGCCAGCCCTACCTGTAATCACCACCCTTCACCTCTCCTTATAAAAGCTACTTAACATCCTGTTGCTAGCTCACCTTTCATCCAAATGGAAGGCATCAGTGTGATTACAGTGAAGAGTGCTTCAAATCCAGTAGGCCAGTGATTCTCAAAGTCTGGTCTTTGGACCAGCGTTATCAGCATATCTGGGAACTGAAAGAAATGCAAATTCTTGTGCTCCATCTTAGACCCACTGAATCAGAAACACTGGGGAGAGGGTCCAGTAATCTGCCTTTTAACACATGGTTCTGTGTATATATATATATGTATAACTGAATCACTTTGCTGTACAGAAGAAATTAACACAACATTGTAAATCACGTATACTTCAATAAAATTAAAACACACACGGGCTTCCCTGGTGGCGCAGTGGTTGAGAGTCTGCCTGCCGATGTAGGGTACACAGGTTCGTGCCCCAGACCGGGAAGATCCCACATGCCGCGGAGCGGCTGGGCCCGTGAGCCATGGCCGCTGAGCCTGCACGTCCAGAGCCTGTGCCCCGCAACAGTGAGAGGCCCGCATAGCGCAAAAAAAAAAAAAAATTAAAACACACACACACATGGCTCAGATACATGCTAAAATCTGAGAACCACTGTGGTAAAACAAACTTTGCTCTGAGACCTTTCTCAGAGGGTTGTCCCTTTCCATTAGAGGGTGAGAGTAGATGGCTGGTAAGTACTGCTCTTGTTCTTAGAAGAGATGTTGTTAGCAGTTCTCTAATGTCATAGCTACATGATAACTTGGCTACAATTGCCACTCTGTAAATCTTTACTTTAGGCTGAAGATCAGTGGCAAATTAATTATGTATTCCTCTACCTCATGCTCCCAGAGACATTTTGAACTTCTTGATCAGTTTTGTCTTTATCTATTAGATATCATTTGTCACAGAATGGACAAGTGACAGATGAGTGGGCCTTAGTGGAAAGCTGCATGTTTCCCTGTATTGGCAGATGGAAGGTTTGGGTTATTAATGCACAGAAGCTTCCAGATAATTTTCTCTAGAACTTTTCTTGAAGATTGTGATACATAGAGCTGGAAGAGTTTGCCAGAGGATGGGAGGTGGACTTAAACAAAACTGTCAGGTAACTCAGTACTTCCTCAAGTACAAGCTGTATGAACTAGAACAACTAGGACTGAGCCTAAGAACAAGTAAAGCTGTGCTCTCCTCACTTTCAAATAAAGGATGGTTTTGATGGGATGCTGATAGCAGAAATCCAATCAGCCACATCTTTAGACAGTAGCCTTTGTCCAAATTCCAAACATAAAATCTTCCAAAGATTAAAACAGAGAATTGGGGATCAGAAGGAATCTTAATAAATATAATTTTATAGATTCCTTCACTTTATAGGCTAGGAAACTAAGGCACAGAGATGTTAATGTTGCTGATGTCATACAAGATGATGATGGAAAAGCTGAGACTAGAACCCAGGAATCCTGTCTTCTATTCAGCGTCCTTGCATTACTCTGTGCTGAACCACCTGAGACCTGCCAGGACACAAATCTACTGATGTTGAGAGATGTTCTTATTAACTAATGACAACTGTTTTTGATGGACATCCTATGTGTCATGACTGAAATTAAGACAAAAGTTATATCTCCTACATTTCCTGATTGACTTGACCATCTTGATAAGAGTGGGGGTAACAGACCAAACACTGAGCCAATTGGTCCTGAGTAATTTCACTTTCGGAAGTAGAGCCTGAGAAAATTATCCAAAGTATAAACAGTGGTTTATACTTTTAAAAATTGTAAAGAGCATAACTGTTAGACAACAGAGGAATTTTTGTACAAATTTTGCAATTTCTGTATGATGGAATGCTATGAAAGTATTAAAATTATATTATAAAGAATTTTTCATGATATGACTTAAACATGTTTAAGCATAATGACAAGTAAAGAAAAGCAGGATATAAAAGACTACACATAATACAATTTCAACTACATTTTAAATTGTATAAATTTCTGTTTTATATTTAGAAAAATCTTGGAAAGAAATATATCAAAATATTAATAGCACTAATCACAGTTGTTTAGGAAAACAAAGATTTTATTTTCTTCTTACTACATGTATGTATACTCTATATTTTATAATCTGAGTCTGTATTACATTTACATTCAGAATAAAAAACTTGGGAGGGAGAAAATGTGAGCAATTATTCTTATATTGGTGTCTTGTTAAATTTCCTTACTCACAGGAAAATAAAGCAAATGTATTGTCAACTTTCATGTCTCCATATCCACCATAAAAGCAGCTTCCTTTGAAAAAATAAATTTAAATTACCCTCAAGAATGTCTTTTATAAGTCCACTGAAGAATTTAGTTAAAGTTTAGCTTTTGAGATAATTCAAATTCCCAAACTCAGATGGACGAGTAACTATGGTAAGTCGAACACAGACTGCAGGAGCTTCTGATTAACCTTAGGAATCACATTCCTCTAAAGATATATGTAAAAGTTTAGAAGCTATACCCTGCGATTATCTATACTATTGAACATGACTTTTTAATTTACTTATTACACACCTAGTATTTTAGCAACTATTTCAATATCAAAGTGCTTCTGATAAATTTGTCTGGTGTATATGTGTGAGTTTGTGTGTCCATAATTTAAAACCCTCATACGATATTCTGGCCAGTCACTAAATAACTTTAATATAGTCACAGTTAAGTGCCTAGAATCTCCTCTGAAATGAACTAGAGTATAAATAAATAACATTTTTTTAAAAAATAGCCTCATGTTGTAACTGAGAAGGGATGAGTTCCTGACAGGTGTGATTCTAGAGAAGTGAGGAAATATTCAAGATAGAAAAATTTCCATATTCTGAAATCTGTTACCACCCAGGGGTAGGGGGAAGTGGGATCAGATCCATTAGCCTGTTGAGAAAGGGAGCTCACAGAGAAGCTGGATTCAGAAAGAGGCAAGACTGAGAGCAGGAAAAGATAAGATTATTGTAAGGTCATCCAGGCTTTCAAATAAGGGGCAGCTCAAGGAAGGAAAGGTGAGTCTTTACTTCAGGGACCCTCTGAGTGAAATGAAAGAAACTTCACTGTTGCACTCAACATTTATGGAATGCCTGTTCCAAGCAAGGTCAAATGTTGAAGCTTTGTATATTGTGGTGGAAGGCAATTTGGACAAGAAATGGGGAGGTGAAACAGAAAGACTGGGCTTCTTCAGAGGCTAAAAGAACTGAATGTGAGAGATCATGCTGGAACCAAAAAAACTAGGAGACTCAGCCTGATGTAGTCACCCGTACCACACATCTATGAAACGTGATGAGGAACACCTGTAAACACTACAGAGGAATGAGTGAGCCCAGGGATGCATCCTTAGGTGGAATAAGCAGGAGACAGAAGTGTATGTGTATTACAGGCTATCTTTATGTAAGATGGAGAAAGGGGCATTCTGTGTTGTGAGTGTGTGTGTTGTGTGCGTGTGTGTATGCACACATATGTATGTGTGTATTTACTAAAGAAACTGTGAAAGGATAACCCAAAAAACAAATTTAAAAGTTACCTACATGGGAAGAGAAAGAAGGGAACAGAGACAGGAGTTAAATCTCTCTGAATTATCTTATGGTTTTGACTCACGAACTGTGTAACTGTTTTACATAATTTAAAATAAAACGTTTTAAAAAGGGAACCCTTTAAAATTGAAAACATACTGAAAGTGAATCTACCATTTATTAATATGGTGGAATAGCCATATTAATTATTTAAAATCACTTTAGGACTTCCCTGGCGGTCCAGTGGTTAAGACTTCGCCGTCCAGGGGAGAGGGGGAAGATGGCGGAAGAGTAAGATGTGGAGATCACCTTCCTCCCCACAGATACATCAGAAATACATCTACACGTGGAACAACTCCTACAGAACACCCACTGAACGGTGGCAGAAGACCTCAGACCTCCCAAAAGGCAAGAAACTCCCCACGTACCTGGGTAGGGCAAAAGAAAAAATAACAGAGACAAAAGAATAGGGATGGGACCTGCACCAGTGGGAGGGAGCCGTGAAGGAGAAAAGGTTTCCGCACATTAGGAAGCCCCTTCATTGGCGGAGACTGTGGGTGGCGGAGGGGGAAGCTTCAGAGCCGTGGAGGAGAGTGCAGCAACAGGGGTGCGGAGGGCAAAGCGGTGAGATTCCAGCAGAGGATCAGAGCCGACCTGCACACACCAGCCCGAGAGGCTTGTCTGCTCACCTGCCGGGGCAGGTGGGGGCTGGGAGCTGAGGCTCGGGCTTCGGAGGTCGGACCCCAGGGAGAAGACTGGGGTTGGCTGCGTGAACACAGCCTGAAGGGGTTAGTGCGCCACAGCTAGCCAGGAGGGAGTCCGGGGAAAAGACTGGACCTGCCGAAGAGGCAAGAGACGTCTTCTTCCCTCTTTGTTTCCTGGTGCACGAGGAGAGGGGATTCTGAGCGCCGCTTAAAGGAGCTCCAGAGACGGGCGTGAGCCGCGGCTATCAGCGCGGACCCCAGAGACGTGCATGAGACGCTAAGGCTGCTGCTGCCGCCACCAAGAAGCCTGTGTGCGAGCACAGGTCACTCTCCACACCTCCCTTCCGGGGAGCCTGTGCAGCCCGCCACTGCCAGGGTGCCGTGATCCAGGGACAACTTCGCGGGAAAACACACGGCGCGCCTCAGTCTGATGCAATGTCACGCTGGCCTCTGCCGCTGCAGGCTTGCCCCGCATCTGTGCTCCTCCCTCCGCGGGCCTGAGTGAGCCAGAGCCCCTGAATCAGCTGCTCCTTTAACCCCGTCCTGTCTGAGCTAAGAACAGACGCCCTCTGGCGACCTACTCGCAGAGGTGGGGCCAAATCCAAAGCTGAGCCCCGGGAGCTGTGCAAACAAAGAAGAGAAAGGTAAATCTCTCCCAGCAGCCTCAGGAGCAGCGGATTAAATCTCCACAATCAACTTGATTTGATGCATTGGTGGAACACCTGAATAGACAATGAATCATCCCAAATTGAGGAGGTGGACTTTGAGAGCAAGATATATTATTTTTTCCCCTTTTCCTCTTTTTGTGAGTGTGTATGTGTATGCTTCTCTGTGAGATTTTGTCTGTATAGTTTTGCTTTCACCATTTGTCCTAGGTTCTCTCCGTCCGTTTTTGTTTGTTTGTTTGTTTGTTCATTTGTTTTTTACTTTAAAAACTTTTTTCTTAATAATTATTTCTTATTTTAATAACTATATATTATTTTATCTTATTTTATTTTATTTTATCCTCTTTCTTTCTTCTTTCTTCCTTCCTTTCTTTCTTTCTACTTTTCTCCCTTTCACTCTGAGCCATGTCAATGAAAAGCTCTTGGTGCTGCAGCCAGGAGTCAGCGCTGTGTCTCTGAGGTGGGAGAGCCAACTTCAGGACACTGGTCTACAAGAGACCTCCCAGCTCCACATAATATCAAATGGCGAAAATCTCCCAGGGATCTCCATCTCAACACCAACACCCAGTGTCACTCAACGACCAGCAAGCTACAGGGCTGGACACCCTATGCCAAACAACTAGCAAGACAGGAACACAACACCACCGATTAGCAGAGAGGCTGCCTAAAATCACAATAAGGCCACAGACACCCCAAGACACACCACCGGACGTGGACCTGCCCACCAGAAAGACAAGATCCAGCCTCATCCACCAGAACACAGGCACTAGTCCCCTCCACCAGGAAGCCTACACAACCCACTGAACCAACCTTAGCCACTGGGGGCAGACACCAAAAACAACGGGAACTAAGATCCTGCAGCCTGCAAAAAGGAGACCCCAAACACAGTAAGATAAGCAAAATGAGAAGACAGAAAAACACACAGCAGATGAAGGAGCAAGATAAAAACCCAACAGACCTAAAAAATGAAAAGGAAATACACAGTCTACCTAAAAATAATTCAGAATAATGATAGTAAAGAGGATCCAAAATCTTGGAAATAGAATAGAGAAAATGCAAGAAACATTTAACAAGGACCTAGAAGAACTAAAGATGAAACAAGCAATGATGAACAACACAATAAATGAAATTTAAAATACTCTAAAAGGAATCAATAGCAGAATAACTGAGGCAGAAGAACGGATAACTGACCTGGAAGATAAAATAGTGGAAATAACTACTGCAGAGCAGAATAAAGAAAAAAGAATGAAAAGAACTGAGGACAGCCTCAGAGACCTCTGGGACAACATTAAACGCACCAACATTCGAATTATAGGAGTCCCAGAAGAAGAAGAGAAAAACGAAAGGGACTGAGAAAATATTTGAAGAGGTTATAGTTGAAAACTTCCCTAATATGGAAAAGGAAACAGTCAGTCAAGTCCAGGAAGCACAGAGAGTCCCATACAGGATAAATCCAAGGGGAAACACATCAAGACACATATTAATCAAACTATCAAAAATTAAATACAAAGTAAACATATTAAAAGCAGCAAGGGAAAAACAACAAATAACACACAAGGGAATCCCAATAAGGTTAACAGCTGATCTTTCAGCAGAAACTCTGCAAGCCAGAAGGGAGTGGCAGGACATATTTAAACTGATGAAGGAGAAAAACCTACAACCAAGACTACTCTACCAGCAAGGATCTCATTCAGATTTGATGGAGAAATTAAAAACTTTACAGAAAAGGAAAAGCTGAGAGAGTTCAGCACCACCAAACCAGCTTTACAATAAATGCTAAAGGAACTTCTCTAGGCAAGAAACACAAGAGTAGGAAAAGACCTACAATAACAAACCCAAAACAATTTAGAAAATGGTAATAGGAATATACATATCGATAATTACCTTAAATGTAAATGGGTTAAATGCTCCAACCAAAAGACATAGACTGGCTGAATGGATTAAAAAAAAACAAGACCCATATATATGCTGTCTACAAGAGACACACTTCAGACGTAGGGACACATACAGACTGAAAGAGAGGGGATGGAAAAAGATATTCCATGCAAGTGGAAATCAAAAGAAAGCAGGAGTAGCAATTCTCATATCAGACAACATAGACTTTAAAATAAAGACTATTATAAGAGACAAAGAAGGACACTACATAATGATCAAGGGATCGATCCAAGAAGAACATATAACAATTGTAAATATTTATACACCCAACATAGGAGCACCCCAATACATAAGGCATATTCTAACAGCCATAAAAAGGGAAATTGATAGTAACACATTCATAGTAGGAGACTTTAACAACCCACTTTCACCAATGGATAGATCATCCAAAATGAAAATAAATAAAGAAACACAAGCTTTAAATGATAAACAAGATGGACTTAATTGATATTTATAGGACATTCCATCCAAAAACAACAGAATACACATTTTTCTCAAGTGCTCATGAAACATTCTCCAGCATAGATCATATCTTGGGTCACAAATCAAGCCTTGGTAAATTTAAGAAAATTGTAATTGTATCAATTATCTTTTCTGACCACAACGTTATGAGACAAGATATCAATTACAGGAAAAGATCTGTAAAAAATACAAATACATGGAGGCTAAACAATACAATACTTAATAATGAAGTGATCATTGAAGAAATCAAAGAGGAAATCAAAAAATACCTAGAAACAAATGACAATGGAGACATAACGACCCAAAACCTATGGGATGCAGCAAAAGCAGTTCTAAGAGGGAAGTTTATAGCAATACAATCCTACCATAAGAAACAGGAAACATATCGAATAAACAACCTAACCTTGCACCTAAAGCAATTAGAGAAAGAAGAACAAAAAAACCCCAAAGTTAGCAGAAGGAAAGAAATCATAAAGATCAGATCAGAAATAAATGAAAAAGAAATGAAGGAAATGATAGCAAAGATCAATAAAACTAAAAGCTGGTTCTTTGAGAAGATAAACAAAATTGATAAACCATTAGCCAGACTCATCAAGAAAAAAAGGGAGAAGACTCAAATCAATAGAATTAGAAAGGAAAAAGGAGAAGTATCAACTGACACTGCAGAAGTACAAAAGATCATGAGAGATTACTACAAGCAACTCTACACCAATAAAATGGACAACCTGGAAGAAATGGACAAATTCTTAGAAATGCACAACCTGCCAAGACTGGATCAGGAAGAAATAGAAAATATGAACAGACCAATCACAAGCACTGAAATTGAAACTGTGATTAAAAACCTTCCAACAAACTAAAGCCCAGGACCAGATGGCTTCACAGGCGAATTCTATCAAACATTTAGAGAAGAGCTAACATGTATCCTTCTCAAACTCTTCCAAAATATAGCAGAGGGAGGAACACTCCCAAACTCATTCTACGAGGCCACCATCACCTTGATACCAAAACCAGACAAAGATATCACAAAGAAAGAAAACTACAGGCCAATATCACTGATGAACATAGATGCAAAAATCCTCAACAAAATACTAGCAAACAGAATCCAACAGCACATTAAAAGGATCATATACCATGATAAAGTGCGATTTATTCCAGGAATGCAAGGATTCTTCAATTTATGCAAATCAATCAACGTGATACACCATATTAACAAACTGAAGGAGAACAACCATATGATCATCTCAATAGATGCAGAGAAAGCTTTCGACAAAATTCAACACCCATTTATGATAAAAACCCTGCAGAAAGTTCCCTGCATAGAGGGAACTTTCCTCAACATAATAAAGGCCATATATGACAAACCCACAGCCAGCATCGTCCTCAATGGTGAAAAACTGAAACCATTTCCTCTAAGATTAGGAACAAGATATGGTTGCCCACTCTCACCACTATTATTCAACATAGTTTTGGAAGTTTTAGCCACAGCAATCAGAGAATAAAAGGAAATAAAAGGAATCCAAATCAGAAAAGAAGAAGTAAAGCTGTCACTGTTTGCAGATGACATGATACTATACATAGAGAGTTCTAAAGAGGCTACCAGAAAACTACTAGAGCTAGTCAATGAATTTGGTAAAGTAGCAGGATACAAAATAATGCACAGAAATCTCTAGCATTCCTATACACTAATGATGAAAAATCGGAAAGTGAAATCAAGAAAACACTCCCATTTACCACTGCAACAAAAAGAATAAAATATCTAGGAATAAACCTACCTAAGGAGACAAAAGACCTGTATGCAGAAAATTATAAGACACTGATGAAAGAAATTAAAGATGATACAAATAGAAGGAGAGATATACCATGTTCTTGGATTGGAAGAATCAACATTGTGAAAATGACTCTACTACCCAAAGCAATCTACAGATTCAATGCAATCCCTATCAAACTACCACTGGCATTTTTCACAGAACTACAACAAAAAATTTCACAATTTGTATGGAAACACAAAAGACCCCAAATAGCCAAAGCAATCTTGAGAAAGAAAAATGGAGCTGGAGGAATCAGGCTCCCTGACTTCACCCTATACCACAAAGCTACAGTAATCAAGAAAGTATGGGACTGGCACAAAAACAGAAATATAGATCAATGGAACAGGATAGAAAGCCCAGAATAAATCCACACACATATGGTCACCTTATCTTTGATAAAGGAGGCAGGAATGTACAGTGAAGAAAGGACAGTCTCTTCAATAAGTGGTGCTGGGAAAACTGGACAGGTACATGTAAAAGTATGAGATTAGAACACTCCCTAACACCATACACAAAAATAAACTCAAAATGGATTAAAGACCTAAATGTAAGGCTAGAATCTATCAAACTCTTAGAGGAAAACGTAGGCAGAACACTCTATGACATAAATCACAGCAAGATCCTTTTTGACCCACCTCCTATAGAAATGGAAATATAAACAAATGGGACCTAATGAAACTTCAAAGCTTTTGCACAGCAAAGGAAACCATAAAGAAGACCAAAAGACAACCCTTAGAATGGGAGAAAATATTTGCAAATGAAGCAACTGACAAAGGAGTAATCTCCAAAATTTACAAGCAGCTTTGCAGCTCCATAACAAAAAAACAAACAACCCAATCCAAAAATGGGCAGAAGACCTAAATAGACATTTCTCCAAAGAAGATATACAGATTGCGAACAAACACATGAAAGAATGCTCAACATCATTAATCATTAGAGAAATGCAAATGAAAACTACAATGAGATATCATCTCACACCAGTCAGAATGGCCATCATCAAAAAATCTACAAACAATAAATGCTGGAGAGGGTGTGGAGAAAAGGGAACACTCTTGCACTGCTGGTGGGAATGTGAATTGGTACAGCCACTATGGATAACAGTATGGAGGTTCCTTAAAAAACTACAAGTAGAACTACCATATGACCCAGCAATCCCACTACTTACTGGGCATATACCCTGAGAAAACCATAATTCAAAAAGAGTCATGTACCAAAATATTCAATGCAGCTCTATTTACAATAGCCAGGACATGGAAGCACCCTAAGTGTCCATCATCGGATGAATGGATAAAGAAGATGTGGCACATATATACAATGGAATATTACTCAGCCATAAAAAGAAACGAAATTGAGTTATTTGTAGTGAGGTGGATGGACCTAGAGTCTGTGATACAGAGTGAAGTATGTCAGAAAGAGAAAGACAAACACCATATGCTAACATATATATATGGAATCTAAGAAAAAAAAAGAATTTCATGAAGAATCTAGGGGTAAGACGGGAATAAAGACACAGACCTACTAGAGAATGGACTTGAGGATATGGAGAGGGGGAAGGGTAAGCTGTGACAAAGTGAGAGAGTCGCATGGCCATATATACACTACCAAACGTAAAATAGATAGCTAGTGGGAAGCAGCTGCATAGCACAGGGAGATCAGCTCGGTGTTTTGTAACCACCTAGAGGGGTGGAATAGGGAGGGTGGGAGGGAAGGAGACCCAAGAGGGAAGAGATATGGGAACATATGTATATGTATAACTGATTCACTTTGTTATAAAGCAGAAACTAACACACCATTTTAAAGCAATTATACTCCAAAAAGATGTTAAAAATAAAGGCTTCGCGTTCCAATGCAGGGAGTACAGGTTCAATCCCTGGTCAGGGAGCTAAGAGCCCACATGCCTTGTGGCCAAAAATCCAAAACATAAAACAGAAGCAATACTGTAATAAATTAAATAAAGACTTTTAAAATGATCCACATCAAAAAAAAAACTTCATTAAAAAAATCACTTTAAAACAAAGTATTTGTACAGTCTGGTAATAGAGATCAAAAAGGCAAAAAGAATCACAATGAAATATTAAACTGCATTCAGTTTAAGAGTTCCTTACTAAGAGCTGTTAGTAAAATTACTATATATGTAGATATATATGTATATGTGTGTGTGTGTGTATATATATATATATGAACACACACATATAAATACACATACAAGTGGAGAGAGAAGGATAAAGCAAATAAAATGATTATAGATTATGTTAATGTTAATTGGAAAACCAGATATGCAGTTAAAAGAGAAACAAATATAAAATCAAAAGGATTAAGTAAAATAAGCTGCAATTTTATATGTGAATTGGAAAATATCAGTACACCTTCATAATTTATTTCTTTCTTAAATACATATCATAACTGCCAAATAAAAAAATTTTAAACCATTGACAACCCAGTAGCAACGAGCACTCCTAGGGCCCAGAATATGACCTTTAATACCATTTCTCACTAAAAAGAAACCACTGCTAATTCCAGAGATACAGGAGAAACTAAACAGAAGGTACCTAGGATACCTGATAGCAAGTATACTATCAAGGTTTAGTAGAGTCACATCAAATGGGCATAACAATCAACTTCAAGTGGTTCTTCCATTCAGAAATGGGATAATGTAAGTACCAAGAAGAATATGGCTGCAATGCATTGAAAGCTGTTAAGTTTATAACGGCACCAAAAAACAAAACAAAACAAAGCCCTGAGTTTCTTTTAAAAGTTGCCAGGACACCAAATTCACTAATCTGAAAACTGATGGGCAAAAAAATCAAAAATTTTACTGCATTTTCTGTACAAATTGATTCCAGATTAATTAAACAGTTGATGAGCAAAAGGTCTCCTTTATATAAAGAAGAAACGTGGCTAATAAACGAAGAAGGAATGGTTTAACTGGAATATCACCATTTGCAACCCCTGATGAAATAACTGATATTGCAACCACCTTCAGTGGCTAAAAGCCATTAGGCAAAAGGTTGATGGGGAACTTTATAATGGGGGTTTCAGACTGGCAACATTTGAACTCACTGATCAATCTCATCATCCACTAAAAGCAGGACAACCAGGTATTATGCGCATCCTGCTGTGCTGCAGTAGGAAATAAACATATTTATGAAGTATGCTTGCAAAAAATCAGAATCCACATGCAATCAAGGGTCTAGATCTTATCAACAATTTACAGGAAACACAGTGAATAGAAAGCGTGCTAAACGACAGGAGAATACAATCAGCCAAATTTAAAGCATAGGTTATTCTATAGGAGAAATGGCCCCCAAGTTTTTCAAAAAATAAATAGCCTGATAAGGGGGAGAAGGCTACTATATATCAGAGTCACTTAGACCAAATGTAATGCAAAGACCTTATTTGGATCCTGATTCTAACAAACTAGCTCTAAAAAGACATTTTTGATACAATTTGATAATCATATTAATAAGAAATCTTTAAAATTATGTTGGTTGTGATAATAGCTTGTGGTTTTGTTTTTTAAAGAGTCCTCTAAAATTAATAAATCGAGTTATGAGGGTTTACTTAAATTTACCCACCTAGAAAGGTCTTGCCCTAAGGTTTCTTCATAGACATGTGCAAAGTATATTAAATGGTTGGGATATATTGGAGAATGACTGGGTATGAAAGGGAGTAGGGCCCAGGGATCCCAGGGTCACTAGGTTGTTAAAATTACACCAGTGGTGAATCAGGCTGGACATCCAGGGAGCCTTCTGTCTGGGTCTGTCCTAGGCCAACTGTTACCACAATTTTGATCTATTCACAAATACAGAGACCTGGGGTCTGTAGAGTTCGACTCATGGACACTGAGAATCGGCACCTGAGGAACTGCTTCCTGCCAGAGGATTAGTGACACGCTTTTACAGCCTTTAGAAACTGTGGGTGATGGGCATAGACAGGCAGGTGGAGAACAGCTCCCACCCCAGGGCCTGGAGCAGGACTTGTTAACCTTGGCTGCACATTAGAATCACTGAGGGTGGGTAGCGGGGTGGGAGAGGTGGGGACACTTTGAAAAGTGGCCTTGCCTGGACCCCACCCCTCAGACATTAATGTTTTCTTTTAAAATCCAACCTCTGTCCCCCTCCCATATCAAGTGATTCTAATGAGAATCCAGGATTGAGAACCATACTGACCAAAGACATGGGCATAAAAATATCAGCCAGTCCTCTTCAGACACCACAGTTAAGAGCTCAGCTTTGGGGCCAGACCACTTCAGCTTGAATTCCAGCTCTGCTGTTGAACAGTTATATGATCTTGTACAAGTTATATAACCTCAATGCCTCAGCTTTCTTATCTGTAAGATGAGGATAAGTAAATACATAAAATTGTGTTCCTCATATGACTGTTGGGAAGATTAATTGATTTAGGCATGTAAAGCATTTAGAAGAGAGTCCAGCATTAAACAAGGATGATTATTATATCTCACTGTATCTTCTAAAAGAGAACTGCCTTTAAAGTCTCTTTGGCTTAGTGAGGTATTTAACTCAGGGATGGATTTCAATCATGCTTACTGAATTCTCTGATGTAACCAATGACACTAACTACTCTTTCTAGGATGCTTTAACTGATCCCCAGGTTGGGTAAATGTCCTCATACTTTGAACTTTGCAATCTGCCATTTACATTTCTTACAATATCCCAGAATATGTCTTTTCACATCTAAATCCTCCCACTACACTAAGTTCTCCAGGGCACTCTACGGTGAACAAAATATTGATAAAATCCAGAACAGGCAATGATGTGGGAAAATGAGCACTTTAAAATCAATCATGGACTCCTTAGCTGACTGTCACTCTGGAAAACAAAGAATGAGAGACTGAGGGATAAATTACAGAACATGTAACTTTTTTTTTTTTTTTTTTTAATTTATTTACTCGTGGCTGTGTTGGCTCTTCGTTTCTGTGTGAGGGCCTTCTCTAGTTGCAGCAAGTGGGGGCCACTCCTCATCGCGGTGCGCAGGCCTCTCACTATCGCGGCCTCTCGTTGCAGAGCACAGGCTCCAGACGCGCAGGCTCAGTATTTGTGGCTCACGGGGCTAGTTGCTCCGCGGCATGTGGGATCCTCCCAGACCAGGGCTCAAACCCGTGTCCCCTGCATTGGCAGGCAGATTCTCAACCACTGCGCCACCAGGGAAGCCCAGAACATGTAACTTTTAATGGCAGAGAAAGAAAATAAAGGAGGAGGACAGAATGATCTGGCAAAGAGAATAGTACAGACTAGCTTAGGACATCACCAGAAAGGTGAGGAGGGGGATACACAGGATGAAGTGGGTGACAGGGATCCAAAGATAAACCTATTATTCTTCACGGTACTACAAAGGTGTTAGAGATTCCATTTTTCCTAATTTTTTAGCCAGAAGTTTACTTAGAACCTGAATCTTATACAAAATACAACAGCCTTGTATGTTAAGGGTTAAGAAGTGAATGAATCAAAATATGCAACCAGTAAATTAATCCCCATCTTTGATTATCTTAACTATGAACACTGTCATCAAACACTGATATTCAGAGGAGGAAGCAGTCCATAAGCGGAAACCACAGAGACACTAGTACCATAAAACACAATTCACACTGCATGCTGTTTAGTCAGCTACCGTAGGTATCCAGCTTTCATTTACCCATCAGCATAGCTCCTGCGTAAAATGTGGCATGTTTGCAGATGATTTGTTCCCTAAGTTTCACTATACGTTCAACTGGAACATTTCTTTTTACTTAAACAGCTATATAAACTTTGTTTTTCTTTTCAATCACACCACAGTCCTCACCTCATCTTACACATTAAAAAAATTGTGTGGAAACTATGAGCTCGTTGTTTATACCTATTTTTAAATTTTAAATGATTTAAACTTAAACCTGAGTGAAAACTGGATCAGTCTTATATGAGAAAAAGGTAACAGCCATCAATACAAGTGATTGCCTGGTATGTATTTTAGCATTGATGATTTGTTGATTTCTTCTGTGATTTGTTTTATATAATAGTCTGTAGCACGTTAGGAAATGATCTAAGCATTATCGATTTCCTACACGGGAGGCTACACTGAATGCAGGCACAGCGCACCTTGATAGTTCCCTGTGCATCATTAGCAGAAAGCAGTGACTCTGTAGAAGAATAACTAGGAAGAAGAAAATCAGATTAAATAATTAGTGTCAATTAGCTCTAGCAAAATCATTCTATAAACAATTGGTCTCCAGTGCCCTGCTTAATTATGTGAGACTTCCATGTTCCTTACCAAGCCTGCTTTGATTCATGTTGACTCCTGAGCTTCCCAGAGGAATAATTAATTATTGTCTTGTAAATAAACCCTTGGTAATTAATGGTGGCAGAAAACACTACAGTACCATTTTTTTAAAAAAAGTATTCAAGGAGAAGACCTTGAGTATGTGAATGACTTTTGCAGCATTTTTCAGGAGGAACCCATCATATAGTAACAATAAATGGCTGGGAGTTGTGACTGAGAGCTGACAAGTGAAATCATCCTCCCCACTTTACATATCAGGAAAGAAAACACTTTATGTTCTGTTGCCTTTGAAAATGTTTGGTATTCACGTGAAAATGTTTGGTATTCTCTAGTCACCATTCTAATTTGGTCTTGGACCTAATTAAAATACATTTTCAAACACCCAATTATAAATAATCAAATAGTTTATTTTGAGGGTACTATAGATAGTGCATTCACAGCCCAACAAGGAAAAAAAAAAGAGAGAAAGAAAGAGAGACTGAAATGGAAATAGCATTCCATTACTCAGGTGTGCCTTTAAAAGCTGGCCTCTGGTCTCATCAGCTCTTAAATGGCATTCTAATCTCCTTCCAAGAATGGTAGATGTCAACAAGGTTATCACCCCGCAAAAACATAGCTCAATATTTTGCACATCAGTGCTGATAGTTTCTTTCATATGTATATTTAGATCTTATAAATAGTTTACCTGTTTTTTGTTTGTTTGTTTTTGGATCCTTAAAAGCATTACAATATCATAGGGGAGATCATTTTTTAAAGAACCCATAAAGCTTCCAATTTATAAGATATTAGACATACAAATCGAAACATAGGGAAATTCCAAACCATGGTCATCAGTATACAATTGTCACACTGGGATATTTTAGGAAGTTTTAGGTCTCTGTCCAGATTACTAATTTGCATATGCACTCACAGGATTCTAAAAGAAGCACAACGTGGAACCCATTCACTAAATTCCAGTAGCCTAAAATTTTAATATTAAGATTGCTTCCAACCATGGTCATATTTCCCTTGCCATGTCCTTCCCTGCAACAGACACTGATGTTATGGCTGAGATCTTGGCCTCTAATTCACTGTATCCCATAAATCTATGGTGACCAGGAGAGTCTACTTTCAAGTGAGAGTGGTGAAGCATGATTGTATTGAATTCCACGTATTAGATAACAAATAAGTAATGTGAAATGATAAATCACAGGTTTTTTAGTCTTTTACATGGAAATACTTTACTTCTTTTATAAGCTATCAAATTATATTCAGTACTAATAAAATTAGCAAATTTCATTTAGAAAAAAATTAAATAAAACCAGAAGGCAAAATTATAGCTCTTATACTTTTAAATAAAGAACTCATCATGCCTAGAAAAATTAAGATCATTGAAAAAAATCTCTGAAACATATAAGCACAAAGCATTCCATCATTTACCATGCTTGGTATATTTCCTAAAATGACATGGAAATATTTGCAATGACAATTATGTTTTTTGTTTTTTTAATTTATTTATTTTTGACTGTGTTGGGTCTTCGTTGCTGAGCAGGGACTACTCTTCGTTGTGGTGCGTGGGCTTCTCATTGAGGTGGCCTCTCCTGTTGCGAGCATGGGCTCTAGGTGCACAGGCTTCAATAGTTGTGGCACGTGAGCTCAAGTAGTTGTGGCTCGCTGGCTCTAGAGCGCAGGCTCAGCAGTTGTGGCGCACAGGCTTAGTTGCTCCGCGGCATGTGGGATCTTCCCGGACCAGGGCTCAAACCCGTGTCCCCTGCATTGGCAGGTGGATTCTTAACCACTGCGCCACCAGGGAAGTCTGACAATTATGTTTTAAATAACATTCTAATACATAACAAAATTACTAATAATGTACCTCATGTCATAGTTTGGCAGTAATATTTGTCCAAACCTAATCAAATTTTAAAAATGGGTGTGGGGCTTCCTTGTTGGCGCAGTGGTTGGGAGTCTGCCTGCCGATGCAGGGGACATGGGTTCGTGCCCTGGTCTGGGAGGATCCCACATGCCGCGGAGCGGCTAGGCCCGTGGGCCATGGCCACTGAGCCTGTGCGTCCGGAGCCTGTGCTCCACAACGGGAGAGGCCACAACAGTGAGAGGCCCACGTACCACAAAAAAAAAAAAAAAAATAGGTGCTATATAATAAGCAAAGAATAATGAGAAAACCACTGAGAAGAGATTTCTTGTAAATTTGTACTGTGAAAGTGGTATTAACTCTAGCACACAAATAAGAGTACTAAAAATTAACATGGATTGAGTTAATAATTTCAATAGCTTTTTCCAAGTCACATCAGATTTTAAGACATATATATGATTAAGGGAAAAGAAAAATTCAAAAGGTGAAGAATTTCCTAATAAGTGTTACCATATATAGTGTGAGGGGAACCCATTACAAAAGCAAAATATATTTTTGTCCCAAAACATATTAAATAATTTATATGAAATGTTTAACATGTCTAAAAAATTAAGTATGCATAATAGAAGATGTTCAGCAAAAGAAGTATGAGGGATGCTTCTGTGTAGAACTCAGTGAGTCAGAGATACAACTTTGAAACTCAGGCCTGTGCATCGTCAAAGCAGACAGCCGGCACAATGACATGTTAAATTACCCACATGATGTATGGCTTAATGAACCCCCTTGTGTTGATCACGCTTGGCATTAATCAAGAGCCATGAACAGATTCCCTTATTTTCTCAATGCTGTTCTGATAAACTGCAATTTCATTTAACCTTGGACAGCAACTTTAATAGCTTCAACGGGACAACTGTCGATACCTTCCCGGGTATACAGTGATTAAACCGCAACACAAGGTGCATGTCATGAATTTTCTTCATTTGAAATTAGAATTTTTATTCTTAACAACTATTTGCATAAAATATGCTAAACATGCTGAGATGTGTATAGACTTGCACTAATCTGAAGTTTAGATTTGCCATGCTGTACTGTAAAATATTAATTAATAACATATTCATGAGCATGTTTATTGGTGTATTTGCTTTAATTCTTTCAAATAACCCTTGCCCTGGACAGAAACAACAAAAGAAAGAAATTCAAAGTTGAAGTTAACTTTCAAGCAAATCTCCCCAACTGTCTATTGTATGTCCCAAAATACACCCTCCAGGTACTTGGGTACAAATGGGAAGATCTTCCCACCAGGTCCAATTAGGAAGTGAGTGATGCCTTCCCTTCTTTAAAACTTCACATGTAGTGGGGAGGGGCAAGATAGGGGTATGGTATTAAGAGATACAAACTACTATGCATAAAATAGATAAGCAACAAGGGTATACTGTACAGCACAGGGAAATATAACCATTATTTTATAATAACTTTATATGGAATATAATCTATAAAAATACTGAATCACTATATTGTACACCTGAAACTAATATTGTAAATCAACTATACTTTAATTTAAATAAATAAATATTCAAGCAATGAAAAAAACTGCACATGTAATAGTCACATACTATGACTAAATTCAACTAAGAATGCATTGCTAAATAAAACAAAACCATCATTTCAATTTCCTTCCCTATAACTTAAATGTATTTGTTTGCTAAATATATCTGATGGCTGGTCAATTTCCTAAATGTTAAAGACAATAGCTGGATGAAGAATATTATGAGATGATTTTCTTTACACATGATGATCCATACATAATGCTAAGACACTTCCACCAAGTCAATTCACTTGACATTAGATTATGTGGAATTTTCAGATGTGAGGTTTTATTTTGAGAGTTCATAACATCTCTGATATCAGTAGAGGGTGAGATTAAGAGTAAGGGGCCAAGATTCATCATAGCAGAATTTCTTTCCCTCTAAACAAAAGGAGAAAATTAATGAGCTAAGAGGTACAAGAGTGAACAGGATGGGGAGTAGGGAGGCACAGTAAAGGTACAGATGGGGTCACACACATATACAATCCTCTATTTTATGAGAAAATACTCCTGACCATCAGTGTGATGTGAATACTATTTTCAAAAATCTTAAAATTGGCACCAGTGTCTACAAATTGCATTGCATGTGTTGAAGAGACATTTTTAATAAGGTACCCCAGATTAGACATAGCCTTAGGAATCACTTGGCTTGGTGTTTAACAAGTTTTTTCCTTTTGTAATGTTGATATAAGAATTTGGTTATTTGGGGATCAGTAAGCCACAGTGGAAAAGGTTTAGATTAAAAATTAGGGCACTTCAGGCACATGGAATGGTCTCCAGGATATATCATATGCTAGGCCACAAAATGAGACTCAATAAACTTAAGAAGATTAAAATCATATCAAGCATCTTTCCTGACCACAATGGTATGAGACCAGAAATCAACTGGAAAAAAAAAAAAAACCCCTGCAAAATCCCAAACAAGTGGAGTCTAAACAATATGTTACTAAACAACCAATGGGTCACTGAAGAAATTAAAAAGAAATTTTTAAAAAGTGGGAAACAAATGAAAATAGAAACACAACAATCCAAAATCTATGGGATTCAATAAAAGCAGTTCTAAGAGGGAATTTAATAGCAATACAAGCCTATCTCAGGAAACAAGAAAAATCTCAAACAAACAACCTAACCTTACACCTAAACTAGGAAAAGAAGAATAAACAAAATGCAATGTTAGTAGAAGTAAATAAATAATAAAGATTATAAAAAAAAAATAAATGGAACTTCCCTGGTGGTACAGTGGTTAAGAATCCGCCTGCCAATGCAGGGGACACGGGTTCAAGGGCTGGTCCGGGAAGATGCTACATGCCATGGAGCAACTAAGCCTGTGAGCCACAGCTACTGAGCCTGCGCTCTAGAGCCCGTGAGCCACAACTATTGAGCCCATGTGCTTAGAGCCCATGCCACAACAAGAGAAGCCACCACAATGAGAAACCCGTGCACCGCAACGAAGAGTAGCCCCCTCTCGCTGCAACTAGAGAAAGCCAATGTGCAGCAACAAAGACCCAACACAGCCAAAAATAAATAATAAATAAATAAATTTATTTATTTTAAAAAATAATAAATGAAATAGAGACTAAAAGAATAATAGCATAAATCAATGAAACTAAGAGCTGGTTCTTTGAAAAGATAAACAAAATTGATAAAGCTTTAGCCAGAGTCATCAAGAAAAAAAGAGAGAGGGCCCAAATAAATGAAATCAGATGTGAGAAGGGAGAAGTTACAGTCAACACAATAGAAATACAAAAAATCACAAGAGATTACTATGAAACATTACACGCCAACAATTTGGGCAATGTAGAAGAAAGGGGTAAATTCCTAGAAGCATAAAATCTCCCAAGACTGAATCAGAAGGAAATAGAAAATACGAACAGATGAATTACTAGTAATGAAATTGAATCAGTAATTTTTTTTTAAAATTCCCAACAAAAAAAGTCCTGGACCAGATAGCTTTGGTAGGTGAATTCTACAAACATTTAAAGAAGAGTTAACACCTATCCTTCTCAAACCATCCAAAAATTGAAGAGGAAATAATGCTTCTGAACTCATTCTATGAGGCCAGCAACATCTTGATACCAAAACCAGCAAAGATATCACACACAAAAAAAGAAAAGAATATTACAGGTCAATATCACTGATGAACATAGATGGCAAAATTCTCAACAAAATATTAGCAAATCAAGTTCAACAATATATTAAAAGGATCATATACCATGATCAAGGGGGATTTACCTCAGGGATGCAAGGACAGTTCAGTATCCACAAATCAATCAATGTGATACATCACATTAAGAAACTGAAGAATAAAAACCATATGCTCATCTCAATAGATGCAGAAAAAGCTTTTGACAAAATTCAACATTCATTTATAATTAAAAATTCTCAATAAAGTAGGTATAGAGGGACCATACCTCAACATAATAAGAGCCATATATGACAAACCCACAGCCAACATTCATACTCAATGGTGAAAATCTTAAAGCATTTCCTCTATGAACAAGACAAAAATGCCTATTCTTGCCACTTTTATTCAACATAGTACTGGAAGTCCTAGCCACAGCAATCAGACAAGGAAAAGAAATAAAAGGAATCCAAGTTGGAAAGGAAGAAGTAAAACTGCCATTATCTACAGATGACATGATACTATATATAGAAAATCCTACAGATGCTACCAAAAAATGATTAGAACTAATAAATGAATTCATTAAAGTTGCAGGATACAAAATTAATATATAGAAATCTGATTCATCTCTATACACTAATAACAAATTATCGGAAAGAAAAATTAAGAAAACAATCCTATTTACATTTGGATCAAAAAGAATAAAATACCTAGGAATAAATCTAACCAAAGAAGTATAAGTCTTATACTCTGAAAACTATAAGACATTGATGAAAGATTGAAGGTGACACAAATATACCATGTCCATGAACTGGAAGAAATAATATTGTTTAAATGGCCATATTATTGAAGGCAATCTACAGATTCAAAGCAACCCCTATCAAACTACCAATTGCATTTTTCACACAAATATAACATATAATTCTAAAATTTGTATGGAAACACAAAGACCCTGAATAGTCCAAACAATCTTGAGAAAGAAGAACAAAGCTAGAGATAACATGTGCCCTGATTTCCAACTATACTACAAAGCTACAGTAATCAAAACAGTATGGTACTGGCACAAAAACAGACACATAGATCAATGGAACAGAACAGAGAGCCCAGAAATTATCCCCACTTACATGGTCATTTAATCTATGACAAAGGAAGCAATAATATACAATGGGGAAAAGACAGCCTCTTTAATAAGTGGCTTTGGGAAAACTGGATAGCTACATGCAAAACAATCAAACTGGACTACCTTCTCACACTATATACAAAAATAAACTCAAAATGGATTAAAAGACTTACACATAAGACCTGAAAACATAAAATTCCTAGAAAAAAACATGGGCAGTATGCTCTTTCACATCAGCCTTAGAAATATTTTTTTTACATCTGTCTCCTCAGGGAAGGGAAACAAAAGCAAACATAAACAAATGGGACTACATCAAACTAAAAAGCTTTGCCTGATGAAGAAAACTATCAACAAAATGAAAAGCCTGCCTACAGAATGGCAGAAGATATTCACAAATGATATACCTGATAAGGGGTTAATATCCAAAAAATACAAATAACTCATAAAAGTCAACATCAATAAAACAAACAACACGATTTAAAAAACGGGCAGAGAATCTGAATAGACTTTTTTCAAAGAAGACATACACACGGCCAATAGACACATGAAAAGATGCTCAACATCACCACTCATCCTAGAAATGCAAATCAAAACCACAAAGAGATAACACCTCACACCTGTCAGAATGGCTATCATCAAAAAGACAACAAATAACAAGTGTGGGAAAGGATGTGGAGAAAAAAGAACCTTTGTGCACTGTTGGTGGGATTGTAAATTGGTACAGCCACTATGGGAAACAGTATGGAGGTTCCTCAAAAAATTAAAAATAGAACTGCCATATGATCCAGCAATTTCACTTCTAAATATTTACCCAAAGAAAACAAAAGCACTAATTCAAAAAGATATATGCATGCCAATATTCATTGCAGCATTATTTACAATAGCCAGGATATGGAAGCAATGTAAGTGTCCACTGACAGGTGAATGGATAGAGAAGATGTGGTGTGTGTATGTGTATATATATATATATATATATATATATATATATATATATATATATATAATGGAATATTACTCAGCCTTAAGAAAAGTGAAATCTAGTCATTTGTGACATCATGGATGCATCTAGGGACATTATGCTAAGTGAAATAAGCATAAACAAATAAGCTGTATTTTAAAGAAACAAAGAGTTAAGGGTCTTCTTAGAGCCCATACAATGATTTGAACAGGGAAGTAAAGACTAATATCCATAAAATAAGGTCATCCATTTACAAAAGAATGGTATTAAACCAACTCAACAAATATTCACTGAGTTTGCAGTAAATGATAGTGGAAGGTGTGAATAAATCCTGAGATTAGGTTAATATATTATAAGTAGGACATAAATATGTTTGGGGGCACAGGGATGGATGTGCTTTTTTTCCCAACAAAAGAAAAAAATCCCACCAATATGGTGTTAAAATTAATGTGTTAATTTTATCACTTAGATAATTTTATCACTTTCTGCTTGACTCCAATATTTAAAAAAATAAAGGTACTTCCCTGGTGGCGCAGTGGTTAAGAATCCGCCTGCCAATGCAGGGGACACGGGTTCGAGCCCTGGTCCAGGAAGATCCCACATGCCGCAGAGCAACTGAGCCTGTGCACCACAACTACTGAGCCTGTGCTCTAGAGCCCCTGTGCCACAACTACTGAGCCCACATGCCACAACTACTGAAGCCCACATGACTAGAGCCTGTGTTCTGCAACAAGAGAAGCCACTTCAATGAGAAGCCCACGCACCACAACAAACAGTAGCCTCCACTGGCCACAACTAGAGAAAGCCCATGTGCAGCAATGAAGACCCAACAAAGCCATAAATAAATAAGTAAATAAATAAATAAATTTAAAATCGTATAAGTTGCAGCCCATGTTACTTGAATCATAATTTTGATTTTTATTTGAGGCCAAATAAGCAACAAGTCATAACATATAATGTTCTAAAATTTGGATGTTTAGCGTACCTCCCTGGTGGTGAAGTGGTTAAGAATCATCCCGCCAATGCAGGGGCACAGGTTCAAGCCCTGGTCCAAGAAGATTCCACATGCTGCGGAGCAACTAAACCCGTGCACCACAACTACTGAACCTGCACTGTAGAGCCTGTGAGCCACAGCTACTGAATTCGTGTGCCGCAAGTACTGAAGCCCGCGTGCCTAGAGCTGGTGCTCCCAACCAGAGAAGCCACCATAATGAGAAGCCCACGCACCACAATGAAGAGTAGCCCCCGTTCACCACAACTAGAGAAAGCCTGCACGCAGCAACGAAGACCCAATGCAGCTAAAAATAAATAAATAAATTTATTATTTTTTAAACTTCAATGTTTACACAAATACTTAATAGTTAAAATGTTAATTGTACCATGATAGAGAGAAAACAAAGACACTTTTTCCAATACAAAAGCTTAGATTCCTTGGATATAGTATTAGAAGCACAGAGGGGTTTGTGGAAGGGTTTTTTTTCTTCTCCACAAAGATGAAACCTCACAAATCTGCACTATAGAGAAAGCAAGATAAGGAATTTTATTTGAGTCCAAAAATAACAGTAATATATTTATTTAAATAATTTAAGCTAAAATTTAAATCACTATTGCTGGAGGAACCTATGATCTATAAAATAACAACAAGAATTTTCTACCTTCTGGCTTTAATATTGATCTTCACTGGGCATTTTCAGGGTGTTAGGCACTGTACTCTACAGGTACTTTATAATCAATATTTGATTTTATCTCCATAAGAACTCTGTGATGTAGGTATTATATGATGTAGATATATATCTCTTTCTCACTTTGTTTTTTACATTTTTAGACAGTTTAAGTACTTTCCCAAGAGCACACTCTTAATAAGTTTCAGAGCCATGATTTCAGCCTGAGCTCTAAAATCAGACCTCTCCATCATAAGCAGTAATATACTGAATCACCTCCATTCCACCACTGGGGAGCAGTGCTAGTAGAAAGAAAATCAAATAGAATTTAAAGGGCTTTCTAGGTTGTCATATATTATGATTTAATGAAATACAAATCATGCCAATTTGCTACATAACATCAACAAGGCAAAGTTTAGAAGGCAAAACACCGGATTCCAAGAATCAAAACATAGAATTTCTTGGATATATGTATATGTATAACTAATTCACTTTGCTGTACAGCAGAAACTAACACAACATTGTAAATCAACTATACTCCAAAAAAATTTTAAAAACACACACACAAAACATAGAATTTCTGTTCTCACTTATCCCTACTGATTTATTAATTAATCTCGAGTAGCTTGACTCTCATCTTGTGCATACGCTTTTCAATTCATCCAATAGGAATTGTGATAAATATCTCCCACCTACCATATAGGAAGGTTCTGAAAATCAGTAATGTTTGAAAAGATTTAATTTCTCTTGAGAAAGAAGCTGTGAGATATTGTATATTTTTATCCCAAACAACTAAATTGAGTGCCAATGCAAATTCATTTAAAAGGGTTAGAATTGTCCCTTTAGAGCATGTGAAACTAAGAATTAAAAATTAAAGGATGAAAGTCATAACCCATTAGTAAGAGGTGCTCAATGCTAGGCAAGCAAAGCTTAAATATCAACCACACTCAAAGAATCTGAAAGAAAATTTGCTTGAAAGGCTGGCTATCTTCTGGTCCAATAAAATATCTTTAAGATACAGATTTTGTTCTACTATGATATTTACCCATGACCTACATTTACATTATTAGATGTCTTAATTTTTATTTTTTCCTATTGACTCTATTGAGATTTTAGCATTAAAATCTCAACTTTGTTAACAAAGGGAAGACATTCTACAAAACAATACTTATGTTTATGTTCTTGCATGCTTAATTATAAGAATCCATCTATGTTTTCATGCTTTGTTGTAAAATAATTTTAAAATATAACTTATTTTTCCTTCTCTGATTTTTTTTTTTTTTTTTTTTTTTTTTGCAATATGTGGGCCTCTCACTGTTGTGGCCTCTCCCGTTGCGGAGCACAGACTCTGGACGTGCAGGCTCAACAGCCACGGCTCACGGGCCCAGCCGCTCCGCAGCATGTGGAATCTTCCCAGACCGGGGCACGAACCCGTGTCCCCTCCATCGGCAGGTGGACTCTCAACCACTGCACCACCAGGGAAGCCCTGATTTTAAATTTTCTCATTCAAAATCTCTGTTAACTTTAGAGCTCTAAAAAAGGAATCTTACACCAAGACAATGGAATATAATTCAGCACTAAAAAGAAATGATCTATCAAAGCCATGAAAAGAGATGGAGGAACCTTAAATGTATATTGCTAAGTAAAAAAAAACCCAATCTGAAAAGACTACCCACTGTACAATTCCAACTACATGACATTCTGGATAAAGCAAAATCATGGAGACAGTAAAAAGATCAGTAGCTGTCAAAGATTATGGAGGAGTGAGGGATGAACAGGCAGAGCGCAGAGGATTTTTAGGGCAGTGAAAGAAACTATTCAGGATATGATAATGGTGGGTACATGTCATTATACATTTGCCAAAACCCATAGAATGTAACCAAGAATGAACCCTAATGTAAAGTATGAACTTAGAGTAATAATGATGTGTCAATGTTGGTTCATCAGTTTCAACAAGTGGACTATTCTGGGGTTGGTGGTGGAGGGGGGTGTTCATAGTAGGAGAGGCTGGGGGGAGGTTGTGGAGGGAGTATATGGGAAATCTCTGTACCTTCTTCTCAATTTTGCCATGAACCTAAAACTGCTCTATAAAATAGTCTGGGGGACTTCCCTGGTGGCACAGTGGTTGGGAGTCCGCCTGCCAACACAGGGGACACGGGTTCAAGCCCTGGTCCGGGAAGATCCCATATGCCAGGGAGCAACTAAGCCCGTGTGCCACAACTACTAAGCCTGTGTGCCACAACTACTGAGCCTGTGCTCTAGAGCCTGCGAGCCACAACTACTGAGCCCATGTGCCACAACTACTGAAGCCCGCACACCTACAGCCCGCGCTCCACAACAAGAGAAGCCATTACAATAAGTCCGCGCACTGCAATGAAGAGTAGCCCCCGCTCGCTGCAACTAGACAAAGCCTGTGTGCAGCAACGAAGACCCAACGCAGCCAAAAATAAATAAATAAATAAATTTATTTTAGAAAAAATAAAGTCTGTTGAAGAATTTTTTTTAAAGGAATCTAAAACAAGTCTTGTGTTCCTCATTTAGAAGATTTGTCTTACTTTTCATTTCTATATCATATTATTTTATTAACAGTGAATCAAAAATGCTTTGGCCCTAAGCTATTTTCAACAGAGGTGAAAAGAAACTGGATTCCTCCATTATTTATATATTTAGTGAAAAAAAAAAAAAGAATAAATGGAAGGAAAGTAAAGAAAACCTACTATCCATCACCTTTTGCTCACCTTTTAAGGTGCTATAATTTGGCCTGGTCACTAGGGATCCACTTAGTGTCCGGGAAGAAGTAATTAAATAAATGGGCCCTTGTGGCCCAAAGAAGCTAATAGAGCTGCCTTTTCAATAATAAAACATACCATTTCATCCTGACAGCATAGCAGTTAATTTCTAATCTGAAAAATAGGAGCTGCCAGGCTTGGTTGTGTTGTTCCTTTCAGATATGCTGCTGATGACTCAGAATTATAGTTTTTTAGCCAACTTACCTATATTCAATTTTAAACTCTTCACTGAGTTTAGATGAAATGGAAAATGTGAAGATGCAAGAGATCTGCTTTTTCTAAGGTTCCAACTCCATTCCCTTAATACCGCACATGATAATTTTCTGCTTTTATGTCTTTATGTATTTAATTGACTCTGTTTTATAGAGTAGCAGCCACCTCTGCATTCCAGTCTTGGCTAGTGCAACTTTGGGTAAGTAACTTGAACTTCTGGGGCCTCAGGAGGACTAGATGAGTTATCTGCTTATTTCCAAACTTAAAAATCATAAAACTATCATAAAATCATATTAAATCCTAAAGATTGCCTCTGGAACAACATTCCACACCCTTCTACGTGACTGATTTCTTCTCATTCTTCAGGTCTATATGATGCCCTCCAGAGAGGACTTCTCTGACTACCCAATCCACAGTATCACATACGTAAATACAGATGACCCCTGAACAACACAGGTTTGAATTTCACGAGTCTACTTACACACAAATTTTTTAAATAAATATATTAGAAAAATGTTTGGAGATTTGCGGCAATTTAAAAAAACTCACAGACAAAGCACATGGCCTAGAAATATCAAAAAATTAAGAAAAAGGTATGTTATGAATGTATAAAATATATAGATAGATACTAGTCTATCATTTGCTAACATAAAACATATACAAGTTAAAATTTATCAAACTTACGCACACAAACACTTACAGACCATACGTGGTGCCATTTGCAGTTGAGAGAAATGTAAACAAACATAGTCATTATTAAAATCATTATTAAAAATCCGCTTAAAATGCCATGTTAATCCATGCTAATCCTCTCCACATGAGCAGTTTGTCTCTCCAGTAAATTGCCTATCACAGTAAAAAGTAAAAAGTGATCACAGTAAAAAGTGATCTCTCATGGTTCTTGCTTGTTTTTTATTTAGTCCAATACCATAAGCCCTGGATAACACCATGGGACCCATATGACACACCACTAGTGATGCTGGAAGTACTCCCAAGAAGCAGAGAAAAGTCATGATGTTACAAGAAAGAGTTGAATTGCTTGATTTGTACTGTAGAGTGAGCTCTGCAGCTGCGGTTGCCTGCCATTTCAAGATAAATGAATCCAGCGTAAAGACCACTGTTTTTTCTGTGTTTTTTTTTAATTTATTTATTTTTGGCTGCATTGGGTCTTTGTTGCTGTGCGCGGGCTTTCTCTAGTTGCAGTGAGAAGGCTTCTCATCGCAGTGGCTTCTCTTGTTGCAGAGCACGGGCTCTAGGCATTCAGGAGTTGTGGCTCGTGGGCTCTGGAGCGCAGGCTCAGGAGTTGTGGCGCACAGGCTTAGTTGCTCCGTGGCATGTGGGATCTTCCCGGACCAGGGCTTGAACCTGTGTCCCCTGCATTGGCAGGTGGATTCTTAACCACTGAGCCACCAGGGAAGCCCCCTTTTTTTTTTTTTAAAGAGGAAACTTGTGAAGCCATCACCACAGCTATGCCAGCAGCCATGAAAACCTTGCACTTTTGGCAAAAATACCTTTTAATCTTGCACTGAAAATGCAGACATGCAGGTGCAGGACTGCTATAAGAAAGGCATACCTATATACACAAACATGATTCTAGAAAAGCAAAATAATTATATGACGACTTAAAGCAAAATGAAAGTGAAGGATCTAAAGCTGGAGAATTTAATGCCAACAAAGGATGGTTTGATAATTTTATAAAGAGGTTTGGCTTAAAAAATGTCAAGATAACAGGATAAGCAGGTTCTGCAGACCAAGAGGCAGTAGACGAGTTTCCAGATGCCATTAAGAAAATCACTGAGGAGAAAGGCTATCTGCCTGAACAGGTTTTTAATGCAGACCAAAGTGCCTTATTCTGGAAAAAAAATGCCACAAAGGACATTTATTAGTAATGAAGAGAAGCAAGCACCAGGATTTAAGGCATAAGGGATAGGCTAACTCTACTATTTTGTGTAAATGCAGTAACGTTTGTGATCAGGTCTACCCTTATCTGTAAAGCTACTAATCTCTGAGCCTTGAAGGGAAAAGATAAACACAAGCTGCCAGACTTCTGGCTGTACAACAAGAAGGCCTGGACAGTGCGAACCCTTTTTCTGGATTGGTTGCATTGATGCTTTGTCCCTAAAGACAGGAACTATCTTACCAGTAAGGGATTGCCTTTTCAAGTTCTTTTGATATTGGACAACGCCCTGGGTCACCCAGAACCCCATGAGTTCAACACCAAAGGCATCAAAGTGGTCTACTTGCCCCCAAACACATCTTTAATTCAGCCTGTAGATCAGGGGGTCATAAGTAGTTTTAAGACTCATTACATATGGTATTCTAGGGAAAGGCTTTTCAATGCTGTGGAAGAAAACCCTGATAGAGAGAACATCATAAACGTCTGGAAGGATTACACCATTGAAGATGCCATCTTTGTTAATAGAAAGAGCTATGAAAGCCATCAAGCCCAAAATAATAAATTCCTGCTGGAGAAAACTGTGTTCAGAGGTTATGCATGACTGCACAGGATTTACAACAGAGCCTATCAAGGAAATCATGAAAGAGATTGTGGTTATGGCAAAACAGGTGGCCATAACCTGTTTCAAGGATTTCAAGATATGGATCTTGAAGAAATTCAACAGCTTACAGACACCACACCAGAAGAATTAACATAAGATGACTTGATGGAGATGAGTGCTTCTGAACCAATGCCAGAGGAGGAAGAAGAAGTCGTAGAAGACGCAGTGCCAGAAAAAGACTGACATTAGACAATAACTGGAAGAGTTCCAATTATCCAAGACTGCTTTTGACTTCTTTTTATGACATGGACCCTTCCATGATACAGGCACTGAAACTAAAGCAAATGGTAGAAGGACTGGTACCATATAGAAACATTTTTAGAGAAATGAAAAAGCAAAAAAGTCAGGCAGAAATTACAGTGTATCTCCATAAAGTTACACCAAGTGTATCTGCCTCTCCTTCCTCCCCTTCAACCTCCTCCACCTCTTCTGCCTCTGCCACCCCTGAGACAGCAAGACCAGCCCCTCCTCTCCCTCCTCCCCCTCAGCCAACTCAACATGAAGATGATGAGGATGAAAACATTTAAAATGATCCACTTCCACTTCATGAAGAGTAAATAATTATCATGCCATACAGTTAATAAATGTATCTGTTGGGTACGTGTGTGTCTTCATGTGAAAATCTAGTAACTGTACAGCAAGAATTGTATGAGACATTTTTGTACCATCATCATCATTGCCTAAGTATTCATCATGTAGAACATCATGTGCAAGACCTGTATTGAAGTGGATAGCCTATACTGACATAGGCATAAGGTGAGTGATGTTTAATATAAAATTAACATGTTAGTTTTCTAACACTGTTTTATAACTTTCAAAGAATTACATTACCATACAGTATGCCTCTCTCTTATAATTAGAGAAACTGCATGTCAGCCTATCATCACAGGTAAGTGGTTTTTTGAAAAATGTAACAATGTTTCCAAAAATGTACTATGAACATGGTAATAATGTATCCCATAAAAATTGTATTCAATTCATTCATTAATGTATAGGCTAGGCTACTGTGAAGAAGTTGTATCGATTATACTAGCAATCATATTGCTGCCTCTTCATTATCAATGAGTGAATAACGCTATACCTGTAAATAAGTATGAATTTCTTTTTTACATTATCATTTTTTGATGTCTAGTATTAGTAATATGTATAATATCTACAGTGGTTTTTTTTTTAATTTTTTTTGCGGTATGCGGGCCTCTCACTGTTGTGGCCTCTCCCGTTGCGGAGCACAGGCTCCAGACGCGCAGGCTCAGCGGCCATGGCTCACGGGCCCAGCCACTCTGCAGCATGTGGGATCCTCCCAGACCGGGGCACGAACCCGTGTCCCCTGCATCGGCAGGCGGACTCTCAACCACTGCGCCACCAGGGAAGCCCTCTACAGTGTTTTTAATCTTATAAGACAGCATTGACATAGGTAATGACAGAACATTCATCTTCTTAAACAGATGATATAAACTTATAGTATCAATAAATACAGTACAGTATTATAAATGTATTTTTTTATGATTTTTGTAATAACATTTTATTTTCTCTAGCATACTTTATTATAAGAATACAGTATATAATACATGTAACATACAAAATGTGTGTTAACAGTTTATGTTACAGGTAAGGCTTCTGGTCAACAGTAGGCTATTAGTAGTTAAGATCTGGGGGAGTCAAAAGTTATATGCAGATTTCTGACTGTGGCAGAGGTCAGTGCCCCTAACCTCCTCATTGTTCAAGGGTCAACTATACATATACATGCACACACAGAACACATCCATACATATACATACACACAAACACACAGGGGTATGCACACACACACAGGCACACACTTAATTGCCAAGACCAGTTACTCTGGGCACTTTTCCTTCATGGTTCATGAAAATATTTAATTATGTTGTTTACCTGTGTACTTATTTCTTTTCTGTCTTTCTTACAAAAATATAAGCTCCCTGAAGGCTGAGGGTCCATATATCTTACCCAGAGATGTATTGCTAGAGACTGGTACAGTGCCTGGCTGATGGACGGCCCTCAAATATTTATTAAATGTATGAAATAAACATAAAACCATATTGAAATTTAAATTTTGTTTTTATAATATATGCAATCTGCGAGGAAGCCATGTCAGCAAAATGCACATGTGGATGTGTGCAATGTGTATAATGCATTAAAAGCATTATAATGACTGTTTATTAAACAATTTCTATGTGTCAGCACTAAATAAATGTTCAAGATGAATAAATGAATGAATCCTAGAATTTCAGTGCACCACCATAATCAGGTGAACCAAAACAGAATTCTAAAGACTAAGCTGTAATCAAACCACATTGCCTTAATTTCAGCTTAAGTTTCTTAACATGAAGTCATCAGTTTTAACCTTTGTTTCCTTTCATGTACATTATGCTATACATATGGACAAAAATTTACAAGATAGTTAATCAGATAGCTAATCAACTCTAGGGTAAATGGGCCATTCTCTTTGGTTACATATTTTTAAGGCTAAAAATCCACACTCATAACATTTTTAATTTATCTAATAGAATTTTTAAAATTTAACATGTACAAATAAATGAGCAAAACAAAAATGTCAAGAAGCCAAAAATGATCTCTGAAATTATATGAAAACAATAATTATAAAACCATCAATGTTATATAACTTTATATTCTGGGTTTATTCTCACAGAGGTGCAACCAGAAAGGCAAAAATATAGTGAAATAATGAATAAAGCAGAGGACACTCATTAATTCACTAATTTTTCAGCCCATCACTAAACTGATCAACAGCTGAATACAGATTCACTGGTTATTTTATGTGTAATTTAAAAAAATCATGTAAAATATTTTTAATGCCTTCTATATCAGCGCCATTTTATAAAGAGAAGACACTTGGTTTCTAATACTTTTCATGTCCTTCTTCACAGAAACACATCTCTTACTATCCTGTTTTTGCTTCCAATGAGAACACAGCTTTTATTAGAGATGTTTAGCTTACTGACTGTATATAGGTGGAATTTTACATGCTTAACAGAAGATTTTAACGCAGTTTTAGCTCCTGCTTGAGATAAATCAAACTCAAACTGACAAATAAGCAACCGTGTCTGCAAGAAGTGGGAGCTGTCTAATTTAAAACTTCAAGACGCTGAGAAAGCCTTCAATCTCAGGTTGCACAAAATACACATTTTATTCAGCAAGACATGATAGACACTTTATTGCAGTCATTCTTTTTTGAATTCACTAGATGCAACTAAGACTAATCTAAAGCTACAATTTATTAATAAAATTAGCCAGAAATAGAGAAAGAAAAACTAGTAATATAAGTAGTATCATTTATCAATTGCTTTAGAAATTTTATGTAAACATCTTCCAATCTTAAATGACTTACCTGGTTCCCTTGTTTTCATATTTCTGTTCTATTATACTTGGTGCCAAGCTCTTTTTTTTGTACAGTCCAAACATTTTCTTGATTATTACTGTGCATGATTGTGGAAAAATCCAAAGCAGTTTAAGATTATGCAGGGGGAAATGGCTGATGCACTCATTACACTTCATAGACCTAACTTATTACCATTCTGCTGCTTGATGAAAAATTCAGAGCATTTGTTGCAATAGCTTCGTTCTTCAATGGAGTTATTCTCTATTTTTCCTTTCCAGATTAATTACCTGTAGTAATACTGTGCACTTCTGGTTGTCTACAGATGTATTAATCCCTATGATAACCTGTTTTACACTCTTTTTTAAAAAAAATCACTGGTAAAAAGTTCTGCTTGATCAAAATTGGTAAAAATAAAATATTTGGTAACTAACATAGTAATAAGTGGTTTAGGCAAAAATTATCAGTAAATGTTACAGCCTCTGGGCAAAAGTTAGTTGGGGAATAGGACCTAAGTATCTCCTCTTGGTTTACATATTAGTTAGCAAAGGGAATGGCATCTTTAAGTAGAGACAGTTGCAGACACCTCTTTAGGAAAGTAGCAAAGTTAGCATCACCAATAATGAGATAAACTGACATTGTGTGACATGGGGTCATATGTTTGAGAAGGACAACACCATGTAGACAGTACTCCTGACAGAAATGCACAACCTGAATCTAATCATGAGGAAACAATCAAACACAAATTCAGGGATGTTATACAAAACAACTGGCCTGTTATTTTCAAAATGTCATGAAAAAAACAAAAGGATTGATGGGCTGGTCCTGATTAAAAGAGACTAAAGAGACACAATAACTAAGCACAATATGTAATTCTGGATTGATGTCGAGATAGGAAAAAGGGTATTTTGTTCTATTTGTTTGTTTTTCTCTAAAGAACATTATTAGAACTATTGGAAAAATCTGAATATGGACTGTATATTAGGTAATTTGTGTTGTATTAATATTAAATTTCCTGCATTTTATATTTAAGCTATATTAAATGAAATTAATACATGAGGCTGTAAGGACATATATGCTTCAAGTGTTTAGGGGTGAAATTAATACATGAGGCTGTAAGGACATATATGCTTCAAGTATCTTCAACTTACTCTCAAATAATTCAGCATGATTAGGTAGATAGAGATAGATAGATAGATGATAATTATGCATATTCATAAAGAGATAAAAATGTGAGAAAACACTGATAAATCTAGGTGAAATGTACATGGGTGCTCTAGAATTCAGTAAAGTTTCTATAATTTTTCTGAATGTTTGAAATTTTTCAAAATTAAAAAGTAAAACTAATAAGAATTTCTGTAAGTCATATCACAATGACAAAAGCATCAATATTCTTGAAAAAAAAAAGGAGGAAATCAAGGTTTAAAAATATTAAGCATTCCGTAACCTAGTGGACTTAATACCTTCCTTCAACATTGAACTATATTGTCAACGTGCTTGTTTTTCTGTAAGGGTTTAAGAATTTTCCATTTGTTCAGTCTGGTATATATGTCTATCAGTCTAAAGTAAGGTACCTTCTTAACTGCTAAAGTTTCTCATTTACTTTTGCCATAGTTAGCCAGTTATAGATTGTACTTTAGAGTCACAAACTTGAACACTTGAGACACTTTTCAAATTTTTTTTCTTGCTTATAACTCAGCTTAATTTTTTTAAAAAAACGCTTTTTCTCTCATGGAGAAAGTACTGCTTTTTAAATACAAAAATAAAGTTTGGTTATCAGTTTTATGTCTTTACAGAATCTTCTTTTACCCCCACCCATGCATCTCTCAATTCCAATTGCATGTGTGTATGTCAGTTTCTATCTATTTAAAGGGAAGCCGTTGATATATTGCTATATTCTTGATCCGCTGATATATTCTTGGTCTGCTTCCTCCATCTTAATCTTCACTTTGACCTAAGTTTCTGAAGAAAAACACCTTTAATAATTCTACTTCTTTACTCTTCTACTCAAGTCTAACTCCTTGTCACTTCTTTGCTAACTTTTCTGTGAATCCTTATAAATTACACTAATCATGAAAAGCAAATATTTCATTCCGGGAAAATCTCTGTTATTTTCTTCTTTTGCCTTTTGGGGTCAATAAAGAATGGATGATAAATATGCAAAGAGCATCGCAATATGTTCTCTTCCCAAGAGCCAATTATTATATTAGAATGTTTTACTTGATAAAGGCAAAAGGAAAGGACTTCAGTTTCAGCTGGATTCATTATAAAGATGGAAACTGCCCCGAACAGTAATACTCATGCAATTAGGAAATGGAACAAATGACCAGTAGACCCCAAAGTAAAGTGTAGTCCCCTACACTTTTCTATAAACTCCAACCTCCAACCAGTGATGTTTGAAAAGAGATCCCCTAATCCTTAGCACCATAATGTAAAAGCTTTCACATTACACTGAGAGGAGGTCATGCTCCTTAGATCTAAAAAAAAAAAAAAAGTTCTTTTCAAATTCTCAATGTTAATTTTTCTGTTGTTAAAAGAGAATGATATAATCCATGAAAGCTACTAGCACAGTACCTGGCACATGACCAACACCCTGTAAATGTTAGATAGTATTAATTTTTGTTATTTTTCACGCTGTCTACGCTCAGAAGCATTTTTCTTTCTATCCCCTTGCATTTTTGATAGCTCAAGCTTCAAAAGCAGAGACACCTATATAGTCCTGATATTCAGCAAGTATCATTTACCAAATTTGGAGCCATAACTTGATTTTTCCACGTCTGTATCAACGAGCTGCATAACCAGTCACCCAAAACTTGCAATTTCAGCAAACTTAGTGACCTTTTAGCACGTTGGCAGCTCTTTTGCTAGCATAGAAACTTGGCAGGCTTTCTATGTGTCAGATTGTAGTCTGTTCTATTTAGCATAAGACTAGCAAGTAGATTGTTGCCATAATAGCCCCAAATTTGTTCACACCTTTCTGTACTCATCCCTTCCTTCAGTGTAAGCCCTCGGGTAATTCCACACTCACTTTGGTCTGGACTTGGCCATGTGATTTGCTTTAACCAATATGACAACAGTAAATGTGACACAGCAGAGACTTAAAAAGTGATTGCTCATTGGGGCTGGCCCTCTCTGGCTGATCTTGGAATCCCTGCCATCACCACTGCTTGAACAAGCCCAGGCTAGCCAGCTTGATAATGAGATACACGTGGCCCAGTCTCCCTGTTGCCCCTCAGCAGCCAGCCAACACTTGAAGTCAAGCCTCTTCTCTAACTGTCAAAGACTGCGGATGTATGAGTGAGTCCAGCCAAGACCAGCCAAGTTCTGTCCTGCTGAGCCCAGCTCAGATTTTCCAGTACACATGTGTCACGAATGATGGGTTTAAGCCATTAAGTGAGTGAGCACATGAGTGACACAAATGATTGTTTTAAGCCACTAAGTTTTGGAATGCTTTGTTTTGCTGCAACAAGAACTGATAAAGAAATTAGTACAAAGAAGTACGGTTTTTCTGTAACAAAAGCCCAAAACATGTGGCATTAGCTTTGGAATAGGTGGCTAGTGGAGGCTGGAAAAGCTGCAAAGAAACTATGCCGACTGGAAAAGTGGTGAGCACAGTTAGCAGAGGCTATGAAAGTGATAAGGAAACCGCTATAGCAGGCTAGAAAAATAGTGACCTAAGTTACGTAGTTGTGAAATAATTAATAAAAACTTTGCCCGTAGTAGCTCATAAACTTCTGGATTTGGCTAGGGAGATCACCTCACAAAAAGCTAAACTTGTCAATTGGCTTCTTTTAGCTGCCTATGGTAAGGTACTGGAAAGCAGAGATGAGCTCAAGAAAATTCTTTTTGGAAGCAGAACTTAGGGGGAATATAGAGGGGCCAGGACACGCTGGGCAAAGAGTTAACTGTTCTTTATCTTCAATCCCCAGTCAGTAAAAAATTGTCAGAGTAATAAATAGCTTCAGGATAAAGATCAAATCAAAGTGTGACTGTAAGTCCTTTGTTAAGAACTCTAAAATTTTTAAGGACATCTATAGTAGATACTCTCAGACCAAAAAAAAAAACAATGACTTTCAAAATTCTTCAGGGTGCTTCCCCAGCAGCCTGACACACCCAAGCAAAAAAAAAAAAAAAAAAAAAAAAAAAAAACTGTCTGTAAGAATTGTGAATGTGGCTTCTAGACCTGAATCAGATTCATAGGAAGCTCTCAAAATGTTGAAGTCAATTACACTGATAAAAGCACAGCAATCCTGGGTTGAAAGAGACCTCGTCAGCTCAAACTAAAAAGAGTCTCTGGACCCCTAAAACTCCATAAGAATGAAGAAGGCTGAGGACTATATTCAGCTGCATACACAATCCTTTTTTTTTTTTTTTTTTTTAATAAATTTATTTATTTATTTTTGGCTGTGTTGGGTCTTCGTTGCTATGCACGAGCTTTCTCTAGCTGTGGCAAGCAGGGGCTACTCTTCATTGCAGTGTGTGTGCTTCTCATTGCAGTGGCTTCTCTTGTTGCAGAGCACGGGCTCTAGGCACGTGGGCTTCAGTAGTTGTGGCACATGGGCTCATTAGTTGTGACTCGCAGGCTCTAGAGTGCAGGCTCAGTAGTTGTGGTGCACGGGCTTAGTTGCTCCATGGCATGTGGGATCTTCCCGGACCAGGGCTCGAACCCGTGTCCCCTGCATTGATAGGCGGATTCCTAACCACTTCGCCACCAGGTAAGTCCCACACAATCCATTTTTTATAAATAAGGTATGACATCTCAGAGGTCAGAGTAAAGAACTGTGAAGAACAATGGACTAGGGTACCACACCCAGAGAGCTGTAAAAAAAAACCCAACAGACTGAAGAAACACTCCCAGGAAGCTGAGTCTCAGCCTAATCAAGGAAAATCTCCTGATCCTGGAGTACAGGGGATCTGGCGGGATCTGGCAGCACACACCTGGCAGGATTTCAGAATTTCTATGGACCAGTGACTGCTATATGTCCCCCATTCTTCCCCTTTCAAATGGTTCTCTCTATTGTAGTTATCACGTTCTTGTCTTAACATTGTATGTTGTAACTTATCTTTTTAGTGCAACGAGATAAAAAAGAGCTGCATCTAAAAACTTCCTTCAGACATCATTATATATCAAGAGATCCTGGACTTTGAGCCTGATGTTGTGACTAGATGAAATTTATGGGGTTTTAGGAGGGAGGAAATGTATTTTGCCTATGGAAGGGATATAAATCATCATGACAGGGGCCTTCTATGGTAGGTTATGGCGGGAAGACTCTAACTGTTCACACTTGCCTGTATCCATACCTTAGTTAGTTAGTCCTCTCCCACACACTGGACTTGGCCATGTGACTTGTTTCAGCCAATGAGACAGTAGAAAAATGGACAGCACAGAACCTCGAAAAGTACTCAGACATAGGGGCTTGGCTATTTTGGCTTCTCTTAGAACCACCATGTGAACAAGCATAGGCTAGCCTGCTAGCTGATGAAAGATACATGACCTTCAATCGCCTTGATTACCCCAGCCAATAGCCAGTAACCCCTAGAAACAGAGGAACTATATGACCAGCAGCTGACCACAGATACATACATGAAACTAGTCAAGAACCGCCCAGTGGAGCCCATCCAAATTGCCGACCAACAAATGGCAAGCTAAATAAATACACAGTTTTTGTTTTAAACCACTAAATTTGTGGTGCAGAATAACATGGCAAAGAATAATGTTCTAGTTCACATCCAGCAAATTACAGTCTCCAGGCCAAATCTAGCCTGCTTCCTGTTTTGGTACAGCCTACAAATTACATTTGGAAATGGTTGAAAAAATCAAAAGAAGAACATATTTCATGACATGTAAGAGTTTGGGAAACTCAAACTTCAGTGTCCAAAATTAAATTTTATTGGAATGCAGCCACACCCATTTGTTTATCATTATCTATGGCTTCTTTTGCACTGCAACAGCAAAGTTAAATAGACAGAGACTATATTGCCCATGTTGAGGAAGAATGTCACCTGCCATATCAGTAAACAAAGGATGTTGCAGCCCCCTCAGCCACTGCAGCCACCCCCAACCGTGCACCCTGAGGGGATTCAGGGTAAATAAAAGCAGGATACCCGGTCCTAAATAGTTAAGGTGCATATCAAAGGAAGGATTTCAATGAGCCCAGACTCTTGCATCTTCCCAGGCATAGAAAAATGCTAAATTCACTATCTTGTGGTGTCTGTTTTTCTTCAAATCTTCTTCAAAAGATTAACAGTAATCTTTTGATGTTCTGACTACCTATTTTGTCTTGTTTTGTTTTATTTTTGCAAAAACTCCTGTATATCCTGGCTCCTCCCTTACCTCTTCGGAACAGTCCCTCAGAGCTAGCTGAGAGGCTGTCTCCCAGGCTTAAGTCCTCAGGATGTCCACTGAATAAAACATAATTCTCAACTTTTAGGTTGCACTTTTTTTTTTTCCACTAGATACCTGCAAGCCTAAAATATTCACTATCTGGTCCTTTACAGAAAAGGTTTGATGACCCTTGTTTTAGCTATAGTTCAGTTGTTTACACATGGTCAAAAATAGCGCCGACAAAGTTTGGCATTAAGAAGGAAGGTGACTGTTCCATGTCTTGGCAGCCCAGGAACAAGCTTCAGGCTACCATCCACACCCACAGAACACCACCCATAGGTGGAGTTCAGTGAGATCCTATCAGAAGAGCAAGGGTACACCACAAATGACCAGGACCCTTCAGCAGTAAGTGAAAGTAGTAGAAAAGGAAACAAGGCACAAGTGACCTAAGAGACCGTGAGAGGAATCTATGTTTGCTGTCACCAGCTTTTTTCACCTCCTTACAATATAGCTGAAGCAACACAACTAGCAACAAAACTCCAACTTTAGCAATTCAACACAGTTATTTACTGTGGGAGGAAATCTAAGTTTACATCAAAAAAAGCAAGCAACTAAGATTTCTAAATATTATAATAAATTATAAATTTATAATAAATATATTTATAGATTATAATTTATAATAAATTATAAATATTCTTCAAGTACAGACATGGTGAAAGAGAGGACAGTGGATTGGAAACAAATGCCTAATGTAACTTTTATGGCCTTACCCTCATTATTTCTATAGTAGTATCTTTGCTTATTCATTTTCCTTCATGTTTTTTTCCCTGGCTCTTCCTTTTGATTGCCCCAACAAAAGAAAACTGGTAATTGAAACTCATTAAACTTGAGTTTGACCACCGATGAAGAAACCAGAAAAGTTACCAGTGGGTGCTCTAACTATATCCCTTCATAACTTCACTAATCACTGATGATCCACTATTTTACAAATGGAAAACAGCCAGAAAGAAAGAACAGATAGACATAAAATAAGAGAAAGAAAAACAGGAGGGAAATGAGAAAGAAAGGACAAAAACTAAAAAACAAACCCAAGAACCTATTCTGACCTCTTTACATGTGCTAAGAAATCGACATACAAAGTAATTTCAGCTATCAGGAGGACAAGAACATTGTTCTCCACATTCCCTATTTTGGGAACTGCCACTGATCTACAAGTGCAATAGAATGGCCACAAATTAGGACCAAACTCACCAGGGACTTCAAAGCATATTGGTCACTTAGGTTCCTGAGACGTCCTCTGAGTTGGTACAGAACACCTGAAAAAAAAAAAAAAAGTGATAAGCTTCTGATTGAAATTCCTACATTTGCCTTATTTTATTTATTTATTTTTTATTATTATTTTTTTTTGCGGTACGCGGGACTCTCACTGTTGTGGCCTCTCCCGTTGTGGAGCACAGGCTCCGGATGCACAGGCTCAGCGGCCATGGCTCACAGGCCCAGCCATTCCACGGCATGTGGGATCTTCCTGGAACAGGGCACGAACCCGTGTCCCCTGCATCGGCAGGCAGACTCCCAACCACCGCGCCACCAGGGAAGCCCCCTGCCTTATTTTAAATTAGAGTTTTTGCTTATTTCTAATGACAGACCGAGGTAGGAGGGTGGGAGGAGCAGTCTGCCTGGATGCCTGTAATCAGGAGACACATTCGTAGCAAATTCAAAAACAAAATAAAAGTGAAAAAAAAAATCCGCTTTTTATTATCACCCGGCACAGAAAATTCTAAATGATTCTAAATAAATGATAAAATATTCCTTCCTACCCAAGCAAACTGTATTCTACTTCTAAGTATACCACTGCTTATTCTACCCAAAACTCTAAAAGGTTTCCACTCTTTTCATAGCCACTGACACTTTAAAGCCAGCCTCACACATACATCCAAAATCGTAAACAAACATAAACACTCCAAAAGCATGGACCAACAACTGAATTTTACTAGAGGTTTTCTGGGGTGGCTGAGAAAGGAGTTACAAAATAGATGACACAACAAATGTTTAAAACTCTTTCGCTCCTACCCCTGATCCCTTTTATCTTTCTTTGAAATCCCTCAGATTATCCTCCCTTTTCCTATCACCTGAAACTCCTTCCTTTTTCTCCTCAAACTCCAATCCCCCTTTAGTGTCTCTGTACTTTTTTATTTAAAGAAATTTATCCAGTTTATATCTTCACCCATTAGCCCCTCCACAAAACAAATAATAAACATGTTCCTGGGATACTCTTTCCTTCTTAGCTTAAAAAAGCACCAGGTAGGAAGAGGTTGTAAATAACTAATACTAACCTAAACCATCTAGTTGATAAAATAACAATGTGGGTGACTACATTTTAACATATGTATACGGTAAACTGCAACAGCTGTTTAAAAACATTACAGGACTTCCCTGGTGGTGCAGTGGTTAAGAATCTGCCTGCCAATGCAGGGGAAACGGGTTCGAGCCCTGGTCCCAGAAGATCCCACATGCCGCGGAGCAGCTAAACCTGTGCGCCACAACTACTGAGCCTGCACTCGAGAGCCCGTGAGCCACAACTACTGAAGCCCACGCGCCTAGACCCTGTGCTCCGCAACAAACAGAGGCCACTGCAATGAGAAGCCCCTGCACTGCAACGGAGAGTAGCCCTGCTCGCCGCAACTAGTGAAAGCCTGCGCACAGCAACAAAGACCCAACGCAGCCAAAAACAAACAAACAAACAAATTTATTAAAAATAATAAATAAATAAATAAATACATTACAGAAAAACACAGAAGTAATAAAGTATGAATGGGAAGTATTTTCTAAGGGTATTTTTAAAATTTATATTACACCTTCTGCTATGAAGATAACATATATTTTACCCAAATTAGTTTGGCATTTGTGGTTTTCAATTTAATAACATCTATAATATCAAGGGAAAACTCCTGATAAATTGAAAGAAGACTTGCATTTTCACATTATATAAGGCATCTAAAATGCTTGCCACAGAGTGTGTTTTTCTATATTCTCCCTCTTTATAAAGTTGCTTATAGTGAAATTCTTCAATAGTGAAGTGGAGTAAATGGTCTAAATTTCTTCAGCACAGTTCAGCAAGGTTTCATTATACTTATGAAGTATACTTTTACCTACAAGCATGTGCAGTATTAAGTGATGTACTTCTCATGCACCACATGGGTGAAAAGTACTTATACTGAAATGCTCCCTTTCTGCTCTCCCAGAGTACAAGAATGGGAAATAAAACTGGGTTCCCTTCCCAAGGGTTAAAATGACCAGAAAACTCTGCAGGATGAAGTTTAGCTTCTCCCTGATAATACTTCCCTCCCCCCAAACCCCTACCCAGCATCAGGCTAAAAAAACAGAGAAAAAAAATAGAATTAAAAAGTCTGTTTTTTCAGGTTTTCATCATCACATGGTCTATTTTCAAGATAGAAAAGAAAACATCAATTCTAGACTATAGAAGTAGTAGCTGACCCATTTGGAAATGTGTTATCCCTTGTAGTTTATGCTAAATAGAATTCTCATAAGGTGCGATACATGCATATCTATGTTATTTTAGAATAGATGCTAAAATTATCAAATCCAAGTGATCTGCCAAAAGATAAATCTAACCCAGAACCCCAGTCTTTTATATATGAAAGGCCTAAAAATATGTTCCTGCTCTGTAGACTTTTCGTCAACCGACAATCAGAAATACATTACTGGGAGACCTTCAGGATGGCAGAGGACTAACACGTGGAGATCACCTTCCTCCCCACAAATACATCAGAAATACATCTACATGAGGAACAGCTCCTACAGAACACCTACTGAACGCTGGCAGAAGAACTCAGACTTCGCAAAACACAAGAAATTCACCACGTACCTGGGTAGGGCAAAAGAAAAAAGAAAAAGCAGAGAAAAAAGAATAGGGACAGGACCTGCACCTTGGGGAGGGAGCTGTGAAGGAGGAAAAGTTTCCACACACTAGGGATCCCCTTTGCAGGCGGAGACTGCCGGTGGCAGAGGGGGGAAGCTTCAGAGCCACAGAGGAGAGTGCAGCCACAGGGGTGCGGAGGGCAAAGAGGAGAGATTCCCACACAGATGATCGGTGCGGACCAGCACTCACCAGCCTGAGAGGTTGTCTGCTCACCCGCCAGGGTGGGTGGGGTCTGGGGGCTGAGGCTCCGGCTTCAGAGGTCAGATCCCAGGGAGAGAACTGTGGTTGGCTGTGTGAACACACCCTGAAGGGGGCTACTGTGCCACAGCTACCCGGGAGGGAGTCCAGAAAATAGTCTGGAACTGCCGAAGAGGCAAGAGACCATTGTTATGGGGTGCACAAGAAGAGGGGATTCAGAGCACCACCTAAATGAGCTCCAGAGACGGGCGCGAGCCACGGCTATCAGTGCGGACCCCAGAGACAGATATGAGATGCTAAGGCTGCGACTACAGCCACCAAGAAGCCTGTGTGCAAGCGCAGGTCACTATCCACACGTCCCCTCCTGGGAGCCTGTGCAGCCCGCCACTGCCAGGGACCCGTGATCCAGGGACAACATCCCCAGGAGAACGCATGGCATGCCTCAGGGTGGTGCAACGTCACCCTGGCCTCTGCAGCCGCAGGCTCACCCAGCATTCCGTACCCCTCCCTCCCCCCGGCCTGAGTGAGCCAGAGCCACCTAATCAGCTGCTCCTTTAACCCCGTCCTGTCTGGAGGGGGGAAGAGATGCCCTCAGGCGACCTACATGCAGAGACAGGGCCAAATCCAAAGCTGAACCCCGGGAGCTGTGCGAACAAAGTAGAGAAAGGGAAAGCTCTCCCAGCAGCCTCAGGAGCAGCGGATTAAATCTCCACAATCAACTTGATGTACGCAGCATCTCTGGAATACCTAGACAATGAATCATCCCAAAATTGAGGTGGTGCACTTTGGGAGCAACTGTACACTTGGGGTTTGCTTTCTGCATCTAATTTGTTTCTGGTTATGTTTCTCTTAGTTTCGTATTTAGAGTATATTACCATTAGATTTGTTTACTGATTTGGTTTCTCTCTTCCATTTTTCTTTTTTTAATATATAGATATATATTATTTTCCTTTTTCTCTTTTTGTGAGTGTGTATGCATATGCTTCTTTGTGAGATTTTGCCTGTATAGCTTCACTTTTACCATTTGTCCTAGGGTTCTGCCTGTCCGTTTTTTGGGGGTTTTTTTAGTATAGTTTTTAGCGCTTGTTACCATTGGTGAATTTGTTCTTTTTTGGTTTGGTTGCTCTCTTCTTCCTTTCTTTCTTTCTTTTTTTTTCTTTTTTTATTACTTTTTAACTTTTTAATATTTTTTTTAATGATTTTATTTATTTTTTTCTTTCTTTCTTTTTTTCTCCCTTTTCTTCTGAGCTGTCTGGCTAACAGGATCCTGGTACTCCAGCCAGGTGTAAGGCCTGTGCCTCTGAACTGGGAGAGCCCAGTTCAGGACATTCGTCCACCACAGACCTCCCGGCTCCACGTAATATCAAACGGCAAAAGCTCTCCCAGAGATCTCCAACTCAACGCTAACACCCAGCTCCACTCAACAACCAAAAAGCTACAGTGCTGGACACCCTGTGCCAAAAAACTAGCAAAACAGGAACGTAACCCCACCCATTAGCAGAGAGGCTGCCTAACATCATAATAAGGTCACAGACACCCCAAAACACACCACCAGACGCATTTCTGCCCGCCAGAAATACAAGATCCAGCCTCATCCACCAGAACACAGGCACTAGTCCTCTCCACAAGGAAGCCTACACAACCCATTGAACCAACCTTATCCACTGGGACTAGACACCAAAAACAAAGGAAACTACGAACTTGCAGCCTGCGAAAAGGAGACTCACAAACACAGTAAGTTAAGCAAAATGAGAAGACAGAGAAACAAACAGCAGACGAAGGAGCAAGGTAAAAATCAACCAGACCAAACAAATGAAGAGGATATAGGCAATCTACATGAAAAAGAATTCAGAGTAATGATAGTAAAGATGATCTAAAATGTTGGAAATGGAATGGAGAAAATACAAGAAATGTTTAACACGGAACTAGAAGAACTAAAGAGCAAACAACCAATGATGAACAACACAATAAATGAAATTAAAAATTCTCTAGAAGGAATCAATAGCACAATAAGTGAGGCAGAAAAACCAATATGTTACCTGGAGGATAAAACAGTGGAAATAACTACCCCAGAGCAGAATAAAGAAAAAAGAACAAAAAGAATTAAGGACAGTCTCAGAGACCTCTGAGACAACGTTAAACAAATGAACATTCAAATTATAGGGGTCCCAGAAGAAGAACAGAGAAAGAAAGGGACTGAGAAAATATTTCAAGAGATTATAGTTGAAAACTTCCCTAATATGGGAAAGGAAATAGTTAATCAAGTCCAGGAAGTGCAGAGAGTCTCATACAGAACAAATCCAAGGAGAAACACGCCAAGACACATATTAATCAAATTATCAAAAATTAAATACAAAGAAAAAATATTAAAAGCAGCAAGGGAAAAACAAACAAAAAAAATACCAGGGAATCCCCATAAGGTTAACAGCTGATCTTTCAACAGAAACTCTGCAAGCCAGAAGGGAGTGGCAGGACATATTTAAAGTAATGAATGGGAAAAACCTACAACCAAGATAACGCTAGCCAGCAAGGATCTCATTCACATTCATGGAAAAATTAAAAACTTTACAGACAGGCAAAAGCTAAGAGAATTCAGCACCACCAAACCAGCTTTACAACAAATGCTGAAGGAAATTCTCTAGGCAGGAAACACAAGAGAAGGAAAAGACCTACAATAACAAACCCAAAACACTGAAGAAAATGGTAATAGGAACATACATATCGATAACTACTTAAATGTAAATGGATTAAATGCTCCCACCAAAAAACATAGACTGGCTGAATGGATACAAAAACAAGACATGTATATATGCTATCTAAAAGAGACCCACTCCAGACCTAGGGATACATACAGACTGAAAGGGAGGGGATGGAAAAAGATATTCCATGCAAAGGGAAATCAAAAGAAAGCTGGAGTAGCAATTCTCATATCAGACAAAATAGACTTTAAAATAAAGACTATTACAAAAGACAAAGAAGGACACTACATAATGATCAAAGGATCAATCCAAGAAGAAGATATAACCATTGTAAATATTTATGCACCCAACATAGGAGCACCTCAATACATGAGGCAAATGCCTACAGCCATAAAAGAGGAAATCGAAAGTAACACAACCAGAGTAGGGGACTTTAACACCCCCACTTTCACCAATGGACAGATCATCCAAAATGAAAATAAATAAGGAAACACAAGCTTTAAATGATACATTAAACAAGATGGACTTAATTGATATTTATAGGACATTCCATCCAAAAACAACAAAATACACTTTCTTCTCAAGTGCTCATGGCACATTCTCCAGGATAGATCATATCTTGGGTCACAAATCAAGCCTTGGTAAATTTAAGAAAACTGAAATTGTATCAGGTATCTTTTCCAACCACAATGCTATGAGACTAGATATCAATTACAGGAAAAAATCTGTAAAAAATACAAACACATGGAGGTTAAACAATACACTACTAAATAAACAAGAGCTCACTGAAGAAATCAAAGAGGAAAAAAAAAAAAAAACCTAGAAAGAAATGAAAGTGAAAACATGATGACCCAAAACCTATGGGATGCAGCAAAAGCCATTCTAAGAGGGAAATTTATAGCAATACAATACTACCTCAAGAAACAAGAAATATCTCCAAAAAAAACCCTAAACTTACACCTAAAGCAATTAGAGAAAGAAGATCAAAAAAACCCCAAAGTTAGCAGAAGGAAAGAAATCATAAAGATCAAATCAGAAATAAATGAAAAACAAATGAAGGAAACGATAGCAAAGATCAATAAAACTAAAAGGTGGTTCTTTGAGAAGATAAACGAAATTGATAAACCATTAGCCAGACTCATCAAAAAAAATGGGAGAAGGCTCAAATCAACAGAATTAGACACGAAAAAGGAGAAGTAACAACTGACACTGCAGAAATACAAAGGAACATGAGAGATTACTACAAGCAACTTTATGCCAGTAAAATGGACAACCTGGAAGAAATGGACAAATTCTTAGAAAGCACAACATTCCAAGACTGAAACAGGAAGAAATAGAAAATATAAACAGACCAACCACAAGCACTGAAAGTGAAACTGTGATTAAAAATCTTCCAACAGACAAAAGCCCAGGACCAGATGGCTTCACAGGTGAATTCTATCAAATATTTAGAGAAGAGTTAACACATATCCTTCTCAAACTCTTCCAAAATATAGCAGACGGAGAAACACTCCCAAACTCATTCTACGAGGCCACCATCACCCTGATACCAAAAGCAGACAAAGATGTCACAAAGACAGAAAACCACAGGCCAATATCACTGATGAACACAGATGCAAAAATCCTCATCAGAGTCCAACAGCACATTAAAAGGATCATACACCATGATCAAGTGGGGTTTATCCCAGGAATGCAAAGATTCTTCAATATACGCAAATCAATCAATGTGATACACCATATTAACAAAGAGAAGGAGAAAAACCATATGATCATCTCAATAGATGCAGAAAAGCATTTGACAAAATTCAACACCAATTATTATAAAAGCTCTATAGATAATAGGCATAGAGGGAACTTACCTCAACATAATAAAGGCCATAAATGACAAACCCACAGACAACATTCTTCTCAATGGTGAAAAAACAAAGCATTTCCTCTAAGATCAGTAACAAGACAAGGTTGTCCACTCTCACCACTATTATTCAACATAGTTTTAGAAGTTTAGCCACAGAAATCAGAGAAGAAAAACAAATAAAAGGAATCCAAATCAGAAAAGAAGAAGTAAAGCTGTCACTATTTGCAGATGACATGATACTATACATAGAGAATCCTAAAGATACTACCATAAAACTACCAAAGCTAATCAATGAATTTGGTAAAGTAGCAGGATACAAAGTTAATGCACAGAAATCTCTTGCATTCCTATACACAAGTGATGAAAAACCTAAAAGAGAAATTAAGGAAACACTCGCATTTACCACTGCAACAAAAAGAATAAAATTCCTAGGAATAAACCTACGTAAGGAGACAAAAGACCTGTATGCAGAAAATTATAAGACACTGATGAAAGAAATTAAAGATGATACAAATAGATGGAGAGATATACCACGTTCTTGGATTAGAAAAATCAACATTGTGAAATGACTATACTACCCAAAGCAATCTATAGATTCAATGTCATCCCTATCAAATCCACTGCCACTTTTCATAGAACTAGAACAAAAAATTGCACAATTTGTATGGAAGCACAAAAGACCCCGAATAGCCAAAGCAACCTTGAGAAAGAAAAATGGAGCTAGAGGAATCAGGCTTCCAAACTTCAGAGCATTCTACAAAGCTACAGTAATCAAGACAGTATGGTACTAGCATAAAAACAGAAATATGGATCAATGGAACAGGATAGAAAGCCCAGAGATAAATCCACACACATATGGTCACCTTATCTTTGATAAAGGAGGCAAGACTATACAATGGAGAAAAGATAGCCTCTTCAATAAGTGGTGCTGGGAAAACTGGACAGCTACATGTAAAAGAATGAAATTATAACACTCCGTAACACCATACACAAAAATAAACTCAAAATGGATTAAAGACCTAAATGTAAGGCCAGACATATCAAACTCTTAGAGGAAAACATAGGCAGAACACTCTATGACATAAATCACTGCAAGATCCTTTTTGACCCACCTCCTTGAGAAATGGAAATAAAAACAAAAATAAACAAATGGTACCTCATGAAACTTGAAAGCTTTTGCAAAGCAAAGGAAACCAGAAAGAATACGAAAAGACAACCCTCAGAATGGGAGAAAATATTTGCAAATGAAGCAACTGACAAAGGATTAATCTCCAAAATTTACAAGCAGCTCATGCAGCTCAATATCAAAAAAACAAACAACCCAATCCAAAAATGGGCAGAAGACCTAAATAGACATTTCTCCAAAGAAGATATACAGATTGCCAACAAACACATGAAAAGATGCTCAACATCACTAATCATTAGAGACATGCACATCAAAACTACAATGAGGTATCACCTCACACCAGTCAGAATGGCCATCATCAAAAAATCTGCAAACAATAAATGCTGGAGACAGTGTGGCGAAAAGTCAACCCTCTTGCACTGTTGGTGGGATGTAAATTGATACAGACACTATGGAGAACAGTATGGAGGTTCCTTAAAAAACTAAAGACTGAATTACCATACAACTCATCAATCCCATTACTGGGCATATACCCTGAGAAAACCGTAATTCAAAAAGAGTCATGTCCCACAATGTTCACTACAGCTCTATTTACAAGAGCCAAGACAAGGAAGTAACCTAAGTGTCCATCGACAGATGAATGGATAAAGAAGATGTGGCACATATATACAATGGAATATTACTGAGCCATAAAAAGAAACGAAATTGAGTTATTTGTAGTGAGGTGGATGGACCTAGAGCCTATCATACAGAGTGAAGTCAGAAAGAGAAAAACAAATACCGTATGCTAACACATATATATGGAATCTAAAGGGGAAAAAATGGTTCTGAAGAACCTAGGGGCAGGACAGGAATAAAGATGCAGACATAGAGAATGGACTTGAGGACATGAGGAGGGGGAAGGGTAAGCTGGGACGAAGTGAGAGAGTGGCATGGACATATATACACTACCAAATGTAAAATAGATAGCTAGCGGGAAGCAGCCACATAGCACAGGGAGATCAGCTTGGTGCTTTGTGACCACCTAGAGGGGTGGGATAGGGAGGGTGAATGAATCACCCTATAAATCACGTCTACCCAATATACAGTGTATAGTTAAGCTTAATTTCTTTATAATTTTGTAGACTAGGGAAATATAAAAATAAAAATTCTAAAATTTTCTGCATACTTAGAAATAAATAACTTTCTTGAGCAACCCCTGGGTGTTCTTCAGAGTAATGGTTCTAAGCAGTGACTGTGAAAGTACTTCCTGCCATTTGAATTATTCCAGGATCTTGTCAAAATAGCAAATCTCTGGGCCTCATCCAAACCTACTAGGTCAGAAACTCTGTGGAAGATGCCAAGTTATGTATTAGCATTAGTAACAAGCAGGTTGTTTTAGTTACTTGTTGCTGTATAACCAGTCATCCCCAAACATAGTAGCTTAAAATAATTATTTGTTTCTTACAATTCTGTGGATTGGCAGGACTTGTGATCCACATGGTATCAGATTTCATTTATACAACTGCATTCATCTGGGAACTGTACCAGCATGAATTATCCTCAGAGGTCTCATGCAGTCTGGTGCTGACCAAGGATGGGGCATCCCAGTCCTCCTCCCTGTAGTATCTCTCTTTACCATGGTCCCTCATCATTCAGTAGGCTAGCCTGAGCTTCCTGCCATGGTAGCTGGTTTCTAAGACCATGGAAGTAGAAAACTCTTAAGGGATTGCTCCAGAACTTATTTAGACTCTTCTGCTGCATTCTATTGGTCAATGCAAGTCACATGGCCTGCCCAGATTCAGGTGGAAGGGCAACAAGACTCCACCTTTTGATGGAAGGAGCAGTATGCATGTACAGAGATAGGAAAAACTGTTGGTGGCCACCACTGGAGACAAGCTCTTACACAGATGATCTCACAGTTAAAATTTGAGAGCGGCTCTTATAAGATGATAGCCGAGACTGTTAGATTTAACATAAGAGCAGTTTTCAGCATTCATAATAAGTTGTTACATAACTTTTGCATCAAACTAGCCATTACTGATAAGAGTAAAAACCCTATATCAAAAAATATATACACACGTAATATAAAATATTCTTTTTCATGATGCTAAACTATATGGTAATAATTAGTTTTTTAACCATTCTTTCCTAAGACATTGGTCTTATCCTTGCAAACAAATAAATTGTAAATAAATAGACTAAAATTTATTAATGAAAGAAAAAACAAACTATTTCAATGCCATTGTTTTACCTTAACCAAACCAGCCATACGTATTGGTAAATTTGTCAGCTGTCCTCAGTGCAAAACCCTACCATTTACGGCCAAATAGCAGCTGAAATTCTACCATGAGAGGGTTAAACTCATTGGTTGTTTTTTCAGAGGGAGGCCATGCTGGCACTGGATAAGAACAGAAAGGAACAGAGATGGTCCTCCAAATCACCAAGGGTTAACCCAGTCTCCAAGTACAGCAGATACTTGGTTTCAAAGATTTCATTCAAAGTATCCATTAGAGATCTTGAGACCCATGGCTTGTAGAGATGTGTCGTTTTCCTAAATTGTGAATTTGAATCACATAATTATATAAAGGAGTGTTAAAGATTGAGCCTGTATTAACAAAAAGACAAGAAATAACAAGAATTGGAGAGAATGTGGAGAAAAAGGGAACCGTCATACACTGTTGGTAGAAAGGTAAATTGGTACAACTACGATGGAAAACAATATGGAGATTCCTCAAAAAATTAAGAATAGAACTACCATATGATCGAGCTATTCCACTTCTGTATATTTATCCGAAGAATATAAAAACACTAATTAAAAAAGATTTATGCACCCCTATGTTCACTGCAGCATTATTTACAATAGCCAAGATATGGAAACAACCTAAGTGAAGACAAGATATATAATACAATGGAATATTACTCAGCCATAAAAAGATGAAATATTGCCATTTGCAATGATATGGATAGACCTTGGGGGTACTATGCTAAGTGAAATAAGTCAGAGAAAGAAAGACAAATACCCATGATTTCACTCATATGTGGAATGTTTAAAAATAATAAATGAACAAACAAAAAATAAAAACAAACACAAATATACAGAGAACAGATTGGTAGTCATCAAAGGAAAGAGGGGCTGAGGGAGGGCAAAATAGATAAAGGAGGTAAACTGTTGTGATGGATGGAAACTAGACTTCGGTGGTGAGCATGCTGTAGTACATACAGAAGTTGAACTATAATGTTGTATACATGAAACTTATAAAGCAACGTTACCTCAACTTAAAAAAAAAAAAGACTGAGCCTGGCTGATTGTCCAGAATCTGCTCTCAATTAGGATTTGTTGTCCTCTACTTGTCATGAATGGATTTTCTAGGAAGAAATTATATGCTACAGATCAGATGTCAAAAACTAAAGACCCATAGGCCAGATACAACGACATGTATTTAGTTTGGTCTGAACTTTTTTTTTAGAACTAGAATTAGTTTCAACTTTACATTAAAAGATAAAAACATAGCACTTGGGGCTTCCCTGGAGGCGCAGTGGTTGAGAGTCCGCCTGCCGATGCAGGGGACACGGGTTCGTGCCCCAGTCCGGGAGGATCCCACATGCCGCGGAGCGGCTGGGCCCGTGAGCCGTGGCTACTGGGCCTGCGCGTCCGGAGCCTGTGCTCCGCAACGGGAGAGGCCACAACAGTGAGAGGCCCACGTACCGCAAAAAAAAAAAAAAAAACATAGCACTTCAAATTCTTTTTTAAAAAATCATGGGAACTTGCAATACTGGACTCACATTTCCACATGGCAACACAAGACTGGAGCTGATTATAGACCAACCCCTACAGACAGGGCATGTGCATTCCAGCTTGCCATTGTCCCTACTGCTCGCTATGAACTTACTCTAGAATGCTTCCTTCACTTACATTATCTACCTGACCTTTGGAAGTAATTTAGTTTTTTACCCCCATAGTGGTTTTTAAAAATTCAGGGATTTTAAAGTGACTAGAAGATGCCATTTGTAAAGACTTATGAATATAAAAGATCTACTCTGTTTAAGACCAGACTTTTCTGATATACATCCTAGCACATGTTTAATATACAATACATGTAGTACAAATTGAAACTTTTTCTTTGTTCTTGTCACACACAAAAAATAGCTAATTTCACTTATTTAGAGTAATAGACTTTTTAGGAAAAAAATCAAGCTAATAACCCTTTTTTATGTAGTATCATTTTTTTCCAGATGAAGAGATGAAAGGGGAAAAAAATACCCTGAAATTATGCAAAGGGCAAAAAGAGAGAAATGCAACATATGTGGAGTTTTTTCTATAAAACAACCAACCTACTTAGAGGTCATTATCATTATAAAATCTAAAAAAATAACCCAGGAATTTGTCCACTTCTGTGATGGTTAACTTAAATATCTGGGTGCCCAAATATTTGGTTAAACATTATTTGGAGGTGTCTGTGAGAGGGCCTTTGGATGAGATTAGCATTTAATTTGGTAGACTGAGTAAAGCAGATTGCCCTTCCCAATCCAATCCATTTAAATCCTGAACAGAATAAAAGGTGGATTAAAAGAGAATATGCTCTCTCTGCCTGATTATCTTCAAATTGGGACATTGGAGTTTTCTCCCCCTGCCTTCAGACTCAGACTTGGACTAGAACTTACACCACTGGCTCTCCTGGTTCTCAGGCCTTTGGACTCAGACTGGAACTATACCATCCGCTCTCCTGGGCCTCCAGCTTGCTGACTACAGATCCTGGGGCAAATCCTGGAACTTCTTAGCCTACATAACTGTGTGAGCCAATTCCTTAAAATTTTAGATGTGTGTGTGTACATACATACATATATATACATACAAACATATATGCATATGATTTCCTTTGGTTCTCTTTCTCTGGAAAACCCTAATACAACTTCTTAATATTTAATATCACTCCTACTGGCATTAATATGACTTCTGTGCTTACCAGAATTGTCTTTCATTAACTTTTTAATCTAAAGGGTAGTAATAGCAGAAAAAGCACTCAAATTGGAGTAATCAGAAGACCCGGATTCAAATCTCAGCTCTACCAGTTACTGTCGGCAAGACCTGGCAAATCAATTTACCTCCACAGATCTACTTTATTAGTGACAGGGCACAGCTAGGGACTCAATATTTAACGTCCAACTAATTCTTATGTTTTAAGATTTTATAATTTATTATTCTAAATAGAAACTTTCTCCCAGTCTGACTTGTGTGTGAATCTCCAAACCACAGGTTTCACTGACACCTCTGAGGAACTGAATGCAGTTACTGATCTCTTCTGATGTCCTCAAAGAGAGCTCTCTCTGTAAGTTAGTGTTTGTATTAGAAAGAGGCATTGTATTTTAAAGATACAGCGCAAAGCACTGGCATTAGCATAGAATAACATTAAACTCTAGTATAAGATTTGAAAAGCCTAGTCTGGGTAGAGGTTCCAGTGACTCTTAGCTAGAATAACCAACTTGATAGGACTGAAGAGTCATTTGGCTACACGTGATTTTTACACATCTGTCAACTAAATCAGAGCTCCAAATGAAAAATCTGGCACCTAGAAACATTATGAGGATTTGTGAGTCCCCCTGGAGAATTCTGGGTCCATAAACCAATGAATAGATTACTATGACACATAGAGTATTTTCATCTGTGACAGATATAATCTTGCTCTGGTATTCTCTGTGTCATGTTGTTGAAAACTATACTCACTGTCCTCAAACCAGCTTTAGAAAATGTTGAAAGATGAGCGACAACATTAAACATGGAAGCCCATTTGTGAAGACCTAAATCCCCAATCTCTTTTAACACCACTAACTTTGATCTTTGAGTTACTCCACTGACTCCAGCCCTAATGTAAGTACTTTACATTTCAAATCATTTCAACAGTTAAGATCTCATTCATCCTTCCAAAAAATCTGTGATATAGTAAGTGTTACTAGGAAGAAAACCAAGACTCACTGATTTTGTGACTTACCTAAAGTCCCACAGATGATAAAGATGCTTCTATCCAAATCCAGGTATTCTTCCACCATGTAATAAAATGTTTTTAATCCATAAAATGAGAATATAGCCACTCAAGTTTTGGATTTCATTTATCCATTCAGAAAATATGTTATTTATAAGATGGATGGACCAAAACATGGGTATATAAAAAGAGGATTTATGTGTCTCTAGAAGACAAAGATTACAAGGGAAATATGTAATGTTCTTTGGAAATTACATTAGTATCAAATGCTGCAGAAGCACCCCTAAATGTGGCAGTACCAGCAAAACTGCACCCCGGGCTTTGGGAACACTTCTTAGGGAATTTTTTGAGGTCTCTCTAAAAATGGTCAAGGAATTACTTACAAGATAACAATAACATATACAAGTGCCTGAAATGCTATCGCATATTTTCTTATCTATTTTTGGACACAGATCTATATGGATACATTATGTTAGCCTTTTGGAAAGCACGGTGTATAAGTCTAAGGTTTAATGAAAACAGACCGATGTATCTCCTTTTTATCGATATTTGAATTAACGAGGTGTTTGAAATGTTATCTACCTTCTACCGTGCCCAAACCCTGGGTCAGTGACCTGCCTTGAAAGCCAAGCTCCCTGGGTCTGTGACCAAAGAGAGAAACCTGTCTCCCTGGATGAGATCAAATTGCCACCAGATACAGCCTCTCTCAAACCCCACACTGCTCAGTAGGTGTATGTACCACTCCTGTGTTCTCTTCACAGCATTTTGTAGCTGTGGGTTTGATCATCATAGAGAAATATTAGAGCTGGCAACTACAACAGCCATGACCTAGGAGAAGGTTAGAGCTGGGTGGAGAGAGTTAGCTTCTCAGTGTCTACAGAACCCTGATTTCATTGTGCAGGGGAGTGTTTAACTGAACGGTGACATCTTTATAGAAAGCCTCTGGAAGTGTGCTCAGTGCTCCTTGAAGATGGGTGAAAACTCTGTAAAAGTTTGAATATTCTGTAGGAGCAAATTACTAGCATTTTAGAGTAAAAAATTTACATTTGTCAAGAGGAATTTTCTATGGATTTTATATTCTTTCTTGGAAATGCTTCCACAAAGAGATAATGTATGGAAGACCCACTTTTTCAAGTTTAAGTTTTTAAGTTAAATAACAATTGAAAATAAAATCTTCCCATTGGGAATACTGGGATCTTGATTTTAGTCCTTTTGCCAACTTAACAGTTATTGATACAGCTTAGCAATGACATACAGCTAATAGCAAAGTGCTTATGGTGTTACCCTCATCTCCTCGCCTCCCTCCTGCTAAAGAGCAAGACAACATGTTTGCCAAGCTAATGGTCCCAATATGGGGCTGATATTTTTTTACTTTTTATTTTTCAATAATTATAGAACCACAGGAAGTTACAAACATAATATAGCCAGGTTCCATGTACTGTTCACCCATTTTCCCTCAAAGGTAACATCCTATGTAACTATGATAAATATCAAAACAAGAAAACTGACACTGGTACAATAAACAACCTTGTTCAGATTTTACCAGTTTTGACAGGCAGTCTCATGTGTGTGAGATTCTATACCATTGTTCTACATGCAGATTTACATAACTACCACACAGTCAAGGTACAGAACTGTTTCATCACCACAAGGATCCCAAGTGGTACCTTTTATAATTACACCCATGTTTCTCCCTCCCAGGCACTGTCCCTAACCCCTAACAACAACTAAATCTATTTTCCATCTCTATAATTTTGTTATTTTGATAATATTATATAAATTAATTAATTCAGTACATAACCTTTTGTTTGTAAATTTTTTCATTCAGCATAATTATCATGAAGCTCCCCCTCCCCAAGTTATGCATGTATTTCAATAGTTGATTTCTTTTTGTTACTGAGTAATTTTCCATGGTATGGATGCAACACAGTTTTGTTTTGTTTTGTTTAACATCTTTACTGGAGTATAATTGCTTTACAATGTTGTGTTAGTTTCGGCTGCATAACAAAGTGAATCAACTATACGTGTACATATATCCCCATACCCCCTCCCTCTTGTGCCCCCCCCACCCTCCCTATCCCACCCCTCACAGTTTGTTTAATCAGTCATTCATCCATAGAAAGATATATGGGTCATTTCCAGTTTTTGGCTATTACTGTTGCTAGGAACAGTCACATAGATATTTTAATACGGACATAAGTTTTTTTTTCTCTGGGATAAATGCCCAGGAGTGTCATTTCTGGGTTGCATGGTAAGAGAATGTTTACATTTTTAAGTAACTGCCAAAATATATCCCAGAGTGACTGAACCGCTTTTCATTCCCAGTGGCAATGCATGAGTGATTCAGTTTATCTGCATCCTTCCCAGTATTTGGTGTTATCAATTTTTTTTTTTATTTTAGCCATTATGATTCCGACTGGATTGTTTGCTTTTTTTTACTGTTGAGTTTTGAGAGTTCTTTATGAGATATATGGTTTACAAATGTTTCCTTTCAGTCTGTAGCTTGCCTGTTCATCCTCTTAAAAGGATCATTCCTTGAGCAAAAGATTTTGAGGAAGCCCAATTTATTAATTTTTTTCTTATATGAATTGTGCTTTTGATGCCATGTCTAAGAACACTTCATCTAGTGCTAGGTCCTGAAGATTTTCTCCTACGTTTTCTTCTAAATGCTTACACATATACCATACCCTACGTACTAACACTTTTATCCAAATTCATATCCCACATACTTAGGGTCTCAGCAGAAACAAATGACACACTTGAACAGATAATTGGAAAAAAATCTTAATAAAGTGATCATTTATGGGTATAGGAGGAGAAAAGAAAAATCAACAAGGGTGAAGCACCCAGAAAGTAGCAACAGTGGGACACTGTTACCACCCAAGTCCTAATGAGGCAAGAGGGAAAGCAGGTACTAGGACCCAGAAGGAGCAGCTGTAGCTCAGAAAGTCCCCACAGCAGGAGCTGTGGCCTGACTGTCAACCCAGCAGGGTGGGAGCTAGCAGAATACATACCTTAACTTCACTTTCTTCCCTACTACCTGCTGTCACTAGAGGCCAAAGAAGCTAGTTCATGTAGTCCATAAAGGGCATGGTATCAAAAAAAGTTGGATTTTAGAAAAGGTATCAGAATTCCTACATTTAGATTCTTAAGGTACAAACATAAATAAAAGCAAGCAAGATGAAGAAAGAAAGGAGAAATCAGAAATTCCAATCAATTTGTTAGACTCTTCGAATCACATCCATGCTGCATGTATTCACTGCATTTAAAATAAAGTATAAGTGGGCTTCCCTGGTGGCACAGTGGTTGAGAATCTGCCTGCCAATGAAGGGGACACGGGTTCGAGTCCTGGTCTAGGAAGATCCCACGTGCCACGGAGCAACTGGGCCCGTGAGCCACAATTACTGAGCCTGCGCATCTGGAGCCTGTGCTCCGCAACAGGAGAGGCCGCGATAGTGAGAGGCCCGAGCACCGCGATGAAGAGTGGCCCCCGCTTGCCACAACTAGAGAAAGCCCTCACGCAGAAACGAAGACCCAACACAGCCATAAATAAATTAATTAATTAAAAAAAAAAAGAAATGCTTACTCCAAAAGCAAAGCAAGAACTTCAAGCTTCACTGAAGCTATTTACTATCAACTGTTTTTCTTTTCTCCAAAAGCAAGCAACTCTCAGCAAGGTTGAGTAATGGCATTGCTTTCCCCAGCCTACAGGCACTTTCTGGACTGTCAGGCAGTAATTAACTTGAGTGGGGGTGGGGGAATAGGCAGAGGTTGCTAGGAAGGAAAGTGAGCCAGTGGACGGCAGATGGTTATCATCTAGGCATTTTGTCCATGTGGAGGGGGATCCTTGCCAAGAGACAAGGGGGTGTTAGAAAACAAGCAGCAGGATAGTCCTGAAAACTACAACCAATGGAGGAGGGCGTAACTGTGACCACTGCAAGGTCTCAAGGTCATCTGGGGACACAGAGTTCCAGATCTAAGAGTAGCCTATAAGACTCTCTGTCCTGATCAGGAGAAGGGTCTGCAGAACACTGTGCTGGGCTGGTGACCACTGCACCACCAACACTACACACCCACACCCTGGGCCCTGCCTTGACCTGAAGGGGGATCTGAGGCTCTTTACTTTATACTTCTTTTATCTTAGATTGGTCTGGAAAATGGAGAGCTTGAACAAATAAGATCAAATGTGACAGCTGAGAAAAGCAAGAATGGGGCACTGGATGAGAATTTGTTTTATTAAATACTTATTTATCAGGTTCCTACTAAGTGCCACGTACTGTTTTGGGTGCTAGGGATACAGTGTTAAGTAAGTAAGGTCCAGCTTCCATGGAGCTTACATTCTAGTAGGGAATGCCATCAAAGAAAAAGAAAAAAAGATAACAGAGAAAATTTCCAGAGTGACAAATGCTATGCAGAAAATAAAACAGAGTAACTTGATCATAACTGGGGGTGAGAGATGGGAGGACTGCCATGCAAAAGACCTTTCTGAGAAGATGATTCAAGTTGAGATGGGATGAGCTACTGATGGGATGAGTTACTGATGGGATGGAGTGAGTTCCTCAGGGGAAAATCTGGGAGAAATGCAAACAGCTGATGCAAAGTAGCTGCAGCAGGCACAATCTTGCTCCATTTAAGAAACAGAAAGAAGGTGGTCAGGCTGGAGCAGAGTGAGCCGGGAAGAAATCATACAAGATGAAATGAGAAAGGTAGGAGGCTGATACCAGATCTTACCATCAGAAGGGGTGGAAGTGCTCCTAGTTCCATCTCAAACCTCAGCTGCAACACTCAGCCTAGCTGCTGATCAAGTGCAACCCACTGATAATAATGTCCTGTAGCTTCCGACAATTATCACAACCAAGTTGATTAATTTGTAGTCACGAGCCACCTGAACCAAGACCATCATGCCCTATTACCCTTAAGCTACTCAGTATAAAAATATAGTGCAGATCATTGAGGATGAGTCGACACAGGTTTGCAACAAGACCGCTCAAGATTTGCCAGGCACTGGTGTCGATCATGTTCCCTCTATGTTCACCCACTGGAGCCTGTCCCATAATTACAGGGGCTCTACTTCAAAATTTGCCTCCATCCTAACCACCTATCCAGAACCGGGATTCAATAAGAATATACTCTGAATGCTGCTCTTAAGAAACTTTACCTTAAGACTTAGTTTTTGCTGGGAACTTCTCCCACTGTGATTGAAGGGTATGAAACTCACTAGCTGTGGACAGCAGATGTGCTGGCATCATGTTGTCACGTTAATCCCCTCTCAAAGTATTCATTCCAGGGAGACACAGGGACACAGAACTACCTGATGCACTACTTCTAGAGTTCTCTGGTGGTGGTTTTCTGACCAGGCTTCCCGAGGACAGCATAAAAGCAGACTAGAAAGGAAGAACTATGTCTTCCTTGACTGCCTTCACTGCTTAATGTAGTCACAAGACTATCACAACCATAGAGGTGTTTCTCAAATACCTACTCTTCTAATTGGCTAAAAAATCTCGGAGAGTTCTGGTTCCACATAAAAGGAATTTGGAAGTTACCTCTTGGTGCTAACAACATGTAAAAAGCTGAACAGACTGAAAATTCAACAATTCTTCTTGGATCCATAAGAGAGAGGAGGACACAGGTCAAACTGCCACCCCCAAGACTGGAGACACAGACTAGCAAATACAGACAGTCATGGCTTCCTGGAGCAGAGACTCACAAGCAGAAACCACGGTGGGAAGCAGTGCTGGGGGAGGAAAGCCTGAACTGTTAATTGATTAACTGCTGGAAGCTCAGTATGGAAAAGTCTGAGATTTTAAAACTTCAGGGGGCACTCAGTCAGAAGCAGAATTCCCACAACATTGCGACTTACCTTCACGAGCTCCACCAGATTTCCAAAGTAAATAGCGGAGAAAAGTTCCCTCATGCTTCTGACAGGAGAAGGGGAAAAGGAACCATTTTTAAATATGTGACAGTGCTCTGTTCTTCTTAACAAGGCCTGCACTCAGGGAAAACTAGTTAACCAGCCCCTAAACTGTTGGAGTATTATCAGAGCCTTAGTGACCTGGGGGAGGAAAAATACACAACTCCAGCCCACTCTAGCTATACTGTCCCACTTAAGGGGACAGAAAAAAAGAAACTGAGAAACTCTTGTAAAGTTCACAGTACAGAGGCACAAGCTCACTAAAAGACTAAGACCTAAAAAAAAAAAAAAAAAAAAAAGACTAAGACCTAATCACAGGATTATAGAATCCTTCCTCTCCTCCAATACCTCATCACCACATTACTAAATGCCTATTTATAGCAGTTCCTTTTACCTGATACATATGTCTAGCTATCAAGAAAAAATTACATGGCATACCAAAAGGCAAAAAACACAACTTGAAGAGACAGAGCAAGCACCCTAACCAGACATGGCGGGGATATCAGGCTGGGAATTTAAAACAATTGTGATTAATAAACTAAGGACTCTAATGGATAAAGAAGACAGCATGCAAGGACAGGCAAAGGAAGCAGAAAAAGGGAAATCTTAAGAAAGATCCTATCTTGCTAGAGATAAAAAGACAAACAAACAAAAAGCAGTGTAACAGAAGTGAAGAATACCTTTGATGGGCTTATTAGTAGACTGGACATGGCTGAATGGCTGAGGAAGAAATCTCTGAGCTAGAGGATATATCAATAGAGTCCTCAAAAACTGAAGCAAAGAGAACAAAAACTGAAAGAAAAAAAGAACAGAATATCCAAGGACTGTGGGACGACTACAAAAGGTGTAACATATGTGAAATGGGATTATCAGAAGAGAGAAAAAGAACAAAGAAATATTTGAGAATATAATTGAGAATTTCCCCAAATTAATGTCAGATACCATACCACATCTCCAAGAAGCTCAGAGAACACCAAACAGGATAAGTTCCCAAAAAAACTACACCTAGTCATATCATTTTCAAACTACAGAAAATCAAAGATAAAGTCATGAAAGAAGCCAGACTCTTATCAGTAGAGGAACAAAGATAAGAATTACATCCAACTTCTCAGAAACCATGTAAGGAGTGAAATACTTGAAGTGTTAAAAGAAAAAATCACCAACCCAGAATTCTGTACCCTGTAAAATTACCTTCAAAAGTGAAAAGAAATAAAGACTTTCTTAGACAAACAAAAATTGAAGTAGGGCTTCCCTGGTGGCGCAGTGGTTGAGAGTCCGCCTGCCGATGCAGGGGACACAGGTTCGTACCCCGGTCCGGGAAGATCCCACATGCCGCGGAGCGGCTGGGCCAGTGAGCCATGGCCGCTGAGCCTGCGCGTCCGGAGCCTGTGCTCCACAACGGGAGAGGCCACAACAGTGAGAGGCTCGCATACCGCAAAAAAAAAAAAAAAAAAAAAAAATTGAAATAATTTGTTGCCAATAGACCTGCCTTTCAAGAAATGTTAAAAGAAGTTCTTTAGAGAGAAGGAAAAAAATATGTCAAAAACTTGCATCTACATAAAGAAAGGGAGAGCATCAAAGCAAGAACAATTAGAGGTAAAATTTAAACTTGTATTTTTCTTATTCTTTCTTATTCTTATTGATCTAACAGATAACAATATGTTCACAAAAACAATACCAACAATGTACTTGATTATGTATGCTTATGTATATACCCACATGCAAAAAATTTAATCTGGACAGACCTTACACCCTTCACAATAATTAACTCAAAATGGATCACAGACCTAAAAATATAAACTCTTATACTACAAATAGATATAAAACTATAAAACTCTCAGAAGATAACACAGGAGAAAACCTAGATGGGGATGGTGATGACTGTTTAGATACAATACCAAAAGCATGATCCATGAAAGAAACAATTAATAAGCTGACCTCATTAAAATTAAAAACTTCTCCTGTGGAAGTTAATGTCCAGAGAATGAAAAGATAAGTCACAGACTGGGAGAAAACTTTTGCAAAGAACAACTGATAAAGGACAGTTACCCAAATATATATAGAACTTTTAAAACTCCACAATAAGAAAACAAACAACCCAGTTAAAAAATGACCAAAGACCCTGGCAAACACCTAACCAAAGAAGATATACAGGTGGCAAATAAGCATATGAAAAAATGTTCCACATGATATGTCATCAGGGAAATACAAATTAAAACAACAGTAAGATACTACTACATTCTTATTAAAATGGCCAAAATCCAGAAAACTAACAACACCAAATGTTGGTGAGGATGTGGAGCAACAGGAACTCTCATTCATTGCTGGTGGAAATACAAAATGGTATAGTTACTTTGGAAGACAGTTTGGTACTTGTTTATAAGACTAGACATACTCTTATGATATAATCCAGCAATTGTGCTCCTTGGTATTTACCCAAATAAATTGAAAACTCATGTCCTCACAAAAATCTGCACATGTTTATAGCATCTTTATTCATAATTGCCAAAACTTGGAAGCAACCAAGATATCCTTCAGTAGGTGAATGGATGCATAAACTATGGTACATCTAGATAATGGAATATTATTCAGCACTGAAAAAAAGAGCTATCAAGCCATGAAAAGTCATGGAGAAATCTTAAATGCATATTACGAAGTGAAAGAAACCAGTCTGAAAAGGCTACATATTGTCTGATTCCAACTATATGACATTCTTGAAAAGGCAAAACTATGGGGACAGTAAAAAGTTCAGTGATTTCCAGGAGTTGGAAGGGAGAGGGAGATGAATAGGTGGAACACAGAGGATTTTTAAGCAGTGAAAATATTCCATATGATACCATAATGATGTATAAATATCATTAAAATTTGTCCAAACCCATAGATTGTACAATGTCAAGAGTGGATTGTAACATAAACTATGGACTTTGGGTAATTACAATGTGTTAATGTAAGTTCATCAGTTGTAACAAACATGCCACTTTGGTGGGGGATACTGAAAATGAAGGAGGCTATGAATGTGGTGGGCAGGAGGTATATGAGACGTTTCTGTACCTTCCTCTCAATTTTGCTGTGAACCTTAAAAAAAAGTTCTAAAAAATAAAGTCTTAATTCTTTAAAAAATCTAGGAAATAATACATTTTTAGAGGGTGTCAAATTCAGAACCAGGCAGATCCACCTCCTGACCCTAAACATGGTCCTAAAGTAAATCGCTTGAGGAAATTGGATCCCAAAGATTACAGTTACTAAAGGAGGGGAGGCTGGCTTCAGAATTTTACATGAGCATCTCGGAAAATGGACCCTTATCTTTATATTTGTTATACAGGGCTGACTCACATGATAACTTCTTTTTGAAAGGGCTATTTTATCTTGAAGATTATGAGTTTGGAGGAACTAAGGTGATTGGCAGTGGAAAGAATCAGACCGTGTGAAATTCCTTAAAAATTTATTGACTTAAGTAACTTTGTGTTGCACATAATAAAAAAAAAAACCTTTACACTTTGTAAAAAAATAAATAAATAAAAATAAAAAAATAAAAAATCTAGGAAAAACAGTAATGTTATACAGACACACATGTCCATTGGTATTATGGTCCCAAATAAAGAGATTTTCTGTGGATTCCTACAGTTGTCAGCTATTAGTGGAATTCCTCCCATCTCTGCCCCACAGCTCCACTGTTACTGAAGGGTTGTGTTTGAGTTACCTCTCTGTTGCTGTCTCAATGCTTCTGTAGGACATTAAAATATCCTGAGTATTTATGAATTGGCTTCCATTAAAGTATTTGGCACTATTCTTTAAGCAGATTTCTCCCGTTGTTTAAAAAACAAATAGCATTCTCACCTCTACAATCAGCAATTATACATATTTATAATTTTGAATATTTCTGCCAATCTGCTATCTAAATTATAAGCACTAGAAATAGGCTCATGAGAGAAAATTATGTGACCAGTAACGAGTCTAATAATATTTTTTAAAATTCAAAACTACAGTAATTTCTAGCACTGAATATTTGCTACAAGTTCATGAAAAAAAAAGACCTATACAATCTAATATAATCAAAATACACTTCAAGATTAAAATCTTCATTTAAATGATCCATGTTGCCTGACCTTCCTTCATGAAAGTTCAAGGCTTTTTGTGGAAAAGCCTTTCTTAGAACGCCCCAAATTGAATAGCCAAATTGAATGGCAATTTTCTACCTTCCACTAGGAGTCATGTTGGCCTGCCTTTTTCAGATGTCATCAGTTTATCTGGCTAAAACTCATGCCTCTCCTGATTGCCCCTTCCTACACCATGAAAATGTCAAATCAAAGCCACTTTTCAAGGGAATGTCCTTCTTGGGAGAGGCTGGCCCGGTCCCTTCCCTCCTGATGTGCAGGACCATCACTTCTCAGGAAGAAAGATAGAAAGGGATATAAGAGGGAAAAAGAAATTCCTTGACCAAGGCCTATAAGTAGACAGAAAAATTTTCTCTTTTCTTAGTAATTCAGAGATCCTGACTGGCATCACCTCCCAGGACTCCAAATGCTTCCTTTCTTGTTATAATCCTCTTAAGTTCTTTTTTTCCATTCCCCCTGTTATTCTGTCAGTGTTTCTCACTCATTCTCTGCTGGGCTTGGTGCCCCTCCTCCACCCTGCAAGCCTCACCCAGGGACAGGGAAAGAGGCCTGGGAGGCTTTCAAGTTTATGACCCATTATAGGTGAATGCCGGGAGGTGTTGGCAGGGCTGCGGAACTAATCAGTTTTCTTAACACTAAGGACAGTACGGGTAGGGTTTGTAGATGGCTAAATGTCACTGCTTATTTTAATTGTAAGAAATAAAGAAAATCAGTTTTATGAATCACTGATCGGTGCTTTGAACGACAACAAAAACAAATCCCCAAAATCACCCACCAGAGCAGACCAATTAAGAAATGGGAAAAAAAAAAACTCAAAAGAAAATTCTTTGCTTAGTGAACAAAACTAAAGGTAAGGTAAATCAGTGCTACTGCAGAAATTTTAAATGAAACAAAGAGACGTGCTCCATGTTCAGATGAGCTTCATGAAACCTACACCAAGATTCCACATTCAGAGTTAATCACAAAACCACAGAATTTGGATTAAGCTACTGTGAAAGGTAAAATACAAAGAAACAGGATAGAGAAATTTTAATCAGGAACAAAGATTACCATAATCCCCAAATGGGCTTACTTTTGAAAGAAGAGACATTTGTAGAGGACAAACATTCTTAAAACAATAGGAGTGGTGTATAAAATTAACCTAAGTAAGATCTAGGCTACTGTTTCCGTGACTAAGGAGAGGTACTTTCTAAAAGCAACACATTTTTCCATGAGGGGCAAAACTAACTTTATCTACTCATCTGTTCAGCTTGGTCCAATTTTTCTAAGATTAGAATGTGAGTTTTTGGAAGCAAGTGTTTCTTCATGCTTCAAGTCTTCTAATATGCAGGGATTACCTAATTAACAAAAACTTAAGTTATTCACTCTCTTAATACTCTCTTATATTCTTGGATACTCTAAAGGTATGATTGTTACTGTAAAGTTCCTCTCCCATTCATTTTTCCTGGAGATTGAGAGAGAATTCCACATAAAGAGTGCAAAAATGAAAATCACAGGCAATTATAAGAAGTAATTATTGTTTGACAACAATCACATGATTCAACAATGATAATAGAGCATATTATAAGAAGAAAATGAATTGGTTATTTTAAAAATAAATGGCTTCTTTTTCCTTTTCCCAAGAAGAGGCAAAATGTTTACAGGTTTCTTCTCACTCACTAGAACAGGCACACAGCCACAGGACAAACAAGCTCCTTTTGTTGGGAGGTCTGTCTATGGAATTGTTTCTTCTCCAAAGGGTTTCTTCTCCAAAGAACATTCTAAACAATTATGAGAATATTGGATGAAAAAGCCAGTATCACAGTAAACAAAAGTAAATTTTAAAGAAGATTTTTCTGAAAGAGTAAGACCAAATTGTAAGAAATAAACATAATTTTGGGAAACTAGTGTATTAAGAATATAGGAAATTTTATGAGTTCAGTACAGGAAGGTAAAACTGCATAAATATATAGATTATGAAAGCAAAGGGTTTAGCTATATTATTCATTTCTGTGACAAAGTCTGTTATATTTATCATCATATTTTAGTCACCTTTGCAGAGTACATGGAACTCTCCAGGATAGACTGGAAAAGTGAACTGGAAAGGTAAAGAACAAAATGTCTGTATATGGAGTTCAACTCTTTCTTAAGCCAATTCACATAATATCCTATAAAGAATATAACACTTTCACTTGTGTGATAATAATACTATAATAATAACAATCTTGCATTTGTACAAGGCTTTACACTTTCCAAAGTGCTTTTACATTCATTATAGTTTCTTGATATCCCCAAGTAGTAAGTATTTATCTTTGGTCCCTGAGGAAAATGTATTCTTCATCCAAAAGATTCCTGGACTATCTGGCTTTGTTTGAGAAAACTCGGTCCAAATCAGTGAGTACTTTACTCCCAAGCATGAGTTTTGTTCTCCACATAGCATGATAAAATAGCAAACCAACGGACTATGAAAGCAGGTTTGAGTTGCTACGAATGAGTGAAAGAAAAAGTTTATTGAAATAAAAAATTATTTATCTTGGAGATATAATTCTGCAAATCAACAAAATAATATATTTGGGGAAGCTGCTAGCAATCTACCAAAACCTATTTTCCTTCTATTTCTGGGCATACGACTATGGAGCTAGACATTTCCCAGCATCCCTTGTGGTTAGGTGTAGCCTCACAATGTGAGGAGAAAGATAAATGCCACTTGGCCTGAGCCTTAGGACACTGGGCATGTTTCCTCATGTCTTCTCTTCCCTTTCCAGTTGAAGGGAACTGGTTAGGAGGCAATCCCACTTTGATCAAGCAGATGGCAATAATGCCCTAAGGGATGCTTGTGCAAGCTGAAGACTTGGGTCCCTGAATGATCTTATGGAGCCAAGCTGCCCTGAACTGTTCTCCTTGTTATATACAAGAGAGAAAAATAAACCTCTATGTTCTTTAAGCCATTGTATTTAGCATCTGTTTGTTATAACAGCTTGACTTTAGCTAATATAGTTCCCTTGAAGACTCAGATTTTTCTCATGATAATGAATGTCATATATTTGTGAGGACATAGGTAATGGATAGAGGATACAGGCCGTAACTGTTAAATAGGGCAAAGTTCACACATCCACACTGGTATCCAATTATGATTAATGCTAACAAATTAAGTTAACCGTCCATGAATCCTTACAAATATTAGTAATATTAATAAATGAATTTTGGTCTTAAGCAATTAAACACACAGTTTATTAAAGGAAACCAGGAAGCAAAGGGAATAAAATGTCATCAGCGTTTCACACACAAAAAGATTTGGACCTTGTCTGAAACTTCACATCTGATAAGTGTTGCCAGAGTTAAATATTCAATCTTGGCATGTTTACAATGAGCTCCTTGTTTATCCAGAAAGTAGCCTGGGAAAACGTAGAGCATACTTTATATCTTACGTCTGACATTCATGTACTTATTGAGGTAATTTTCAGCCTCATTCATTTATTGCTGACTCTGCAACCCTGCAAATGACAACCCTGATTTTGTGACATAGCAAGTCTTTGAGACCACTCATCCCCTAGAAATGTTTACATTTACTCGTGAAATGTTTACTTGCTTGTGAAATCTGCTTCTAGTTACTGGGGAAAGGGAAATGCTGTGAATTTTTTAAGCAGAGAGGGGCTTTTGCATAAAAAAATTAATAGAAATTTAAAAGCGAAAGATTCTACCATGTCAGTCTACCTCATAAATAATAACTAATATTTACTGAGTGCTGAGTGCTTATTATGTGTGAGGCACTATTCTAAATATTTTACATGTATTAACTCATTTTTCCTCACAACAACCTTGCAAGTAAGTGTCAGAGCTAAGATCCAGCTGAGACAGTCTGGCCCCTCTGACTACAACCCTCCTCTGTCTCATCGGGACTAGAAGACTAAAAAGAACAGTAATTAGTAACATGTTGCCATATATTACGGAATGTATATTATTAAACTGAATCCTCACAGCTCCATGAGGTAGAAAATATTATATCTGTTTCACAGATTAGGAAACATTAAAGAATCCCATCACTTGCCCAACATTACAGAACAAGAAATTGGCAGACTAAGGGCATAGGATTTGAACCTAAATTTTCTAATCCTAGTCCATCCTTTTTCATTTCAACAAGTTATCAGAATTTTATTTGCCCAAAATATAAATAAGGTCTGATAATAACTTTGGTTTTGTTGTTTCCTACTGCATTCCCAGCACACAGCACAGTTCCTGGCACATAGTAGGGATTAAATAAATATTGAATGCATAAATGCATGAAGTAGGCCTTGAAGGTTGAGTAAATTTTGGCTTACCCTGTCAGGTTTGGAGTCAGGGGCTCAGGGGTCATATTTAAACAAAACCAAACCACCACCACCCTTACAGAAGGGCCTTGGCTGTATGTGTGGAGGCTCTTTGCCTTCTGAGCATCGGGAAAAAAGCCCTAGGGATATACCCAAAAGAAATGAAAACATATGTCCTCACAAAAACTTGTATTTTAATGTTCAGAGCAACATTATTCACCTTAGCCAAAAGGTGGGAACAACCCAAATGTCCACCGACTGATGTGCTGACAAACAAAATGTCATATATCCATACAATGGAGTATTATTCATTCATAAAGATAAATGAAGTACTGGTACACGCTACAATATAGATAAACCTTGGAAACATTATGCTAAGTGAAAGAAGCCAGTCACGAAGGCTACATGTCATATGATTCCATTAATATAAAATGTCCAAACAGGCAAATCTATAGAGACAGAAAGTAGTAACTGTGATGGGCAGGGGTGAGGAAGAGATGGGAAGTTTGGGAAGTGACAGCTAAAGGGCATGGGTTTTCTTTTGGTGATAATAAAAATGTTCTAAAATTTACTGTGGTGATGGTTGCACAACCCTATGAATATACTAAAAAACATTGAATTGTACACTTTAAATAGGTGAATATTATGGTATGTGAGCTACAGCTCAGTAAAGCTGTTATATATATTTAAAAAAAGAGTTGATTAGGAAAGTCCTGGAAAAGAGTAGTAGAAACAATCCATTTCTCCCTTCCTTTCTTCCTTCCTTCCATTCTTCCCTTCTTTCTTGCTTGCTTGCTTTTCTACCATCCTGTAAGAGAGCTCTTTTCTGAAGAAATGCCTGATTTGTTTTCCTTTATTTTACAAACTCTTGTAAATCTGGTTTTCTCTGACCTCTCTCTGACAGCTTCTAAATCCCAGAGAGTTAGTTTCCTTGGTGGAATGATTTTTAATTGCAAGTTCTCTGTTGACTTTCAGTGGGTTCTTTGGTATTTGACAGTAGAGTCTGATGTTTTTGGCATTGGCCAATTCTTTCTCCCAGGTATCAACCAAACAAGTCTATGTATATCACAAAAAAAATATAGTTCATGTTTACATGCAACTTTTTAGGAACTTACTGCAATCCAGTCCTTTCTGTTTTCTCTGGAGTCATTTAAACAGCTACTTTGAGTATCAATTCACTATAAGAACATTGATCATGTATAGATTACATGTCACCCACTGTGTTATGCTCTAAGATTATAAACATAAGGTCTTTTCCATAAGGATATCTCAGTTTAGAAAAGAAAGTAATCATGAACTAACTCTACATGCCATAAGAGAAATTCAGTGCAAGAACTCAGGAGATAGGGCTGGCAGTCTTCAGACAATGAAGGGGCAGGATGGGAGAAGGAAAAAGCAAGGTGAGGAGGGTGTCAACAAGTAGGGTCTTAAGGGATGCGCAGGATTCCACTAAGCAAGAGAGGAAGTGAAGCATTCCAATAAGTGAAGAGCATAGGCCAAGGGCTTGGGGTTGTTGGTATGTTCCAATACAAGGCAACATAGGCTACCAATGGTCCAGTGACCTCAACCACCCTCTTCTGTGGGTATATACCCTGTCCATATTCTACCCCTCTCAGTCTCATCCAGGTTGCCAAGGACTTTCTTTCTACCCCATATCCAATGATTCAAAAAGAGAACTCAATAAGTGGATCTATGCTCTGCTTCGCATGCTCCTCATTTTCATGTACCCAGAATTCCATTTAAAAGAAATTCCATTTCTGCCATCTGTCTAGCTCCAGAGTAGGGGAATCAGAGATGGCAAAACTTAACTCCAATACTTTGTCATTCAGATTATAGGCTTTATAAGGGTCCCATAAAAGCTCATTACCAGAGAGACATTTGGCATGGGGCACAAATTGGCATAGAAAGGATGCTGGAAACCTATAAAGGCAAGCTGAGGCAGCTCTAATATCATGCTGGAGCAGTGGTCTAGGATCACAGCCTCTGCTTACACCCCATTGTACTGTTCAGATAGTGATGGCATATACTGACCTCAATTCTGCAGCAGCCATGTTTTCCAAGAACGTTCTTCAACATCATCAGGGCAATGAAATTGAGTTACCTAAGGCTTCGAGGCCTCTATCTCTGATTCTTTGGTAAACTTGTTGGTACTAATTCCACTTGCACTCCCCAAAAGATCCTTACCCTCAGTTAAGCAAAACCACTTCCCTATTTACTTTGGTAAAGTTGGGGATACCTAGTTTAGACCCTATATCTGAGCACCTTCTTAGCAGCTACACCACTGGATCAGATGGTAGATGTTTAACCATTAACTAACCTCATATAGTTTAGATTCTTAAAATGTAACAGTGATTGAATACTAATACAAAACCAATAATTACAAGTATTAATATTAAATGGACAATCCTGGAAGATTCTTTAATTCAATTTATTAATTTGTCTTATACTCTGTAAAAATGAACTTAATTCAAATATGCAAAATAATTATTTTTCCAGTCATACCCCAATCACATTATTTATCATTCCTTCTATAGAAATCATCATGTACTGAAGTCAAAGATTTATGGGATCTCTTTAAAAAATAAATAATTCATTGAATGCAGGAGCTGAAGTATTGTTAACTTTATGAAAATCACCTGTACCGATCTTTCTTCTTGCTCATTCTAGTTGAGATACTTTTAGTCCTTTAACAGTTTTATGGAATCATGCTGCATCAATGGGGGGATAAAGAGTCAAAAATGGAAGATAGAAAAATGCATGTAAGAGGAGAGAAATGATTTATAAGATCATGCTAAATTGGTAGTGAGAGTGATAAATAAATGATATTTATTCAAAGATTAAATAACAAATTAATAAATGGACTATTTTAAATTTAAAAATTGCAGAATAAATTGTGCTCAGTTTTTTGTGTCCTGATTTGTTTTTAAAAGATATTTCAAGTTCAGTGATAAGAGCATGACACAAAATATGTAAGTCAAAGTCAACAGCCATTTAACTGACCACATAAACTGGCTTCCTGCTGCCTTGCAGACATAAAAGGGTTAAGATGGACTGTGATGAACTAGTACATTACATTTGAAATGACAATATTGTGGTTAACGTGAAACCACAATGTTCACTGACTTCTATAGGTCACTTTATAAATTCAAAATATTGGTCTCTCAGCAAGAAATAGATGGTATAGTGAAAATAGATCAACACTCCCTCTGTGTCACTGGATGAGGCAGGAAGCTGCGATATTCTCCTCCAAAGGTCTTATGAATTATTTGGCTGGGATTGCAAAATCATACCCAGGGATCTGGCAGTAATTCAAAATAGCTTTAAGAAGGACTATACAGTGGGACCAGGCTGAATTTTCTGAAAGATTGTTTTTTGATCCTGAGATATGCTCAGTCATTTTAATTTAGTATCTATGTCTTGGAATTTGATTGTTGTGGTTGTTGTCACTTCATTATAAATGAGAAAGGTATTCAGTCATTCTGAATGAGGATATTTATATGTAAATAGAAGATGTTTTGTTTTGGAAATATCACTATTTCTGGGACTGAAGTGTATATGATTTCCCAAGTGCTTCGGTAGCCATTAAAAAAAAAAAAAAAAGGAAGAAAAAAAGAAGTCAAGGTTTTAAAAGAACCAAAGACACTATGTATTTTGAATATTAATTTCATTCCATTTTATGTCTAATACTTAGTGTTCCCAAAAAACCAGAATTAGAAGCAGTCTACCTTACACAAATGATTCCATATGTTCATCCAAACCATTATTTTACAGTGATATTTTGAAGAGATATATGTTCATCAAAATATTTCACTGAGCATATCTTGTCCACAAACCCAGTGTTTTTTTTTTTCCAAAACAACATGATGAACCCTGTCTAATGTTGCAAATTAACTCAAAGCTTGATCTTCTACAACTTAACCAAAAGTGATAGAGGTTAAAAATAATATGAATAAGAATTGTTAGACCCAGATAAAAAATTAAATTAGAGTTCATTCCAAAAATTTCAGACCTCAATTTCATCATGTTTGATATTCATTTAATTCGAGTATTCATTTAGCATTTTCTATGTGCAAGGCAAGATAATGTATGCTGGGAGGGAAATAAAGAAGCCTAAGATACTGTCATTGCTCTCAAAGAACTTTCAAACCAACGAGGGAGACATACATACAAAGTTCTAGGAGATGACTAATTTTAGCCTCTTAGTAACTCAGCGAACACCATCTTTGACTCTCGTATTTATGTGTCATTTAGACCTCAAGTTGATTCCAGATCTACTTTCAAGGGAACAAGTATTTCAAATTTTGCATCAAATATTCTTTCTTTAAGAGTTGTCTCGGGCTTCCCTGGTGGCGCAGTGGTTGAGAGTCCGCCTGCCGATGCAGGGCACACGGGTTCGTGCCCCAGTTCGGGAAGATCCCACATGCTGTGGAGCGGCTGGGCCCGTGAGCCATGGCCGCTGAGCCTGCGCGTCCGGAGCCTGTGCTCCGCAAGGGGAGAGGCCACAACAGTGAGAGGCCCACATACAGCCAAAAAAAAAAAAAAAAGAGTTGTCTCATGAAGGGACTTCCCTGGCAGTCTAGTGGTTAAGACTCCGTGCGTCCACTGCAGGGGGCATAGGTTCAATCTCTGGTCTGGGAAGTAAGGTCCCGTGTGCCGCAAGGCATGGACAAAAAAAAAAAAAAAGGTCAAAGAGTTGTCCATGAAAAATTCTGTTTTAAAAAATTCTTAAAGCATAAAACCACAAGGAGATATTACCACATGCCTGTTAGAATGGCCATCATCAAAAAGGCAAGAGATAACAAATGCTGGCATGGATATGCAGGAAAGGAAACCCTTGTGCACTATTGTGGGATTATTAACTTATACATCTACTATGGAAAACCGTATGGAGGTTCCTGAAAAAATTAAAAATAGAACTACCATATGATCCAGCAATTCCACTTTGGGAATATATCCAAAGGAAATAAAAACACTAACTCAGAAAGATATCTGTGGGCTTCCCTGGTGGTGCAGTGGCTGAGAATCTGCCTGCCAATGCAGGGGACACGGGTTCGAGCCCTGGTCTGGGAGGATCCCACATGCCGCGCAGCAACTGGGCCCGTGAGCCACAACTACTGAGCCTGTGCGTCTGGAGCTTGTGCTCCGCAACAAGAGAGGCCGTGACAGTGAGAGGCCCGCGCACCGTGATGAAGAGTGGCCCCCACTTGCCGCAACTAGAGAAAGCCCTCACACAGAAACGAAGATCCAACACAGCCAAAAATAAATAAATAAATAAAATTTAAAAAAAAAGATATCTGTGTCCCCATGTTCATAGAAGCATTACTTACAATAACCAAGACATAGAAACAACCTAGGGATTCATCAATGGATGAATGAATAAAGAAGTTGTGATATTGATATTCCTCAGCCATAAAAAACAAGGAAGTTCTACCATTTGCAACAACATAGATGAATCATGAAGGCATTATGCAAAATGAAATAAGTCAGAGAAAGACAAACACTGTGTGATCTCATTTATATGTGGAACCTATAAAACAAATAAACAAACACCAAACTCATAGGAAAAGAGATTAGATTTGTGGTTACCAAAAGTGGGGGTGGAGGGATGGGGAATTGGAGAAAGGTGGTCAAAAGGTATAAACTTCCACTTATAAGATAAATAAATACTAGGGATATAATGTGCAACATGGTGACGGCAGTTAACAAAGGGGTATGATATATAGGAAAGTTGTTAAGAGTAGGTCCTAAGCATTGTCATCACAGGGAGATTTTTTTTTTTTAATCTATGTGAGATGATGGATGTTAACTAGACCTATTGTGGTAATCATTTCACAATATATGTAAATCAAACCATCATGTTGTACACCTTAAACTTATACAGTGATATACTCAATTATTTCTCAATAAAACTGGAAAAAACACTAAGCAGATATTTAGAAAATTATGCTTGCTGATTAAAGCTTTAAAAAAATTATATAATTAAGTAAAAACTAAGTTTAAGAGAAAAAAATTCTTAAAGAGATGTAAAATATTATCAAAATATAAGTAAGCAAATTATCATTTTTGTAGCTGAAATTTTAGCATTAAAATGTTGGGATTTTTATGGAATCTATGATTAAAATATACATATGATTCAATAAAAATATTCCACACTATTCTTACTTGCAAAAAAATTACTTTTGTATTTTCAGAGTCACAACAATCTATTACTTTTGTTTATATAATAGAGAAAAAGCAATATTTGTCATACTCTTAATTATTAGGTACTCCATACTATATAAAATAACATTTAAACACACTTTTGGGAATGATGTTACTAACCTATTCACAATTTTTGAGGCTCTGTATAAATTTTCGCTTGGTGCTATGATATACTTGTGGATGCAAGTTCAAATAAAAATATGAAAGGACTCCTAGGAAATAACCACCAGACAAGTGAAATTCAATGAGTTCCCAATATCCCAATTAATATATCCCCAAGACTTACTTATAAAATCTCACAGTAACTGCAATTTCAGGGACGGAAGGACAGTAGGAAAGTCTCCATCTGTAGATCCAGTCTCTGGAAATGAGGCAAATACCAAAGTGAGACATGCTGGAGAAAGGGCACAATCCTCTGATCAACCACAATAGAGGGAAGATACAGAAGAAGTGCTAGCAACCTCTGCCTACTTGTATTCTCTGCAAAAATTCATGCCCAGCAAGGATAGAGCAAACAGTAAAGCCAAACAGTCTGCTTTAGGTACTTAGAATGGTTTATTCTTCACAACTGTATGAAATTAATACTACTGTACTCTCCTTCCACAGATAAGGGAACTGCACATAGAGAGTTAAGTAATTCACCCAAGATGACCATGAACAAGAGCCAACATTCAAATCACTGTACTCTTAGCCAGTACACTCCACCTTAAATTTTTGGATGATATGTCAGCCATTGTGGTCACACTACACCTATCTGTAACATTCCAGTATCAGGAAGTCACAAGGACAATGGACAGACTAGGGCAACACAAACAAGCTAATGCAAGTCATTAGGGGATCATTGTGGAAATCCCATATTCCTCCTATTTAAAGAGACACTGAAAATGTGGAGTCAGAGGTAGTATAATGTAGTGATGGAGCATAGAATTTGTAGTCATGTTTGTCAAGTGCCTCCATGAGCTGGACCCCAGAAAACTAATCCCAGTCTGCTATTCACTTGAAAATTGGTATCCAAAGCCAACAAGCCAAGAGCCTTAGCAATTAGAGGCCTATTCATTAAGATTAAGATTGAGATTAGAATATCGACCCTCATAGTAGAGGATCCGAGAGAAACTGGGGGGCTTGGGGCGGGGGGCAGGTAGTCAAAAGGGCTATTGCCAGAAAGGAGTGGGAAATGTCATGGCCTTTTCCCTGAGAAAAGTTTTTTTAAAGGGTAATGCCAATGCAATCTGCCTGGGGTCACTTCTCAGAGAGAGGAGGACAAGTTCCAGAGGAGTGGTCCTCTGCTCCCAGAAAGTCTAGGAGGGATTGGCCTAAACCAGATCTGACTTTCTCTGAATACACCTAGGTGCTAGTATTCTGGGAGCCTTGTTCACATTTGCATTATGTCCTTGACAGCATTGTGCTGCAAATGCATACAGACAGATCTCCCTACTGGACTGCTTGAGGGTAAGAACCATACCTTTTCCACTATGGATGCCCAGCCCCAAGCAGTGTGCCTATCATACAGTGAGCACTCCATAATTATTGAATGAATAAATGTACAAATAAACCAATCAAAGTAATCAATGGGGAAAAGCCTTACTGACCCTGCAGCAACCAAGGGTAGCTCTACAGCTCTTTAGGATTCAAAAAATGTTATCCAATTTGTGGCACAAAGTTATCACTAACTGCATATTCAAGTTTTGAAACATTGTTTTATTAGCTATTCAGCAGCACTTATGGTAGTGCTAAAATGATGAAATCAAAATGAATTAAGGCATATAAAGTATTATAACAGAACTAAGTGCCTTTTTAAAGATATAAACTATATAGCCTATAAAAATTATATACCCTCTTCAAACCTCAGTTTTCTCATCTGTCAAATGGGGATAACAAATTACTCAAAGGTTTAATTGCATTTTATACATATAGCTTTAAGCTTGACAAATGAAAGTCGTAGATAATTATAATTAATATTAAATTTACTCCCTCAGAACATCAGAAACTAGTTACCTGTTCTTGCATAACATATAATTAAGACACTTATTAAGAAATTAGTTCAGGGCCTCCCTGGTGGCGCAGTGGTTGGGAGTCCGCCTGCCGATGCAGGGGATACGGGTTCGTGCCCCGGTCTGGGAGGATCCCATATGCCGCGGAGCGGCTGGGCCCGTGAGCCATGGCCGCTGGGCCTGCGCGTCCGGAGCCTGTGCTCCGCAACGGGAGAGGCCACAACAGTGAGAGGCCCACATACCGCAAAAAGAAAAAAAAAAAAGAAATTAGTTCAGTTGTACATCATACAATGGTCCATAATTCATGTGCTTATAAAAATAGATGTAGCTAGAGATAAAGAGACAACTATCTAACAGGGCAAGTCAAAAAGCTTCTAGTTACCCAGTGGTAGAAGACAATGCATATTAATAGAGCTGTTAGAGAATATTCTGTTTTCTAGGAAGAAAGAAAAAGGGAAAGGAAAGGAAGAGTAAAAGCAGTTAGCAGTAAGTAATGCCTGTGATGTTCCAAACACTTTGCTAAGTAATATACTTCCTTTCATTTAATCCTCACAACTGCCCTATGAGATAGATACTCTTATCATCCGATTTTTAGAGAAGAAACTGATGCTTAGAGAAGTAAAACTACTAGCCCGAGATCACATAATCAGAAATAGAGCTTGTTCAAACCCAGGAACGTTGACTCCATTGCACTTCACCACTAAGAAACCAAACAGGTGCAATGAAAATTGCAAGTAAATTATCTCCTTCATTGTTATAACCTGTTTCTTTTTTAATTGTTTGATTAGAACTCTGAGCCCATTGAACTGAGTTTCTGAGGCCTTTAACTTTGCATTCCCAAAAATAACAACCTGAAAAGAATATTTTGAGTTGGGAAGGCTTAAAAACAAAATCACACATATACATGTTAACTGCTTTGGAAGTGAAAGATTAGTTTGAGGGTGTTTCTTCAAGCCACATGTTTGGGTTTTTTTTAAAGGTACTTCTTTAAATTAATTTTAATTTTTCTCTATGTAATACATGTACATGGTGTACAAATCAAATACTATTAAAAAGCCTTCCCTATCCCATTCCCACTTCTGTCCACCATCCCCCCAACAAAATGCTACAGCCCAAAGAAACCACTTTTGGTAATTAAGTACATATTTTCAAATTGTAAGTATATAAAATTTTTTCATATCACCTATTGATTTTCTAACATGGATGATATGAATGATGATTGAGATTTCTTATACCACCTCACCTCCTTTCCAAAAAAATACACATTTATCTCCCCCATCCACCCAATATAATTACATCAAAAATTTTATTTAGATCAATAATTGATATTTACTATATTACAACTACATAAATATTGTTTACTATTGAGCCAAGTGGTATTTTCTTATTATGTTTCCTCTCTCATTAAGATTTTTTGTTTTTCCTGTAGGTATTAATTTCATTGATTTTACATTGATTTAGTTTTCTATGTGCTTATGGCTATTTTTTCCCCAAAGGCTATAACATTTGTCAAATGTTCATCAATTTTTCTAAAGGTTTATGCACATCAAATAATCCATTACTTCTGTATTTTTTCTTGAAATCCTCCCTCCCATAGCTTCCTGTTTCAATACAGATTGGTGGCTCTCTCTAAACCTAATTACCCATTTGTCACTGTTTCCTTCACCTATTTTCTTTGGTTGGATTGTTTCCTGGATTCCATGACTACCTTTTTCTTGGTTTACTTTCTGGTTCTACTTTGCTCTCTCATGTTCTTCCATTATTATTTTGATAGGTTTCTGAAGAGAAGACAAGAAAGAATACATGTTCAATGTGCTATATTTAACTAGAAGTCCCTAAATCTCATTTACTTCAGAAACTATTTACATCGAGGTAGCTTTTGATAATGGAACTAGATTTGTTTGTCTTTATTCATTACAAATAAACCAACATGATGAGTATAGCTGAAATTTAAAATAATCATCATCACCAGTAGTTAACTGACTAGATTAAGTATATAATTTGATTGTTATGACTACCTGCTATACAGCTGTATAGCTTCCCAGTGGCCTTTAGTTAGGTGAAGGGAGAATAAAAGTATTTCATGCTAGTTTTCAGAGTCTATATGAGGGATTTAAATATACTTGGATAAAGGCAAACTCTAGTCAACTTTATTCTTTTGAGTACAATTTTTCTCCTTCAATACATAAAGCTTTTGTCGCAATTGGTGGCTGTTTCCTCTGCTGAAGAAATATGGCAGAATCAACTTCACCATCATGAAAAGTAGCAAAATCAACCTCATCACGACTAGAAAAGAACTAAGTGCCAAATGCACACACAATATAGTTATAATTTTAGATTAGATTTTCAATAAAAATTATTAAGTAGGGATTTAGACAGTAAATAGGAATGTAAAGAGGTAAAAAACTAAGCACATCAAGGTAAAGGAATAAATACAGTCCACATTCTTTGACTCTGGGGTTAGATATATTCCAGAATTTTAAATTTTTCACATTTTAGAAAAGTTAATTTTCTACATACTACATAATAACAGAAACTGATGCAGCAGTCTGTAATCAACAATATTTCTACATTAAATTGTACAAAGAGTGACACAAAGTGGAAACAAAAAACCAAGACAGCCTCACATCCATTCAAGCAAGGTTTTAGTGCCAAAATTACAAACTTTCTACTTTCAAAATGAAATGCAAATAAGAAATTGTAAACTATGATTAAAGGAGAGACAAAATTATGATTACCAGTAGACTGCCCAAAAAAACCTCAGAGGATTTACTGGAAAATTATAATAAGAATTTATAAAGGAGTTTATAAGAATTATTATAAAGAATTTACAAGAATTTTTTAAAAAGATAAAGATCAAGAGTAGGTTTCTACAGATAAAGTTCTGAGAGAGGATTCCTTTCCCTGTAACTATCAATGGAGAAATATTCAACTTACGACTTTTTTCCCTAATACAATAATAACAACATTAGGCTGAATTTATTGTACATGTGTCAGGGGAGGGGTATGATGAAAGAGAGCTGAAATAACTATTATTTAAATATATCTACAAAGTCCTTCCAGGTCCATGGTATTATATAAGGAAAGAAAAATGCCTTTTAAGAGTTTAAAATCTAAAACAACATATTAGAACAGATAAAATTAATAGATATATACAGAACATTACATCTTTTTTTTTTTTTTTTTTTTTTTTTGCGGTACGCGGGCCTCTCACTGTTGTGGCCTCTCCCGTTGCGGAGCACAGGCTCTGGACGTGCAGGCTCAGCAGCCATGGCTCACAGGCCCAGCCGCTCCACAGCATGTGGGATCTTCCCGGACCGGGGCACGGACCCATGTCCCCTGCATCGGCAGGCGGACTCTCAACCACTGCGCCACCAGGGAAGCCCTAGAACATTACATCTAAGAGGAGCAGAATACACATTCTTTTCAAGTGCACACAGAACATTCTCCAGTATAGATCACATGATAGGCCACAAAACAACTCTCAGTAAATTTAAGAAGACCCAAATCATATCAAGCATCTTTTCTGAACACAACAGTTTGAGACTAGAAATCAACTACAAGAAAAAAACTGCAAAAAACACAACACATGGAGACTAAACAATATGCTTCTAAACAATGAATGGATCACTAAAGAAATCAAAAAAGAAAAAAGAAAAAAAAAACCCGGAGACAAATGAAAATGGGAACACAATAATCCAAAATTTATGGGACAGAGCAAAAGCAGTTCTAAGAGGAAAGTTTATAAGTGATACAAGCCTACCTCTGGAAATAAGAAAAACGTCAAATAAACAACCTAAGCTAATACCTAAGATGATACAAACAAATGGAAAGATACACCATATTCATAGATTGGAAGAACTAATATTGTTCAAATGGCCATACCACCAAAAGTAATCTACAGATTCAATGCAGTCCCTATCAAAATACCAATGGCATTTTTCACAGAACTAGAACAAATTCTAAAATTTGAATGGAAACAAAAAAGACCCTGAATAGCCAAAATAATCTTGAGAAAGAAGAACTTGCTCCCTGATTTCAAACTATAGTACAAAGCTACAGTAATCAAAACCATATAATGCTGGCACAAAAACATAGATTGAGAGAACAGAATAGAGAGCCCAGAAATAAACCCACACTTCTATGGTCATTTAATCTACAACAAAGGGAGCAAGAATATACAATGGGGAAAAGACAGCCCCTTCAATAAATGGTGCTGGGAAACCTGGACAGCTACACACAAAAGAATCAAACTAAGCTACTTTCTCATACCACACAAAAAGAACTCAAAATGGATTAAAGACTTAAATGTAAGACATGAAACCATAAAACTCCTAGCAGAAAACACAGGCAGTATGCTCTTTGACATTAGTCTTAGCAATATTTTTTTTACATCTGTCTCCTCAGGGAAGGAAAACAAATGCAAAAATAAACAAATAAGACTACATCAAACTAAAAAGCTTTGCACAGTGAAGGATACTATCAAGAAAATGAAAAGATGGCCTATTGAGTGGTAGAAGATCCCTACAAATAATATATTTGATAAGGGGTTGATATCCAAAATATACAAAGAACTCATACAACTCAACATCAAAAAAGAAATGAATTTTAAAAATGGGCAGAGGACCCAAATAGACATTTTTCAAAGAAGACATACAGATGGCCAATACACACGAAAAGATGCTCAACATCACTAATCATCAGGGAAATGCAAATCAAAACCACAATGAGATATCACACCTGTCAAAATGGCTATCATCAAAAAGACAACAAATAACAAGGGTTGGTGAGATAAGGGAACCCTTGTGCACTGTTGGTGGTATTATAAATTGGTGCAGACACTATAGAAAAGAGTGTGGAATTTCCTTAAAAAAATAAAAATAGAACTACCATAGGATCCAGAAATTCCACTTCTGGGTATTTTCCCAAAGAAAACAAAAACACTAATACGAAAAGATATGTGCACCCCTATGTTCACTGCAGTATATTTAAAATAGCCAAGATATGGAAGCAACCTAAAGTGTCCATCAATAGGTGAAGGGATGAAGAAGATGTGGTATATTTATACACAATGGAATATTACTCAGCCATAAAAAAGAATGAAATCTTGCCATTTATGACAATATGAATGGACCTAGAGTGCATCATACTAAGTGAAATAAGAAAAAGACAAATACAGTATAATTTCACTTACATGTAGAATCTGAAAAAACAAATGAACAAACATAAGAAAACAGAAACAGATTCATAGATACAGAGAACAAACAGGTAATTGCCAGAAGGGAGAGGGATGGGAGATAAGTGAAACAGGTGAAGGAAATTAAGAAGTACAAACTTCCAGTTGAAAACTAAATGAGTTATGGGGATGAACTGTATAGCATGGGGAATATAGTCAATAATATACTAATAACTTTTTATGGTGACGGACAGTAATTAGACCTATCATGGTGATCATTCTGTAATATATAGAAATAAAGAACGGGGGCTTCCCTGGTGGCGCAGTGGTTGGGAGTCCGCCTGCCAATGCGGGGGACACGGGTTCGTACCCCGGTCCGGGAAGATCCCACATGCCGCGGAGCGGTTGGCCCGTGGGCCATGGCCACTGGGCCTGTGCGTCCAGAGCCTGTGCTCTGCAACGGGAGAGGCCACAACAGTGAGAGGCCCACGTACCGCAAAAAAAAAAAAAAAGAACCAACATGTTGTACACCTGCAACTAACATATTATTGTAGGCCAGTCACACTTCCGTTTAAAAAAAAAAAGCCGTTTAAAAAAAAAAGTTTAAAATCTAAGCAGTTTTAACACAAATGGAGGCATTTAGTGCAGGATATTAAGGTAATTAAATGAGAAAAGTGTCTAAACTACAGGGCTCTGAATCCTGTTTACTTTGGCCCCATTCTGAATTTATGTAACTTACCCTACCTGCTTCTCTCCTGTAGATATTTGGGATTGTCAGCTCTAACTGAAGACCTGCAGGAAAGACCTGGAGAGAAGCTGCCAAACTCAAGTAAGCTCTTGAGCATACTCCAAACAGTCCACCCTTGAGTCCATGGTTTCCTACCTCAGCTGTAAATTAGAATCATCTGTCAAAACTCTTTGGTGGAGTTTTCAAAATCCCAATCCCCAGGCCACATTCCAGACGAATTAAATCGACCTCTGAGTGTCAGGCCCAGACATCAAGATTTCTGAAACCTTCTCAAGAGAGTGTGACAGTACAGCCAAGGTTAAAAACAATTGAGACTCAAAGGAGAATGCAAAGGATGTGATGGCCATGCTTCAAGATTATGCATTCAAGTTCATGGCAATTGAGCAAGGACTATCAGATAGCACCCTCGCAGATGCCTTATTACAATGCTTCCTGGGGATTTGGGTAGAACATAATAGAGTAATTAAGGCAATTTTCTGATTTCTCTGCTGTTGAACATTTAACAGTTTAGAATAGAAACAAAGCTGAAAGAAAAAGAACAGGCAAACCTAAGAGTTACTTGAAGCTGAAGTCCGGATGTAGTCACAGCTAGGTTTAGGTTAAATGACTCCCATCTTGCTAAAATCTACAGTACAGTAGTAATAGCTGACAGACTAATCTTCCAAATAACAAAAAGTCTTCTCATTTTTTCTCAACAATTAAAAAGAAGTAATAAAGTTCTTTTCTTTTTCTTATTTAGTGTTTTATTTAGTTTTAATTCTAGCTACTCTGCTCAAATCTCTATATGTATTAGTGTGTGTAGAAATCTCATATTCTTGGTTATTTATGTCACTAAGTCTCTGGAAGGTAAGTAGCTGGGCATGGTATTCTTTGGCAAAATACTCTTAGGTTTAGAAAATAAATTTGAATTTCTAAATGGAAAATATCTTCAGAATTCATGTATTTCTCCCACAATTTGTATTTGGAGTCTTCCTAGGAACTTGGTGTGCTGTTTGTTGGCTCTAAAGTCTGTTTCATTGGAACTGCCCCAAACCCACCTGTAGAGTGATCTAAATTTCTGGGGCAAGAAATTAGAATTACTACTTTTCCATCAAAATTTTTGGGATGATTAAAGACTAATTCAAACACACAACCACACACCAGCCAAGGAAAAGAAAGTGCAAATGAACTTTGATTTTGTCTCCACCGATTCCATTCAACTCAAAGCTGCAGAGTTTAGCCAGAACGAGCCCAGTCACCAACCGATAGAAAAATCATTTGATTCTCTATATTCAAGTTCCTCTGACAAATCCAAGCCATTAATACCGAATTAGTAGAATTTGCTACTTCCAAACACAAAAGACTCTTTGCTTATGTCAACATGTCTTATGTGGGAAGTCAACAGATTAGTCCTTATTTGGAAGGAAACCTAACCTGAACCTTCCAACTGGAGTGTCCTTTCCTCTTCCATTCACTAACTATTCCTGGCTATGCAAATACACGAATGTGCATGGTAGAACATAAATTATGGCTAACGGTTTGACACCATTGTTTTATTAACGAACACAACTCAAAGCAAAATAATTAAATAGGGACACATAGTAAAATAAACATTCCAATGACCTTTTAGACTGAAAAGTTCTGCTCTACAAATAAAGGGGAGAACAATACAATTACAGGATAGTACTTGTACAGAAGTACTGAATATGCGATAAAGCCTTGACCAGCCAGCCAGTCATCTCATCTCTTCCATCACAGAAAAGGTTGAAAAGAACAGGACAGCTGTAGTGTCCTGACTTTGAGACTCACTGGTGAATGGAATGACAGATGTAGAGCAGTGTCCCAAAGTGGGCAGGACCTCACCCCTGACAAACAAAAGAGAATGACAGTCTCGGAGCCCCATTTACTTCAATGAAAAAAAAAATTTAAGCCAGCTGTCTTTTTTACGTATACAAGATACTGGTACAAGGTAGTATTTACAGATTAAGTCTCAGAACACCATTTTACCCGATAATCCAAGCAAAACACCAACAATTAGTTTTTCCCTAACTCATTATTACCTTTTAATTATGTGTGTGTGTGTGTGTGTGTGTATATATATGTATATATTATATGCTACAGCTCCATCTATAGCTTTATCACATGTGTCAAATAAGGGCAGCTCTAGATGTGTCTTAGGTTTACCCAACAAAAATCTGAAAAATGAAAATTTTAATCTTCAGAATGTTCCACATCTGTTACATGTATCTTCTTATAATCCACCAAAGACCCTTAGGTTTTGTCTTCTCGAAACTCCCTACTGACCCAAAGTAATGATTTGTACAACTCATTAAACACATATTCAATTCTCTACCATATGTTGTGCTGGTGACTTCCTGCACTTTTCCTCTCCTACTCAGTGACTGTAAATATCTTGAAATCAAGTATCTATTGATTTCTTTTGTTTGTTTTTTGGGGTTTTTTCCCTACAGTAGGTGCTCCATAAAAAGGGCTATTTCAGATACCTTATCTCATTGGAGCCTCAGAGCCATCTTGTGGAGTTGGCAGGGCAAGTAATAGCCCTATTTTAGAAATGAAAAACCTGAGGCTCAAGCAGGTTAAGTGATATGTCATCTAACCTAATACAGAGAATCAGTGGGGAAACTGGAAATAGAAACCAGTTTTCCCAATTTATAAGTCAGTATTCATTATACGTATAGCTTCTCCAATGTATGGACAAGTATATCAATTGTAAAAGTACTTTTATTCTCAATTTCTTTACGTTGACTAGTACTAAGAAATTTCCCAGGGACAGAGACAATAACCATTACTAGTTGTCAAAAAACATGTTTTATAATTTAGGTTGTATATTTCTGAAGCTTAAGTTCTGATTAAAATTATTCATACTGCAGTTCTTGGCTTAATAGGATTAACACAACCATCAGCACTTTTGCTTTGCCTTGACAAATAGCTTGAGAAGATAAGACTTTATTGAAATATAGTAGAGAGACATGTTTAAAAATGTGAGCTATTTACATAAGAATAAAAGAAAACATTAAATTACATTTAAATAGTTAAAGTAATAGTGATTCTAACCCAAGGAGGTAATGGTAGGTATAAAATTTAAAGTTCCCACTAATTCTTACATAAAGCTGTATGAATTTCACACCTGAAAAACTGCAAAAATTCATCAACATTTATTTGTAAGATGGCTTTAAGCTCCAGGAATTTCATGCAATCAGAAGTTGACTTTCCATAGAAGAGAGAAGGATGCTAATGAGTGAATATTAAGTATAAGGCACTAACACTACAGAGGTAAATATGTAATTATATACATTTCCAAAAGTGGGATAAATCACACATTAAGTTATACCATAATTCAAGCACTTGTAAGAGGCAAGAAGATGTACTTGATAGTCTTTGGATAATTACTTTTAATTAACATGCCTATATTATAAAAAATATGAGAATATTTTAAATTAGGAATGTAAAAATATTCAATACAAGAAAAATATGGATCTTTAAAGCTAGGGGAGAGCAACCATTGGAAAGAGGAGTGGGTTTACTTCTTCTGCTTACCCATAAAGGCCAAGTCTAGACATTCATAATTACACCAATTAATTGGCCATTTTGGCTAAATTATGTAAATTGTCTGCATACACTTCTCAAAGTACATAACTGCCAATGCTATTTTCAGTTTGGTCAAGTCTACACTAGCTAGCAAAATGAAGTGGATAATTAAGACAATTATTCTGAAAATTTAGATCAAACATTAATTAAGGTAAAAGCAGATTAAATTTGCGGGGGAGAGGGGCTTGGATTGGAATATAAATGTTCGTCTCGTGTTCCATAGCATGTCAAAAAGGTCTTCTGTTTCTTGAATTGTTTTTGAAATCTGATTTCAAAATACTTAGTATATATTGTTTCTATAATAATTCTTTAATCAGGTTCTTAAATTCCCAAGACACCTAGGTAATACAATAGTATTTTAGATTGTTTATGCCAGCATTGGCTTAAATCTCGTTTCCTAAGTTCATAGACAACACTGATAAAATTTATGGACATTCTGAACTCAAAAATAAAGTCAATAGAAAGCTTTTTAAAAATCAACAATAAGAATATATTCTATATAGGCATTATAGGTAGACAAAAGAATGTCCTTTTACCAGAAGTGAGCTGAAGCATTTAAGAGTGAAGTGCAATGATGTTCATAATTTAGGTGGGTAGGGACAGAACTATGTGCATGTACATGAATACACAAACAAGAAAACAATTTTATTCTATATCCATATCTACCTATTTACAGTATGTTGACACCTATCTATCTATCTATCTATCTAAAGGGAGAGAGAGAGGGAGAGAGAGAACCTAAGCAATTGTCACAAAATGTTAACAATGTTAACCTAGATAAAAGGAATATGGGTGTTCACTGAAATGTTTCATTGTACTATTATTTCAACTTTTCTGTAGGTTTGAAATGTTTCAAAATAAAAAGTTTGGGGAAATATACACTTTAAGCTTCACATTAAATGACTAATAAATATTCAGTACCCATCAAACCCCCATGAATATGATACCCTTGAGATCGAAAATTCAGCAGTACCTCATTTCTTAAAACCATACTGTGAAATCTATACTAAAGATTCTTTCCAATAGACCTTAAGTGAGCACTTTAAAATATTCCCAAGGTTTCCCATGCAGGGTATAGTTAAAGAGCATTCCACTTGAGATCTTTGCCTGAAAGGCCCTATAGAATTGCAAAGTATCATTATTAAGCAAATGTTCCTGGGCCCTTGGGTGGTTCACTTAAAACACATTTCACTGTATTGAATATTCAGTGCCAAAAGCACACTGTTCACTGTTAAGATTTGCAATTTAAACCCAGTTGGGAGAAGTAAAAGGTTCTTGTAATTTGCCTATACTGTATTGCACTGATGTAGTGGCTTTCATTGATAATTAAGTTCCAAAAATATGAGTTAGAGTGTGTGAACAATGGAGGAAAGCTAACCTTTCTATTATAGCCTTAGCTCTTGACTTCTTGTATTTAAGATTACAGATGCTCCATTAAATCGATTTTGTGTTTAATCTCCTCTTTAAAAACAGTGAATGCAAGTTCCCAACTTTCTTTCCTTTGAGAGAACCCAAGTATTTGACAATGAAACCTACAAGGCTCAAACCAGATGATTAACACCGCCCACTGGGGATAAGAAAACTTTAGCATGTCTCTTTTTCGGGAATTTTCCTCAACTAACTCTCACTGGATTGGAATGTCAAAATACATTTCACACTAGATTTTCAAATAAATTTTTTGGAGGAATCAGATTTGAGAGTGCAGGGGGTGCATTTAAAATGATAAGATTAATGATGTTCCCTTTATATACGTAGATATGCTTTTAAAAAACAACAGAAATTTTCAACAGTAATGTGGCTTTAAAAAAAAGTTTCATTCCTATATCTTTTCTGCTTACCTAGTTCTTGTGTCCTGTTTTAACACTTTTAGGTCCCTCAGTAAAATATAAAACAAAAATGTGGAGAATATAGGATGGGAAAAAATCAAAAATTTATAAAGAAAAGCAGACAGGAGATTGTCTTTATACCAAAAGGGAATTACTTGATTCCCTTTTGAATTTGTGCTGGAGCGGCAGGACCCATCTCTCTGGTTCAGGCTTTCAGTGTGGGGAAATGACCAGCTGAACTATGGCGTTCACATCTATGCAGCCTCACTTTCTCAAGCACCACTGGCGCTAGGATTACACTGCTGCATTTGGTCAGTCTCAAATTTAGAGCTTCTGGCAAGAAAATCCAATTCATACTCGATGTACAGCTTACCTTCAAAAGAGGTAAGACTGCCTTGGCAGTGAGAACACAAGCAGTGCATTTGGGAATCCCTGTGAAAGATCCTCTCCCCACTTCTACAGGAAGAGTGGTGAGGAAGGAATGGTGTAGCAGTGATTCTCAAGCGCGGTACCCGAATCTGCAGCTCAGCATCACGTGGGAACTACTGGGAAATGCAAATTAGCCGTCCCCACCCCAGACCTACTTAAGCAGAAGCTCTGGCGATGGGGCCCAGCAATCTGCGTTTAACTAGCCCTTTGGGTGATTCTGATGTATTATCGCTGACAGAGAAACGAGAATATAAATTTTCCAAAGGAGCTTTTACATCCAGTCGGGTCAAAACCTGGAGGGGGAGACGAGCGGAGCAGGAGGTTCAACCACCGCCCGGGTGGGATGGGTCTCAGGCCCCCTGACCTGTCCGCGACCCCCTCCCGCACCCCTGCGGCCCCAGCGGCGGGGGGTGGGCACCCCGCCCCGGCCTCACCGCCCACCTCCCTCCGCCCCCAGGCCGCGCCGGCCGCCCAGCAGGAGTCAGGTCGACGGCCAGGGCGCGGCGGGCCCCTCCCGCGGCCGCGCGTGCCGGCCGCAACCCCCTTCCGCCCGGCCTGCCCCTTTGTCCGCCCCGAGGGCGGCACCTTCCCGCCCGCGGGGTGTGCGAACCCTCGGGGGGTGGGAGAGGAGGAGGGACCGGGGAGGGAAGGAGGAGGAGCGGGGCGGGCGGCTGAGTGCCGGGGTAGGGAGTCGCCGCCTCACAGCCGACTCCCGTCCCGTCCGGCCCGCGGAAAGAGGCTTCTGTGGCCGGCCCGGGAGTCCCCGCGAAATGACCGCCGCGGGGCGGGATGGTGCCTCCCCCTTGGTGGGAGCCGACGCAGCCTTCCAGGCCGGGGAGCCGCGGCGGCCGGCGGCGGCCGAGCCGGGCCGAGAGCGGAGCCGGCGGCGGCGCTCGGCGGGAGAGCGCGGCTAAGCGGAGGGGAGGGCCGGAGGGTGGGGCGGGGCGGGGCTGGGCCGGGCCGCGGCGGAGCCCTGCGCCCGCGCCTCCGCCTCCCGCTCCGGCTGCCGCCACAGCCCTGACCGCGCGGGCGGGCGGGGACGCGTGTCCCCCCCGGCGGGCGGCCTGCGCCCGGGGCCAGAAGGTGCGAGGCGGCGCGGGCCTACGCGCTAGGCCGGCAGTGGCTGGCGCGCGGGTCCCGGGACGGCCGGCAAACGCGGTGGGGGCAGGGGCGAGGGGAGAAAAGAAGGGGGAGTGCAGATTCTGTGACTGCTGGGTGCCGGTCTGTCAGAGATCCCGGCTCCAGGCTCCGGAAGACTGCCGGGAAGCCCGACGACCCCTCGTTTGCAAGGTCTTCCTGACCGCCTCCCAGACAACCGTCGCTCATTTCTTCCCCACTGCGACGGGTGGGGAAAGTTGTCCACTACTCACCTTTTATCCTAGAGTCCCCAAGGACGGGATATTAAGCGGACTTCTTGGGGAGCTTCAGCTCCAGGAAAGCGCTGGGCGGTTGCCACCTTTACAGGCGGATGTGAGGGGGAGCGTCTCCTCTTCCTTCTAATCCCCCTACCCCACCCCTCGGCTACAGTCTTGGGTTTTTCCTTGCCTGTCTCCCGACCTCTTAGATGGCCACAGCACAGAGAAGGGACATGAGACCAAAAGTACCCTCTGGAGGGCAAAACACCCCGGGGATACGTGCAAGCCGAGAGCGGGAGCACCTCTGCGGTTGCCCGGACAATTAATCGCGGGAACGCAGGGATCTTCGCGGCTTCCTGTGGCTACGGCGGCCTCCGCGAGACTTGCCCCTGCGCAGAGCGTGGTGGCTGGCGATGTATTACGTGATATCCGCGAGGCTCTCCCCTCCAGCTGAGTTATGAACTTGCACATATCAGGCCTTTTTAAAGTCAACAATTAAAGTTGACTTTAATTTCCTCCCGCAGATTTCTAAACCTACAATTTTCCTACTTATTTCTGACCGTTCTGGAATTTCTGTTCTTAAATGTTAGGTACCTAAGGGGAAGGAAATTCGAATCACCGAAGCTTACGAGAAAGAACAGTTTTGGTCAATACTCAGCTGGTCAATCAACAGCAAATCTCCTAATAAAACAAGTTGTGCATATCTGTCTAAGGTTTATTTTGAAACTTTACGTATATCAATTGGCCTATTTTTAGTTAAATCTGCTAAAATCTGTTGAAACACTGAAATTGAGCAAAACACTCCTTTTAATGCCATAATACCAGTCAGTCAATAAAATCGATAGTGCGGGTGTCTTTTAGCAACAACAATGCTGCTTTTGCTTTGACTTTGGCTTTTATTAGTTTGCTACAAGAGTTCCAATTGATAAGTATGCCAGAATTGCAGAAATCAGTTTTGTCTTCCTTTTGTTCTCTGAAGCTTCTTCTTGAACCAGAGCAGAAAAAGTTTTGAAGTGGATTCCTTAGTTCTTCCAACATTTTTATACAGAAAGTTTCAAATAAACTGACCTTGGACAGTACTAGTCAAATCGTTTCAATTTGCAGCAACTGTTTTTTGCAGCTTCACGGTGGTGGGGCTGAGGTGATGCGGGGGTTATGCCTCTGTTAGGATAGGTGTCATCTTGAAAAAACTACTTGAAGTACCACCTACAGAAAAATGAGAACGTTCTGCCGTTAATAGCTGCCCTTTTGAAGGTAATGGCCATTCCATTTCAGGGCTGTAAATGTAGAGTGTAGACTCCAAAGTAGTGGGCTTTGGTCCTTCCAATGTTTGCTTTCTTCAGTGTTGATCAAAGATCTATGTGTTTGCCTTATGAGGCCCCTTTGGAAAATGTTTTTAGAGCAATTACAGACATGACAATAATTAGTTCAGCTTATTTATCTCACCTTAAGAAACGCTGCAAAAAATTTGAGAAAGAAACCTTTAAAGACAACGGAGAAGGAAAAAAGGACTATATTGCCTATTGCGGGTTAAGTGCAGACATTTCAAGAGGAAAAAGTTGGAACCTCACTCTCCCACTCTATAAACCCTGCAGTCCTGGTTTTGTTTTGAATTAAAATGGGGCAGCAGCCTTCCTTGGTGGCCAGCAGGGTCCTTGTTATTTAAGAGGGAGAATCTTCACAGCGACGTTGGGGGAGGGGTGGTGCTAAGTGTTAGGGAGAAACCGAGCTGCAAAATGCAATTCTGTGAGTCGGTTACGTTCCGGTGAGGCGATTGTGGAAAATTGCGTTCTCAGTATCTGAGCAAACTTTATTACTTTTCCAGAATCCATAAGCAAGAATCAAGATTTTATTTCCTCTTGAAAAGTAACCTCTGCTGAGTACAGAAGTCGTTACTTGTCAAGCCTTCAGTGAAAACGTGCCCCCTCCTTTAGTCGAGATGGGCGTTTCTGTCTGGATTTGGAAGGGGGACTTCGCGCGGATAAGGTAGACGCCCTTGAACTCAAGTGTTTAGCGCATCACGTCACGAATTTCCTAGAATTGCTGTAGATATTTTATTTCCAACACCTTCTAGAGTGGGGGCGGTATCTGCTAAGTGGGTCCCCCTCTCTGTAGACTTGTATCCATCCTTCCCGCTAACCCAGCAGCCCTGAGCTCCTGGAAAGGAGCCTGAGGTGGCTAGCTGTCTGAAGAGGGAGGAGGACTGCATAGACGTGATGCCGTAAGCAGCAGTAACCCAATTTGTAGGCTGCGTTGACGAAATCAATCACTGAGGTTCCTTCCGTTTCCATCTAGAACTCTCCAGTCACAAGCCAAACCGTCTCTGTCTTCTCAGAAGGAGGACACTGGGCATGTGAGGCTGTTCGGGCCAAGACCACTGGGAAGTCCTGCAAAAATTCACTGAAAACAGGCATGAAAGATGCTCACACATGACCTGGGCGATGCGTAGGGATGAGCGGGGTATGGGGGTGTGGCGGCGCTAACCCTAATCCACTAGGGTCTGCGGGGGCGGGACTCACCCCGACGGCTGTGCGGGACCTAGTTACTCCAGGATTCACAAGACACCCTTTGCAGTGACCAATGCAGACGTCCAGTTCGATTACCACGGAAGCTCTGCAGGCCGATTCAACTTGACCCAAACGTGTGACCCATCTCTTTCACAAGGGAAAGAGGGACCCGTGAGTCCCTTCACTTTGGCGGCACTGGAACGCGTAGAGCTGTGAGCAACAGCGTGTGTGTGTGTGTGTGTGTGTGTGTGTGTGTGCGTGTGTGTGTAGGTGTTGGCGCACATATTCGATTTCCAAACATCTTTGAATCTGTTTTCTCCTTTGTGATTTACAAACCCAGTAAATTCCAAAGAGCTTGATGGTGTTATCAGACACCTAAATGCACGGTCAGCTTTCCTCCAAAATTGGGTTTTCTGTTTACTCTTTAAAAATCTTTTAGAAATGTGTGAACTCACCATATGAATCCCCCTATAGGAATCACTCAGTCAAGAGAAATGAGTTATATACATATAATGAATGAGGTAGATTTTTAAATAAAAAGTTAAAGTGAGGCACACAAAAAATATTCCAATATACTGTACAACCTCATTCAGAAAAGCAGATATCTTTCACGTCCCCACAAGCATTCTTTGCCCCAGTGTCCTCAGAGTGACTCCTGATATCCCCACTTCTTAAAAAAAAAAAAGTTAGAGAAAGCCTGCACCCAAGTTTTGGGTGGGATTCAATATACTAAGCAAAATATGCTCAACAGATGATAGTAGAGATGAAGCCAGAAAACAACTCCAGCTATTTAAACTGCCAAATGAGACATAAAGCTGCATTGTAAAAATCATCTGGAAAACAGGTTTTCCCATTGAAGTCGCTGTGTGTTAATTACTGTGAGCTGGAAGACTGGAGATCGAACGCCTGGAAGCCGACTTTCACCCCGCATACGTAAACGGAAAAAGTGCTGAACCGCAGCCAGAGGGCTCCTGCTCGGACTCATTGCCATGCATGCCTGGACATTAATATGTGTTCATGGAGGGCTCGTACAGTACGAGGTGTTATTTCCTTATAAAGAAACACCAGGTCTAGCTTTCCATTCTTCTTACAAAATTATTCGTATTATTTATGCTACATTGAGCGATCTAATTTCTTCGTGATAGTCAGCTAATTGCTCTGGCAGGTAATTAGAAGCGGTTTACAACGCAAAGGGCTTTTGCATTGCCCCTCGGATTATTAAGTTGCGCTGTAAATTATACCATATTTGCTGGGGAAAAATTCTTTTGAGCAAGTTCTCTTCCTGCGATCCGAGATGAAATCGGCTCCCCACACCAGCTCCCCCTCATACACACCCCTCCCTAGCCACCCCCACTGCCACCACACCCCCTGCTTTTCCTGGACTCAGAGTCGAATGATTCTAAAGCACGCGATTTTGTTCGTGTTCACTGGGCCGAAATAACGTGGCCATTATGGCCTGAAATGGGCCAGGTTTGAAGCGAGCTTCCTGCGCGCCTGCAATATCCAGCAGGCATGTGGGAAAAGAACGGCTTAAATGGGGACATCTGTTCAGTGCTGCTCATCTTACTCTTACAGCCAGGTCAGGTTAAGAGAATAACCTGTTCGCCACCTTTTTTTTTTTTTTGTTAATAAGACTATTAGAAAAAAAAAGCGAGCACACACACAAACAACACTAATTGAGCTGCCGTAGAAGCAAAGAATCAGACACACAAAGGTAGCAGCTGAGTTACAAGAGGAACTGTAAAAAATAACCATTGGGCTATTTCAGTGAAAATCTACAGGGCTGCGAGAAAAAAAAGAAAGAAAGAAAAGGAAATTGAATCTGTGAGTTCAGAAATGCTCTGTACAAAAATGGTTTTACGTTAAGAGATTTTAAGAACTCAACAAAGACTGGTTTATTTTCAGGTTTTCATTTTAATAAAATTGATCTGAGGGTAAACGTCAATGGGAAAAAATTTTCTTACGCTTTCAAGTACTCTGAGGCCCCAACTTTTTGTTATTGGTGTTTTTTGGTCTGTGTTAGCTCTGAGACAAACCCCAAGTGGGAGCATCTTAGTTTGTCCCCTGATTTTAGAAAAGCGAACTGTATCCCCTTTCACAAATATCACCCATTTGTAAACCTTGTACAATGATGTGAACACATGTGCAGTTAAACCTAGAGACCCGGTGCAGCTCCTAGATTATTTGTAATTAAACACAATTCCCAGAGTAACATTTATCTTCCCGAAACTGCGATTGCAATTGTCACCCGTCTGGTGGAGACGACGAGGTAATCTGGGAGCATTACCTCCTCTAGTAACAGAAGAGAATGAATAGAAATCAATATTGTTGAGGATAAGAATTTAGTAGTTTTTAACTCTGCGCGTTAGCTGTGAGAAAGTGATTTATAATACCAAAATAGAAAACAGCCGAAACAAATCCACTCTAGGAAAAAATCAGGGACAAACTTGTCTGAATGTCTAAGCCTCTCTCTTTCTCTCTTCTGCCTTGCACAACAAGAATACACAAACAAACACACACACACACCCCACCCCCAAATGAGCAAACTCTCTTTTCCCTACATGTGTTTCCTTCATTTACGTGATGAAAGAGAAATATGAAGTGCTGTAGAATTAATTATCAATTTCATCTGTGGGCTCTCAGGGCGATGAATACGACATATACCATAGAGTACACGTCTGCCTGTAGACCTAGCACACGATCATATCAACATACTATGAGGATATGAACATTATGCATGCATACAACAAATAAGGAATTATGATTTTTCTTCCTTTACTATAGGAAGAAATACCTATTTGGCTAAGTATCTTCATATTTTTCCTATCTGTGAATTTACCAACACATTCATATGATTGATATACTGGAAAACTCTCCCTTGTCTTTCTGAATATAGGCAATTTGAATGCCCTAGCTAAAGGGAATCAAAGGATGTAATACCCTAAGTTAGATGAGTCTCTTTTAATTAAAATGTCCCTAACTTTTGAATGTTTCGAAGCGTCAGAGAAAAAGAATAAATATTAAGCAGTGTGATGGTGGGGGGATCGAGTCAATTAAGAAATAATGTGCTTTCTCAAGCAGTCCTATTTGTTTAAAAAGAGTCACCAAGGCAAGGCTTTGCATCCAGCCGGAGATCCTATGCAAGTAGATCAAGAGTCACTACTGCTTCGCTGTGGTCAACAAATGCATCCAATTAAGCAGTACCAGGAAAGTAAGGACTCGGCTGTAAATGTGGCCGGATAGTTTGAAACCGAATAGCCTCACTAATAGGGGCTATTGTTCAGTATGGAAGTTCCCATTTTCCAATCAGGAAAATACAGCCCTCTCTGGGCTCTGGCTGACTGATCCCTTCCCACCTACAGCTCAACAATCTGCCACCAGCGAGGGGCTTTTATTACCTCCCTTCCCAGGAAATGTTAGGTAACTTCCTAGTAAAGCTGCCCGAAAGCAGGAATGGACAGCAAAAGGGCACTCCTCAGGAATCCACAGGTCCGTGCCTGGCCAGATTTTCTTTTCAGCAGGAAAGAAACTTTGACTAGAGAGCTCCGGGCGAGGAGACACCCCCAACCTGGCCCAGACCGCTCCTCCCCGCAGCCGCCGGCGGCGCTCGGCTCTCTCCCCACCCTTTTCAGGCTTTATTTAATAGCCAACGAGTCCGCGCACGAGGTCCCCGCACAGTGACCAGGGATTGGGGGCTGTCTCCCTATTTGGGGAGAGGCACCCACCAGGGCACCTGGGTCTGCAGCGGGCACTGGCCGGTCAGCTTCCAGAGCTTGCGCGTCCCTGCCAACGCTCCGGAAACCCAGATGCGAAGAGCCCGGTTTAAACGTACCCAGCAGAGACAGGCGCCTATGTAGTTCATGTGTACTTTTTTTTCCTATTAGGCTTTTTTCAGCGCTGTGTATTTACCAGACCACACTTAATACGTTCAATACCTTATTTGGTGTAGATGTGTGGCCGGACACTTGAAAGCCTGGATAACTTTGATGTTTTCAACTATAAATCCCCACTTGTACTTAATGGTTACAAATGGTTTTATTTACTTGTCGTTCTATCTACACATTTTAATCTATTTAACCAAACAGCAGAGGTATATTTCATTCCCCACTCCCCGAAAAGGAAAAGCAGGGATCGAGGCCTCTAATTTTTTTTGGACCTTCCATTTCTTTGGTTGTGAAAGCGTAAGAGCTCCAGATCGCAGCGTTGATTAGTCTTCAAACCCGGCTGCAAAAAAGCTCCCTTTCTCCACTCCATCTAAGGAGATGTTGATGTATATTGTAGCTGCAAGGTGTTAGATATACTTGAGCAAGTTGTTCCCAGGATGTAAATTAGGTCCCAAAAGCTGTTGTCCAAATCGAAGAAACAGAGAAATTAATCTGGGAGACTATCCATCATCACCGGTAATAAAGAGAGCGACATGGATGAGACAGATGATATGATTAAGGGGCTGTGGTCGTTTTAATTAACTTTTTGCTGTCCTGTAATGATCAAACTGGTCACCAGACCCGGTCAATAAGCATGTTAATATCAAACAAATAAAACCAGGGATGATTAAAAACCTCCTGGTTTATTAAATTTGAAATTCAAATGAAATTTATGCTGCAGATGCATACAGAATGCTAATAGATTTTAGCTTTATTGAAAGTGGATCTCACAGGTTTGCAAGAAACAGCAGAATATCCACCTACCCCTCTCCCTGCCAGCACTTAAACTTCATATGGGGTGGGGAAACTTTTAATTAATGTTAGAAAGCCTGCACTTCCTGTCTTTCTTCCCCTTCCAAACCTCCATATTATTATGGTATAATACTCAAGAGCAGTGATCAATATCACCAAAGGTAAACTGAATTGGATGTGCCATGAAATGCTTTGCTGGACAGGCTCTATCTACAATGGATTACAGATGTTCCCTCCTGTGGGCGATTCAAAAATAATAGAGTCACTTCTGCAAAGTGGAGAAAGAGCTGCTATTAAGACCAGTTTCACTGAAACCAGAAGCAAGATTACTGTTGTTTTAATTTTTGGTCAATTATATAATTCTCTGTCTTTCCTTTTAAATTCTGCTGTCTTACGCCTTATGACAAACACTAACCACTTCTTTTGGGGTGGTGGGGGTAGGATGAGAAAAAACCTTTGACACTACTACTATAAAATAAACACCTAACTTAAAAATGGGAAAAAATGGAATACACATATACATGAAAACATAAATATATTTTTTCATAATGAAGAAAGATGCACGTGCAAACCTTTGTGAAAATCTGCTGCGAGCCAACCTTATGCAAACTGAGAAATCCAGTGTGTTCATTAAATCCATACCAACACTGTGATCCATTGTTATAGGCAGAATTACATATGATTCTAAAGTGAATTTATATAAATGAAATCTTAGAAGTAGATACTCAAAATTGTAATCACATGATGCTGAGTTTTTCTAATTCCTAGCATTTTTTAAGGAAACAGTGGTTAATGCCTCTGTTTACTCTCAGAATCAGTATTTAACTTTTCAATAGTCCTGCCTCACTTCCTACCAGAGATAGGAGGATAAAAAGATAAAATAAATAACTATTCACAGAAGACAGTCTTCCCTCAAACCTTTTTTTCCTCCACCTTTGAGGATGATGGTATTGATTAGAAATTAAACCCCAAATTTGAACAACTGTATATTAGGTTCTTAAAATGAATATCATTATAGAAGGAGACCAAAGCAATGAAGTTAATTCTCTTTTATTTGTTAAACAGAGTTCCCTCCTTTCCCCCACCCCTTCCTCCTTCTGGGCTGGCCTGTCACGCCTTCTCAACACGCTAAAATCATTCAGAGTGGCTTGCAGGGAGAAACACGACATTTATGGTAAGCGTCAGCCTTCAGAGAAAGAAAGCAGTTCATTAATTTACTTCACACTTACTTCAGTGTATGAGTGTACCTTTTTCCCTTAATCAATAGATATATATGATATACAGTCAATATTCCAACACTGTTAAAAAGGGGTCAGAAATACACACTCTCATACCACGAACATCAGCCTCAACTCTGCTCCATGAAACAAATGCTAAAACCTGACTTTGGAGTTCAGTAAACCCCAGGAGGATTTTTTTTTTTTTTTTGACATCTCCAGAAGCTGTGACATACTTGAGGAAGGTTCAAAAACAATAATAAAATTAACATGTTTCCCCAGTCAAAACAAAACACTTCTCTCAGCTAGTATCATTTTAATCAACTCCGACTTAAAATTAGATTTCTGGGAGCATTTGCAACTGCTTAAAAATGTGAATTACTTTTTTTAAACATATGAATATTCAATAGGGCTCCAAGGGCTGTGGACTTTTTGTTACACTGATATGGTGCTTTCTGTAGTTTATGATGTTCCCTTGTGATGGCAGTGAAATTGTAATTACATTTCTGAAGGCAACTAATAACACAAATGGCAAGCAAGTTCTAAAACCCACCAAATTTGAACTGTCTATTGCCATGCATACACACTCATAGATCTGGCCCAAACGCCATTAGACACAGACGCCTCCATACATGTGGTCCACGATTTGTCAACAGCTTGTTTCTATTCTCAGATAAATAAAGTTCAAAGATTTCATCAAAATCCTGATATTTTTTCTCAGAAAGAGGCGGCGGGATTTCCTGGGAAAACTCCTAAATTCCATAAAACGCTCAATTTCTCACTCCCAGAAAAAACAATACTCTCTCACCCCCTTCTTTATCTAATCCTTTTGTATTGAAATTTACACATCGCCACGGGACAAACACACCCTCTCCCCTAGAGTGAGACTTGCGCTTCCAAAGCCGAATCCCACCTCAGAAGAAAAAAAAAAAAGCTACCGCAGCAAAGTAACAACTCTTTGACGCAGGCGCACACAAGCCCTAACTCTTTTTAAAAAATACCCCTCAGCCTCCCTAAATTTCTACCCTTCGGCTGTAGAGCCAGGAAAGGAGAGGAAGGTATTAATACGATTTTCTTTTAAAATGTAGTGATAGTAACCATGAAATTAAGGGGAAAAAAATCACTCAAGATTTGAGCTACTGGAAACCAGAGGAAGTTGGCGACAGTGATAGCGTTTGTGAATATTTATTTATTCAGCCTCACTCAACTTCGCAGTTTCACTCTTCACATCACCATGTCTCTCTTTTACGTATGTGCACTTTACTGCACTGTTCCTGTTCTCCACCCCCAGTTCTGTGGCACAGACACACACAAGCACACACAATTCCCCCCTTCTCTTTCACACAAACATTCACACAGCCTCCGTCTCTCCCACATCAAGAGGACACACACTCATCCACCCTCCCCCCCTTTTCACACAAACACCCATATTCACACTCCTTCCTCTCCCCCCACACCAAACACAGAGACACCACCTCCCCCGCCCACGCACACTTTACTGCACTGTCCCTCTTCTCTCCCGAGGTTTGTCACTCACAGTTACACTACACTCACACCCTTCCCCTCAACACTTTACTGGTCCGTCCCTCTTACCCCCCTTTGTCACACATGCAGCTAAACTGTCGCTCACAACCCCCTCTCCCTCTCTGCACTGTGCCTCCCCTCCCCCCGTCACTGTTACACTGCCATACTCTTGCCCTAACCTCCCCCCATCCCATCCCTCAGTCTGCACTGTCTTCTTCTCAGCTTGGTCACACTTGTACACAATTACACTGTTATACACACACACAACCGCTTTGCAACACACACGCAGTCACCCGCGCCGCTCCCGCTCCAAACACCCCCCCCCCTCACCCCCCTGAGGCGGCCGGCGGCGGCGCCGATGACCTCACGGCGCGCGCGCGGCGCGGCCCGGCGAGGCCGCAGATTGGCTGGCCGCGCCTCCGCGGCACTTCAAAGCCGGAGAGGGAGCTACAATTGTGGTGGAATGGGCGGAACTGATCATTGTATTGCACACCTCTAAAAAAAACACTGCCTCTGATTTATCAATATAAAAAAGATCCTCTGAGAGGAGGAGGGCACTTTTGTGTGATGGCAACTTCACTTCTAGGGGTGAGTCTCAGGATTTTCTCTTGCTGGTTTAATTAGTTTCCTTTTATTGCCGATCGGAGGGGGTTAAAGTCGCCCCGGCCAGGCCACGGGCTATCAGTCTCTATTGAGAGCTTTTTTCCCCCCTTTAAATACAAGTGAGTTTGGAGAAAAGAAAGAGGGGGAGAGGGGGGCAGAGTCACTTTTTTCAGAGCAGGAAAAGGTTCGAAGGGCATTTAGACAAGCCACCTCGCAGCGCCCAGCCTCTCCCCGCCCGGGAGACGTGCGCCCAGCCCATTTTACGTGCGACGATTTCGGGGGTAAAGAGAGCAAGTTTTTCCTCCTGGGCAAACTGCAGATTTTCCCTCTTCCCCTTAGAAAATTCCGCAGCCCGCCTTGTCTTGCAGGTACGTTGAACCCGTCTCTCTCTCTCTCTCTTTCTCTTTTTTACTATTGTAGACTTTTTTTTTATTTTTTATTTTTAAGAAAATCAGGAAGAGCGAGCCAGCCCTATAGTTTGACGTCTTTTGGCCTGGGAAAAACAACCCAGGATGGGTTTCTGGGGACCGGAACAGGAATTTCAAAGCTCTTCTGTGGATTACAGGGGTAGCGCTCTTAAAAGCAATCCAATGGTTTTTCCCCAGGCTTCTCCGCAAAGGAATCTTCCTTCCTCCCCAACCTGGACTTTTTGCGTGCTTGTTTGTTTCGAAGTGCCTGGGGCCTTGTGTGCACAAGAGTGTTGTTTTAGCTGAGAATACTTGTCAAACTCTTCTTTAGCATGGCGCTTTGCTCCCGAATCAGACGCCGGCAGCCAAACTTGTCCCCTCCCGTAGAGTAGAAAGCAGCCGGGCGCCGGGGCTGTTGGGGGAGCCAGGTGAGTTGGTGGCGCCGCGCCGCAGCGAGAAATGGGGTGCAGTGGGGGCGTTTTGGAGGCTACCGGAGCACTGATGCACATTTCCTTCCTCCCTCCCCCACTGGCCCTTTGCCCACCTCCCCTCCCCCACCCCTTCTCCTCTCCTTCTCTCAGGAAGAACCGAGGTTGGGATCGACTCCTTTGGCCATGCTTGCTGCTACCTGTAATAAGATCGGCAGCCCCAGCCCGTCTCCCTCCTCCCTCTCGGACAGCTCATCTTCCTTCGGCAAAGGCTTCCACCCCTGGAAACGTTCCTCGTCCTCCTCCTCCGGCAGCTGCAACGTAGTGGGCTCCAGTCTCTCGAGCTTCGGCGTGTCGGGCCCCTCCAGGAACGGCGGCTCGTCCTCGGCCGCGGCGGCGGCCGCGGCGGCGGCGGCCGCGGCTGCGGCCCTGGTGACCGACTCGTTCAGCTGCGGCGGCTCGCCGGGCTCTAGCGCCTTCTCCCTAACCTCCAGCAGCGCCGCCGCCGCCGCCGCGGCAGCCGCCGCCGCCGCCTCGAGCTCTCCCTTCGCAAACGACTACTCGGTGTTCCAGGCCCCTGGCGTGTCGGGGGGCGGCGGCGGCGGGGGCGGCGGCGGCGGAGGCTCCTCCGCGCACTCGCAGGACGGCTCCCACCAGCCAGTGTTCATCTCCAAGGTGCACACCTCTGTGGACGGGCTGCAGGGCATCTACCCGCGCGTGGGCATGGCGCACCCATACGAGTCGTGGTTCAAGCCCTCGCACCCCGGCCTGGGCGCCGCCGGCGACGTGGGCTCGGCCGGCGCCTCCAGCTGGTGGGACGTGGGCGCGGGCTGGATCGACGTGCAGAACCCGAACGGCGCGGCGGCGCTGCCCGGTTCGCTGCACCCCGCCGCCGGGGGGCTCCAAACCTCGCTGCACTCGCCGCTCGGAGGCTACAACTCGGATTACTCAGGCCTGAGCCACTCAGCCTTCAGCAGCGGCGCCTCTTCACACCTGCTCAGCCCCGCCGGGCAGCACCTCATGGACGGCTTCAAGCCGGTGCTGCCCGGCTCCTACCCGGACTCGGCCCCGTCGCCGCTGGCCGGAGCTGGGGGCTCCATGCTGAGCGCGGGGCCGTCTGCGCCGCTGGGGGGCTCCCCGCGCTCTTCCGCCCGCCGCTACTCCGGCCGCGCCACCTGCGACTGCCCCAACTGCCAGGAGGCGGAGCGGCTGGGTCCGGCGGGGGCGAGTCTGCGGCGCAAGGGCCTGCACAGCTGCCACATCCCGGGCTGCGGCAAGGTGTACGGCAAGACGTCGCACCTCAAGGCGCACCTGCGCTGGCACACGGGCGAGCGGCCCTTCGTGTGCAACTGGCTCTTCTGCGGCAAGCGCTTCACGCGCTCCGACGAGCTGCAGCGGCACCTGCGGACCCACACCGGCGAGAAGCGCTTCGCCTGCCCTGTCTGCAACAAGCGCTTTATGCGCAGCGACCACCTCAGCAAGCACGTGAAGACGCACAGCGGCGGCGGCGGCGGCTCGGCGGGGTCAGGCAGCGGCGGCAAGAAGGGCAGCGACACCGACAGCGAGCACAGCGCCGCGGGCAGCCCGCCCTGCCACTCCCCGGAGCTGCTGCAGCCCCCCGAGCCTGGGCACCGCAACGGCCTGGAGTGACGCGCACCCCGCCCCTGCCCCTCTCGCCTTCCCCCTCCCACCTTGGTCCGCTTGAGCCCTGTGGGTCCTGGCCTCAGTTCCAGCCTCTCTACACTGCACCCTGCTCACTCTCTCTGTCTCTTTCTGTCCGTGTCCCTCTCTCTTTTAACTCCCTCTGTGACAACTTTGTAAAGGGAATGTGGACATGTAAGTAACACGCGTTGCTCTCCTGGGCCCTGGCTGTCTCTCCACCGGGTGACACTGTTGGAGCCCAGTACAGCCCAAGCCAGCGCCTCGCCGGGCCTTTAAGTCTGGTCCTCTCCTCCTCGTCCTCCCTCCGTCATCCCCAGCTTTGACGGGCACATCTTTTACAGGAAAGCGGCCACTGGAAGTAGAGCTGGACCGATCCAGTGCCTGGGAGACCGGGGGCCTCCGCACGGGCGGTAACAACTAGGCTGGGCAAGGTTGAGCGGCGCCGTGGGGAGGGCGAGGCAGTAGGCCCACCCATGGCCTCCCCCCGGCCCCCCGGGCTAGCGACTTGGTACCAGAACCTCAGTCTCGGGCGTCTAGGCTGCGGAGCGCCCTGCCCTGCCGCTGCGCGCCTCTGCCTGTGCTGCGCAGAGCCGTCGGGAGCCCATCTGGCGTCACCGAGACCAGAGTTTCCTAGTTTAGCTCTCCGACGTCAGCTCTGCCTCTTTTTCTTTGTTCCCTGGGGTGGAACCGAAGCAAGTTTCAGCTAAGGGCAGTCTTGGTGAATCGATGCAGCAGCCTTCTTTTATCTTTATAACTTTTTTTAACGAAAAAAAAAAACCTAAAGAAAATAAAAAAACAGCATCCTTCCATTTGGTTTCCCTTCTAGATAGCTTTTCTTCTAGCAGTGAGCAAGTCTTTCTCTCGAAACTTTGCTAATATTGATCCCAAAGTTATTTTGATCGCATTAACTTAACTTATGGGTTGGGGGTGGGGGTGGGTCTGAGGGTAGGTGTCTTTTTCTTATGCAAAAATACCCCTTTCCGGTGAGACCAGATTAACTATCTCCGTGTTTGTTCTTTTCTACCTCGTTTTCACCACTCCCGAGCATAATCTCCTTTTTTTTTTTTTTTTTTTTGCTAGTCTAGCCGTCAATTTGTATAGTACCCATTTCTGTAAATTTTTGCAATTCGTTGAAGATTCTTAGGGTTAAACTTTTTTTGTGTGTGTGATTCAAACTTATAAAGAAGTGAAGAAGCTGTCGTTTATTTCAGACGAGGCTGTAGTTTAAATGCCAAAAGGGAAAATAGAAAAAAAAATTGTAAGATATATCTGAACCTAATGGTTTGTACAACTGGAGAATCGTTCTAGATTAGGTATCAATTAACTATAACTCCACCAGTGTATGGGTGCGAGGTGCAGTTGTCCAGGAGACGATTTTGTATAGTATTTTTCTTGTACATTACTTCCAGTAAATATTTGAAAATATATTGAAGTAAACTTGATTTTTTTTTTTTTTGTCACAAGAAAATATTAAGAGTTATTCTTGCAGTTCTGATGAGCTGCAGGTTTTTTGAACTCACTTCTGGAGGTGCAGAGCCACAAACGCACTTTCCGGGCCTAGTTTTGCTCGAGTATGAATTTAGATAGGTATCAAACTGTAACTAAGACAATATTTGATAAATGTGGGATGACACTTAATTTAATGGAGCATGTACTTATTTGCATTTGCTGGCAGTTCAGGCATAGTTAAAGTGAGAGTTCTCCTATATTTCATAATAACTGGGTCTGCCAAAACCCATGTGTTAAATAAATTGTCCAAGTGAATCTCAACTAATTTTGGCCTTTGTGTATTTCCTGAAGGTAATATTGTTAACTGTTAATAAACACTCCTGACACTACATTTAAATGTTTGCAGATTCTGCAAACTAATTGCTCATTGTAATGTTGAAATAATTTGGATATTTCACATTGAAATGAAAAGCCTTTCTCTGGAACATTTTAGACTTGCATTTTAAATGCATGAAATGTAATTGATTTATTTGTAATATTTTAAATGGTATTAATAAACTCAGATAAAAGACTAGGTCAGTTAATTTGTATCTTTTTTCCTTTTTAAACTATGGACATTTGCATTTATCTTCAGTTAAATGTCTAATTTAAACAAAATATAATCCTGTTTGTGGTAATATTTAAATAATTGCCTTTAAGATATTACTTAGATGGAATGCTATATTTGGCGAAGCTGTGTTTTCTCTATTTACCAAGATAAAAACTGTAGTGTCTAAGAAACGTAATTAATTATTTACCAGTAGATTTAGCTCCAAGCATCAGGATTTACTGACCTCTTAAAATTTGTACAAAGTCACCAAACAATTCAAAGAAATTTCTCTGTTCTGCTTCTTCTCACTCTCCAGAAGGATTCAGGTTGTTGGCCACTGATTACATTTGGTATTCAAAAGGCCACGTCTTACACTAGATCAATACATCTAAAATAAAAACATGGGTTTGGGGATAACTTTTGTTGTTAGAGGGTGGAGGAGGTCAGGCTGACAAAAGCTGGTTTTTGGCATTCCATGTCTTAGCTAAAGATTATGTAGAGGTAAATATCAGTAGTAGATTCCTGTTGAAATGAGTTATCTGTTCTTTTAAAGTCTCTAAACAGCCACCAAAGAAAAGGAAGGTTAAACCTTAATCTATCTACTAGGCTACTGTTCATAGGTGTCAATGATGCCAATAAAAAAATATTGTCTTGTTATGTCTAAGTGCATTTAAGCAATGGGTGTTCCTTGAGCCATACTTTGAAACATAAAATACTTTAAATGTTGATTGCTGTTTTATCAAACGATTTCACTATTAGATTAATATTATTATTTTGAAACAAACTGAATAAAAAGTTAGAGTGTTCAGATTCTTATAAGTTTAGCTTCTTTCTTTCTGTTTGCATTCCCCCACCCTAAGTTCAGTCTCGGTGTGCATCTTGAACTGAAAATTTTCCAATGAAATTTATATAAAGTCTTCATGATCCATAGAAATGGAAGTGAAAATAGAATTCTATAAATACTGTAAATTCAGAAGAAAAAAACAATTAGGGATAAAATATTTTAGAATAATGCAGTTTGTGCCCAAGTAGCAGAGTGCCTTAATCCTGTTGCCTATGCTGATGTTTGAGACTTCCAATCCTATGGTTTTAGGCAAGCAAGTTAGCTCTGATTCTTTGCTATACTATAGCTCTAAATAATGTTTTTAAAAAGTAAAATAGTCTCTGCCACTTTCTTCCTAGGAATCACACACAGAGCACAATTTAAGTGTTGCTTCTTTTTTATTGAAAGTTGCAGAGCTGAGGGATTCGGAGAAAACAGTTCTGAATGAGTTAAATGTAGTGGCAGGTAAGCAGAAAGCAGCTTGGTACATTTATAATATCAGTTGTATTATACACAGAATCACATTTGATTTACGAAGTGGGTGATGACAAGGAGAGATATTGTCTGGGAGATTTCTTTGGGGTGGATGAACGGGGACAGATTTTTCTGTAGCATAGATGTTCAAACTTTCACTTTCTTCCTTTGGCTCCTCCTCTCTGTTCTACCTTTGGTTTATTTTGTATTGTTGGTTATTGAGCAGTATTTCTAGATTCATTTTCTGCAGGGTGAGCAGGGTTCCCTTTTGGGGATGAACATCTTTTAGGAGGATAGAAGATGAAGTGCAAAATTGTGGTTTCTTCCTGCTTTATCTGTGCTAAAACACCTCTTAACAGTGCCTGCAGGCTCACTCAAATGCAGCCAAAGTCTTGGTCTCACTTTGAACCAAGGGACAAGCTTCCAGTCTTACAGATCAAGGTAGAGTTAAACTAGTTGTTGACCCAGAGGTCAGGCCAGCATATATCAGTCCACCCTCTGGAGACTAGAATAGGGCTGCAGCTCAGTCCAGCTTTTCTGTTAACCTGTCTCATTTCTTCCCCAAACTTGAGTGTTTCTTCCTTATCCTGCTTTTTCCTGTTCTGGTTCAACTTCTTTTTGGATGATGTCTTTTGCTTAGGGACGTGACTGTGATTTGTTAAGGTTGGGCTATCAACAAAAATATTTTAGGCTAAAACTTAATTTAAGCAAATGTGATGAGTTTTCCTCATACCTGTCCTATTACAACTGATATTAGAAAAAGTTCCTGGATGGGTTTGCCCTCCTTCCACTGTCCTCTTAACTCCAATCTTGGTATAACTTCTCAACTGGGGTTCCCGTGGGGACAGAATGCTGAAATTAAAAAAGACAAGCACGTGATGAGACTGGACTCCTGGGCGGACAGATCGATAATCCTGCCATCAACATTTTCATCTCCCCATGGATCTTTTGGTTTGATTATCGAATGGCATGTTACAGAAGGCCACTGGAGGAATTTTTTAAACAAATATTTTTTTAGAAGATTAGCTCAAAGGTCAGATGATCTTTTAGGCTAGTAAATTAAGGTAGGAACTTTAGAGAAAAAAAGTAGATTTGATTATTCTCTGGTTGCCTAAAATGGTAAAGATGAATATTATAATGAAAGAAGTTCTACATTTTGCTCAATTTTTCATACAAATAGCCTCAAAGAGGGGTTAATTTGATGCAGGTATTTTGAATAAACTGGGGCTTTTAATTTCCTGCTGCCTTTTGCTGCTTCTGTCCAAACAGGCAGGAATTATTATTTCTTCCTACACCCCTAAGAAAAACTCAGGTATGATTAAGTCTCCTCTCTCTCTCTTTTAAAAATATGGTTTCTATGGTTGTTTGCTTTTTATCCCCCTTTCTTTAAAAAATGCCCCAGCAGATTAATTCTATCACTGTCTTTAAAGAAAATCGTATTAAGGGATCAACATTTAAGTTAGGACTGTAGTCCTGGGTGGCATCCTTTGAAGACTTTGCTCGATATACAATTGTTGCTGTTGTTTAAAAAGTAAGATTCAGAATTTGCTTTCGCCCTATTTATTCCCTGCTTCCGGATTAAAGGAAAGCCGATAATTCCTTGCTGTCCTGGGCTCCAGCGGCTGAGGTTTAAGGGGATGCGCGTCAGTGGCCATCTCTTTAGGTTCGCTGTATTCCCTGCGCGCAAAAGTGTTGATTTGCTTGGGGGCGGGGTGGGGTGGGGTGGTGGAATCTATTTTTTTTCGTCCCTGGGCACGTGTTTAATTTAATTTAATTTAATTTTCTGCGGAGTCTCCTGGCGGTGAGGAAGCAGCCTTATACATTTTACTTTGGTTCCTAGTAACAGTCGGGGCTTCTAGAGCGCTAGAGACAGCGAGGAGAGCTGGTGGGGCGTGGGGAGTGACTGGGAACAAGAAATAAAGCGCCCGCTCAAAACTGCCGCTTTTCGTGGTGTTCTTTCAAGTCCATCTTATTGGGGCTTCTTTTAAGCCCACTCCCTAACTTTACTCCTCAGACAAGCATTTCTTGCTGCGCAGGAGGGAAGGGTGGAGGCGCCCTCTGCATCCCTTGCGGGGTTCGAGGCGGAGGTCTGGGCTGCCCAAAGTTCCCCTCATTCTCTGTTTCAATGAGTTCAAGGGTAGGTTTTGAGCCCAGGAGAATTTCCCAGCCTTTCTAAACGCTACCTCCTCTTTCCTCTCCCTTCTCGACGTGCCAGCTGCTCTCAGAATGACCCTCCGAGACCCCCAGGAAGAGTTCGGAGGAGGCGAGGCGCGTCGTCCGCCTGAGGGCTGCAGTGAAGGGTGGGGCGGCAGTCGGGTCTACCCGCGAGCCCCGGTCCCCTCCCGCAGTTCCCCTCTCGCTGCTGGAAGAGCCGCCCCGCGCGGTGCCAGCGCACACAAAGGCGTCGCGGCCGCCTCCGCCCGCTGCGCGGACTGCGAGCGCCACCACGTGCCCCGCGCCCGCGCTGCAGCGCGCCCGCCGCAGGCGACACCAGCCCGAGCAGCCCGCGCTTCCTGGAGCCTCTCTGGCTCCACCAAAACCCACCGTGGGAATCGCCGCGGTGAGCCTCCCCCGCGCTCACCTCCCAGCTCAAAAGACACCCGGGGGGCTTCCCTGGTGGCGCAGTGGTTGAGAGTGCGCCTACCGATGCAGGGGACACGCGTTCGTGCCCCGGTCCGGGAAGATCCCACATGCCGAGGAGCGGCTGGGCCCGTGAGCCATGGCCGCTGAGCCTGCGCGTCCGGAGCCTGTGCTCCGCAACGGGAGAGGCCACAGTAGTGAGAGGCCCGCGTAGACACTCGGGCCGGATAGGGATGGGGGGATTCCCTTCCCTTCTTTTTCTCTCCGAATCCCCAAGCATCCTTCCGCTGCCCTTGGCCATCCGAGCGCCTGGACCCTGGGGGCTCTGTCCCACCCTATCCCGGGCTGACAGGCCAAGTTCTGCGTCTTGCCGGTGCCACCCGGGCCTGCCGCGGCGTGGACGGGCCGAGGGGGTTCTTACCGAACTTGTTGGATATTTCTCTCTTGGCTTTAGCAACAACTGTTCTCTTTTCTTGGCCAAACTACTTTGTTCACTCTCACCCGCCTCCTCCCCCTTTCCTCCCCCGTGGCAGATCAACAAACTGCAGCGTCCTCCGTCGGCAGGAAGTGTTCTTCCTGTCATTTTATTATGGTTTGCCAGGAACTTGTGCACTTTTTCTCACACTGTTATCTTGAGGGAAGCAGAGTCAAGTCCGATTGGCTGTGATTTTTGATTTCAGGAATCAAAAGAACAGTTTAGCCACTTAAGGGACTATCTAGGGGAGAATCTTACCGATAGGTAGATGTAGACATATAATCACTGTACCTGTTGAACAGAACTCAACTTGTCTTTACCAAGTTGTACCTAAAACCCAACAACCTCTCTTGGGCTTTCTTCCTTTCCCTTCTTGCCCCTCCACCCTGCAGGCAGCTGGTATTTGGGGAGCGCTAGCCACATTCTCCAGGCCCCGTATTTTGGTGACATCTGAAGGAAGGGGAGGATGGATCAATCTCTCGGAAAGAGTCCCGTACTCCCTTTGAGAACGTACCTGCCGCTCCCTGGGCGGGGGGGGGGGGGGGCTGAGGAACAGAGCCCTCTCCCAGGAAACCTCTCCCTGCCCCTGACTCTCTTAGGCGCCTCTAGGACTTGGGCCCTCTGGTCTTGAAAGCTCATCGTGCAGGTTTGGATCTATGGGTTCCACTTCGTACTCTCTAGATATGCCAGGGATTCAACTTGGCATGTATTTTTGGTTATGCATGCACCGTCTATACGCCTTTAAGGCACCCTGTGATGCGCTGCAGTATAAGCATCTTCCTTAATACTCAAGAGTTCTCAGAGCTGCACACCTGCGTGTGATATGGCTCTAGCCATTCCCGCTTGTGGTTAAATCCACGGCCTCTACTGACCCCAATCCCAGTAACAGGGAAGGGAGGGGAATGGCCTATCTGGTCTGCAGTGAGGGCCTCTAGCGCCAAGCCCCTGGAGCCTCCCAGTAGAAGCAGTCTGGCCTCCTGGAGCTGCAGGATATATTTGACACATCCACCTCCGGAGCCTCCATCACCCTCCCCCATCAAACCAGCCCCCCACCTCCACCCCTCTCTCCAGGGTCCGGAAAGCCGGGAAGCGCTGGAATGTCGCGTTCTCTCACCCTATTGTGCCTAGGTGTTGCAAACCACTGGAGGACAGAGCTTCGGGCTTTGATCTCATGTCCCGGTCATTCTTTAGCACAGAGGGGTGAGTTTAAATTAAATTTCTTTCTCTGCTGATAAGTTCTAATGGGCCTCAGAAGGTGAATAATTATGCAGTAACATTTCATGGGTTGTTGGAGTGGGAATTCCCACTGCGCTGTCACCAGGAACAGCATTTCCCTTGTACCTCAATGGTAAATGAAGCTTCACAAGTAAGCTACAAGCATCTCTCAAAATCTACATGTGGATAATCCTTCCCTGCCCTCACCTTTCTTGCCCCTGCAAAGCAGTTTGGTGTCACTTTTTAAATTTAAGTTTTATTCGTGGCTTAAAAGTACTTTAAAAATCTCTACTAAAGGATCTTATGTCTGAGTGTAAAAAATTTTTGCTTTGATGATTAAATATGCATTCCTATCAAGACAAAGTACACATTGATGAAAGCGGAGGCCGCATTTTCCTGGAAAAAGGCAGACAAGCCACCTGGGATTTGCCACCAAATACCTGGACTTAGTCTTGCTATCTCTCTTCACTTATTTTAGTGAATTAGTGCTTTTTTGCTTGCTTTATGAGAAAAAGGGTCAAGACCTGGAACTGCTACAATCAGTGTTCTGAACCTACCTGGTGTGCAGTTCAGAAATGTACTTTCTATGGGGGAGAGGGAGGCTAAAAACCATAATGCATTTCTGCTTCATTCAAAATAGCCATCTACCTATTTGAAACTGTGGGCTTCTTTAAGATTTTGATTTATATTTAGTTTCCCCCTAAGATAGATAAGAAACAGCATCAACAGTTTGAATATTTAAATGGATCACGACATTTTGACAGACATTTTAAAATCAGACTCTTAGCTTAAATCAAAGAAATCTAAATTTGTAATTTAAAAGCACAGGGGAACTCTTTATAGTTTTCTTCTTTAAAGAAAATCCTTTATACATCAGTGTTTCATTGTTTAGCATTTTCCTTGTTTACTTTTCTTCCCTTTAAATTTCTTCCTTTAAATGAATTGAGTTCCCACAAATTTTAAGATTTCTAAATCAACACATAGTAACTGGAGCCTGCTTATCAAGTTTTCACTCCTCTCTTGGCAACTAATTTGAAAGGGCCCAAACAATGAGTTGATTTACATTATGCTCATTTCACCCTGTACTCCATGTGAATGTTGGAAAAAAAACCTCAATACTTTATCTAGGGTTATCTTTACAGCTTTGAGGCGACCGATCCTTCCAGCTTTAAGTTTTTTAGCCACTCCATTTTAAGCACTGAAGTAGAAGAAAGAAAGTAGATGTCGTGCCCTCCGCCTCCCCCAGAGTTCAGGTGATTGTCTAGTTCAACTGAAAATAAGGGATTTGTACTGCCCAATTTTGCACCCAATTTAATGTCCCTAATTATTCAGGTACCCTATCATCAGGTTTCCCATCATTTCAGGAAGTTTTGTGCTCATTTCTATTCAATGCTTCATTTCTCTCTTACATACCTGTCCCTTATTTTTGTTTGTTTGTTTGTTTGTTTTGTTGTTTTTATAAGCACTTTCCCCTTTCAATTAAACAAACAATGGCCTTTGTAAGGGAGGGGGAACCTAGTAGGTAGAAATGAATTTAAGTTATTCACATTGATTTAGTGAATGAATATTATCAAGTTATACATACTCTAACAGAATTTGACTATAGATATATGAAGTCTCAATTTAAGAGAAAATAATCATTTTTATAACATTAAATTCTATTTCTCCCAAACTTTAAGAAAATAAGGTTCTTGTAGGTGACAATTCAATAGCCTTTGTACTATGAGGCAAACTAAGTTTTGCTCTTTCTCCCAGTAAATATTTGGTTTAAAACTGTAGTGGTTAAGTAGAGGACTGTACACATATATTTCCTATACCCTCAATAGTGACATATTTTAGTTTATTATCACAATTGAATGTTGTAATTGTAATGAATAGGAAGCAGTAAAACAACCTTGTAAATATTTTGGCAACAGAACATTATATATTCTTCAGTTGCATACACTTTGTAGAAAGCATATGATATAATTTATTTAGTATATGGTGTAATGATTAAATGTGAACATACTTTGCTTAGTGACATGTTCACTTGAATGTTTTAATATGTATACCCAGGAAAATCAGAATCAGTGAAGTGTTCCCTTCTTAAAACTCACCTGTTGTTTTGCAGAGAAAATTTTAGTTTCAAAAGAGGCATATAATAGTGATCCCTGTTGTAGAGGAATGGCATTTATGTCTGTGAAGTGGTTTAGAATGACTTATTACTTTGTTATTACTCCAAAAAAAGTAGCATTTTTTACTTCATTTTTTTAAAGTAAACTTTTCATTTTGGAATAATTTTAGATTTATAGAAAAGTTGTAAAAATAGTATAGTGAGCTCTAGTAGTTTTCTCTATTATTAACATCTTACATTATGATGGTATATCTGTCAAATCCAGGAAATCTATACTGGTATATAATTTTTTAAAATAAAGAATTAAAGGCAACAAATATTGCACTGCACATCAGTCGGTGGTAGACTGCAGCTTAGGAAAATGCTGACTTCTTTTTGCTCAACTTCTTATAGCCACCTTGCCTATGCAGAGGCTATGTACTACATTAGCAAGTTATGTAGAAAGCTATTCCTCAGGAAGGCTTTTAAAATATAGTGTCTTAGAATAAAAAGTTTTTTATTTCTTTCATAGTTAATTAAAATCTAAGAAAACATATCTAGTTCAGTTTTCATTTTTTATTTTATGTATGGAAGCATCAGATTAAATTTTGAATGGTTGACAGTTTCACTTAAAATTATCAAAAATTTATTCTTAGTAATGTTCTACTTGTAGCCTAGACCTATTTTTTGTTCTATAATTTAAAATGACTTATTTACTCATTATTATTGTACTACAAAATACAAATAATCTCATGATTCATTTATTTCCTCCATATTTTTCAAGTTAAATTTTAGGATCATTTTTACTAAGGAACTGAGTTTGTCAGAACATAGAAAGCTTTAAAACTTAGTGGTTGAGTCTTTTTTTTTTTTTTTTTTTTTAAGCACAAATATATGTGTCTCTACACTCCATGGAGCAATACACTTGCATGGGTTTTTGTCTCCTTTAAGTGAGATTATAAGGAATTTCAGAAAAAAGGAAAGTATCCTTTATTTAAAATGTATTTTCACTCTACATAGAGTTGTTGGGTAAAACACAAGAAACGCAGTTACATTTGAATTTTAGATAAACAACAAATAATTTTTTTTAGCATGAGTATGCCCCATGCAATATTTGGGATGTAATTATACTAAACGTGATTTGATATATCTATTTTTTAAATTCAGATTTAACTGGACGTCCTGATTTTTCATTTTTTTTTCATTTTTGAATGAAATTCATGTATCTATGAGGACAAATCTAAAAATAGAAGGCAATATACAAACAAAGTAACTCATGCCTGTTCATGAACATGCTAAGGATAGCGTGCTGTACTATTTAAAAGGGAAATGCAAGACATAATGAAGAAAGTTACTTGTTACCTGTAGGGTGAAAATATAAAATTGATTTTCCTATCACTCTTTTCTGTTTCTTATTTTTCAGCTTGTTTGGCTTCAATCTGGGCTTTACACTTTTAGAATGCTAGTACTACCCTGTCATACTAAGAAACTACATTTATCTAGCTTTGAAGAAAGTAATATTATACTGATGTGTGCACTCTTCTTTTTAATATTAATGCTATAAAAAAGGAGGTATCTAAAAAATCACCCTAATTTCTATGCATTAGTTTCATGCAGTTAAGACCCTATACTGAAGTTTTGCTCTTGCAAATTCTATTCCCTAGATACTTTACACTACTCCCGGTTTAATTGCTCTTACTTAAACTGCATAAATGTGGATTCTTATATTTCCAGAAGTCATGTGTAAGTTGTAGTAGCAGTACTGCATATGAAATTCAGTTGCCAGGTATTCCATCGATTACAACTAAATAACCAGAAGTTAAAGTTCTCTGTACCAGGAGAGTTTGTTTTTCGTTCTGTGCAAGTAGTGCTATTTAGGACATAAAGGTCATAGCCACTTATTTATTTTTTATAGGGTTTTATTTTTTAATATTAAAGTTTTGGCCTTTTTTTAAAAAATAAGTAATTCAGTGAGGAAGGCAAAATAATTCTTTATTTTATTTATTTATTTTTGGCTGTGTTGGGTCTTCGTTTCTGTGCGAGGGCTTTCTCCAGTTGCGGCAAGCAGGGGCCATACTCTTCATTGCAGTGCGCGGGCCTCTTCACTATCGCGGCCTCTCTTGTTGCGGAGCACAGGCTCCAGACGCGCAGGCTCAGTAGCTCTGGCTCATGGGCCTAGTTGCTCCACGGCACGTGGGATATTCCCAGACCAGGGCTTGAACCCGTGTCCCCTGCATTGGCAGGCAGATTCTCGATCACGGCGCCACCAGGAAAGCCCATAGCCACTTATTTATTCACGGCATTTTCTCAAGAAGCAATCCATTATCCTAATGTAACAGTTTTCTTTCTTGTGATTCATTAATACTATTAATTTAATTTTTCTAATAATTTCCTATCTTTTGATAATATTGTTTGTGATTATCCCCAGAAATAATGAGTAAAATTCTGTGTAGCTTAGACACAATACAGGCTAAAAAGAAGTGAGGGGGAGAATGAACCTGACATCTGAGGTTTATCCATCTTGCTTTCACACAGCTCAAAGGGTAAGTAAAAACAATATTTACAGGCCATGTATGCCAATCAGGTAAATCATTAAGAACAATACAGGCAGTCTTTTATCCATAAACAGGGAATTTATCAAAAACCCAGGCTTTAAGTGTATCTGCTTTTACCAGGCAATACACCTATTACTGTAAGGGTCCAGAAGAAACGGGTAAGAGGGAAGTGTAGGAAAATTTATTTTGGAGGCTGCCTTGATGGTAGCACTCCCTGAAAATTAAATTGTAAACAAGTTTCCACAAACTGCCCTACTTTTTTTTCCCACTTTACTTTGTTTTATAAAACTAATTATTCATTTGGGTTAATAAATATTTTTAAAAATATAATTACCTCTGTGAATTTTAAGGGAGGCCTTCACATACAAATGCAAATTCGTCAACTCATAATATCTCCATCCTAATCCAAAGATTTTCCATTTCAACAGAAGTTTTCAACTTCATTTTTTTGGAGACTATTAGATGCTCACTGAAGATATCCTAGAAAGTACAAGGAATTGTGAAGAAGCAGAGAAAACAAATTATCTTAAAGCCACTTCTGAGAAACAACAATTATGTCTTATAATCTTTTTTCCAAGTGACTTTTTTCTTACATGTATGTACAAGAGTATAACCTACTTTTTTCCCATTAATATTAAAATAAATTCCCCCCACTATTAAAAGTTATCTGCAAACACAATTTTAAATGGTTATGGACCTCATATATCAAAATTTTACTACTTCCCCAATACTGTGAATTTAGCTGTTTCCAAACGATTGAACATCCTTTTGCATGACTTTTTGTTCTAATTTCTGATTATTTCCTTAGGATACTAAAAGAGGAGGGAATTCTTGAGGGATAAGAACATTTAAAGACCCTAGATAGGGATGACCAGATTACTGTCCCTGTAGCAGTTTATACCGCAGGAAACAGCTGTTGAAAGAAAGAGCCTTAAGTGCACTGAATTCTTTGTTCACTTAATAAGGAAGAAATGAATCTCATTATTGCTTTAAGTTGTATATTTTAAATTCCTAACCTGTTCTTCCACGTCTTTATTTGCTATTTTTATTCCCTCTTTTGTGAATTGTCCTTCCATGGTTATGACCTTTTGAATGAGGGTCCACTTGGTTGCAAAATCAAGCAGATGATCTGGGCCAATGGAGAACATTATGGGGAAAGAGAGTGCTGGCTCTGGAAGCAGGAACTCCTTTTAAGGCTTTCCACCATACAGTCCCAGTAAACTGAAACCTGCAGATCGGTTTCCATTTGTTAGTACCAGATTAATTACAGTAAGTGGGCAAAATGGAACATAACATGTGCTATCATTTTACAAAAGAATTTTGGGAAACAATCTGTTGTATTTCCCAACTGAGAGTGGACACCACTGTCACATGGTACTAAATATAGATTCACTTGAACATGTTAGCTGTAACTGGTTGAAAAGTTAAAAAAAAAAATTCAATCAATGAGTCTATAGGATACCCCCCAAAAATGACTTATGATTTTTATAGTTTACTTTTTTAACTGAATTAGCCAGATGTTTTGGCCTCTGGCTGCATGAAGCCACAGAATTGACCTTTAAAGAGAGGTAATTAATTCATTGCCACCATACATAATGAGTCTGATTTGAATCAGCTGCCTTAGCGGGACGAAAAGATCTGTTTTAAAATGTTGCTATTTTATGACTCTTGGAGAAATAACATCCAAGAGTAAAGTTAGGTCTACTTAATCACTAATTAATTCTAAGTTTCTTAAAAAGTTTTTACATAATTCTACATTATTAAGTTATTCTTTAACAAGCTTGAAGTAATACCTGCATGACATATTCATTAGCCCTTGAAAGGAATGCTTAAATACAGCCACTAAAGAGGCTCTCACTCTTGAATTGCTGGGAGAAGAGAAGGAACAAGAGGGTAAGTAGATTGGACATATATCATATCTCTAATATAGCCTCAGCTTTTGTAGAGTTAACTGTATCTCATAGTGATATTTTAAATGATACATTTGCTGTTGTTCAAAAATTTTAAAAACAAGTCAACAGCCTACTTTGTGTTCAGTACTTTGGGTTAAAAATAAGCCTTAAGCATGATCGTGAATCACAGTCATAATTTGAGAACTTACTTAAAATTGTAAAAACAGAAGTAAAATATTTCTTGTGTTCCTTCTTTAAGGAAAAAATGATCATTTGAATAAAATAAAAATCACCCCATCATTCTGACCTTATGACTCTAACTATTTAAAAATTTAATAATATGTAGGCATTATAGCATTATAATTTTAAAATGCTCAAAGTGTGTTAAAATAACTTAAACCTTGGTCTGTGAGTGTATATGTACTTAGTCGGAATTAAGCCCAATCTATTTTGATCTAAAATTGTTACAAGGGGACAGAGGTTAATTTAGTTTGTCCTCCAAATAAAGTTACTTGATTATTAAGTAAATTTAAATATTCTATTGTGTATAACAAACTAATAGAGCTCACTGATGTTGCTAAATAGACTTTTGTAAAAGTAACTGCTCTTTCTTCTTTTAACTATATATAGGAAATTCTGAATACACCAAAAAAAAAAAAAAAAAACAAAAAACCAAGGATACAAGAGCCTATGCCTTTTTACTCATATATATATATATATATATTTTTGCGGTACGCGGGCCTCTCACTGTGTGGCCTCCCCTGTTGCGGAGCACAGGCTCCGGACGCACAGGCCCAGCTGCCCCGCGGCACACGGGATCCTCCCGGACCGGGGCACGAACCCGCGTCCCCCGCATCGGCAGGCAGACTCTCAACCACTGCGCCACCAGGGAAGCCCGCCTATGCCTTTTTAAAACTATACTACAGCAAAGAAAATAAGTTAACACTTATTGGACTTCATTAATTATTCTATCCATGCTCAGGTTTACAACTTTTATTTATGAATCCTATATTTAAAGTGGCTGGTTTTGGAGATAGTGTTTTGGTTTTTGTTTTTTAATTCTGGTCTAGAACAATGGTTCTCAATTCTGTTGTTGTTAATAAACCCCTTTAAGAATTTGATGCAGGCTATAGATCTTAATTTAAGAATATGCTAATCTCAAATCAACACCTCTCTGACACCTATAAATAGACTTAAGATATAGAGCTAGAGGTGTACTGTTTAGTCCTTAGTTTGTATGCTCTGCTAAAATGTTACACATTTTAGAAGAATTTTACCTGAGTAAATCAAAGAAAGTGTCTTTTATCTTTGGCTTTGTAATCTACCTTGGTAAAAATGAATGTGGAGAAGGAGAAAGGTTAACTCTTTTCTGACGAGACTGGAGTTTCTCTGAAGATTCCAATATTCACTTAAGGAGCAACTTGAAATACATAACATCAGCAAAGAACCACGGGATTGTTGTCCTTCACATTTCAGAAGTTAATGATTAAAATTTTGTGATTTTTTTGTACTTCTCTTGCTTATTCTGTGCATGCTGGGTTCCGAATGTTTTGTCTAGGTTAATGTCATAGGCCTTCCATCAATATGGAAATAGATGGAATTTTATAGTCCGTCATTAAATATCTCATTTTAAAATAATTTTATTACTGAAGCAGTATTTATTGTACAGTATTTGGAAAGTCGTTCTTATGAACAGGAGCCTCAGTATAGTTGAGCAAACCTGAACCACTTTTGATGGCTCCACCTTAGCCAATACATTACCCAATGCATATGTTACTACCATTTTTTTTTTTTAGTTGCAACATTTGTAAATCTGTCTTAGTTTTTGCATAACATAGCTATCAAGATCTTTTTTATCTTAGGCAAAGAGAGGAATGATGCATCAGCAAGTGGGCTGCAAATGGAACAAAAGAGTTATGATAAACACCCTGAAAATAAGATAGCAGGGGTGATTCAACAGTGAGAGAAACAATCTATGTAGCTCTCAGGGTCTAATCTTCCTCTACACTGTGAGTGTGTGTCTGAAGGTAGAGAAAACTGAACATTTGTGGGGAAAATGTGCTATTGCCAGAGCAGCTATATTTCTAACCATTCCAAATTGTAATTGGGTTGTGTACGAGAATTTTTTTCAGTGTAGGTGGGCAGAAAAAAAAAATCCAGCTTCACATCAAAATGTTAACCAAAGAGGAACCGTGCACCTTTGTATTTCTGCAGTGTAAGGGGGAGGCACAGTGCAAGTTGTTTTCTATGTAAATAATTCAAAAGTACTACTTTACCAATTCCGGTTCCATCTTAGAGGGCTAATGGGTTAGTTGAGTGTGGGTTATAGAGTCAGATTTTCTGAGCTGAATTCTCATTCTGTCACTTCCTTGGTGTTTGACCTTGGGAAGATTCCTTAATTACTCTGTGCCTCAGTTTCCCCATTTGGTAAAATTTGAATAAAAGAATGAATCTTACTGTCAGTAAGTTAATGCCTATAAGGCTCAACTGTAGTGCCTGACAGATGAGTGCTCAGTGTGAACTTAATTTTATAAGTTCTATATAAAAACTATATATTGGATATAAAAATTAGAACTTATGAATCTAGCTTATTTTATATTATTGATCTTATTATTGCTACTACTAATGACAGGAACATTTCATTTTATAATAGAAAGCATTCTCTTTGTTACTTTGGAGGGTTTTTTTTCCCCCTGTCTCCATCCTTGGGAGCCCTGTTGACCTTGCTCTTATTTGGTGACCCCCTCTTGCTCCTCTTTTCCGTTGGTGTCCTGTACATACCATCCTGTGAGAGCCAGGCTTTTCCTTTTTGGCTTATATGTTGCTCTTAACCTATCTCTTCTCAAGGGATTTAGCCCTAGGAAACTGGGAACTAAAGGAATTTATGAAACTAATGTAGGCAAAGGTGTAATTCTGCTTTACCTGGGGCCATGGAAGTAAGAATTTTACATTTAAATTTGTTCACCTTTTTTAGGTTTTCTGAGGATTTGATGGTAGAATATTTTTTCCTTCCAATCCTAAGTTGATTGCTTGAGTGTATTTCATTCATTATTGTTTGAGTATTTTCAAATAGGTTTTTCTTCTTTCTCTAGTTCATTCTTTCTCTTGCTTTCTTTCTTTTTTGCTTTACAATTGTCCAGAATGTTCTGGTAATTTAGCAACTTCAACTCTCTTCCTAGAATCTCTTCTTGACTTTCAACTGGGGAGAAAATATTTTAGCCATGTATTACATTACTGGATTGTAGTAAAGTTGATGATCAAACAAAATACCTCCATTCAATAGCAAATTTTACTTGGCTTATAAAGAATAGCATTCCATCATTAACTACATCTACAAAAACACAGATCAGTTTACAAGACCATTCTTTCCCTCAGTTTAATAATGCAGCAGTGATTGCATTCATTTACAGAATTTCACACCTAATTGTCTAACTTTTGCTTTTCTGAAATCTCAATAAACAGATCCTCAAGCAGTTTAAAAAGTAAAACATTTTAGTAGGATTAAATTGGACCTTGATAATTAAGTATAAATCATTAAGAAAACATGCCTAACAAACTCAATTACATTGGTGATGCTTTTCAGCATATTTCCATAGACATTATAATCACAGATACTATGCTTTTGTATAAGAAGTGTGACTCTTTCAAAAATTTTTTAGCTTGGAATTCTCATATTTCTACAATTTTACCCAGGTAAAAAGTATCCAAATCCACAATACTTATACATGTAAGTAAGCACAAAAGGAAAAACATATCTCGTAACTTGGGCTGAATTCAATCTTGTTTCAGCAGTGTGGATGTAGAGAATATTTTTAGGGTGTGGCTTGTTAATTTTATTATACCATGTAACTGCTGCCAAAACTTTACTTTGATCCTCACATTGATATACTCTTGTGAGCAATGACTATACTCTCAGTTTGGCTAGCCATCTTCCTGAATAAATTGTGGACAGAAGTACTTGGTGCTATGATGGAGACTGTGGGCTCTGGAGTTAGATAACACTGTGAATCCCAAAGCCCAGGCCTCAGCAAATTACTTAATTTCCTTAAGCTTCAGTTTTCTTCTCTTTAAAGAAAGATAATGTTAATATTTGTAATTATGGGGTTGATATAAGGACTAAAGAGACAATGTACATAAAGTGCTTATCCCGTGCCTATGTGAAAAAATTTCACACAAAAAAATTAGCTCTGATTAGAAGCAGTAGTTTAAAATGGTTTTAGGAAAATTCAAAAGTATATTGAGTTAGAAATGTGTGAAATCTCATATATTTACAGTATTAAGGATGCTATTTTTACTTGCTAATGCATAAAGCATTTTAGTGGAAAGAGAAAAAGGTTAAGAAAGTAGAACTTAGTATAAACTTCTATTTAATAAATCTAGTCTCAGGATAAAAGCGAATACCAGCAACAGCAGAATCCAGTAGCAAAAGTGAAGGGAGAAAGATAAATGCATTCCAAATCTTTGCCTAGCAATGAGGATGGGTAGCATGTTGCAATGGAAATAGCACAGGGCTTGGAGGCAAGATATGTGAGTTTTTGCTCTCTCATCAACATATAACGATGATGTTCGATTGGATGTTTTCAGGGTTCTTTGTGAGCTTTTATTCAGTGGAAATCTAAGAAAAATTGTCTTTTCTTTTCAATGGAATAAAAGCTTGAATGCTTTGTAGTAGGCTGGGCCTCCCAAAGATGTCCACATGTCAAAAGGGTCTTTGCAGATGTGATTAAGAATCTTGAGATGGGAAAATTATCCTGGATTCCCTACGTGGGCCCAATGTAATTGAATGGGTCCTTATAAGAGTAAGAGAGGAAGGACAACAGCGGAGAGAGATGGAGGTATGATGAAGGAATCAGATATCCTCAGCATGCACGCTGAGGAACATGGGAAAAGAACAAGGAATAGATTTTTCTCTAGAGCCCTCAGAGACTGATTTTAGACTTCTGTCCTCTAGAACTATAGGATGATAAATGTGTGTTGTTTTAATCCACTAAGTTTGTGGTAATTTGTTACAACAGCAATAGAAAAGTAATACAGGCTTTATCAGTGTGGTTTTGCTAAAAGGTGGCAAGCTGTGTTACTTGAGGTACTATGTATACATTTGATGATCCATGCATTTTTTTTATAATTATGGCTTTTAAATGAGCTTTTTAATTTCTGTTTTATTACCTCCAATTTTCCCAGTTTCTTCCCCTCACGAGTTCTTATGAGTGAACTTTCCAGTCAACCTATGATTCCACTTCAGTAGCCCTCTGGGAATAAGAGCTCAAATTAGAACAATGAATACACAGGTGGACACTAACAGGAAATATTTTCATATAATAGGTCATATGCAAAGCATGCTATACATTGATGAAACTGACACATTGAGTAGGCTAAAAACCAGATTATTAGTTATGACCTAAGTTGACTTAACATAAAAACACACCACAGCTTGTTTTAAGGAATGATAAGATATAAGGTAGGTTGGTTGGGTTAGTTATAAAAGAGGTGTGACATGGTGGTTTATTTCTTTTTGTTAATATCTGTGCCTTATCCTTGCTACATTGGTTCAGTTCCACTGGTACCCTCATTGGTGTTTCAATTATTTTAAGACTCAGTGAACAGCCCTCCTTCCCAGGAAGGAAGGGTGGTGCAAAGGACAAGATGTGGTGATGGCTGAGAGCTACTATAACATACTAACATTTAAAGGATGACTCTGATGGATCCTGACCTCCCTGGTCTGCTGCCTTCACTATATTTAGGACTTTCCAGGCCAGGTATTTAGAGGTTCTCCTGTACCCACCCCACTGCCCACCTTCCCCTGCCCACACCCCGCCCCCCTCCACCGGTGCTTCCTTTTTGTCTCCTGTAACATATCCAAGCCCAAAGGTCAAGTAGAAGCAGAGGGCAAGAGTGCTTGGACAAGTTTGGATTGAGGTCAGCCTAAATGAGTATTAGGCTATGAATCATGATGGCAGAAGTCAGTGTTTTCCTGAGACCAGGAAGTCCTCAAGACTAGTGAATGCCTAGTAATATAGATAGAAGTCTTGTGGGAATTTAGGCCCACAAGGATCTAAAAGGGATTTGGCAAGGTACACTCAAGTGCCAAATTATTTCAAAATTAAATAAATTAAACCAACTAAATCACTATGATAAAAGACTATAATTAATTAAATTAAAGTTAGTTAAAGTAAAATTAAAATTTCGTGTGAGTGGAAAGAAGACATTTTTATGGACTTAGGCTAGCCTAGAATAAAAGCTAACCATCCAATAGGTCACCAGTGATGGATAATACTCATGACAAAGGGATGGCAATATACGACTGTTGAAGCAAAAACAATTTGCAGCCCACCAGCTCATCTTTTCAGTAAAATATAAGCCTCATTTCTGTATCAATAAAGCGTACCTACTATGAGAGACGTCCGTCTGAGCTGAGTCACCTAGTATTTATTTAATATCTACAATATCTAAGGCACTATAAGAAGATAATGCTGAATGAGCTAAATGTGCTGATTTGGTGCCCTGAATAATGCAGCATTCATTACTTACAGCCCTTACGTAAATATCAAGTTGGGAACTATAAACCTAAACATATTATTATTTAATAATTAATTTATAAGAGCTTTAAGGAGTGATTTAAAATTTAAAACCTAGACTTAAATCTGCTAAAGTACCTTTTCATTTCATTTTTTTAAGATAAAAACCTCAGTTCCTAACTTAGCTTCTTTTCCAGTTATAGAATACCCTGATTTAAGAAAAAGTATACAGATTAAAAAGTCAGACTTACAAAACTGATAAGGTATGTGTAAATGGTGGTTCATTTTGAAAAAATTTCTACAAGTATTTGTAAAATCCTGACCTCACTGAAGTAATTCCATAGCTGGCTGGAATAATTTTGGGGATGGAGTGCCTTGGTTCTATTAAAACTAGTGTTTTAAATAAAATGATATATTTTAAAACCATTTTAAGAACAGTACAGCAATTTTAAACTTTTAAACTGTGGCAGTCCCTAAAAGCAGCTGGTCTCTACTTATTTTCTGCCTTCATCAGCTGATAACCCCACAGATCCTTGTGTACTATCTGGGACCCTAATTCTCAGCATGGTTGCTTATTCCCATGAAGGCAGTGACTTCAAGAGAATGCTGCTTGTGGAGCACCCTTTAAAATCTTTTGAAATAAAAATGCAAATAAAAAATGAGGGCTATTAATTAGAAAGGAAAGTGTTTCTCTGACATCTGTAGGTATGACGGTAGGATTGCTATGGATAGGCTCAAGGGGAAAGTAGGCATTGCAGGTATTTGCTAATCTAGGAGGCATTACAGACTTGGAGACTGGGCTGCTCCTGCTCTGAGGAATTAAGCATATCCATATCATATTGCCCTTTCCCTCCTTCCCACCCTACTCTGGAAAGAGAAAACACCAAGGGCTCTACATCCACACATAGCAAAGGGGCCACAGGCTTTCAGTGCCAATGCTTTTAAACAATAATCTGGTTCTCAGTCCCCCAAGCCTACTTTTATTTTGCATTTTCTAAAAAGTGGCATAAGACACAAATGGTTTTACTTTTTTTCACAAGATTTCAGATTACCGGCAGAGGGTACTGTAGAGAGGCTGGTTGTAAGTATCTGTAAATGGAAGAAAATACAATTAAGAATGGAGATAAATCATTAGATGAAATTACATATTTAAGTAAATGGAAAACATGATTCAGTTTACCAATATTGTTATTTACACAGAATTTTTAAATCATACATATATTACATAAAATAAAGTATATATAAAGTTTAAACAAATTACTTGATTAAATAATAATAGAGAAAGGCATTTAAAAATTTTCACCTGTAATAAAAGTAGCTCTTATTTTAAGTAAATAAGTGTTCATATACAGGTAAGCTTGTGACTTATTCTGCCAAACCGAAAACTTGGAATAATGGAATCTTCAGAATGGATCATGTAAGGCATTTCACTTACTGAAGTGGAAGATAACTACCTAATTCTGCCAGAAATTTTACACTGTAATTCTCCCTATCCCCCTGACAAAGGAATATAATGGAATTTTGGGAAACTGGATATTCACTGAAAGAAGCATTGAGAGATATTATGAGAGAATGTCCTATGGTCTGGAGTGAAGGACTACCTCAAAGTACTCTAATTTGCTACAAAATTTGGGAAGTTCCAAATTAAAATCATTCTCCCTGAAATGCCACAGGCCCAACTACATCTTACTCTCTCTTTGCTAAAATCTTTTAATTTAGTTAACTGGGTAATTTTTCCCTCTGGGAATATATTCCCAATTTTATAGTGGAAGTTGAAAGGAAAATATTCACTTTGCAGCAAATTGCTTTATAAGCAAACGTGCTTTTTATAAAGTGAGGCATACAGGGATTATCTCACTTAAATGAATTTAGTAATTTTTGTTTCCTTTTAAAAATCTGAAGGGAAGATGGTGTGTAAACAGAACATGTCTGTACTTGAATAGCATGATTCTATTGATGCAATAAAGGAGATCAAAGCATGCCAAATAATTCCTAATTCCTACTAATTACTAATTATTCTTTGCATTACACAAAGATCCAAATACATGTTAACTCCAACAGCATCACTGCACTGACTGTGCACTTACTAATTTAAAGTATATGTCTCGATTTCTTAGGAGCTCTTGATGAGTTCCTTGTTCCTTAATTTTTCCATTGTGCAGAACCACTATCAAATCTGCGCTCTGTATCATGGAGAGTCTGTGAGCCACCACGAGGCACGTCCTCCCCTTACTGGCCTTATCAAGGGCATGCTGAACCACCTGGAAGAGAGGAGGACCTGTGATTGCAACCTTGGGTTAAATGCTAATAAACTTGCGCAAGTCAAATTAATTAAGGTAATCTAATAACATTCATTGTGTATTTGCTTATCTCCAAGGAAACTACCCTACTTTGTGAAATACCCTACTCAATAGAAATCTAGAAAAAGTAATTATAGACACATTAAGTAAGACTTTTAATTTGAAGAGCTTTTGTGACAATGAATAAAAGTAGGTGGTTATTTGTGTGTAAGTAAGTGGTTCCAAAGTCAAAGCCGGAAAGTAGTATTTCCATACCCAAGTGGAACTGTCTAATTTACTTACTTTATTTCTTCTCACAGTTTTATTTTTTTATTTGTTTGTGTTGGGTTTTTTTTTCTTTTTTTTCATATTTAGTTGTAAAACTGTCCTGGCTAAAACAGCATCTCAGCTACAGTGAGGTTATAATGCTATATAAGAGAAATGAGGGAATTCCCTGGTGGTCCAGTGGTTAGGACTCTGCACTTCCACTGCAGGGGGCATGGGTTCAGTCCCTGGTTGGGGAGCTAAGATCCTGCATGCCATGAAGCACGGCCAAAACAACAACAACAACAACAACAACAACAAAATGAAAGTGGAGGGTGAAAACCAATATTTGCTGAGTATATAAAATATTCCAATGATGGATATTTCATTTAAATCCTTTCAGTAACTCTGCGAGGATTATTTTCATTTCCCTGATGAGTAAACCAAGATTTGAAAAGTCCAGGTCCCTTGACCTAGGTCACACTGCTAGTAACTGATGAATCCAGGATTACAGCCCAAATATGTCTGGTTCCAAAAGTCCCATTTTTTTCTTTCATATCACACTGTCTCCTTAGAAATCAAGAATGATAATCATCTACAAATAGCAATTGTGTTGTGATTAATCACATGGGATCTTAGGTCAGACACCGTCTATTAAAATTTAGGGAAGTTTCTTAACTTTTCTAAGCCTTAGTGTGCTGATCTGTAAAATGAGCATAAAATAAGCTAATTCATCAAGTTGTTGTGAGGATTGAGATAGTAGTATATAATAAGCACTTGATAAATATGAAAGATTATAATTCATTCAACCAACGTTCATTTAACAAATAAGAACATGCTATATGCAAGAACTATTAGGGGACAAGGACATAGTAAAATTAAACATCTGAAGGACCTTGCAGTGTAGGTTTATTGTTTCATGTCTGTTTGCCCCCTTGTTTCCTTCTCAAACAGAGCTAATAGCCTATAGAAGGTAGAGTAGCAGGCTCAAACATTGCAGTGTAGATCACTCTTTTATATATGTAGATTGCCTTATTATTTTGTTTGGTGTCATTAAAATAATAATAAAACAGGAAAGTAATTTTCATTGGGCTTTTTCCTTGAGTGGAGAAACATTTCAAGAATTGGGTCCCTTTTGATAATAAGACCAATTCAAATGAGAAAACCTTTCTAAAACATGAGATGCCCTGTGTCCCAACTCTCTCCCACCTCCCCACCAGCCTCTAACCTTTTTATAAAGGCCAAAACCTTAATTACAACTGGTGACCCTATGACTACAATTCTCTCCAGGCCTTTCTTCCCCAAAATGACCTTGATTTCTTCCACAATACTCCACTTTCATATTTCATATTACATTCTGAGATGAAAGAAGAGGATGTTACCTTTTCACTCTCATTATCAGGGCTGAAGCGGCCTCATCCAACAATAAAATTTTTGGTTTTCGGAGAAGAGCCCTTGCAATAGCTAGTCTTTGTTTCTGGCTGCCAGAAAGCTGTGTTCCTTTCAGTCCAACTTGTGTGTTGTATTTTTTTTTTTTTTTTTTTTTTTGCGGTACACGGGCCTCTCACTGTTGTGGCCTCTCCCGCCGCGGAGCACAGGCTCCCGACGCGCAGGCTCAGCGGCCATGGCGCACGGGCCCAGCCACTCCGCGGCATGTGGGATCCTCCCGGACTGGGGCACGAACCCGCGCCCCCTGCATCGGCAGGCGGACTCTCAACCACTGTGCCACCAGGGAAGCCCCTGTGTGTTGTATTTCTATTATAGGAACATGCAGTTAAGAAAGCAAGGCTTGGTTATTTAAATTAACATGGCAACTGTGGGTGAGAGCCATCTAAATATTTCAAATTTTGCTACTCTCTAAAATTTGTGTCCCAACAAGTACTAAAATCTATTCTTGGGCTTTGTTGCTAATAAATGCTAAACCAGCAGTAAACACTACCATCTCATTTACATGTCTAATCTGATCACAAACAGTAAACCTTTGCCATTGTGCTTCTACAAAGGAATTGTTCAAATTAAAGCATAAGAAAAAAAATTATTAGGGAAAAAAACTTCCCAGTAAGCACAAATCTTTCCCCATTAAGTTAAATTCTTCTGTTTTCAGATCAAAATGATTTAAAGTATCAGTTTAAAGGAAATCACTGGGTTCCTTAACTTTGACTTTCACCAACCCTCTATGGGCACATCTCTCCAGATGCCATAATGCCCTTCTCAGAGGTGCAGGTATCATCCTAGCAGTAAGTTAGGCTGACATCTTGAGACAGTCCATTCACCTTTTCAGGCCATGATAGTGACATTTAGCACTTCACAATATTTCTACACTCTCCTACATACTAATGACCCCTTTTTCAGTATACCCTCCATGGAAGGGTAAAGGAAGTTTTTCACTTATCCTGAAGCCATCCTAAATCACAATGGATCAGCAAGCAGGCTCCCACTTGCTTTCTAGATTGTCCGGTTAACTCTGCTTCCCTCCAAGGTTTCACACTGCTTTCTAGTAGCCTTTGCCAGTTGTCTGAGAAATCCATGCCACTGGTACCCAGACAAGGATGTGTGGATGGATGAGCTCCACTGGGAAAGTGAGTCCAACTGTACAGCCTTCTAAAGGTGGATCCTGTAGCAGCATTATAGAGAAGATGCAGCACATGACTGATGTGCTATTTATCTTCGTGCCCTGGAGAAGCCTGATTCAATTGCTTTCCCTCCATACCTGGCTGTCTTCAGGAGGTGCCTTTCCAGCAGAGTGGGTTTCGAGAGAGCCTATGATATAACTTTATAACAAATGTGTCTGCTTCATGTCAAAGTTCATTTTTCAACTTAAAATGCTCAGTTGCGTACTTTATATCAAACAATGGATATCTGAATTACTAACGCCCAGTAAAAGCATCTTTTCTGAAGTGAATGCTCTATGAAGAAAACAGACTTTAGCTAGCTCCTCTGTGATTTTATCTGGGACTGCTAGCATGCTGGGTCTCTTCCTCCTAAAATGCATTTTATTAAAATTGGAGTCATAGGGCTACAGATAATCAGGTAAAACTGTAGTTCATTTCCACACACTGCAAAGTTCCCATCTAATTAGAGAATTCAATCTTAAGCCAAAAATTGAGAGAGGATTGGGTGGGAATGATAATGGGCTTGTAGCTCTTTCTGCCAGTCCAGCTTAAATTGTATGTGGATTCCTCTATTATAGCTGAAGAAGATACAATAATAGCTTAGAAATCACTTTGCATCTCTTGGCCTTCTCTGGCTTGCAGGGAGATGTAAGTCTCAAGAATGAATTCGTTGAAAATACAATTCAGATGTTTTTGCCCATCATTAAGCAGAACAAATTATAAATGTGACTATACACGTTGTCTCAATAGCAACCCCAAAACATTTTCAGACACTTAAACAGAAGGTTTTTGTTTTTTTGTTTGTTTTTAATGAAGAACTATAGGATTTCATTCTTTCCTGTTTAAACTGAAAATCTAAATTTTCTGGCAAACACTGGGATAGTGAGTGCCCTGAAATCACCTGTTTTATGAGACACTCAAGGGGCAATGGCTGTTCAGTGTGAACCTGGGCCTAAATACCAGTTGGATCCTGGAGGGAACATCAGAAAGAGTCTAATCCTAAACCAACTGCATTCTGGAGATTCCCTGCAGGCCCTGGAAAGAAGTTTCAGAGTGGTTCCAGCGGGAGACATCATGTGGCTTGACTGAGAGCTGCCACCGTGTGAAATTGTGGCCACTAGGGGACATCTACACCGGTTGTGTTTCTCCGAGGATCCTCAAGACCAAGTCAGTGTTATGTCAACTCGTCTTCCAGGCTGATATTTCCAAATGCCTGCAGTTTATCTCCATGGCACATACCATAGATGTGTTACCCTTAGCGTGCTCTGAGTTGACACTCTGCTATTCACCCTCCTGCCTTGATCTGCCAGATAGGTCCATAATCCTTTATCTGAAACCCACAGGGCTATATTTGTTTAAGAATTCTATTTTTTTTTTTTTTTTACTTTAGAAGAAAATATACTGTAAATTGTACATACTATATATTATTTATATTTAATATGTGATATATATTATTTAACACCCCCAGAAAGGGCTGGGTAGCAACCAGTAATCAAATATATGAATATTTCTGTAGAAATATTTGACAATTCATTCTAAGTAGAACTAATAAAGATTTCATAAAGCCTCACATCATTTTGGCCACCCAACAAGTTGACATCAAACACATGGTCTTTGTGCGTGGAGGGGACAGGAGGGCATGGAGTTTAAGAACTTTTGGAAATTGGAACTGGGGGAAAGAAAATGTGAATCTGAATTTCTCTCATCTAGACTGTTGTAATGTACCAGGACTTCCCCCTTTCATGCAGTGTATGACATTGCCACAGAGACCAAAGAGCCTCTTGAATGAGCAAACAAAAGGCTGAGCTTCAAATGCAATTATTTTCTTTAAAAATTTGATCATGTCATTTCTCTGCCTAAAAATGTCTAGCGGTTTCCTATTTCCAAACTTAGCCTGATAAATCAGAACCTTCGCATTTAGTCCACGTGCATATTTTGTTTGGCTTCTTCTTCTCAATTCCCCAGTTTATGCTTTATGCTCTGAATTTTAAATTTATTTTCCCCCAAATACCTAAAACCCTTTCACATATATGTGTTTCTTCATGAGCTTATTCTGCCTCCTAAGAATGGTGTTGTCCCCTCTCCGCCTAGTGAACTACTCATTCTTCAAAACCCAGTTCAAAGCAACATCCTCTGTGTGGTTTTCTCTGAGCTCCAGTGACACCATCGAGAACGTGAAGGCCAAGATCGAGGATAAAGAAGGCATCCCCCCTGATCAGCAGAGGCTCATCTTTGCAGGAAAACAACTGGAAGATGGCCGCACTCTTTCTGATTACAGCATCCAGAAAGAGTCGACCCTGCACCTGGTCCTCCGTCTGAGGGGTGGCTGTTAATTATTCAGTCTTGCATTCATAATGCCCAATGATGGCATCACTCTGCACTCTAGCCATTTGCCCCAATTTAAGATTAGAAGTTACCAGTTTTAGTAATCGATGAACCTGTTCAAAATGTTAATAAAGGTTTTGTTGTATGGTTAAAAAAAAAAAAAAAAAGGAGACTTTGTCGTTCCTTCTTCTGTACTCGCACCATATGCTCTGTGTGTTTTTATTCCAGCAAGCTGCCCAATGTATTATGTACTTTCTTGCTCACTTTCTACAGACAACCTTAAGCTAAGTCCTGAATATCCACTTTTATGATATCTTTTACATCCTTTTCCTTGTTTTACTTCACTTTATAATTATTAATTCAGGCCTTCATAACTTAACCCTGGAAATAGCTCCTAAGTGATCTCCCAAATTCCCTATCTTCTCTTCACTCTAAATGGTCATTTTCATTGCTGTTAGACTAGTAGTTCCACTGTCCTATTCAAGAATGATATTTTGGCACCAGATTTCTCTATGGTTGTATATATTTTAGGGGTAACAGTGATATGAAGGTAAACTAAATTTAAAAACACTGAGAAACAAGCTATTCTTTCTTTTGGAAATAACATCATCTTGATTCTCAAAGTTTATTGTAAAAAGCACACTGAATCTCTGCAGTATGTAGTTTTGGGTAAATCTGAGAAATAGTACAATGAAAAGAATGAAAGATAATAAGCAATTTAAGGACAAAAGTCAAATGGTACAAATATAAAATGGATAGCATTTTACCATGTATAAATTTAAAAAAAAACCTATCAGGCGTATGTGGATAATAATCTGACCCTGAATCAATAACGCAGTGAATGCCTTAGTAAAAAAAGGGAAAGACATAGGGTCACAATATTGATAAAAATATGTTACTCCTTCTATTATAGGTAGTAATGAAGAACCTTATTGGAGTTAGGGAAATTGCATTAAAGGCCCATTTATAGTTAGAGGCATCAATTAGTGTGGACAGGAGATGGTGAGGGAAGATCTAGTAGTATAAAAGAGAGTAGGGTGACCAGTATCCTCCCCCAAAGAACAGGGCACTAGATTAGTTGTTTGATATAATGCTTACTAAACTTTGGCATTTCCTTTTAAAGTGAGCTAGAAAATCACATTATAAAAATTGTTTCCAAGCAAAAGTAGGTATCTATATTTTTATTTTATCTATGTGTATATGTAGGTTTAAACAGATATTGCAAGAGTTTTAAGCTGCAATTACAGTGTCTCTATGCACTACTTCTGGATTTGTATCAATGCTTGCTATGCTAAAGGCTTCTCTACAGTTAGCCAAGAAAATCTAATCTACAGTTAGCCAAGAAAATCTCAGAAAAACTTTTCTGAGATTTTGTGTCAGCCATCACAGCCAATACAGAGAGGTCACAAAAATGGCAGGCATTTACTTAACACTTTAGTGGGAAAAGGAGGCCCTAAACAAGTCAATAAGCACCAGGGTAATTTTCGACTGTGATGAGTGCCCTGAAGACTATGTGATAGGCTATAAGGGCTGGTGGGGACTCTTTCAAATAAGGTGGCCAAGGAAGGCCTCTGCAAGAGTGACATCTGAAAGATCTTGAAAGTTAAGGAGCTGGCTCTTCAAAGAGCCAGAGGAAGGGAGGCCCCAGCTGAAGAAATAGCAAATGTAAATGTCCTGTGGTAGGGAAGAACTTGGCCAATTGATGAGACAGAAAGAAGCCAGTGTTGTTGGAGCGGAGGGAGCACATGATGAGCAAGGAGCTGGAGAGGCAAGCAGGGATGGATCATCGAAGGCCTTTCCAGCCACATAAGGAGTTTTGACTTCATTCTTCGTGCAAAGGGATGCCATTAGGAGGTTTTAAGCAGGGAAGGGTATGACTTACTTTATGTATTTAAAAGATCCTTCCAGTTGCTGTGAGGAAGAATTATAAAGGGGCAAGACTGGAAGCAGGAAAATAGATTAAGAGGCTACTAAGGTTGTCCAGAGGGGGATGATGTGGTGTAGACATGGCAGAGTATAAATGAATAGAAGGTGTAGAATCAAAATATGAAAATTAATTCAGTGAATATTAATACAGTTTGGTCTTGGAAAAAATAGTCACACAAAAATCTCAAATTTTGCTTTTTATATCTAACTTTACATTAGATGCTAGCTAGCAACAACTAAATTGTATAATCCATGGAGCACATAAAAATAACCACTTAGGCCCAATAAAATACTTGGGCTTACTTGACAGCTTTGTAGTTCAAGATTTCAGATATTTTCTTACCTCAGGGAGACTCTCAATAAAAGAGTGGATATTCGCTGCATTTGCTACTTCTTTTATCTCATTCAATGGTACGACACGGCTGTTATCACCATAGGCAATGTTCTCAGCAATGCTACAGTTGAATAGCACAGGCTCTTGAGAAACGATTGCTATTTGGGAACGGAGCCACTGTACGTTCAATTCCTTCGCATCCACACCATCAAAGAGCTGCCAAAAGCAGAACGGAAAATGGTATGTGAAGATCCAACAACTGTATCATGTTACGGTTCACTGTATTCAAACATATACAAATCATAACAAGAAGGTTAGGAATTCAAGCTGTTTCATAGTATAATGTTACCCAAGGAAGGTTCATAAATCATGTGTTGTATAGAAGCAGACAGCATGTAACTGAGTAAAGTACCGACTCCTAAACTTACTTGACATTTCTAGGAATGGCTATATATTCTAGAGACCTGCTCAGAGTCTAGAATAACGTCTGGTGCTCTGTACTGAAGTCAGATGAAAAAATACCAACCTCCACTGCAACAGGACCCCACTTTATTAAAGCCTGGTGAGAGAGTAGGTGCAGATTGATACAGTAGTCCACATGCAGAAATAAGTCATTTTGTACAAAGCCATGTTTATTCACATGGATGTATAACAAAATTCAAGTGGCATTTGATGAGCATACCTATTATGTGATGGGGACTCTTCAGACACTGGGGAAACAGTAATAAACAAGACAAAGCTCTTACCCTCCTGTAGCTTATATTCTGGTGGAGAGAGGCAGGCAATAAGCACACAAACAACTCAATAACATCAGAAAAAGAAAGTGTTATGAAGACAAGATAATGGGATAGAGGGTGACTAAGGGTGTGGTGAGGATTTGGGAAGGGGGTGACTGGATGCATTATATTCTATCTAAGGAAGTAGCATTTAGACTGAGACATGAATGATGAGAAGAGATTGGCAAAGAAGTTAGAGTAAGAACATTCGAAGCAGGGGAATAGCAAGAACAAAGGTCCACAGTGTGCTTAAAGGACATAAAGAAGCCAGTGAGACGGACACACAGTGCACAACGAGGTGGGAGGGATAGGAGAGGAGTTTGGAGAGAGAGGCAGGGGCCAGATCATGAACGACCTTGATTTGATGGTATGGACTCTGGTTTATTGTAACTGTGGTGGGAACTCATTGGAAAGTTTAAAGGAGGGAGTGTGCTATGCTATGTGCAAATAGGTGAATGTCACCTGATTTTCATACTCATTGTTTTCTCTTGTAACAAGGCAGCCATTTTGGACTGTTCCATTTTGCAAAGGGTCTTTGAGACTCTGTGATGGGGAAAAGACTGTAAATTGCAGCAGAAGGATGACTAACATGACAGTTTTTGACTTTTATGGGCTTATGGTTTTTTGTGGGGGTAGGAGAAGGCAGAACAGGAAATTGTCTTTGTGTGTGTGTAATTTGGTGGTGGTTGTGGGGAGAGAATAATTGAAAATCTGAATACAAGTTAAAGTAAGAAAAGTGCCAGGCGAGAAAAACAGTCCTTGGAGTTCAAAGGAGGGAGAGGTTGCATTTTTTTGAAATCAGGATGCAGAACTTAATGGAGCTGATTCAAAGAAGCTCTAATCATGTCTAAGGTTTTGAGAGTTGGGAGGTGGAGATGGCCAGAGTGAACAACAGGAAGCCTGAACCAGGGAGGCAGAACAGAGTGACAAAAGAGCCCAGATGCTGATATTACACCCATCTTCCAACACCTGTATTCTAAGAGAATTCCATGGCTTATAAGATCAAATTTTCTGCTCTATAATGGTTGAAGAATCTTTGGAGCTTTGATCTTAGCCTCAAAGTCCTATCCATCATTTCTGTTATTGGTTTGCTTATCCTCTTAGTTAAGGCATAGAGATTTTTTTTTTTTAACTACTGCACTGTTTGCCCTCCCCAAATCAGCAAGGATGCTTAAGCCCAAGGGAATGTTTAAGAATAGCCCCACTAACCCCCAGATAAGTTGTATTTGAATTCAGTCTTACCACTTGTCCTTTCACTGGGTCATAAAATCTCTGCAGAAGTTGGACAGAAGTGCTTTTCCCACAGCCACTGCTCCCAACAAATGCTACTTCCCTTTCTCAATGCTGAGGGATAAACTGTGAAGGATTAGAACATCTGGGCAGCATGGATAGAAGAAAGAGACTTCTCGGAACTCTATATTCCCTTCACATATGTCCTGTGAAAGGAAGTTGGCAGTGTTTAGCGGATGACTTAGAAAGGCTGTAACAAATTATAGCACATTGGCTGAGTGCTTTCTGAAAATTGTGTATGTTTCCACAACCATTTTAATTTTATTATTTTAAAATTTTATTTATTTATTTATTTATTTTTGGCTGCATTGGGTCTTTGTTGCTGCGCACGGGCTTTCTCTAGTTGCGGCGAGGGGGGGCTGCTCTTCGTTGCGGTGTCTTCTCTTGTTGCGGGCCCTAGAGTGAGCAGGCTTCAGTAGTTGTGGCACATGGACTCAGTAGTTGTGGCTCGCGGGGGTCTAGAGCACAGGCTCAGTAGTTGCTGCGCATGGGCTTAGCTGCTCTGTGGCATCTGGGATCTTCCCGGACCAGGGCTCGAACCCGTGTCTCCTTCATTGGCAGGCGGATTCTTAACCACTGTGCCACCAGGGAAGTCCAACCATTTTAATTTTAAACATCGTATTCCTCTCTATAGAGTTGCTGACTGCACATTTGTTTCTGTCACTTCTGTTGAGATTTTTATATCTGTAGTTCTTGTCTTCACTACAGGACTTCACCGAGTTCCTAAAATCACTAGTTTCCTTTGGCTTCAGTACCCAGTCACAGTGTGATCTGTAAATTACCTGTTTGACCCGCTGCTCTAAATAAATACATTTTTAAAAAATTAGTTTGTGCTTTATAGACATTTATTGCTTAATTCATCATAGCTGGGGTCCTCATCAACTGTACATATAAATGTTATTTTTGTAGGTTGGACCATGTTTTACAGTTAATATACATTATATTTTGAATTCAGATTTATCATTGTTAATTGATCATTTTTTGGCAGTGACACTTGCCTAAAAGTTTATCTTTCTCTCTATGCTTCATTCTCTTTAGTGGTTGGTAATTTGTAAACCAATACTTATGTACACCAGGGATGTTTATAAAAGACTTTCCAGAATGATCACTAAATGATGATTAACTTTCTATTTATATATTTGGTTCATAAGATTTTAGGTTCTTTTGAACTTCATGTTTGCCCTCAATCAACTGCATTTTAAGTAGTCAGGTTTAATAGTCATGCTCAGTATATTCCAAGCCCAGTATATAGGTAGGAGGCGGGGGTAGGTGGAGGGGAGGAGTACCAAAAACTGTTTGACAATGAAATTACTCTGTTCTCAAAGGAAAGAAATGTTAACATGTGGTTAAGGGTCTAGAATTAGAAAAAATATATCCTGGAAGGATATATGCCAAAATATTAAGTTTAGTAGTAGCTTATTTTTAGCTTATTCAATGCTTTCTGTTTTGCCCACTACAACACATGAATATTATTTGTGAAAAAAAAGTTTTTAAAAAAACCTCAGGATACTGCAGAATAATGAGAGTGCAATTATTTCTGTGTATGCTCTGGTGCCTTTTGGAAAGGCATAGAGAGATGTTCTAGATTTCTAGACTTAATACGTTTAAAAATTTATTCCTACTATTTTAAACATTTTGTTATGGAATATTTCAAACATCTATAAAAGTAGAGAGAATAATATTAATGGACTGCTATATGCCTATCTCCCAGCTTCAATAATTATCAATATTTGCCAATTTTGTTTTACCAAACTTTAACTTTTTTAAAGCATAGGGACTGATATTTAGAAGTATTCATATATTAAATAAAGTAAAGATTAAATAACAATTTTGTAGTCTTTATAAGGAACATTTCCACATTCTATGTCTTGTATACAGTTCTATGAGGACATTTATCAATGAGATGCTCAATCCCTCTATTGTAATGTTTAGAAAGAAATGAGTAGTAATATTATTAAATATCTAAATCCTAAGATTAAAAATGTTTCCAACATAGTTTACTTTCCAAAAGACAAGTATAAAATCTTACTTTGACAATAATGTATCTTAGAGTACTCTATTTTGAGAATTTCATGATCTTTTTGTTTCTAACAACCAGCATTCCTTTTAATAATTATGAAGTTCGAGTGATAATGTACTATTTTAAGCTATCATACGTATAAATCTACTGTTAAAATTCTAGAGGGAAATACTTTTAAATGAAAATTTTCTTTTAAGTATATACCTAATAGCTATTCTTTTAAATTTAAAATGTCTAGAAAAATTGAATATATGTTTAATGTATAAGACTACTATTGAGAGGTTTATTTTGAAATTATACAATCTTCCTATTACTTCTCTTTTAATATTCACAGTCTTTTAGAGTTTGTGACTAAATATGTCATGTGTTTTAATATTTAATAATTTAATAAATATAGTTCCCTTTTTCTCTCTTTTGTTTGCAGATATATTTCCCACGAAAAATGGCATCTGAAATAGCAGGGCACTATTTACTTTGCATATGTTATCAGAGGAAAAAAATGAATAAATCCTAATGCAAATCTTTATCCCAGACTAAAACTTTTGCAGTCTAAGTAAAATCAAATATATAAATCAATCATTTGTTCCAGAATATTCTCATGGCATCAGGCAAATAAGTAAACTAGAAGTACACATTTTAAAATATAAAGTCTGTACATTTTAGTAACAGAGGTGAAAATTTGATTAAGACAAGACCCCCTTTCTCCCTTTGTAGCCGTAACAATTATTTATACCAGCTTTTAATTCTTTATAGCACTCTCTTTTGCAGTTATCAGATAATGCCTTCATTTAAGTCTCTATTTAGAGAGCATGCATATAGACAATTAATAATAAGTGGACATTTAAAATCAGAGTTGTGCTTACGGGTTTTTTCTATTCTTGACTATAGCTGTCTACAGTTGGTTTCTTTTCCAACAAAGCAAACAGATGTGCAGCCCCAGATTTGGCTCTCCAATATTCAGGTGCCAAAACAAGTGTTTCTCCAATGGCCATAGCTCCATATGCAATTGCAGTAAAAACTCTATCAAAATATAAAGCACGTGAATCTCAGTTAAGTCTGTTTTCAAACAAGAGCTGTAAAAGTGAAGGAAAAATCAGGCACTGGAATATAATCTTTTGGCCCAGACAATACTATCAATGCTGAAGGCCCAACAATGATATCTTTTTTGTAATTTTCTACCACATAGTGATTATCCCTTGTCTTGTAGGCCAAAATAACCTTTGGAGCTCAGGTAATCTTAAAAATTTCTTTTCCAATTAGAAAGATAGCTCAAAGGCTCTAACTAATGAATATAAAACTTCTTAGCCTCCTTGATATAAGGCTCATTTGCTTGGAGATTTAACAGAGAATTTAACTAACAATAGGAAGAATGTGTCACCAGTAGTGAGATCTGAATTTACACAGTAGATATGAATGGTTTTTTTTCTTTTTTTTGCATATAATGTAGTTAGAACAGATAACTGATGTCAGATGATCGGTTATCTGTCTGAAGTGCTACATGATTTAAAGAGAGCAAAGCATGGAGATTGTACTTTGTTAAGGTCCTCAAAACAAAATCTGACTAAAATATACCTTAGCCAGGCTGGAAGAAGAGCTTTGATCTTTGGTCTGCTATAGATTATGATCTCAGTCTTAAAGTATGTTAATTATAAAATGGTAAGTACGCAGATGATATTTGGAAGCCCACAGATTGTTCACAGAAATGTGGCATATCATGTGGCCATGGTTAAATATTTTCCTCTCATTTTCTTTTTCATTTTAGCCATGAAAACATATTACTAGAATGAAAAATAATGCATCTCAGTGGCAGAGCTAAAGGTGTAATTCCATTTCACTGGCAATATTTAAACATTAGGCAGTAAAAAGACATCACAGAACCCAGTTGTTTGTTTGCTGTGCTGGATCACAGCAAGGTAAACACACTGGTCTCCTTGTGAATTTCTTCAGAGATGGGACCTACTAAGGGGTGAATTTTGATGCAATCTCTTCAGTGACACAGACCTCAGATCTTGAATCTTGTTGTCTTTACAAAGGTCAAACACAGTAATAAAATATACAAACAACCAGTTTACTGGGATGTGAGATGCTAAAATTTTGTAGCCACTAGTTCTGTGATGTCAAGGCATTTTTAGTACTAATATTTACTAAAATTATTTAAAGCTCAAAATGCCATTCAAAATACTTAATACTCAGCTATAAATATCAGAAGTGGTTATTGAATTTAGGTTACACATCAGAGGGTTGTTTTTGTTTTGTTTTTTTTAATGCAAGGAAAAAAAAACAGGCTGAATCAGACTCCAGCCTCAGTCTGATCCGAGTCAGCAGGTAAGATGGGAAGATAATTGGATTATGAGTCAGGAGACCTGGATTCTAGTCCCACAGGGATGGAGCCTTCTCAGAACAACTAAGAAAATACCATTTTCCTCTGATATGAGATATGCCAAAATATCTACCTGTCCTAAAATTTGCATCATCAAAAGTCAGTTTAATCATTTGGCATAAATGTACAAAGGTTAACGTCTTTGTTAGGTCTCCCATAAAATGCAATTTACTAAGAAGGGTAGAAGGGAGAACTTGTTTCTGTGAGAGGTAAATGATCCAAAGGATGCACAATAGAGCAAGAAGAAAAGTTTTAGTAGAGAAGGGAGAGTACCAGCTAAAAGCCCTGATGCTGTCTTTATTGTGTATATGTTGAGGGGAGGCTAAGTGGGATGGGGGTTGACGTTGATGAGGATTACATTGAGGAACCTAACTTTGCGGTGATGGGACTATCTGGGGGTTGAGTCACGGACATTAATCTCCTTTATACTTTTTCCCCAGGTGGGTTCTGTAAAAAGAGGCCAAAGCTGGTCTGCTATAGCATCTGTCCTAACCTAGTCTGGCCCAATTAGCTAGAGTGAACTAAGTTGCATTTCACTTCCACTTAGAAAGTATTTACTGCATAATAACCAGTGCTCTAACTTCATTAGAGAGTTAAACCAGATCCTTCAAATTGGTCCAACCTCCTGGAGGCAGCTGAACCGAAAGCTTACTCCAGAGAAATGTTCAGGCCAACTTCCCATGCCAATGTTGGTCTTGGGAGTTTCACCCATGTGGGATATACAAGGAGGAATGATTGGCTATAATGATGAATGTTTTAAAGTCACTAATAACACATTTGTCAAAGTATTAATCTATCATAAATGCTTATATAGCCCCTTCATGCCCAAATAAGATTACAAGAAACATTCCACCGTTCAGAAATGATTTTCATGTTGAAATAATTCTTGAACCATAAATATGTAAAGCAGGAATTCAAAAACCTAAAATTTAACTTCTATAACTTTCTTAGTTTAAATTGTCCATGGAAGAAGAAATCTTATCTACAGTTTATCCTTATATGGATTTACACTGAGTTTATACTGCTTTACTGAATTTATAGCAAAAAACCTCCAGGTTGGCTGGGGTTGAGGAAAGAGAATATTGAGCAGGAAGAGGTCTGGAGAGGGTTTTCACATGCTAGGCTTCTTCTTTCCTAGTTTTATGGATTCTTCCTGGGTTCATGGGGCCGTTGTCACTGCACCGTTGCTACAAGGATTTTTCCACGCATTTTCAAGCAGTGGGGAAATCCCCTTGCCCATCATTGCTGCTGAAATAGAATTAGAATTTTTTTAAATAAATTTATTTATTTTATTTATTTATTTTTGGCTGCATTGGGTCTTCACTGCTGCGCGTGGGCTTTCTCTAGTTGCAGTGAGCAGGGGTTACTCTTCATTGTGGTACGCGGTCTTCTCATTGCTGTGGCTTCTCTTGTTGCGGAGCACAGGCTCTAGGTGTGCAGGCTTCAGTAGTCGTAGCTCACAGGCTCTAGAGCACAGGCTCAGTAGTTGTGGCGCACGGGCTTAGTTGCTCCGTGGCATGTGGGATCTTCCCGGACCAAGGCTCGAACACGTGTCCCCTGCATTGGCAGGTGGATTCTTAACCACCGCGCCACTAGAGAAGCCCGAATTAGTACTTTTAAAGGCTCGTTTGGCTGGGAACAACGTAAAAAAGCATAGAAATGAACAATCCTAATTTTAATACAATTGATCCAAATAGAAATACCCAGCATAGTTACTGGTTCCGGTCTATTTGTCTCCCCTTAACCCTGCTCCCATATCCAGTTTGTATACCTTTGGTGACTTATTCTAAGAGGAAGTATACTGGGCAGTTCAGAGACTGGACTCTGAAGCCAGATCACTGGGACTACATCCAAACTCCATCATTTATTTGCTAGTTCTGTGACCCTGTGCATGATCTTTGTGCTTCTGCTTCCTTGCTGACAATTGGAGATAACAAGACTATCTACATCTTATGGGGTTGTTGTGAGAATTAAATACATTAATAATATAAAGTGTTTAGTATAGTGCTCATTAAGTGTTTAAGTTATTGTTATTCCTCTCATAGAACTGAAAGTTAATTGGACATTTTCTGTTGGAAAGTAAGTTCTCACATTTCTATGGATATAGATTAGCATAGCAGGTCACACCACAAGTTCTGAAGTCCCCACTCAGTAAGTTTCTTCTTTTTGATTGGAAGATAGAGTATCTTTCCTCACAGGGGTGGCCATTACAATTATTCCCATACTCATACTCTTTTCCCCTAACATCCATGTAACAGTACAAAGATCCTTTTCTTTTCACCATAAATCCCTTTCTCAACAGAAGGGAGAGAGAAAATATACAACTTATATTTATTTGGTACTTTGGGTTTTATAGAATGTTTTCGTATACATGATACCATTTGATCACCTAGGAGTAAGGCACACACATCACTTTTCAATAAATAAGGAGACTCTTTATCTCAGAGAAATAAGCAATTTGCCCAGAATCACGTAGCTATGAAACTGTAGGCCTGGAACTTGAACCTCCTTGTTAACTGTTTTCCCTTACACAATGCTCCTTCTAGTGGAAAGCTGACCTGAACTGTCTCTCCCTGCATGTTGGGGTTTGTTACCACTTGTTTCCCATTTTAGAATCTTCAGAGGACCCTAGATAGCAAATCCCCCTTGATTTGTCTCCTTTAGATCCCTTCAATGGTTGATCCCTCTATCTGGTCTCCTTATCTTTTCCTCCTAACCTCTGGATAATCTCTGGGGAGGAGCCTGGCAGAAGCTGGGTGGCTGCCATGGCAATGAACACTGAAAGAAGACTTTCCTGTTTTCCTTGTTTTGGCTAACTAAGGTGGTTTTCCTAATTATGTTAACACACTTCCACGGCTGCCTGGCCTACCAGAGCAAAGATGATGGTGGAGACCTAGCTTGCTTTCTATCCCTTTTTACTCCAAGCTGTTAACCTACTATTAATATTCACTGAAAACCCACCTATTGTTCTTTTGGCCAATAACCACATTAAATATTCAAAGTTCAATATGATTTCCTGTCAAGAACTGCATTTGGATTTTTGGAGGACTAGGCCACAACACATAAGCTGCTTGGCTCTCTGCTTATCAGGCAGTTTTCAAAGCTATGGCTTTTATAATGACTGTACTGAAGGCTGTCATGCCTTGATTCTTTCTTACCCATCTGCTCTACTTAGCTTCCTGCTAATATGCGTAGCAAAGAAGGAAGAAACAGAGAGAGGAAAGTTCTGACGTGGGAGTATGGAGAATAACAGAAACCTCTGCTAGGCACTAATGGTTTCTGGACTATACTGCAAAAGGCAAGTTAGCTAGAAACTAACCTAAAGGCACTAAAATTCAGACGGGAGAAAATAAACTTATGTTGTATTTCTCAAAGTCTGTACATTTATACTGAAGTAAATCCATAGTGTTGCCAGGGCTAACAGAAGCAGAAGGGGAGGTTTTTACTACACGTATGTGTATGAGAATATAAGTAAGAGATTTTCTGAATGCCTATGCATTGGCTGCAAGACAGCAGAGGGAAAATGTTATCACCTTTTAAAAAATGTTCATTTCAGAGAAACTTCTACAATAATAGAGATGGATGGAGACAGTTTCTACCATAAGAAATATATGTTGCCTATTTTTTTAGAAGAAAAAGCTAAGGTTTTAGCTAAGTAGCCTTGCTGATAAAGTAACATTATGAGCACATCAAGGGATTCTGCTGTTAAAACTCCCTTTGTGCATCTCCTTCTATAAGGCACACTGTCATTTCTGAAAGAGAGACAGCTTATCCATCCTGGTAGCTATAAATCATGAAAATACATTCACATTTTATAGAGTGAATAAAGCATCTTTATTTTATACAATAAACTAAAATATGACTTCCCCAATTTTTATATAATTCTAGAAAATTTTCTGGTAATGACCAAAAGAAAACCCTGAGGTTTCAAGTAGCTATGGAGAGCAGCCTGGAATTCAGTCCCTATGCTCATATTTCTTAAAGAGTGATCTTCAGATTCTGTGCCTCAGAACAGTCTGGGACGTTTGGTAAAACGTAGTTTCCTGGCCCTACACCAGATCTACAGATCTCTGGGTTAGATCTGTAGGGTGAGCTCCAGGTATCTGCATTTTTAACCAGCTCCTCGATGGATGAATTGGGAAACCATTGATTTAGAGAATGGCACAAAGTTCTTTTTATGTAAGGAGGGTTCTAGTAGGAGAGAGTTTTCTTTGTAAAATCTTCCATTCAATTAGCTGATTAGATAGAAAGCTGTCTGTGTCCTTAAATTCTGGAAGGCACAGAGTCCTTTAGGCCAGGTGTACTTTAGTGTGTCTAAAAGGACACTTGTGACATGTTTATGGTAGCTGGGGACCACTTTGGGTCTCTAAGAAAACTGAAGATTTTGCTATTGAAGACAAATCTCATCTGTTCACATTTTGCACAGCCCCATACCCATATTTCCCAGAGCCTCTCTTCTTTGTCCATACTATAAAAGTATGGGTATCCTTACTTTGTTTGTAGTCTGGTTGAATGAAACTCAAATCAAAAATGATACTCGTGGTCCAAGCTCAGATAGCTCATTGTTTCTTCCTTTCCTCGGGGCACTAGGAAATACCAGTGTGATTACTGTTCATTAATCGTTGCTCTCATGTTAATAGTTCTACATGTGTTCTGACAGCTAAAATTCTTACGTCTCCAGAAATGACCCTTTTCAATGAATTTAATGAAAAAAAAATTCAGGAAGTATGGTAGTCCAGTAGGAATTTTTGTATGGGGGCCTTTTGATTCTTCTATATTTTAGGGTCATAAACTAACACTAAGCAAGTTACTTGTTCCATTTATGGTAAGAATCAGCCCAGCTCTGGATATTTAAATGTTTGGAAAACTACACAAGAATTTTTAAAAAACCAATAATTTTATAGAAAGGTTCTATGAAAGTTTGTCACAGAATTAGTAATAATAATAATAATAATTAATAATAATAAATGTCACCTAAGCAAAGCCCCTAGCATCTTGAGTCATGAACTTGAATCTGTGCTCTGCCACTTGCTGATTAACTGACTTTGGGCAAGTTAGGTAACTTCCTTGAGTGTTAATTTTCCCCATCTGTACAATGGGAATCATAGTATTTCACAGGGTAGTGGAGAAGATTAAGCAGAAAATGTATTACAAGTCCTTAATACTAAGTAAGGACTCAATCAAGTTTGTTGTTATAGTGATTATCATACGAAACAGAATGGTTGGCAGCCTTGAGAGGCCCCATTCAAGAAATGTCCTGCCTGATGTCATTTGCAGGCATGATAGTGATTGCATGATTTTGAAGTTGTATCATTCTTTAACTAAGAAAATTCTTTGCTTAGTTTTAATCTAAACAAATCTCAGTATGGAGAAGTAGATTCCCAGCTACAAACATTCTACTTTTCTATAAATGGTTGTCTTTGACTTACACCCAGTCCTTATGCCAAAGCACTTGGATGTAGAAGGGAAGAAAAAGAGAAGAATCTGTAAAAAACAGGAGTGATGTGGAAAAGTTGAATCTGGGAACACATTTCCAGGAATGACTGGACTGCTTAATTATGCACCACTCCAAATCTCTCCCTTTATTTTTGGTTCAGTCATTTATTCAGTGAATATTTATTGTGTGCCTATGATGTTCCAAGCTCTTATTTTTGGCTCTAGGGAAACATCAGTGACCAAAACAGGCTAAGCTCTGCTCTGACTGAGCTTACAGTCTACGCACTCAATAAATCTGGAAACAAAAAAGATAATTTCACATAGTGGTAAGTGCTATACACAAACTAAACCATGGTAATGGGATAGAGAGTGATGAGGAGAAGGGCTAAGAGGACTACTTTGAGCCATCAGCAAAAGTCCCTCTGGGCTTCCCTGGTGGCGCAGTGGTTGAGAGTCCGCCTGCCGATGCAGGGGACATGGGTTCGTGCCCCGGTCCGGGAAGATCCCACATGCCACAGAGCAGCTGGGCCCGTGAGCCATGGCCGCTGAGCCTGCGCGTCCGGAGCCTGTGCTCCGCAACGGGAGAGACCACAACAGTGAGAGGCCCGCGTACCACAAAAAAAAAAAAAAAAAAAGTCCCTCTGAGGAGTGGACTTAGGAGCAGAGGCTTGGATGGTGAGAAAGAGGCAGCCCAGTAAAGAACTGAATGATTATTCCAGACAGAGGAAAGAGCAAGTGCAAAAACACTAAGAGAGTTCCAGGGACAGAAATGCAAGCAGGGGTCTGAGGTGCAGATCACAAAAAAAGACAATGGTAGATGAGGGTAGAAAGGAAGGCAGAGGCCCAAATGTGTAGAGCTTTCAGGTCAGAGTAAGGAATTTGGTTTTATTCAAATTTCAATGGGAATTTATTACAGTATTTTAGTAAATTGATGGAATTGGATTTGTGTTTTAAAAGATCAGCCTAGCTACTGTGTGGAGAATGGATTACAGGGAAGCAAGAGAGTGAGTACAGGGACATCAGTGAGCAGGTAGTTGCAGTGGTCCAGTCAAGACAGGCAAAGAGATAAAACGGGAGGTAACATGGGTAGAGATGGTAAGAAGTATTTTGGAGTTACAGCTGTTAAAACTTGGTGCTGTATGTGGTGGGTGGAGGCAAAAGAAGCAATAAGGGTGACTCTTAGATTTTTGGGCCGAGCAACTGCATAGATGGTGGTGCTGTTTATTAAGATGGAGAAGTCTTGGAGAAGAGACACTTTGGGAAGGAAAAACTTCAAATTCTGTTCTGGACACATTAAGATATGATTAGACACCTAAGTGGAGATGTCCAGTAGGTAGTTGGATAAGCATGTGGTATTTAGGAGTGGGGTCAGAGTTGGAAATACACAGAAGGGAGTCATCAGGATGACTTTAAAAAACATTTTTTTAGTTATTTAAAAAAATTTAAATTTTTTATTTTTAATATTTAAAATATTTAATAAATATTTATTTATTTATTTAATAATATTTTAAAAAACATCAGATTGGATGAAATTACCAATTAGAGTGTGTGGATGAAAAGCACTGAGGGCTCTAAAGCCCCCCAACACGAGGAGGCCCAGCAGAAAATCAGGAGCCCGTAAAGAAAATAGAGGAGGAGGGGCCAATAACAAAGGAGAAAAAGCCTAGAGAAGAAAATGTTTCAGGAAGCAGAGTATAAAATGCTGCTAAGAGGTCAAGTTAAATGAGATGGGGAAACCGGACACTGGATGGGTCTATGGGTGGGCAAGATGGAGGTCAGTGGTGACCTTGATAATGAGTCTTTCTAGTGGAATGGTAGGAATCAAGGCTTGACTGGAATGAGTTTAGGAGAGGTTGGAGATGAAAAGGTGTAGATAACAAGAATAGGCTACTCTAGAATTTGTTTTGCTGCAAAGGAGAACAGAGACATTGAAAGTAGGCAGAAGGGGACTTAAGGTCATGGGAGAGATTTCTTTCTTTTTCTTATGACAGGTGATTATAAAGCAAAGAAATAGTAGTGACAGAAACTGATGTGAAGAGATGATTGCAGGAACCTATTGCAGACAAGGACTTTAGTTCTTGCATGGAGATGGCAGGCATGGTGGATCAGTGGTACCCTAGTGAGTTTGGTGATGGGAAAATGAGGTGATTCTCTCTTGATTGCTTTGTTACACTATCTTCAAGTAAATCCATTAGAAAGTAACTGGGATTATAATTGCTTTTATAAATGAAAATTCTTCTGTGAGAATTGATAAAATCATCAGACATCCTACATTAGTATAAATATATTTAATTGGCTTGCTCTCTACTAATACCAAGGAACAGTTATATGAAGGAATGGGAAACTGGGGATTTAAAGATGGCTGCAGAAAGTTTAGAGCAACGTAAGGAAGACATGTTCTGAGTTTCAAACAATTGGCTTGCAAGCAAACTTTTGGAATACAATCAACTTTTAAGCTTGTGATTGCCTGCATTTCATAAGAACCAAAGAAACAACTTGCTAATTTAGTGCAGGCTGGTGAGCTGAATGAAGTAATTTAGGTGATTCTACATTTGGTTTCTTGTTAATTTATCTCTGTAAACTAGTCTGTGTAATCAGAATGAAGTCCAAGGCTAAATGTCATAATTGTGATTTATATGTTCACACAGACAATACTGCACACTGTTTTAGAGGGTAGGAAAACATGGTAGAACAGGGAGCCTAAAATTCCTGTTGACATTTTACATACAGATATTCCTTTTTTTTTTTTTTTTTTTGCGGTACACGGGCCTCCCACTGCTGTGGCCCCTCCCACCACGGAGCACAGGCTCCGGATGCGCAGGCCCAGCGGCCATGGCTCACGGGCCCAGCCGCTCTGCAGCATGTGGCATCCTCCCGGACCAGGGCACGAACCCGCGTCCCCTGCATTGGCAGGCGAACTCAACCACTGCGCCACCAGGGAAGCCCCCAGATACTCCATTTTATAAGAAAATCTGCTTCATGAAACCTCTAAGTGGCCTCATAGATTCAAAAATATTAGGTTGGTGAACTGTGGATGCTTTCCTTCTGAGTGCCTAGCAAAGAAACTTCCTGGGAACTCAGTTAATGTTTGATAGATAAACAAACAAACACATGAAGAGGAACTGAAAATTATTCCAAGTTATTCTGAAATTATTTGGCTTCAAATGATTTCTGGTCATTTCTTCAAATTGAATATATCCCCAAAGTACAAATATGTGCCACCAATAAGGATATTCAAAAGAATGTGTCTGAGTGTTGAGAGGTAAATCCCAAAGGGGAGTTCCCGACATTTTTTGCCAAATGGCAGTATCCTTGAAGCAGGTGTAATCTCCCAAGTCATTATTTTGAAGAGGCTGATCCTTGCTTTGATGTGTATGTTTTGGTGGGCTTCTTAAAAAAAAAAATAACATTACTTTTTGGAGTCAAATATTGTATGGATTTCTCTAGCTCTAAACGTTTAGCAGTGACATTTATGATATAGATTAGTAACAATCTGACATTTTAGGGAGACTTAAGAAGCTCAGAATTAATACCCAAGGTAAATTTTTCTAATTTCAGAAGTTGAATTTAGGTGTTTCTATGAAGTAAAGAGATTCATAACTATGTGAACAGAGTTCCAAATAGAAGCACCAACAAATGCTTTGGGAAGAGGCAGCCTCATTGGGATGCCATGATCAATTCTCAATGTGACATTTCTGAAGAGAAATACTCATTTACATGTGTTTCTCCTGGAGTATTTGCTTAGCAAGGAACTTACCTCACTGATTTACAGTCACACTTGGTAAAGCCATCTCCACCTTGGAAGATAATGGATAACAAGAAGGCATATTTTACCCCTACATTCCCACGTCTAGTAAACTGAAGTAGGAAGCAATTCATCTGGGAGTTTAACTCAGAGTACCTGTGTTATATCAGTATTTTACCAGCTTGACTGCACTTATATCAATAGATATTAAATAACAAAAAATTTTTAAATTTCCCCAACATGTCTTTTGCACATATATGATTTAAATGATAATACACTCTAAACTAGACATTTTTCTGGTTAATTTAAGTACATAACCCATTTACAGGGTTTATATACTTGTACAACTTACATGAACATGCCCTCTGGGGTCATTCGTCCTGCTTGAATTAAATAAGTTCCAAATCGAAAACACGCTGCATAGGCAAAATATACAAAGGCATGGCTGAATGCATAACAGATTCCAATGATCTGTGCTTTCTTCAAGGTATTTCTGAAACGCACAAAATTTACTAGATAATGGGGCATGAGGTATAGTAAGGTCCTTTAAATAAATGTAGAGTAATGAATACAGAAGGTAAGACATGTTATCATTTAGAGGGTATACACTTTTTCTAATTATTAAAGAGAAAATGACTTTTTAACTACTGAGAATTATTATAGAGAAAACAATAAATATAATGATTTTCTCTATAGCTATATGCTCTATAGTTCAGTGTAACAAAGCTGTCTCTATGTATTTTCAAATGAATGGACAAGGTCTGTGAAAGGATAATTACTGAAAGAGTTAAAGAGATTTGGTTTAAAAATATTTTCTATCCTAATGTTGCACTAATAGAATAAATAGTGGGAATTAAATGGCGGTACCAACCACAAGCATGAGTGTAAAAGAGTACAGAGCTATCTTTCTGATAAAGTAATACAAAGAGTATCACTAAGTAAATGTGGTAAGGAAGACTAGTTTAAAATTAAAAGAACTGATCACATTTGTTGTCCATATATTCATTTTAAAATGTGAACTCTTTTATTAGAGATTCAATATAAAGGGCTAAGCAATATTATTTTCTTTCTTAAATATGTTATTTCCTCAATCATGTTTCATGGAAATAAGAAAGATATGCACACTTTGTTATAGTTCATGGCAATGTGGACCTAAAACATATATTCTAAATGTGCTTGCTCTCAACTCCTCTTTCTAGTTTCCTCTTGGTGGAGTCATATAAGGAATTATGCTATGCCATCACTAGGAAAGATTCCAGAGCAAATGAGTTGGCAGGCAAACCACTGGAGTCACCCAGGAGTGCTGCCTTTATAGGAACAAACTATAGTTAATACAGTCAGTATGAGTCTACAATCACCTGTGCTGAGTCTGAAGCGTCTCCTCATACATTTGCCCGAAGGCTTTTTCTCTTGTTAATGACACTGTAGTGCATATATTCTCTACAGCTTCGGTTGCTATCTTATAAAACAAGATAATCAAATAGAGAAATAAAATTAGTAGTGGCTAAACTTCTGGTTGTGATTTACAGTCACAACGGGGACATATTAAGTACATTAAGTCAGTAAGTGTTTCTGATGAGTTTTCTTAGCTTCCTTTTTCTCCTTCCCCAAAATAAGACAGGAAAATAATATATTAGGATAACAAGCTCAAGGGAAATTCCTTTTGAAAAGATTTAGTCCACTGGTCTAAATTTAGCCCTCTTTAAGTCTTCATTGAGTTTCTATTTAAACTAGTTCCATAAGCAGAGGGATCAAACATTAGTGAGCATTATGTCCGTATGTAATTATGCAAAGGAGCTGTCCTATGAATTATGAGCTGATTTAAGAAGAAGACAGCAAAGAGGATCAAATAAATAATTATTTTATTCTAGCACAGAAATGTAAATAGCAACCAAAGTTCTCAGGAACACTGCTGTAAAGTAACATGGAGTGTGGCTTTTGAATTCTGTATAAGATATTGTATAGCCGTTTTTCATTTTGATGTCTGTGAATTTAAAAAGATATTTAGTTCAAATGTAATGCTTCTTCATAGTTATATAGTTTTCAAAAAGAAGGGGGATCAAAAATGGAGGAGACTTTTGGCTCAGAATAACTTCTTGGACATGAGAACACATGTTGACTTGAAAGAGAAACTTTCTGCTTCCACATTCTCTTTCCAGGCTGGCAGAGTGGACTGTGGGACAGATGAAGACTTAGGCGGACACCCAAGGTTGTTTGAAGGAGAACTTGGGTTACGGGAGAGAACTGGATATGTAGACCATGGTCGGGACACCAGGATTCTGCTCTAAATTCTCATAATTTCAAAATGAACTCAAAGAAATCTCCATCTGTAACATTTTGTAGTGCATGAGGAAAATGGATGAGAATGCTGATATCTTGAGGAAAACAAAAAGAAATGAACAAAAAAGTCTTGTGATCATTTTTCACAATAAAGAAAGGACTGAAAACAGAACCTTAGAAAATAGTCCTTTTTTAAAAACTAATATTGTCATTTTATTTATTTATTTTTTACTAATATGGTCATTTAAAATCTGAAAAATAAAACATTTGATGATTTTTCCAAATCTACACATGCAACCAAAGAAGGACCAATACGTTTTATTGGTCCATATTCTAAGTTTTGGTGTTTGGTAAAGTGACTGATTGAAAAGCTAGTGGGAAAGGACACATTGCCTATTTTTTTTTTTTTTTTTTTTTGCTGTATGCGGGCCTCTCACTGTTGTGGCCTCTCCCGTTGCGGAGCACAGGGTCCGGACATGCAGGCCACATTGCCTATTTGATTGCAGTTATTGATTGTATAGTCTGAGGTTACTTTAATAATACAAAAAGGAAAAAAATCAAACAGCACATATACAACTAAAGCTCATGACATAAAAATTAAGATGAATAAAATATAATTAATTAGGGCCAGATTAACTTGGAAATTGTGATAATTTGCTCACACAGAGGGCTGAACAACTTTTCTGTGTTTCTGAAGCAAATATATGCTGTGTAGTTCAGTCTGTACTGCTCAAGCAGACATTCCAAGGGTCTTTATCTAGTGCAGGAAAGGTGGCAAAGTCCAAGGGTCATGAAAACCAGATTTCTATGAGTCTTGTGCTTGGCTGGATCCCTATTCATGAATATTCATGATATTTATAATATGATACAGTCACTGTGATACAGACCATAATGATATTAAAATCATTTTTATATTCAGGCCTTTCACCAATGTGATATAGATCTTTGAAATGGTATCATGAGGGGAGCTGGGGCTGGGTGACCAAGAGAAGACTTGGCATTTACATGATGCAGCTTCATAGAGTCACAAGAAGCAGGTTTTGGACCTCTATCAAGATGAAAGACAAGAAGAGAAGGATAGAAGGCCACCAAAAAAAAAAAAAAAAAAAAAAGAACTCCCTACCATCTAAGGGGTAGGCAGCAGCCTGGGAAAGTAATGCACTGCCTGCCACTGGAGAAAAGGGTGGATAAAAGATGGATAGACACTCAACAGGGATGTTGTACAAGAGATTTCTACTTTGGGTGAGTGGCTGGATCAAATGACATCTCTTTCAACTTTTAGATATTATGGTACTACATTACTAATGTTTCTCTAAATCACTACTACAATGATTATTTTTATGAATATGATTGATCCTGAGAAACTTATATATGTCAAAAAATTTTCCAAGTAAATACATTGTTCATTTTGATCATTTTAAAAATGGTCCTTGTCTCTAAAGCTTTGTTTTGGGCACTACCAATATCAGTACCTTGCCTTGAATTTAGTAACTATTATATTTCCTCTTTATTTTGAAAAATAAAATACCCAGAATTGTTCAAGACATTCAATTATTCAATAATCAGAGAATGTGGAATCACAATGTTAACAAATTCCCCCACAATTTGATAAGAGTAATAATGGCTGACATTACTGAGTGCTTACTGTTTTCCAGATACTACTGCATATACTAATAAGACTAAGTGTTTTCTGTAATAGTCATAAAGATCTGTAAGAGGTACTATTTTAGTTCCACTTTACAGAGGAAGAAACTGAAGTCCAGAAAGGTTGATGTAACTTGCTCAGATCACACATTTGTTAGTGGTAGAATCTGGATTCAAATTCAGCCAATTTGACTCCAGAGCCTATGCTCTAAATTATGCACCCTATTGCTATGACATTATCTACACCCCATCTTAAACTGATCTGTATGAATTTCAATACATATACATCACTTTACAGATTCCTAAGAAAGGAAGTTATGTATTGTAAGGATAGGAGCTCTTATTGATTTTCTTTTAAAATGTTATGATGGGAACAACAGTCTTTATTTTACCTTTCCAGCATGCTTAAGTTCTTGCTTATCCTTGTTGGCAAATCCGGTCATTGCTGCCATTTCAATCATTCCTGTCAGAGCAAGTACCAGAGCAATACTCAGAATCAAGAGTGTCATCTCCCATCCATATATGAAGGAAATGATAACTGAAAGTCCCATGTTAGTTGCATTTTGTGTTAAGACACCAACCCTTGAACCTGTTGCCTATAATCAGACATATTTTGGAAAAAAAGTCAGTTAATTTGAAATCTACAAGAATTGCTATTATAGTTTCTTGCAAAATAAGATAAGCTTTCTTTTTTAGGCTTTATATATAGATTTTTATTTTGAATTTATACTTAGAGATTAAATAATAGTTATAGTTTTAAAATGTCCATTACTGGGCTTCCCTGGTGGCTCAGTGGTTGAGAGTCCACCTGCCGATGCAGGGGACACGGGTTCGTGCCCCGGTCCGGGAAGATCCCACATGCCGGGAGCGGCTGGGCCCGTGAGCCATGGCCGCTGAGCCTGCGCGTCCGGAGCCTGTGCTCCGCAACGGGAGAGGCCACAGCAATAAGAGGCCCGCATACTACAAAAAAAAAAAAAAAAAAAAAAATGTCCACTACTAAGGAGTCATTATGTTTTATTTGTCTATATTATGTCTGATATTGTCCTTTGACATGTTCCTATTATTTCTGAATATGTTCTTACTTTCTGACACAAAAAGATTTTCCAGGCCCTACACCTGAAATCTGTCATTTCTCCAAGGAGTCCCAGTTCCTGTTAGTGGAGAATGTTATTTAGGACTTACTATATGAAGAAAAAAAATTTTTTAATTAAAAAAATCAATATATGATGCTAGTTGTGCTCATTATCAGTGGAATGTTAGTAGATAGAACTGGGGAGTGTGTGTGTGTGTGTGTGTGTAGATGCATGCACATATTGAAATCTATATTTATTTCTCTGTTTACATTTCTTGAAATCCGTGAGTTCATACCAATACCTCCAGTTCCAATCCAAAAACACAAGGTTATTTCCATCTTTCTTCCTTCTAATATTTGTTATCCCCTTCTTCAACAGTGAGAAACCTGGCTCCCATTTTCTTTAACAGAGTTCCTTGATCAATCTCTCTGCTATCATGCAGATCGTGACCAATCTGCTATCATTACCCGTCTCTCCCCTGCATGCATACCCTCCTCACTCTTCTCTGGCTTGGCTTTCCCACATGAGGCTGCTGCCTCACCTGGATGCCCAACTTACCATATGTGGGCTCCAAAACCAACCCTGCTCCTTCCCCTTACACTGAAAAAGGGCCGGGACTTTTTAGCCACTACACTGTAGTAGTGCTGAATGGAATGATTGAGGATATTCATTGAAGTATATACTTTGGATATGATATCTTGCATTCCCTTTTCTGCACTTTATAACTTGGTTTCACTCAGCAAAGGTCTAAAGAGGCAATATCAAGACAGAAAAGGAGTTGGAAACATCATGGTATGAGGTAACTTAAAAGAAATTTGGAAAAAAATCTTAAATTAAGTAGAAATATCTTCATAACTGCTTTACGAGAACTGCATGTCTTATGAATTAACTTTCAGTGGGACACATGTTAAGTAATAAACAGAAATGTTAAATTCCTTTATGCTGTGATGAAAAAATGAAACACCTATTTACCTAGAAACACAGCTATAATCAACCAAGATATCAATTCACATTTTCAAAGATATGTTTTGCTCTGATCATGAAAACATGGCCATTGGAAAAGGTCTAAATAATGTTAAAAATTACATCCTTCCAGACATAAATACATACACACATTCAGATTAGGATTATTGTGTGTATTCAGCTTTGTATCCTGCTTTTATCCCTTTACATTATACAGCAAGCTTTTTCCTGGGTCACTAAATAGTCTTCAAAAAATATCTAGTAGATTGCTTCCAATTTTTCACTATTAAAAGCAAAGATGTAATGAACATCTTTGTGCAAAATATTTGTGCTCATCTTTTATTTCCTAATGTTAAATTCTTAGCCTGGAGTTATATGTTAAAGGGTATATACTCTTACATTCTTCATAGATATTGTCAAATTGCTTCTCTAAAAGATGATATCAATATTCACTGAAGTATCCTCCAAATTAGTATCATCATTAAAATAACAATAAAAAGCCCTCTTTGGGCTTCCCTGGTGGCGCAGTGGTTGAGAGTCTCCTGCCGATGCTGGGGACATGGGTTCGTGCCCCGGTTCGGGAAGATCCCACATGCCGCGGAGCGGCTGGGCCCGTGAGCCATGGCCGCTGAGCCTGCGCGTCTGGAGCCTGTGCTCCGCAACGGGAGAGGCCACAACAGTGAGAGGCCCACGTACCCGAAAAAAAAAAAAAAAAAAAAAAAGCCCTCTTTCTCCACAGGGCTCTGACTTGTTCCTAAAACACTTTTGTGGTTTTAGTTTCAAGACTGCATCTGATAATGATCCACTATGTTCCCATTTTTTCACTGAACTATCAAAGAAAACTCAAAAAAAGTAAAAACAAATAACAAGAGCAAACACCAAACAAACCACTAAATACTGAAAACTCAGACAGGTAACCCATTTTACATGCTTTAGGGCATTATACACTAACTCTAAGCTATGAGGCTGAAATAAAAATGTCATTTGGTACTAATGCTTGCTTACACTCTGCCTCTTGAGAGTTTAAGGATGATGCAGAGATAAATGATGCTGTATATTATGGACTGAATGGTCCTACACCCACCACCCAAATTCATATGTTGAGGTCCTGACTCCCAGTTCCTCAGAATGTGACTGTATTTGGAGATAAGGTCTTTAAAGAGGTAATTAGATTAAAATGAGGTTTTGAGGGTGAGCCCTACTCCAATATGACTGGTGTCCTTATAAGAAAAGGAAATTTGGTTGCAGATGTGCTTGCATAAAGAAAGACCATGTGAGTACACAACACGAAGAAAATTATAAGTCAAGGTGAGAGGACTCATTATGAAACCAACCATGCCAACACCTTGATCTTGGACTTCTAAGCTCTAGAACCATGAGGAAATATTGTTGCTTAAGCCACTCAGTCTGTGGTACATCGTTATGGCAGCCCTTGCAAACCAATATACTGTACTTGCTCCTCTCCTCCCACCCTCACCATGAGTTTCAAAGTTATATAGATCAGATAGCTGGATGAAGAGGCTGTGGAACTTAAGTACTTGTACCGTTGAAGGTCCCACCCCACATCAGATTAACTATGGAATGCTCCTATAGCCACATAAACATATATATTTTTTGCTATAAAATAGTTAGAAGTTCTTAAAAAAATTACAATCAAGTTTTGTTAAGAATAAGATAATCATTGTTCTTTTAATGTAAAATTTATCTAAATATTACTAAGAAATTACTTGCCATCAATTACTTGATAGCTATGTTTTTAGGCCTTTATACATTCATTGATTTCCACTTTGTACTTTCTTATTTTGAGGTCAATGACTTTTCCTTTTTCAGATCTCAGTCTTTGGCATGATATCTATATTAACAAAAGTGTAAAACATATCCAGTGAACAATTACTCTTTTCTGTTTGGGTATTTCCTATTAGGTGGCCATAATATAGTTCCTTTTTTCACCACATTCCTCTGTTTTTATCCTATTTACTTTAAGATTCCAGCTCTTTACAGGAAATCAAAAGAAAATGAAGCAAAAAGGTGAAAAACAGGAAAAGTAAAGACAGAAATCATGCTGAGGATTGTAGTTTTTGAGTATAAAATTATGTGGTGTGTTGGAAAAAGAAGTAGAGGTACTTATCAGAGGCACATCAGATGAACATTTGAGAGTCACTTAAAATTGGTCTAAGGAGTATGCACACCAACCTCATGTCTAAAAACATCCAAGTGTAAACTTGCCAAATTTTTAATGGAATGGTCTTGTATTTGAGCTTTTTGTTTGGGACATAAGAACTTTCTATAAAGTGACTTGCACTTGCATAACCTTGCTTATTCAATAAGCTTGAGTTATCCACTCTTGTACTAATCTGCTTCTTGAAAGTAAGATCATATACCTTTCTAAATGGCATTTTAGTTTAAGCTACCAGAAACTTACTGAAATATTCAGTCAACGCAGCCATGGACAGGTCACAAACCCTGCCTTTTGGTGATGGTAGTAGGATAAGAAGGATCTGAATATATCTTTCCTGTTCCAGGAAGAATTAACAGAAAACAACAGACATCTGGTGTTGAAAAATACTACAAGAACTAAAAGAAAATTTAAAATTGCCTTAAAGACCTAGAGGAATAGTGTAGCTCTGGAAAGAATTTAGAACTGGAATCAGAGGAAATTTAATTAAACTTCTTTAGATTATTTATCAACGTGCATGAAGATAGAATTTTTCCTTGGAAATCAAGAGCAGAAAGTCATAATTAAATAGTTCTGCAGATAACAATTATTTACGGAGTATCTACTATGTCCAAATACTATGTTAAATGTGGGTAATACAACTTTGATAAGAAAGTTCCAGAGGAATGGCTGCCATAAGAAAATAAATGGAAAGATACTCAGTAAGCAATTGTAGAAATAAAATTCTATATAGCAGGATTTCTGCTTCTGGCTAACATGAAGAGAGGGAATGGATTTGTCCTCCCATCTGAAACTAATAAAAAATAGACAAAATATATGAACCAATAGTTTTCAAGATACTAGACCTAAGGCAACCAAGGGTAGAAATGGGAAACAAAAGAGGTGAGCCCTGTGTTTGCCACAGTTTACCCTTTAAAAGAGCTTCCAGGCTTCAGAATAGGAAGGGTAAACTGAGATAGAGCCCAACAGACTCCGTAAGTGGAGTAGACAAAGCTGAGTCTGGAGAAACCAAGGAAGCTAGAGTTTGCAGCACAGAACACTGAAGAAGAGAGAGGTATACAAAAAGAGAAATCTGGATATCTGCAGAGGATCCTCCTTGAGTATTCAACTGAACAATGCATGTGTGAGGGCTAGTCATACCAGTCATACCAAGACCATATGTTTGGTCATACCAGCCTGACTGAATAACCTCATGATTCACTGGTCATTGGGTAGAGTATATTGAAGGGTCTTGCCTCAGTAGTTGGCTCTAGTCCTGCTTAATAAATCTTAAAATCAAGACCCCCCCCCAAGATCAAACTGTTCCCAAGTAACTTAACTGCATCCCAGAACAAAACAAGAATATTTCTAGAAATACAAAAATATTCAGCACCCCAAAATGTTAAATTCACAATGTGTGGCATCTACTCAAAAATCACCAGGTATAACAAAAAGCAGCAAAAAAGGACCCAAAATGAGCATAAAAATCAATCAGTTGAAACTAACCCAGAACTGATACAAATGTTAGATTTAGCAGACAATGACATTAAAAGTTATTATCATTGCATAACATACATTCAAAAAGTTGATGAGATAATGAAAATAAATGAAAATGACCCACATCAAAATTCTACAAATTCAAATGTCAGTATCCATAAAAAAAGTTTTATTGTAACACAGCCATGCTTCTTTGTTTACCTATTGTCTATGGCGTTGAGGGGTTGCTAGAGAAACCATATGTGCTGCTCTCCTTGCTTTTCACTGCTGCTCAGTGTGATGATATTGTATATAATTTGGCAGCATGTTGAGTGCCCTGTGTGTTGCTGTACTGTGATGTTTCATCCTAGTTTTAAAAATTACCCTTGTATGCCCATCATCTAAAGACAAGAAAGGAAGAGAAAAGTGGACTTTGGATGTCCTGCTTTTAAGGAAGGCACAATGGTCTGTGGATCACTTTGTGTTCTAATTAGATGTCACAGTGCTGTGTTTATTATGCAATGAGACTACATAGTCTTAAAAATATACAAAACAGGTCGACATTAGCAGACTAAGCACACATCACAAAATTCCTAATTCACAGGAAAGTAACATTTATAAAAATTAGAAATGGGAAACAAATGGAATGGAAATAACACATCTTAGCAGAATTTCTTCATAAAACTAAAAAGTGAAAACAAGGCTGAATCTAAAGTAAGTTTCTGAGTGGCTCATTTATTAGCTAAGCAAAGAAAGTCACTCACAGATAGTGAGTTAATTAAATCATGTTTGACTGCAACAGTGGAAGAAATGTGTTCAGAGAGCATAAACTAATATCAGATGATTAGTGTTTTGATAAGAACAACTTCTCAAAAAGTTGAGAAAAACGACAGCAATATCAATCGTCAACTGAAAACCAAGGTAGGTCATTTTGAGTCGTTTTCCCTGGCTCTTGATGGGTCGACATATGTTACTGATACTGCTCAACTGTTGGTTTTTTTGAGGAGTCGATACTGAGTTTGAAGTGACTTTAAAATTAGCTGCTATGAATAGTCTGTGTGGAACAACTGAAGGTAACAATATTTTCAAAGAAGTTGAGAGATAAACTAGATGAGTATAACCTGAAGTGTAATCTGCTAAGATGTATTACAACTGATGGTGGCAAAAATATTTGTAGAGCAGAAAAAACAAAAAAGGTTTAGTTGGCAAATTTACAAAGTTTGTGAAAATGTAAGGTGTTTAAGGCCTATTGTTATTCGTTGTATTATTCATTAGCAAGTATTTTGTGGAAAATAAATGAACTTATCACACATTATTAGACCAGTGGCGAAGTTCATTTGCTCCTGTAGACCTTACTATGTTTATTTCTTTTTTTGTCAAAAGTGGAAGCCGAATTTCTTGACTTGTCTTCCCAGACAACAGTTTGAGGGCTTAGCATTGGTAAAGTTTCACTGGAAAGTTTTGAGTTCAGGGCTGAGATTGAAATTTTTTTTTTTTTTATAGGAAGGACCACCTTTAACCACTATGGTTTTGGATATTAGCTTTTGCTGTAGACTTGATAATGTCTCAATTAATTCAACCTAAAATGGTAATGCAAAACAGCAATTATATGCCAACCTTATACTGTGGTAAAGTGATTTCAATGACTACTCACATCATTTGAATTATAAGTAATGTTAAGCTGTTTTATGCACTTTCCATGTCCAAAAGTTAAACCAAAAAGTGAGGTCACCATTGTCCACGTAATGATACCCTAGCTCTACCTAATCAATTCACTGGGCTCTAGGAATTAATAAAGGAAATTTTTATTTCTTGGGGCAATGTAACTGTAGTTCTGATGAGAATTCTTGGAACTAACATTGTGTCTGTCAGTATATCAAGTGTACACTGTGGCATCAATTACACACTTTCATGTGGACAAAAGTGAGGTAAGACTTCTGGTTGATGAAAAGGGGTTGCTAAAATATACAGAAATAATACTATGTAATTTTGTGAAATTCAGTCTCCCAAAGAATTTAAAATGGCTTTATACCTTTAATAAAACTACATACTACACAGAAAATAGTCTGTTGACAGATGTACTGGCAGTAAGCCATTACCTTGGGCTGAAATAATACCAGTTAAATTGGTTGTATTCAATCAACTATTTCAGGAATCATTTTGTCCTATAACCTTATTTCACTAACATGTTTTTCTCATGACTCTCAAAGTATCAGAACATCTAAAAATAGCCAGGAGTTTATATTTTTGGTGACTAGTAAGGGTTTCAGAATAAAATTTACTGTTATTAAAGGGTTAGTTTATAAACATTCACCCTAATACATTTGATAAAGTAACATGTAACCGAAATTACATGATGAAGAAACTGAGATGGAAATATCTTAAGTTGATATGATAGGATATATGACCCCAAATTATTGTTTCCTGATTCATCTCTAGTGTGGTGTGTCTTTGTGATAAAAGAAATAGTGGACAAATAGGATTAGTAAATAATCTTCCTTCAATAGAAAGAGAATCTATTCAAGTTAGATATGAATCTACCTATATATGGCAAAGCAAGGGTTTATGTGAATTGTATGCCAGTAGACACAGTCTTATTCTTGGAATCCTTCTTTGGTTGCTATGCTTTACAAATTCTGCAACTTTAAATGTGCCATCAGTATTCCAGCCATCTAGTGTTTAGCTGCTACTTCTTACTTAATGAAAATGATTTGACTTGCCCAGAAGTTATCATGAGACCAACAGTTACTAACTGAAACAGGAAATTTTCAAATGATTCAAATAGTATTAGTCAAAGGTTTATAAGGAATCACACTGACAAATATTCTCATTAATTTTTCTTGATGAGAGACAACATTATGTATTAGAAACAACTAATGGGTATTCAGAGAGTAATGTTGGTCTTTAGTACTAATTTGTTCTTTTCATTGAAGTAAATACTAAAAGAGATGTCTCACGTATCAAGTATAGCTTATAGTAAGAATACCTATTTCACTGGATTCTTAAAAGATCTGAATGATGATAGGTAGTAAGAGAAAAACATGCACACAGCAAAGGAAAAAACCCCAAATTTTGTAGAATGGGGATTCAAAGGGAATTATAGGGATTGATACTTCTGCCAAAAGTAGTGAACCATTGAATTTCTAAACACAGATGTTGTCATTTATCTGATTCTATTGTGCTATGGAAGATTAATGCTATGCTCATTAGCTAACTATTAAGTGAAATTTTATCCATCATTTTCTTCCCACTTATACAAGTAAAATCCAGCTCCTCAGCTTTACTTTAAAATTTAAATACTATCTAGTGAAATTTAGAGTCTTGTTTTCAAAATTATCAAAAAAAGTTTCAGGAAGAGATGAAGATGATGTCCCCTTTCCTCTTGAGCTCTTTCTACATCATAAAATTAGTTTTCCAAACCAATACAGAAGCATGTGAATATTCATAATTGTAACCAACTTGTTTTATTCTCTAGTAATATAAATCTATCCTTGTATGTACATATTGAACAAAGAAGTCTTGCAAAAGTTACAAAAATTAGAATAGTGGCCATGTCCTGTGGAAATAGCTTCCAAAAGAAAATACAATTTTGAAGAGCTGTTTTAGTTGACAATTTGTTGCTCTGGTAGCAATGCTGTAATCAACATTTCAGTATTTCTAAACAACAAAAAAAAATACTTTTAAGATTTTTCTGTCATTCGGAGGTGCATCTTTGACTTTCCTTTTCTCCCACATGAATGATAAGGAAAAAGGAAAGTCTATAATTCTGCTAGAGTTCTTATTTTAACAGAGATCAAAAACTTTACCTCACTTAAATTAAAAGTGGGAAATCTTGTTTTGCATTCCTTTTCTCAATTATAGTTGAAATCCTGCTTGTAATATAAAGGTTAATTTTATTAAAATAATTGGAAGAAAACTAATAAATTACTCTTCATCTCTTCCACACTACTTTACTCCCCATAAATATTTAAGTGTCACTTTGATGTACATTATGCTGGTCATTCTGTCATTGATTTTGAATATGGTTCATAAACATGAATTTTATTTATACATATTGTGACCAGTCATGATCACACATATCTCTTTAACTTGATCTGTATAACAACTAGCACAGAACCATTTCCAGATGCATATGAATTTAACATGTTACATATTATGCTAAATAAGATTTTATTTTCTGGGGGGAAGGAAAAACTAAACTTCATTCTTTTATTAAAACTTCTAAGTTACGTGTGTGTATTTTCATTTTGTTACTTTTTCTTATCTTACTATTTAATTCTGAGCTCTTTTCTCTAACTCATTCTTGGTATCTTCTTTAGTCCTCTGGTTATCCTATTACATGTCCTAAATCTCCTTTATTTTTGGTTAAAAATGTCCAGAACTGAAAGGCTTCTTTATATCTTTCACTGAGAGCTCCCTGTTAGCCCTGAGACTTACCTGGTCTCCTTAATGATGTGGGTCATCTCAGCATAGCTCACATATATGCACAAACACATGTGTGTACACGCATGCATGCATACCATATACATACACCATTTAAAAATAAAAGCAGGGACTTCCCTGGTGGCACAGTGGTTAAGAATCTGCCGGCCAATTCAGGGGACATGGGTTCGAACCCTGATCCGGGAAGATCCCACATGCTGTGGAGCAACTAAGCCCCTGAGCCACGACTACTGAGCCTGAGCTCTGGAGCCCGTGCCCCACAGCTACTAAAGCCCGTGAGCCTAAAGCCCATGCTCCGCAATAAGAGAAAGCACCAAAATTAGAAGCCCACGGACCCCAATGAAGAGTAGCACCCGCTCGCCACAGCTAGAGAAAGCCCGCACACAGCAACCAAGACCCAACGCAGCCAAAAATAAATAAATAAATAAATAATAAAAGCAATATACATACTCCTTGAATTTGTGCTGTATCTATGGCTAATATTGTTGTCAAGGCTCCTGTGCTGTTTTCCTTATCATCAAACCAGGAGATATCCTAGAGAAAAAAGGGAATTAACATATGGTCATCAAAAAGATCCTTTTCTGAGTTGCAATTTTGCTACATTAACTTAGAAGCCATTTGCCTGTCTCCTTACTCACAGGCGCTTAATTCTTGTAAAAACTATGGATCAAATAACTTTTGTTTCTTACTTCACAAAGATCTATATTTAGATACAAACTGAAGAACTTAAGCCCAACAGCTTGGACTCATTACCATGCTGCAATATTGTATAATAATCAATGTTTAAAATGGTCATTTCGAACCACAAAATAATTTGTAATTTTACTCCACAAGTAATTTGTGGAGAGCAGATTTTACTTAAAAAGTAAAGTAATGCACAACACAATTTAGAAATATTTCCAAACCTTTCTGTCTAAACATATAAATGATAAAAAATAAAAGAAAAGTCTGTCTCCTTCTCTTCAGGACCCAGATAGGTGAGATTTTCCCTGACACTTCATATTCCCCCTTAGATCTGATAAGTACTGGGCCTTGTGGGAAGCTAAAGAGGCAGAAAGGCTGCTGTAAAAACACTGCAGCCAAAAAGCATGCAATTTGAAGGAGACAGGTCAAAAATACAAGCAATAAAAGCCTAATGTTATAACCAATTTCATTTTCAACAGCAAATAGAGATAGCACTTCTTAGCACCTCTCAACTTGAGGAATGCTGATTTCCTTTTTTTAGTTATTGACTGTTTCCTCCCATGCACTCAAACTGGTTATATCTCTTGTGGATTAAACTACATGCAGACTGTCTCTAAAAATTGACTGATTTTGGGCCTCCCTGGTGGCGCAAGTGGTTGAGAGTCCGCCTGCCGATGCAGGGGATACGGGTTCGTGCCCCGGTCTGGGAGGATCCCATATGCCGCGGAGCGGCTGGGCCCGTGAGCCATGGCCGCTGAGCCTGCGCGTCCGGAGCCTGCGCGTCCGGAGCCTGTGCTCCGCAACGGGGGAGGCCACAACAGTGAGAGGCCCGCATACCGCAAAAAAAAAAAAAAAAAAAAAAATTGACTGATTTTTAGTGAGTGAAGAGCAAAAGACCCAGCCAGGGCCCTGATGCCCAGGTTACACATTTTTGCCAACTAAGGAAACAAAAGCAAGAGAGATAGAAGGCTGTGCATTAATCATGCTGTTGTGTGAGAAGAAAGCCCCCGTGGAGGAATATGGCAGCATCCAGGGGGATTACAACCCTGGCATGACATCACTACTCTTTAAACCCCTGGATTGGGAAGGTGTCCCAAAGAGTTTAGGGTCCTAGACACCCAAAGGGCATCTTATAGAGATCATGATATTCACTACACAGTAGCCACTTTGAGAATACAACCCGAGTCAAGAGCCTAACATATAACCATGAACACACATCAGCAATGATAGTAACTACAGCACTCTTGATCTAGAAGACATTACCTGTTTTTTATTGTATACTAATTCTTTCTATATTTCAACATAACATGGAATACACAAAGAATTTCTAGCTACAATATAAAGTAAAAATATAGAAAAAGAAAAAGAATTTATCATTTACTATTACATTCCTGATTCTATAGTATAGTAATTGCTATAATACGCAAGGCAAAGGATACATATATGACTAGTCTTCATCTTTCTCTGATGTTCAATCAGCAAGATATCCAAAACTGCTTTTCAACAAGTCAGCAATTATGCACTCTAGGGATTGTTTTCCAGCATAGGCATTATATGGTAAAACACTTAGCAGAGTTTCTGGAACACAGCTGGTATTGAGAAAAATTAGCTTGCTTCTTCTCTTCCTGATGGTAAAATGATTATAAGCTAGGCTAGCAGGTTTTCTGATACTAGTAAATCCATTTTTTTCCTGCCAATAATTCTATTAGAAATAAAAAATTACAGTAGCACTATCATAAGTGCGTGGTATGTCTTTTCTCATTTAATCATCACAACTCTATGAGATAGATACTATGACTATCCATATTTTATATATGAGGAAACAGAGGTACTGAGAGATTAAGCAGCTTGCCCAAGGCCACATAGCTGGAAAGAACTGAGGCCAGGATTGAAACCTAGGCAACCAGATGCCAGAGTTTTTAATCAACTATCCTGTTCTGCCCTTCATCTAACTGAAACGTTACAGCTGAGTTTCCTGACATGTTTTCCTGCTTCAGGATTTGTTACCTCAAATCCTTTTGGAAGTAGCTTTTTGAGATTCCTTAGTGATCTCCACTAATGCCATCATCTTATGATTTAGTGACCCTCCACAGAAGCCCTAGCCAATCCAATTTAGAGAGAAATAGGCAAAAAAACCCTTCATATCTTTTAAAAAACCTAATAGATCTATAGGTCAATATTTATTATTAAGAAATATAAATTTAGCTTTAACCACAATAAGCAATGGATTATTTATAACCACTGAAGTCAGCAACAATTAGAACATTCTTTTCAACTGGAGAGATCTCAAGTCATCAAATAAAATAGAGATTTTATACCTACAAAAAGACCACACCTGATTCCATAAACACCTCTATTTCAACTGAGGTTTCAAAATGGTTATAAAAAGCACTGCAAGTCTCAGCATGATTTCTAAGACTTAAAATATCTTATCTTAGGGAAAAAAAAAAACAACCAGGTAATAGGAGTTAGGGCAAAACTGTACATTAGGAACTTCCTTTACTACAAACAAAAGTGAAATTCGTTAAGACATTTATTGAGAAAAGCCCAAACACATTACTCTTTTCTTTCAATTTAAGAAAGCACATAAGCAAAAAGAGTGCTAAAGAATGAAGAGGGGGCTTCCTTGGTGGCGCACTGGTTGAGAGTCCGCCTGCCACTGCAGGGGACACGAGTTCGTGCCCTGGTCCAGGAAGATCCCACATGCCAAGGAGCGGCTGGGCCCGTGAGCCATGGCTGCTGAGCCTGCGCACAGGAGAGGCCACAGCAGTGAGAGGCCTGCGTACCGCAAAAAAAAAAAAAAAAAAAAAAAAGCCTGAAAGAATGAAGAGGGAAAACAAATGGTAAGCTGAAAGGGGCTCAGGTGAATTTATGGGAGATTTTAATAACATCTGCTGAATAACACAGAGTTTCTGTCTGTTTGGCTTTTTATGTGTTTTGAGGAAGAAGAGTTTATGGCTTACAGATTGCTGTATACTTATGGGCAGAAACTACTTAATCCAAGAATGTTACTGTCCTCCTGCTCACATGGCTAATGCTAGGGCAAAAGAGTAAGGTCCAGTATCAGCCATCAGGATATTGGATTAACAATATCCACTGGTTTAACTGGCTTGTGGCCTTGGGACTCCTCCACCAAAAGCATCCTGTAATCCTCTAGAAAGAAAGTTCAAAGTAATGATTGGAAAAGTTAAAGTTTATACTCTTTTATTTAAGACATTCAGACATTCAGGAAACATTTTCAAAAGGTCCTGAAAATTGAAAATAAATGTCTTTGAATGTGTAAAAACATAAATACACAAAGAAAAACAAAAATGAGCAAAAATTGTCAAGTGTGAAACATAGTATTAGTTAATTAAAATCCTGCCTAATTTCATCAAAGATTTGAGGTAAACACATAAATTGTTCATAAAAAAAACCCCAAAAGTACAAGCTTAATGTGAGCGAGACAAGATGTGCAGTCATTAAATCATTTTATGACCCTTCAAGTAGATTTTTGTTTTTCTGGATTAAGGAGTGTCTGCAGTTGTCTCTGACAGGACCTTTCTGAGAGAAGAAGTTAGGCACCAATTGCTTCAGAGCATTAAGTTGCTATGGGAAACCTCCCACTCACTTCATTTTATATCTTGCTGTCCTCTAAGAGTGCACAAAGGCAGAGGAGTTTTGTTACTCAGCAGTCCTTTGAGCACTACTGCTAAAAGTCACAAGATGTAAAAACTGGTTTTGACGACTCTGCTGGAGTGACAGTAACTCTACTTTTGAAAAGAAATGACCCTGGCAGGAAGCTATTTGCCCCTACACGGTGAGCTCTGGTGACAGAAAGTGTGGCAAAGGGCTTCAAATGATTACTGGCTTTCAGGGTAACCCAATATACCTTGGCCTTCTGAAAGAATTTTAGAGGTGCCAGTCTGAGACATTTCTGCCATTTGCCCCCAAGACTCACTTTTCAAGATTACTATTTGATACACCTAGTTTTAGTTATTTCACAGGTGTGAATGATCATCTGTGGCAAGCCAACCTGCCAGCTAGACTGATGTTATCTGAATTCAGAGAATGGCTGCCTTAAGAAGTCAGCAATGAAAAAACTTAAACTGTGCATATGGATGAGAAGTATGGAAATTAACTCCTTTTTAAACATGTTCCCCAGGATATTGTAGTTCTTAACACTCCTTTTCAGTTTTAATTTAGCCTCCATTCTGATTCTAGAACAACTACATTATACATTAAAAGAGATTTGTCAAGATAAATGCAAGGAACAGGGAGTGGACTCTAAATCTTGTTTTCTATAAACTGCATTTTTGAACATAACAATTTTGGACTTGCTTCTGTTAGAAAATACAGTACAATAATTCTAATACAGTTGCTGCTTGGTACACAAAAAAGGATGCTTTAAAATGATCAAAGGAAAGGTTATGTCAAGAAATTGATGTGAAGAAAAACTAAAAGCTAGAATATTTTAAAACACATTTAAAATAAAATAAGAAAAAAGCCCAACTAAACACTGACCTGATATAACATGGCTTTAAATGCCAAGTGTCTTAATCTCATGGTTAAAATTTCCCCTGCTCTGCCATAAAATAATCCCTGGAAAAGAAACAAACAAACAAAAATCAACATTTATTCTTAACTGTCTTATCTATTTCTTTGGAACATTTAGTTACTATATTTACTTATTTGTATTTTATTTAGCTATTATATTTAGTTACTATTTTTAACTCAAATAGGATGACATAAAACAGTAATCATGTACATATTTGTTTAATTCATTAAAAGTTTACCTGAATGAAATAACTGACAAAGCAAATAATACCCAAAATTACAAATATCATAGAATAAATTTCTGCATCATGCTTTAATGTGGTTTTATCATCATTTTCAAACATCTGAAAAGGAATAGATTTTTTTAATCAGGTGATTGAAGGAGAATATATTATAAAAGAAGGAGAGGGCTTCCCTGGTGGCGCAGTGGTTGAGAGTCTGCCTGCCGGTGCAGGGGACGCGGGTTCGTGCCCCGGTCCGGGAGGATCCCACGTGGCGCGGAGTGGCTGGGCCCGTGAGCCATGGCCGCTGAGCCTGCGCGTCCGGAGCCTGTGCTCCGCAATGGGAGAGGCCACAGCAGTGAGAGGCCCGCGTACTGCAAAAAAAAAAAAAAAAAAAAAAAAAAAAAAAAAAAAAGAAGGAGAAAAAACTAAAATGTCTATTCATCAGGATTTTAAAAATGAATTTCAACATAGTAATTTCCACACATTTCTGGGGAAAAAATGCACCATTATTCTATCCTTTACATTCATTACATCAAAAAAAAAATTCACTACTTCAATAAAAAAAATTCACTCTTAATTCTCTCACTTAAGCAATATAAATATAGGATCAGACAAATGAGTCCTCTATCTGCTATTAATATCACCACATATTTTCAAAGAAACTATTGAAATTAGTTATCTGATTGAGTTATTATTTCTAATAACTTCTCATAACTCAGGTTTCTTAATATTCCTCTACTCAGAGTACTACCTGCAATATGAGACCTTTATAAATTTCTCTAGAAATTGTTCCTAAAATTAGTAGTTATACATATACTGGCATCTATGTTGACACAGTGTAGCAACAGTCCAAGAGACTGAAGACTTAAGGTGGCTCTAATAAGATCCATGAATTCATCAGCTCTCCTGGGTTCCCCAGCACAATCCCAAACTCTCATTATTTCCTTTCTCTGAGCTGGCTGGTAATAAAAAATGGCCATTGTTCAGACCAGTTGAAAGAAAGAGTGGTCGTATTTGTCTCTTTTATTACTTCAGTGCTTTGGAATGCTGATACAGCACTGGAGTCAGAATTAGAAAACAAAGCAATTTCTTTACTGATTGCCCAGTCAACAAGGTCCAGCCAAACACTTCACAATAGAGGCTGGCTTATCCCCTGAGAACATTAGTTAACCTTTCTATCATGGATCCCACACTAGGGGTGACCTACTACACGTCCCAATTTTCCCCTTGCTGGGTCAAAGTATACCAGGTCTGTTCTCTCAGGTTACACTTTGTTTAAAATTGTTAAAAATACTAGCAAATAAATTTTACTTACAGTTACAATTTTTGCAAAGATGATGGAAAATACTGGATGAACAGTTCCATTTAGAACAGAAGCCAATGTCCCCAGAACCACAGAAGGCCATTCAGACTTGTTTAATTTAAAAATTTTTAATAGAGAAACTTCAGGAAGACTTGTCTATAAATAAAATACCTTGGTTATAACCCCAGTTTGAGAGCATAATGGAACCTAGAGAAGTTAGCCAATCTTGAATAAATCTATAATGTAAAATGTCAAATATAATAGGTAACAGAGTAGAAAGAATTTTTCTTAGAAAAATTTTACTGCCCATATTACTGATAAAGATCTCAAAACATAAAATAAATTTTACACAAAAGTGACTATTTGTGCAACTTATCACCTTTTGGCATTTCACTCAGTCACTATCATTAAAAAAGTACAAAGTAACCCACATGTTCTGAGAGCTAAGACTCACAAAAGAAATGACAGGCGTATTTTCCTTTACACCTGTTAAACTGAATTGAATATCATGCTCTAGCATAGGACAAAATCTAGATAGGAACTAAGCAGAGACAAAAGATAAAAGTTTTTCTAGCATTTTAAGCTTGAAGATTTTCTAGTTTTGTGACTTATTGATGGAAACATTTTTCTAATATCTTGGTTAAAACTTGTTTTGGGGTTCCCATTTATAAGTTAAGTGCTGCAATATCTGAACATATTATTTATAGTCACCAAGCCTCTGTTTCCTTATCTTTTTGAGGAAGGTATCAGTTCCTATCTTACAGGATTTAAAAAAAAATTATTTTATATTGGAGGATAGTTGATTTACAATGTTGTGTTAGTTTCAGGTGTACAGCAAAGTGATTCGGTTATGCATATACCCATTCTTTTTCAGATTCTTTTCCCATATAGGTTATTACGGAATATTGAGTAGAGTTCCCTGTGCTATACAGTAGGTCCTTGTTGATTATCTATTTATTTTATGTATAGCAGTGAATATATGAGTATATGATCCCAAACTCCTAATTTATCCCTCACCGCCCACCTTTCCCCTTTGGTAACTTAAGTTTGTTTTCTAAGTTTGTGAGTCTGTTTCTATTTTGTAAATAAGTTCATTTGTATCATTCTTTTAGATTCCACATATAAGTGATATCATATGATATTTGTCTTTCTCTGTCTGATTTACTTCACTTAGTAAAATAATCTCTAGGTCCATCCATGTTGCTGCAAATGGCATTATTTCATTCCTTTTTATGGCTGAGTAGAGGATTGTTTTTATTTTTTAATTTTATTTTATTAAATTTATTTATTTATTTTTGGCTGCATTGGGTCTTCGTTGCTGTGCGTGGGCTTTCTCTAGTTGTGGTGAGTGGGGGCTACTCTTCATTGCGGTGCGCGGGCTTCTCATTGCTGTGGCTTCTCTCATTGCAGAGCAACGGCTCTAGGTGCGTGGACTTCACTGATTGTGGCTCGTGGGCTCTAGGGCACAGGCTCAGTAGTTGTGGCGCATGGGCTTAGTTGCTCCACAGCATGTAGGATCTTCCTGGACCAGGGTTTGAACCCGTGTCCCCTGCATTGGCAGGTGGATTCTTAACCACTGAGCCACCAGGGAAGCCTGAGGAATGTTTTTAGAATTAAGCTTAACTCAGTATTTGCAAACAGTAAGTACCCAATAAATGTTAGCTGTTGCTCATGTTATTATGAAAGGAAGGATAATATTATGCAAAATCCGAGATCTTATACAGAGAAAGAACACTGCAAGTAGCTCTGGTATCTGCTAGTCTTTCCTGGGATCCATGGAGGGTGCTATGGGGAGGTAGTGGTCACAATAATCAGATGATAAATAACACAATGGTGAATTCCCCTTATTTTTGTCTGGAATATGTAGGGGATTTATTTCAGAAACTTAAAAAATCTTATGAATAATTTTGTAGTGAGTAATTATTTTGAATAGGAAAGTAGACAGCGAACTACTAGGCATTTCATATGTTAAAACTTCCTCACATCATTCACTCTTGAAGTAATGGCGTTTATGAACCTAATAACCAGAGAAAGACGTCAGGAAAGACTATAAAATAGTTTATAATTCTTGCTTTAATTTTAGTCTGGCAACTATAATAGAAACTCCATTGTTTGAACAAAAGAACTTTTAAAATTCTAAAGCCTTTGAAGTCTATTTTCAGGATGGCTAAACCTGGGGTTACTTAACAATTTGATTACCTATTATCATTCTTTCTGAAGTTTTCTGAAGATTAACTTCATAAAGAGCTTTACTTTTCAGTTAGGTCACTGTCCAACAGAATATACAGAAATTTTAAAAGTTCCATTCCAACTCTTTGTGGAGCACTAAAGACAGATTTTCTTTTTTGTCAAATTCTTCATAAAATTACCTCATTTTGTAAGGAAACTAAGGCTTAGCATGTCCTAGGAACAACACCAGTAAATTACAGAGCCAGTAAATGTAGGAGGGCTGTCTTGCTCCTACAGAATAATCTACCCTTTTGCCTCTAAAAATATAAAACAGATGGAAAAAAAGGGTATTACTTAAAGTTATAAGATAGAAAAGAATAAAATGAAATAGGATCAAAACAAAATGAAAAATTTTAGTAAAATCATGAAGGACTCTGTGCTACCTAACTGTGTTACAGGTTATAGCATGTTTTAACAGAATTTGATATAAAAATATATGAAATTAGGGCCTCCCTGGTGGCGCAGTGGTTAAGAGTCCGCCTGCCGATGCAGGGGATACGGGTTCGTGCCCCGGTCTGGGAGGATCCCATATGCCGCGGAGCGGCTGGGCCCGTGAGCCATGGCCGCTGGGCCTGCGCATCCGGAGCCTGTGCTCCGCAATGGGAGAGGCCACAACAGTGAGAGGCCCACATACCGCAAAAAAAAAAAAAAAATATATATATATATATATATATATGAAATTAGAGGCATTTTGTAAAGAGATATGAAAATGTTTAAAAAAGCTAAACAAATCTCTTAAAGATTTAAAAATTTAATCTGATATATTTTAGAGCTTTATTGCATTATAATTTTCATGCAATAAGCTGTACATATTTAAAATGTACAATTTGAAAAGTTTAGACATAACTACACACCCATGAAACCTTCACCACAGTCAACATAGTGAACATTTCCATTACCCCTGTAAGTTTTCTCCTGCTTTTGTATTCTGTTTCTTCCATACCTCCCAGCTGCCAGTGCTCTTCTACTAAAACTACTAATGTGTTTTCTGTCACTATAGATTGTTTTGCAATTTCTAGAGTTTTCTTTTAATAAATGGAATCACATAGTATGTGCTCTTTTCATCTGGATTCTTTTGCTCAACATAATTACTTTGCGATTTATTCATTCTGTTGCATGAATTAATATTTCATTCATTTTCATTGCTGAGTAGTATTCCATTGTATGGATATACCACAATTTATCTGTTGACATAAGTTTGGGTCATTCCAAGTTTTGGGCTATTACAAATAAAGCTACTATAAATACCCACATACAAGACTTTGTGTGGACATATGCTTTCATTTCTCTTGGGTAAAAACATAGAAAAGGAGTGGCTGGATCATAGTAGGTATATGTTTAACTTTTTAAGAAACTGCTAAATGATTTTCTGAAGTGGGATTACTAATTTTTTATTCCCACCAACAAAATGTGGAGTTCTAGATGCTCCACATCATCACCAATACTTGGTACAGTCTTCTTAGATTTAACCATTCTAACAGGTGTATCATGACATCTCGGTTATGATTTAATTTGCATTTCTCTAATGCCTAATGATTTTAGGCATCTTTTTGTGTGCTCATTTCCCATATGCACATCTTCTTTGGCAAAATGTCTATTAAAATCTTCTGCCCATTTTTCAGTTGGGTTATTGGTATTTTTATTACTGTGCTTTGGGAGTTCTTTGTATATTCTGAACACAGTCCTTTATCACATATGTGACTTACAAATATTTTCTTCCAGTTTATGGCCTATGTTTTCATTTCTTAAAAAGTTTTACAGGGAATTCCCTGGCGGTCCAGTGGTTAGGACTCAGCGCTTTCACAGCTGGAGTCCAGGTTCGATCCCTGGTCAGGGAACTAAGATCCAGGTGGTGCAGCCAAAAAAAGGAAGTTTTACAAATAGCAATTTTATGGATTTTGGTGAAGTCTAATTTATCAATTTTTTTCTTTTATGAATTGTGTTTTTGGTGTTTATAGCTAGGAAATCTTTACTTAATTCAAAGTAATAAAGATTTTCTACTGTATTTTCTTATGAAAAGTTTCTAACTTTAGGTTTTTCAGTAAGGTCTGCATTCCATTTATAGTTAATTTTCATCTGTGCTTTGAGGTATGGATTGAGGATGAGTCTTTTGAATAGATATGTAATTCTTTCAGCATCATTTCTTAAAAAGACTATACATTCTCTATTGAACTGCCTTTGCCACTTTTGTCTAAACAGTTGACCATATGTGCGTGGGTCTATTTCTTGACACTTTATTCTGCTCTATTGATCTATTTGTCTATTTTTGTTCCGATAGCACATTATTTTGATTACTATAGCTTTGTATTAAAAATTGGAAGTAGGAATTATAAATCCTACAACTTTGTTCTTTTTAAAAGTTGTTTTACACATTTTATCTTTTTGAATTTCCATCTAGAATCAGTTCGTCAAATTCTACAAAAAAGCCTGCTAAGATGTTTACTGGGATTGCTTTGAACCTATAGACCAATTTGGGGAGAACTGACATCTTAATAACATTGAATCTTTTTATTCACATACATGGTATTTCTCTCAATTTATTTAGGTCTGCTTCCATTTTTCTTAGTAATATTTTATATATTTCAGTGTGAGGGTCTTATAATCTTTATCAAATTTATCCCTAAGTATTTAATATTTTTGATACTACTGTACATGACACTGTTTTGAATTTCATTTTCCTACTTTTGTTTTTAGATTATAGAATTAGAGTTGATTTTTATATATTGATCACATATTCTGATCAGTTGTCAGCCAAACTTAGTTGTCAGTTGTAGTACCTTTTTTGGTGTGATACCATAGCACCTTTTCTTGTGGATTCCATAGAATGATAATCATGTTGTAATTATGTTGTTTGTGAATAAAGACAGTTTTATATCTTTCTTTTCTATCTGGATGCCTTTTATTTTCTGGCCCTATTGCACAGGCTGGAACTTTCAGTTGAGTAGAAGTGGTGAAAGTGTACATACTTGCCTCATTCCTGATCTTTCACCATTTAGTATATTGTCAGCTGTAGATTTTTGGTTGATTCCCTCTATCAGGTTGAGGGAATTTCTTTAAATTCCTAGTTTCCTGAGAGTTATCAGGAATGGATGGTGCATTTTGCCAAATGAGCTTTTTGCTTTGATTGAGATGATTAGATAGTTTTTTCTTTTATTTTTTTAGTAAGGGAAATTACATTAATTTCTGAACTTTAAACCAAACTTGCACTCCTTGGATAAACCCTACTTGGTGATGATGTATTATTCTTTTCATATATTGTTGGTTAGATTTGCTAAAATTTTGTTAACAATTTTTCCATCTGTGTTCATAAAGGATATTTGTCTATAATTTTCTTTTCTTGTAATAGCTCTAATTTTGATATCAGAGTAATGTTGTGCTCAGAATGGGATCTTCTTCCTCTTCAATTTTCTACTTCATAGAATTCACAAATAAAGCCACCTGGGCCTTCAGTTTTCTTTATGAAAAACGTTTTAACTTCAAAATCAATTTCTTTTTAATTGGTATAAGATTATTCAAGCTATTATTTTATTCTTGAGTAGGCTTTGGTAGTTTGTGTCCTTCAAAGAATTTGTCCATTTCATTGGAGTTGTAGGATTAGTTTCCATAAGATTATTTTATTATTCTTTTAATAGCTGTAGAATCTGTAGTGATATCACCACTCTCATTCTTAATATTGGTAATTTGTGTCTTCTCTCTTTTCATTTGCTCAGTCAGTCCAGAGCTTTTCAGTTTATTGATGTCTCAAAGAAGCAGCTTTGGATTCCATTGATGTTTCTTCTTTATAATTATTTTCTTCCTTCTACTTTCTTAAAGGGGAAGTTTATTCATTTGAGATCTTTCTTTTTAATATAGGTGTTTAGTAGTATAAATTTCTTTCTCAGTACCACTTTAAGCTTCATACCACATGTTTTTTTTGTTTTGTTTTGTTTTTTTGCAGTTCAGGGGCCTCTCACTGTTGTGGCCTCTCCCACTGAGGAGCACAGGCTCCGGACGCGCAGGCTCAGCGGCCACGGCTCACGGGCCCAGCCGCTCCGCGGCATGTGGGATCCTCCTGGACCGGGGCACAAACCCGCATCCCCTGCATCGGCAGGCGGACTCTCAACCACTGTGCCACCAGGGAAGCCCCCATACCACATGTTTTGATTATGTTTGGTTTTTATTTTCATTCAGTTCAAAATAATTTTGAATTTCTCTTTTGATATCTTCTTTGATCGTATATTATTTAGAAGTGAGTTATTTAGCTTCCAAATATTTCAAGATTTCCCAGGCCACTTTTATTCTTGATTTCTGATTTAATTCTATTTTGGTCAGGTAATATACTTTGCATTACTTGAATTTTTTAAAGTTTGTTGAGGCTTGTGTTATGATCTATCTTGGTAAATGTTTCAGGTACATTTGAAAAGAATGTGTATTTTTCTGTTGATAGGTGGCTTCTTGCATAAATGTCTGTTAGTTGGTTGTCAGCTTGGTTGTCAATTTAGTTGACAGTGCTATTAAAGTCATCTATATCCCAGTTGAATTTTTATCTACCTATTCTATCAATATTTAAGAGAGGGTATTAAAATCTGTGAATATAATTGTGAATTTGTCTGTTTCTTTTTTCAGTTCTTGATAGGTTGATCCTTTTATAATTTTCAAATAACCTTCTTTATCCCGGGTAACTTTTTTGCTCTGAAATATACTTTGACTGCCACTAACAGCACAGTCTACCTTCAAGTAATATAATAGTATATACCATTTAAGAACCTTGAATAGAATACTTCCATTTCCAGTCTTTTGGCTATTGTTTTTATACATTTTTACCTTTACTATAAACCCCACACTATAATGCTTTTTTTCTTTAAAGTAGATTATTTAAAAAACATTATTGATACTCTTCATTCCTTTGTATAGATTCAGATTTCCACCTGGTACCATTTTCTTTTGCCTGAAGGACTTCCTTTAACATTTCTTGTAGTCTGCACTACATCTACAGGTGATGAATTGTTTTAGCATTCTTTTACCTAAAAATTCTGCATGTTGCCTTCATTTTTGAAAGGTATTTTTCTGCAGGTAGCATTCTAATTTGAGTTTTTTTCCTTTCATTACTTTAAAGATATTGCTCTATTGTCTTATGGTTTGCATTGTTTCTAATGAGAACTCTGTGATATTTCTTGTTTTTTCCATTATACAAATTGTGATGATTTTCTCTGGATGCTTTATAATTTTTCTCCTTATCACTGTTTTTAAGCAATTTGACTATGGTGTGCCTTGGCATAGTGTTCCTTGTGTTTCTTGCGCTTGGAATCTATTGAGCTTCTTATATCTGTGGGTTTTCAGTTTTCATCAAATTTGGAAATTTTTTTTCATTATTTGTTCAAATGATTTTTGGTTCCCTCTCTCCTTTGGGAACATATAAAATATAGTTATAATAGTTATTTAATGTTCCTACTATTTCTATCAAGTGTGTCATTTCTGGGTCTATTTCTATTGATTGATTTTTTTTCTTCATTTTGGGTACTATTTTCCTGCTGTTTTTCTTGCCTGGAGATTTTTGATTAGATGCCAGACATTGTAAATTTTACTCATTGGTTATTTTTGAATTCTTATATATATTATTGAACCTTGTTCTGGAACACATTTAAATTACTTGGAAACAGTTTGATACTTTGAAATTTGCTGTTGGGCTTTGTTTTCTGGGCTCAGAGCTGAGTTTAGTCTGGGAATAATTTTCCCACTCTGAGTTAATACTTTTCTTAAGATTCAACTCAATTCCCCATAAATTTAGAGATTCCTCACTTTGGTTGGTTTAATAAGAACTATTCCTGGCCCTTTGTGAGCTCCCAGAATTGTTCCTTCTTATACTTTCCTTTGCCTTTGTCAGTTTTCTCAGTAAATGCACTAATTAGTACTCAGATGAAGAGCCAAGGGAGAACCTCTGCATATTTCTGGAACTCTCTCTCTCTCTCTCTGAGGTGCTCTCTTCCCTCTACTTCTTTGCTCTGAAGACTGCCTACTTTGGTCTCTTGGGCTCTGCCTAGGTTCCCATTCCAGCTCTGAGGCTTATAACTTGACAGTAACCTGGGTCAATGATAAGATTCATTTCATTTGTTTCCCTTTACTCAGGGATCACTGTCTTGTTATGCCTGATGTCCAATGTTAGAAAACTGTTTCACATGCTTTTTTCTAGTTTATTAGGTGTGTCAAGCGGGAAGGTAAATCTCGTCCCTGTTAACCTATCTTGGCTGGAAGTAGAAATCTCTAATTTCATCTGGTTTCCACAGCAATTGACATAAATGATCTATTCCTCTTTTTGTAGTACTTTTCTTAGTTGGCTTCTATGATGCCACACAATCTTAGCTTTCCTTTTATTTTCCAGACATTCTTTATGTGTCCTGTTCTGGCTACTGCTTTTCTACCTGAATTTAAATTTTGTAGTTTCCCGGGTCTCAATCTCCTGTCCTAGTTGCTCCTCCAACTATTCTTTATTTCTCCTTAGACTTCTTTAGTCAGGCATATCAGTCCATTTTTTTTCACCACTATCATCTCTTCTCTGCTCTGCTCTCCCTGATCCCACACAGCAGCCACATCAAGCAAATCAGTTCATGCACTCTTCTGAATAAGACCCTCTCATGCAACAGTTTTTTTTTTAAGTAGATTAAAAAAATTTTTTTTTAATTTAAGTATAGTTGATTTACAATGTTGTGTTAGTTTCAGGTATACAGCAAAGTGAATCAGTTCTACATATACATATATCTACTCTTTTTTAGATTCTTTTCCCGTATGGGTCATTACAGTTCTTAATCTGTTTGTGTCATGGACCCCTTCAGAAAACCGATGAAGTCTATGGAATCCTTCGTAGAAGAATTTATAACAATGTACCAAATAACACATCTCAAAGAAAGCCAATTATATTGAGATATAATATTCAAAATATTTAACAAAAAATTTGAAGCTCTGATATAGTTATGTGCTTCATTATTTGGCACATTAAATAACAAGATCTAATAGTGATGAATATAAAGATATTCTGGGGAATTCTCTGGTGGATTAGGGATCTGTGCTTCCACTTCAGGGAGGATGGGTTAGATCCTTGGTTGGGGAACTTAGATCCCACATACTGCATGGCATGGCCAAAAAAAAAAAAAAAAAAAAAAAAAGATATTCTAAGATATCTGTAATTACTATAATGTGATATAAATATTTCTGTGACTTTCATTGGTGACATCACAGGCCCTGGTAATACTAATGTACTCTGTTGTTTATATTCATAATTAAAGTAAATTAAATTTCTATCAAGTATAGGTAGAAAAACTAGTTGTGATTTTTTTTGCCCATTCAGGTTAATTCCTGTGAGTCATGAACCACTGGTTAAAAACCCCCAATGACTTTCTGTTAGAGTAAGAATAGAATCCAAAATTGTTTTTATGTCCTACAAGGTGCTATATGATCTGGTCCCTGAGTATCTCATACACTTCTCTGCCCAGCTCTCTCCTCCTTAGTCACTGTGGCTCCCAATTCCAGGCCCTTATGTTTGCTGATTCCCCTGTTCAAAATAATACCAGCTCTGTCCTGGTTACTGATTTTTTGCTTCTCAAGTCCAAATTCATCCTTTTTTCTGATAAACTTTTCTCTTTTACCAGTTGGTAAGACGTCAAGCTCCGTCAGTAGAGGCTGCTGGAAAGACATTGTAGGAGGGGATTATTCTTCCTGCTCTTACTGGTAGCTTACTGGGAAAGCTCCTGCAGGATGAACTTTTTTCTCTGCTGTTTTGCCTGCACAGTTTTTTCAGAGTTGGGTGCCTGTAGAGTGCAATTTTCTTCTGTGTTTGGCTATCAAGCGCTTTCTCCAGCTCTTGGCTTACCCATTAGAAGTGTAACCATGGGGCCCAGATAGCACAGGCTTATGTTTCAGCCGGGTCACTGATGTCTGCACCTCTTATACACAGAACTACACTTGACTCCTGCAGAAGGCAACCTCTCCAGCCCCTGGTTTCAGCAGTGCCCAGTAGCTTCTCCTGGCACCTAGTGGGTTCTGAAGCTCAGAACCTCCCTGTGGAAGGTCTCCCTTGGCACCCTGGAGGACAGATTTCAAGCAAGCTCCACCAGTGAGGTACCTGGGCATCTTCTCTGCTATCCAGTGAGCCAAAGCTGTGCCCTTTGCAGTAAGGCCTGTATCTCCTCTTCAGTTTCGGGTAATAATGAGTGCTCTTCCTTGGGTCTCTTTTTACCCCAAGGGTGGTGGTTGGTACTTTTTATTGCGACCTCTGCATTCTTTAGAGTTCTCTTAATTTCCACTAGCCAATTCCTATTACTCCAATTCCCTAATGATTCATTACACTAAACTTTCTCTGTTCAAATCATTGTGTGGTTTCTGTCTCCTGACTCAACCCAGACTAATATAACCTCCCATTAACTATTCTAAAATCCTGCTTCACATTTTTCATTACGTTATTCATTTTTTTTTTTTTGCGATACGCGGGCCTCTCACTGTTGTGGCCTCTCCTGTTGTGGAGCACAGGCTCCGGACACACAGGCTCAGCAACCATGGCTCACAGGCCTAGCCACTCCATGGCATGTGGGATCTTCCCGGACCGGGGCTGAACCTGTGTCCCCTGCATCAGCAGGCGGACTCTCAACCACTGCACCACCAAGGAAGCCCAATTCACAATTTTTGACACCCAATAAAAAATGGCCAGGCATGCAAAAAAGCTAGAAAATACAGCTAATAACAAGGAGAAAAATCAATTAATGGAGACTGCTCCAGAACTAACACAGATGTAAAATTTAGCAGACAAGGACATTAAAGAAATAAATAGCACTGGAAATGGTAAATACATGGGAAATTATATAATTTTTTCCTTATTTAAATCTCTTTAAAAATAATTGATGATTTAAGCAAAAAAAAAAAAAGAAAACAACAACAGTGAAAACAATGTAGCATGGGGCTTATAATACATGTATAAGTTTATAACACATGTATATTACTATTAGATAATTATAATAATAATAGCTTGAAGGCCAGCAATGGAGGAATGGAAGTATACTAATGTAAGTTTTTTTTACTATATGAGAGGTGATGTAATATCATTTGAAGGTAGATGGTGATAAGTTAAAGGTATATACTATAAACCCTAAACCCATCACTGAAATAACAAAGAGTTATAGCTAATAAACTTACAAAAGAAGGGCTTCCCTGGTGGTGCAGTGGTTGAGAGTCCGCCTGCCGATGCAGGGGACACGGGTTCGTGCCCTGGTCTGGGAGGATCCCACATGCCGCAGAGCAGCTGGGCCCGTGAGCCATGGCCGCTGAGCTTGCGCGTCCGGAGCCTGTGCTCTGCAACGGGAGAGGCCACAACAGTGAGAGGCCTGCATAATGCAAAAAAAAAAAAAAAAAAAAAAAAAAAACAACTTACAAAAGAGATGAAAAGGGATCATAAAAAGTACTCAGTTAATCCAAGTGAAGGGAGAACATGAGGAAAACAGGAGCAACAGCAGAAAAATAGCAAAGATGATCTATTTAAATTAATTCATATCAATAATCACATTAAATGTAAATGGTCTAAATACTCCAATTAAGTCAAGGATTGTCAGACTGAATACAAAGCCAAGAACCAACTGTATGCCACCTATAAGAAACACATTTTTTAAATAAAGACACAAATAGGTCTACATTAAAAGGATGGAAAAAGACATACCATGATAACTCTAAGTAAAAGAGAGCTGGGGTGGGCTATATGAGTATCAGAAAAAGAAGACTGAGGAGCAAAGGACATAACCAGAGTAGAGAAGTTTACTTCATAATGATAGAGGGATCAATTCATCAAGAGGACCTGACAATCCTGAATGTTTATGCCCATCATAACAGAGATCCAAAATACATGACACCAAAATGGATACAACTGCAAGGACAAATCCAATCTACAATAATAGTTGGAGAATTCAATATCCCTCTCTCAATAATTTATAGAACAAGTACACAGAGAATCTATAAGGATAAGGAAGACTTGAATAACACTATTAACCAACTCCACATAATTGATATTCGTAGAACACTTCACCCAACAACAGCAAATGCACATTATTTCCAAGCCTACATAGAATATTTACCAAGATAGACCATATTCTGTGTCATAAAGCAAGTCTTAATAAATTTTTAAAAATTCAAGTCATACAAAGTATGTTCTCTGACCACAAAATTGTTAAATTAGAATTCAATATAGAAACATCTCTGGAAAATCCCAAAATGCTTGGAAACCAAATAACACTTCTCAAGTAAATGACCTCAGATTCAACCTAAGAAAACAAAGAGGGAAGAGCAAGTTAAACTTAAAGTAAGCAGAAGAAAGGAAATAATAAAGATCCAAGCAGAAATCAATTATATATAAAGAAGGAAAATAAGCCATAGAGACATCAGTATAACAGAGAGTCCAAAGATAGACCCATACATATGTGGACAAACTGATTTTCTACAAATGTATAAAGGCAGTTCCATGCAGAAAAACAGTCTTTTCAACAAATATTTCTGGAACAACTGCAATGTGCAAACAAAATAAAACAACAACGAAACAAACTTCTCACCATACAAAACACCATGAACAGAAATTAACTCAAAATTTATCATAAACCTAAATGTAAAACTAAAACTATAATACTGCTGGAAGAAAACGTAGGGGAAAATATTTGTGATCTTGGATTTGGCAAAGATTTCTCAAGTAGAACAATAAAAGCTTGATTTATAAAAGAAAAAATGATAAATTGAACTTCTTCAAAATCAAAGACTTCTGTTCTTTGGAAGATCCTCGTAAGAGGATGGAAAGACAAGTCCCAGATGAGAAGAAATATTTTCCAATCAGTTATCTGATAAAATCCTTAAATCCAGAATGTAAAGATTATATAAAGAACTCTCAAAACTCAAAGACAAGAAAACAAATGACCAATCAAAAAATGGTATGAGCATAACATGTGAACAGACACTTTAACAGAGAAGAGATATGGATGGTCAATAAGCACATAAAAATGCTCAACATCATTAGTCATAGGGATAACTCAGATTAAAAGAAAAATAAGACACCACTACACATTTCTAAAATCAAAATTCCTGGATATATCAAGTATTGACAAGTATGTGGAGTAGCTGGAATTCTCATATATTATAGGAATGTAAAAGGAAAATAGTTTTGCACTTAATTAAAAAGTTAAACATACTCCTATCATAAGATTCACCCATTCCAATCCTAGGTATTTATCCAAGAGAAATAAAAGCTCATGTCCACAGAAAGACTTACACGTGAATGTTCAGAGCAGCCTTATGTATAATATTTAAAACCTGCAAACAAACCAAATAACTCAAGTGGGCATCAATACCAATAGCTCAAACTGTGGTATATCGATATAATGGAATACCATTCACCAACAAAAAAGGAAGGAACTACTAATACATTCCACAACATGCACGAGTCTCAAAACAATTATGCTTAGCGAAAGAAGCCAGACAGAACAGGATACATACCGTCCGATTCCATTTACATAAAGCTCTAGAAAATACACACTAGTCTATAGTGGCAGTAAACAAATCAGTGACTGTTAAGAGTCAGGGAAGAGACATTGGGAAGGTTGGGATGCAGTGATTACAAAAAGCATGTAAAAATTTTTGGGAGTGATTGGTTGACAAGCTTGACTGTGGTGATGGCTTCACAGGTATACATATATGCCCAAACGTTTCCAATTGTATACTTTAGTATGTGCAGTTTATTGTAAGTCAATGAAACCTCAGAAAAACTGTTAAGAAAAAGAAAGTCAAACAAAAGAAACATCGGTATACAGCAACCCAGCTGGCCATTCTTGAAGTTCTGCAGGAATCCCCAATGAGACTGAGACATTTTAATGAATCTTATGTAAATATAATGAAAATGTGGATTGAGGAGCAACTAACTGCATTGTAGGTACAAAGATTGCTTTTTCTTAACTTCAGCAAGATCTGATAATGGACATGTGTGAGTTTCTATAGATGATATTTATGTGTAACATACTCTGCCATAGAAGAGAGGTCTAAGTACTGCAATGCTTAGTGCTTCCTTTATTTTTCATATTGCCAAATACATAGACATTTTATTGAACTGATGAGTGGATAATACTTGGGGAATGAGTTTTTATTCTTTGCTTTTTGCTTTCCTCAGTCTCTTATTTACTTTTTTTTTTTTTTTTTTTTTTTTTTTTTTTTTTTTGCTGTATGCGGGCCTCTCACTGTTGTGGCCTCCCCCGTTGCGGAGCACAGGCTCCGGACGCGCAGGCTCCGGACGCGCAGGCTCAGCGGCCATGGCTCACGGGCCCAGCCGCTCCGCGGCATATGGGATCCTCCCAGACCGGGGCACGAACCCGTATCCCCTGCATCGGCAGGCGGACTCTCAACCACTTGCGCCACCAGGGAGGCCCTCTTATTTACTTTTATGTGGTAATTCTAAGCCTTGCTTATATAGAAACATTCTTATGAATGTTATGAAAAATTAGTAAAAAATGTAATTAGCTTTTTCATTTTAGTTTTTTTAAATAAAATTTTTATTTTAGAATAATTTTAGACTTATAAAAAAATTGCAAAGATAGTACAATATCCATGTACCCTGCACATGGTATACTCCAGGGTCAACATCTGAGATGTCTATAGTGCTTTTGTCACAACTAACAAAATAGTATAAAACTAATTATTAACTAGACTTCAAACTTTATTCAGATATCCTTAATTTTTATCTATTATCCTTTTTATGTTCTAGGATCCTCTCTAGAATATCATATTGCATTTAGTCATCATGTCTCCTTAGGCTCCTCTTGGCTGGGACAATTTTTTAGATAGTTCTTATTTTTGAGGTACTTGACAGATTTGAGGAATACCTGTCACATACTTGATAGAAGGTCCCTCAGTTTGGGTTTGTCTGATGTGCCTAGTTTTTAGGGGTAAGACATTCAGCCTATACTGATTCCCCTTCTCTCATTCAAACTTGAAGTTTGAATTGTATTTTGGGTCTTGCAGACCCTAGGACTTAATTACAGTGCCTTAAAAGAGAATGTTAAGAACACTGTTGTTGAGTGGGAATGCATTAGAAGAACTATCACTGCAAAAGTGAAAACACCCAGACACCCAGGCTCCTGGCCCATATCTCTCCCATTGATTCAATTACATTTCCTTGAGGTTACAAATATTATTTCCTAAAAGCAAACAGAGCTCAAACCTTATTGATGAAGCTATGTTACCAATTAGCTCAATGGTTTTCACAGTACTAGCAAACATTTCTTAAAACAAATTAAGGTATATGAAGTTTAATTTAAAAATATAAAAGGGCACATATAACACATCATACTCAAAGGAGAATGTGGGGAGAGAGAATGCTATAAAATCAAACAATTAGGAGATTGCAACTAGAAAAGGTCGAGAATGGTGTGCAGCCTCTTGTGACAGAATCAGAATCACAAGGTTTTCTGGTGCAGGTTTGTACTATTCTAGCCCTTCTCATCTTCAAAGAGGGGCTCACAGGCATTTTTATACACATATATTCTCATATTTCTTCACTTATTAGGCATTACACATGGTGCAGGTTTACTTATTTTGCGAAAGTTCATACTGTTGTCTGATACCTGAAAACTGACAATAAGTGATGACCATTTCTACATTTGTGCCTTAGTGTGCATTGATGTTCCCCAGATGGGAACGGCCTGAGCTTACCCATTTGTATCATCTTTATGCTGCCAGGCTCCTGGTCTAAACTACAAACATTTGAATAAAGTCTATATTATGTTACAATTTAATTTGTTATATCATGAATTAGGGTCTGAGTATATGAAATAAATTACAGAAATACCTAATACTTTAAAAGGGAAAAACTGCTCCAAAGGCCTATCAAATGAGCCTACAAGTACGATACACACTTAAAGGACTATAAAGTACACTACAAGAATACAACTTCACTACATCATATGTGTGACCTAAAACTGATATAAAAGCCATAGGGAAAAAAATAATTTCCAAACGAATCATTTCAGACTTAAAACAGAGAAGAGATTTTGGAAGCCAAGGCCTCTTAGAAAACTGATCAAAGAAATTAGAGCATATGCTTTGTCTTTCAGCAAGAATTACTGTAAAGATAAGGAAGGTAGTGCAATCCATTCCACTGTTTTCCTCAGATGCCTAGGTGTGATAGATTTTCAATGTCTTTGTTGCTATTATTTCTTCTAGAAAGTACCAATCTGAAAGGATTTCCTAGTATCTCCTCTCCTCCTTCACAGTTTATACAAAGCTAAAAGCCAAGCAATTAGTTATATGACCAAAGAAAGGTCAACAGGAAGATCTCTGCTTGACACTGCTGGCATTTTCAGATTACTTCACAATTCCATGCACAACCATAAATCATCAGGTAATTAGCTTGGATTTTGAAATGGAGGGTGCTTTAAAACATTCCTCCCAGAATTGCTAGGGCAGAGATAAGGGCCTGAGGAGACCAGCTAGCTTCTCACCATTGGTGGCCATGGGCCTTGAATAAGTGTGGGCAACAGGAAAAGAAAGGAGAACAATGCAGAGCTGTGAGCATTTGAGAGGGCCTGCATTTGACTGCTGGGTCAGTTAACAGGGGTAATATACTCTCTGGAGAAGCCTGGAAACACAGAGTTCTAGTGTCTCACAGAAAGTATGAGGTGGGAAACCTATGGGACCACAAGTTCCCACTGACTGCCTCCTAGAAGTTTGCCTCAGGTGGACTTGGGGCCCACTGATAACATTTGCTCCATGATGCAGTCCTATGGTCTTCAAACTCTTTTTTTTTAAGATGAAAAATCCTTTCATCAAATGAAAGCACATGTGGAAACTTGATATATGTAAATAAACCATACAGGTTAATGAGTAACTCCTCTATATGAATTGTCGATGGCGGGGGTGGGGGGAGGTGCAGCCCTACCTGCTCATCTACCTCACCTCTTCACGTTCTTTCACACCTCAAGAGGCTCCTGGAAAACCCTAGTACCCAATACTTCAAAAATACAGTCTGACAAACCTCTCACTACTCTTTAACAAATTTCCACATCTTTTAGCTACCAAATTTTAACTGATCATCTGCTATAAGAAAGTCTCTATGGTAGCTATATGGGAAATACAGGATTTTGGGTGTCTTAACTACATCATTATGATGTTGAAAGCCAATTGGCTTGGCATTCTTCTGGGTCAATATTGGTACCGAAGCTGAACAATATGGAATTACTGTCACATCACTATGCCTGTCTGAGAATGCTTTTTCTCTTTTGTAAAACGTGGTGACAAAAAGAAAAATTTCAGGCACTTAGAAGCTATATTTAATAAGGGACCCACTTCCTCACCAATCTCTTCCTTTCAACTTGCATGTGAATATGTATGCATGCTTAGGTTAAGACCCTTTAGAAAAGAAAACATACAAAATCTAAACTCTTTTCTGAGTTGAAGCCATGTATACTACCTAATTAGGAACTTGGAATAGTACACTATAGTACAATGTTTTCTTTTTATAGCCTAGAATCTCTTCATTCTCACTTCTAAATAACTTAACAAACAACTGAAGATAATAAAATTATTTTTAGTCACTTAATACCATTTTCCTTCTCTTTATTAACAAGCTACTATTTGTGGAGAAGTTTACAACAAAAAGTAAATGATGAAGTAAACAGTGACTTAAAAAACACCACAATAATTAGCTCATCTTTCTTCTAGGAGGCAATACTGTCTTACCTAGCTCAGAGTGCTGACCAATAAACAACACATTAAAGATGTCTTATTTGGTAAGAGTTAGGAAAATCAATATTTTATATAGGAGTTTTCCTTATTTGTGGGGGAGGACAAAGCTTAGGAATAATTTAAATTCACAGAAATCACTAAGATAAGTATCCATATCATGGGAAAATACCTTGCTGTATATTTTTTAGTTTTTTTCCTATGTTTTTTAAAGACTTTGAAATGTCCTGCTAAGTAATAATGATTTAAATTCATTTGTGGAAGAAAAATTTACTAGCTATATATACAATAGGGTCAAAATAAGCAGCTTAAGGGGACAAAACCAAGTCTATTACAGTCCTACATAGCAGCTTCAATTTGGGGTACAGTTAGAGTTTCTTTTCTAAGAAGGCAGTGTGGTTTTGTATAGAAAATAGTTTTTTTTTTTTAAATGCTGGTAAAGTATAGATAACATGAAATTTACCATTCTAGCCATTAAAACTATTTTTTATTGACATAAGTGACTTACAATATTATATTAGTTTCAGTTGTACAACATAGTGATTCAATATTTTTATAGATTATACTCCATATAAAGTTATTATAAAATATTGGCTGTATTTGCTGTGCTGTCATTCTAATCATTTTTTTTTTTTTTGCGGTACGCAGGCCTCTCACTGTTGTGGCCTCTCCCGCTGCGGAGCACAGGCTCCGGATGCATAGGCTCAGCGGCCATGGCTCACGGGCCCAGGCGCTCCGCGGCACGTGGGATCTTCCCAGACCGGGGCACGAACCCGTGTCCCCTGCATCGGCAGGCGGACTCTCAACCACTGCACCACCAGGGAAGCCCCATTCTAATCATTTTTAAGGGTAGGGTCCTCCTGGATCTGAGAGGTCAATTCCTTCTGTGTCACTATCCTTTTATGCTCAGGCTTAGATCATTCTTTTTTTGTGTGGTAAAATAACATAACATAAAATTTTAAAGCAATTTTAACATTTTTAAGTGTACTTTAGTGGTTTCAAGTATATTCACATTGTTGTGTAACCATCACCACTCTCCATCTCCAGAACTTTTTCTTCATCCTATACTGAAACTCTGTACCCTTTAAACCATAACTCCTGATTCTCCCTTCCCTTAGCCCCTGGTAACCTCTATTCTACTTTCTGTCTATGAATCTTACTATTCTAGGTATCTCATATAAGTGAAATCATACAATATTTGTCTTTTTGTGTCTGTCTTATTTCAGTTAGCATTGTCTTCTAGGGTCATCCATGTTGTAGCATGCATCAGAACTTACTTCCGTTTTAAGACAGTACTTTTCCATTGTATGTACATACCACATTTTGTTCATCCATTCATCTGTCAATGGACATTTGTCTTGTTTCTACCTTTCAGCTATTGTGAATGATGCTACTGTGAACATTGGTATACACATATCTGTTTGAGTCTCTCCTTTCAATTTTTTTGGTTACATGTCCAGAAGTGGAGTTGCTGGATCATATAAGTAAGTCTATAAGAGGCTAGTTTAAGAGCGATCTGGTTTCAAATTTAGCTTCAAACCCTAGCAGGTGTATAATCTTGAGGCAATATACCATGGTGGTTATATGAATGAGCTAGAGGGCTGACTGTCTGGGTCCAGGTTCTGACTTCATTGCTTCCTAGCTACTACTCAATCTCCGTGCTTCGGTTTGCACATCTGTAAAATAGGAGAATAAATGTACGAATCGCATTGGGTTCTTGTAAGGATTAGTTATTATTGTCCATTTGTTCCTTTATTACACCTAAAATAATGACTTATGAATGGCTTCAGGGGGTCTGTGAACCCCTCAATATTATATATAAATCTTTCTGTACCAGTGCACTTTTAAATTTTTCAGAAGAGTTACAGTGGTTTATTTTTCCCTTTCTTAGTCAGATTCTCAATGGGACCCTGATCTATCAAAGGGGGAGAAGCACTATCCTAAAAGAAGTTAGTGGCCTATAATTTAACACCAAGCCTTGTAAATGTGAGCTTGATTAAGCAAGCTTGTAAAATGTCCCATGATGCTTTGGGGATGAGGTATTCTCTGTGTTGCCTTTGTTCTCCTGGCTAAATTTCAGCCAAGGAAATCCCCTTGCAGCAATCCCCTTTCTGTTCCCAGCTATTATAGTATTGCTACAAATGGTTAAAAAAAAAAAAAAGAAAAGAAAAAGAAAAAATCTAAAAAATTCCCAATTCTATATATAAAGAGAAAGTAAGATATCTGACAGACACACCAAAACATGTGTGAGTGTGTGTGTGTGTATGTGTAATAATTAACCTAACTTCAGTTTTGGATAACCACTTCTTGGGCTTAATATAATAAGGTAACCCACAGCTTAATGTAGTATACCAATTTACTTATTAATTCTCCAAGTAGTATAAACATAATGTAAGGCGCCTCAGAGGAAGACAAACAATGCATCACATGAGAAAGAGAAGTGATGATAAAGAAAAGCCTATGAGGGCTGCAACAAAGCAGCTCAGTCTCTTCAAAGAATAAAGCTGTGATGGAAACCCATTTTCATAATTAGCAAAGGGTCTTTTTTTTTTTTTTTTTTTTTTGTCGTACGCGGGCCTCTCACTGTTGTGGCCTCTCCCGTTGCGGAGCACAGGCTCCGGACGCGCAGGCTCAGCGGCCATGGCTCACGGGCCCAGCCGCTCTGCGCGGCATGTGGGATCCTCCCCAACTGAGGCACGAACCCGTGTCCCCTGCATCGGCAGGCGGACTCTCAACCACTGCGCCACCAGGGAAGCCCACAAAGGGTCTTTTTAAAGGTACTCCATTAATGTGGTGTAGCTGAAGCTCCCTTAATAATAATTATTCCTTAGATTTGCATACTACTTTTAACATTTCAAAGAGCTTTTACAGGCTTTATCCTAAAGTCAGTGTGGGCTTCCTCTGCTTCCCCAGGGGCCTGCAGGTGTTCACTGCCATGACTCCTCATGGTAGGATAACCTGGAAGCCTGCTGCATTGGCATGCTGGGTCTAAACAAGTAGCAGAGTGGAACTCCACAGCTTGCAGTATAGATCTTTATCCACGAATCCTAAGTCCTCCTTTTTTTTTTTTTTTTTTTTTTTTTTGGCGATACGCGGGCCTCTCACCGTTGTGGCCTCTGCCGTTGCGGAGCACAGGCTCCGGACGCGCAGGCTCAGCGGCCATGGCTCACGGGCCCAGCCGCTCCGCGGCATGTGGGATCTTCCCGGACCGGGGCACGAACCCGCGTTCCCTGCATCGGCAGGCGGACTCTCAACCACTGCGCCACCAGGGAAGCCCCTAAGTCCTCCTCTTGAACAAGATTAGTGAAGCAAAACTAGATTGCAGCAAGCCTAAACTAAGAAGTCCAGAAAAGAGCACTTCAGGCCTTGGAACTATTCTGTATCACACTCATCCAGATACTATTCACCAAATATTTATTGGCTGTCTAATAGCGGCCAGGCATTGTTCTAACGCTGGGTATGCTGCAGTTAACCAATTAATGCCTTTGACAACAAAGAGTAGATATTCCAGTGGAGGAAGGGAGATAACAAAATAAACAAATACATATATAGTATGTTAGCTGATGAAAAGTGTTATGGTATGTTTAAGGGGCAGCCAATGTGGGGTAGAGTGGTAGGGTGTCAGGTTCCAGGAGGATCTTGGTGCTCAACTCCATAGAACCTTGTAGCTACTGTAAGGAATTTGGTTTTTACTTAGAGTAAGAAGTGAGTTAAGGAGCCATTGAAGGATTTGAAGCAGAAGCACGACATGATCCAATTTACATTTTAATAACGTCGTCTGGCTGCGGTGTTGAGAACAGATTGAAGTGGGCATGAGAGACAGCTATTGCAATAACCCAAGTGAGAACAAGAGTGGTATTTCCCTCATGCCCCTTTTCAATCAAAACCCACCCCCTGCCCCAGTAAACTATTGATCTGATTTTTTTTTATCACTACAGATTAGTTCTACTGGTTCTAGAGTTTCATATAAAAGGAAGACAATGAGGTAATGGAGAGGAGGGGCTGGGAGGATAACTGAAGGCTGGCTGTGGAGGGAGGCGGATGCAGCATTCACCAGTAAGAAATAATACATTTTATTGTTCCCTCTTTGTTGGTTAGTGGTTTACATGGTATTTTGAGCTATAAAAAAATCTGTTAACTGCTGTGGGTTAGGCCATGTCATGCCACAGAGTCTGAGAGTTCTTAGACAGATGAGCAGAAACAAGACCTGTTGAATGCCCTACCCTCCTTAGGTGGGGACCTCTTTAAAGACTTGGTTCTGCAGCCACCATCTGTGTAGTGGGTGTACAGGACTCTCATGGCACTAGAGTGTTCATTTACTTGCCTGTATTTTAACTCTCCTCTTCACCACAAGTCAATTATACACTGAAGCATATGTATTTCATGAGTTTACTACACTACTTGTCACCTCATTTGCTACCATTTACCCTCACTCCATAAAAGATCAGCAAAGTCTATTTAAAGCAGTTTCACACCCATACATCTCTACAATGTTGATTTAATTACCCCCTTTAAAAACTGGAAAACAATAACATAATTGGATTTTTAAAATATATACTTGGAATAATAGTTTACAAACATTTTGTAATCTTCTTTTTTCACTTATGATATAGATTTCATTTCAACCAGTAGGAAAAAAATATTTTTAGTTTATCATGTCACTAAGCAACTGTTTATTTTAAAAGTCTGAACAAGTTTTGATTGCCTGAAGTGATTAACATATTGGATGAAAAGACAATGGGTACAACATTTAACCTCTAAACAACTTCACAGCCTATTACAGTATTTTTTAAAAATCTTATGTATATCAATTATATCTCAATAAAACTAGAAAAACTGTAATTTGAGATGGTTAAGTGTAATCATTTTTCAGTACATTCAAGCCCTAAGTAACTAAACATCACCGTAAGTAAACACAGTTTGAGTGTATTCTATAAATAGAGCCCTGTCCTAGTTACTAAGTATAAAAAAATGAATAAAGTATGAGACATGCTTTTGAGGGAATCATCGTTTCTTCTTCACCAAAATGAACCAAATTGGCAAAGTGTCCACAATGAACATGGATTTTCATATCACTTGCTTATTTTATGAAAATAAGAAATATCATGAGCAACATGTGGCACTCTCATCATTTGAGATGGAAACAACAGTAAAAACTTATAAAATCTGATCTGCAAGTTGGTAATAGTAAATAATAGATTTTTCAATAAGCAGTGGGCACTCTGGCTGCCAGTATCCATTTCTGGTCACACAAAATCAGTGTTTAAAAAGAAAAGCCTGTAATTTTCTTAGAGAGAAAAACACAACCCATTTTCAGACAAGAACAAAGTAAAAAGTTCCATTAAGCCTTCTGAAGACTTTGAAGGTTATGATTTGAAAGAGTGTTCGGCCACTGAAAAAAGTATTCTGTGGCTTTTCATATCACCACCACTAACTACCCTCCCTGATGCAGTGCAATATGGTAAAGGGCCAACTCTGCATTGTGGCCATGAAGCATGTGCAACAGCTTGCAATGAGCAGGAAGTCAGTGTGAAGGCCCCAGGGCTGTTGAAGGAGGATGGTTCAAGGTCAAGGCAAACCACACTGTATGCTTCTCCACTTGAAGTGAAATTAAGTTAAAATGAGTACTCTGGGGTTGCCCAAAGAGGAAAAAATGGCCAGAGAAGAAAATCCCACGGGTGTATATGGAAGAGACAAAGGGTGGATGCGATTATAGTTGTGATAGTGGTAGGGGTGTGGAATTACTGGGGACGTGGAAAGTGCAGAACTGTTGGAATGGAGGTATATATGGGATGCTTGCTTGGATATGAGCCTCATATATATTTTTAACACTAAGTATAGCATCTTGTTCTTTCCTCCAAATCACTGCATCCATACCTTAAGGAGGGCTGTGAAATTAATAAATAATCTGCTACGGAGCCATACTTTCTTGTATTTAAAAATAATGCTGAACCAGGAATATGAAAATAATAAATGAATCTTCTCACTTACCTTCTCCAGTGCGGCTTGAACCACTGATTTGCTTTCTGTATCTAGGGCAGAAGTAGCCTCATCTAAGATCAGAATCTTCGGGTTTCGAACTAAAGCTCGAGCCATTGCGATTCTCTGTTTCTGTCCTCCACTCATTCGAGCTCCTTTTTCCCCTACCAAGGTATTAAATTTCTAATGAAAAATAGGAAAGAAAACAGAAACAGAAGGCAGCATGGTTAGATGATTAGAACAGGAAATGGCAATCACAGTTGTGTTTTAATGCCAGCTTAATCTCTACTTCAGCCTGGCTGGTATTGACTTATGATTTGTTCTTTGTAAAAACAAACAACTATTTTAAAAGAGTGTAGTGACGAGAAGCCCTAAGAAAAATTTGGCTAGGACTAAAAGACATGAGAACATAGGATAATCAAGGATTTTAAGGAAGATTAATAATAATCTGAACTGATTTTCAAAGTTTTAAAGACATTTTTAGAATGCACTGGTATCTTTAAAATAAACACTATCTGGACTCTGTTGAATTGATCTAATTGTTTTTCTTTCACCAATACTGTACTGCCTTGATTACTGTAGCTTTATAATAAGTCTGGGAAAGTTGGATAGTGTAGTCTTTTAACTTTGTTCTTCTTCAACACCATGTTGGCTATTCTTTGTCTTTTGCCTTTCCACATAAACTTGAGAATCAGTTTGTTGATATCCACAAAATAACTTGCTGGGATTTCTATTGAGATTGCATAGAATCTATAGATCAAGTTGGAAGAACTGACGTTTTGACAATATTGAGCCTTCCTTTCCATGAATATGGACTATCTCTCCATTTATTTAATTCTTTGATTTTATTTGTCAGAGTTTTGTAGTTTTCTTTATATAAATCATGTATGTATCTTGTTAGATTTATACCTAAGTATTTCATTTCTTGGAGTCCTAATATAAATGGTATTGTGTTTTTAATGTCCAATTCTACTTGTTCATTGTTGGTATATAGAAAAGTGACTTTTGTATATTGATCTTGTATCCTGCAGCCTTGATATAATTTCATTGTGTACTTTTTTGGTCTGTTTTCTTTTATCTAGCATAATATTTTTGAGATTCATCCATGTTGTGTGTATCAGTAATTCACTCCTATTTATTCACAATGTGCATCTATCTTGGGTTGCCAGATTTAGCAAAAACAAAAACACACCAAGAACCATGGAGCTCAGTTAATTTTGATTTTCAGGTAAACAATGGAATACTTTTTTAGTATATTTCATATAATACTTGGGATATACTTATACTAAAAATTATTGTTTATCTGAGATTCAAATTTTACTGAAAATTCTGTATTTCATCTGGCAACAACATATAAATCACAATTTGTTTATACAGTCAGCTGCTGATGAACATTTGGGTTATTTCCACTTTTTGAATATTATGAATAAAGCTGTTATGAACATTCATGTACATGACATTCTTGTAGTCATATTTTCATATCTTTCGGAAAAATATGTAGGAATAGAATGCTGAGTCATAAGTGTTATGTTTAACATTATAGTAAACTGTCAAATTTCTTTCTAAAACGATTGTACCAATTTCACTTTATTCAGAATGAAAGAGAGATCCAATTGCTTTATATCCTAACCAGAAGTTATCATTGTTATTCCTTTTAATTCTGGCCATTCTATTGAATGTGAAATTATCTCATTGTGGTTTTACTTAGGATTTCCCTGGTGACTAATAATGTTGAATATTTTTCATGTATATTTTCTCATTTGATTATTTTTTGGTGAAATGTCTGTTCAAGCTTTTTTCCAGTTTTTATTTTATTTTAGCTTTTGGTCTAATTACCATTTTGCAAAGTTCTTTATATATTCTGGGTGCATATCCTTTGTCAGGTCTGTGTATTGGATATTTTCTTTCACTCTGTGTCTTGCCTTTTTATTTTCTAAATGGTGTCTTTTAAAAGGTTTTAATTTCAATAAAGCCCAGTTTATCATTTTTTTAAATAGTAAGTGCTTTCCCAGAAATTTTTGCCTAGCTTAAGGTCACAAAGATTTTCTCCTAAGTTTTTATTTCTGAAGTTTTATGGCTTAAGTTTTTACATTTGGTCTAAGATTCATGGCAAATTATACGTGTATATAGTATGAGGTAAGGGCCACATTTCTTTTTATTTTCTTTTTCCCATATGGATATCCAATTTTTCCAACACCATTTGTTGAAAAGACTTTCCTTTCTCCCATTGATTTACATTGACCTTGTCAAAAATCAATTGACTAGGTATGTGTGAGTCTATTTCTAGACTCTCTATTGTGTTCTGCTGACCTACAAGTCCATTGTTATGTCATTACCACTGTCTTTTTTTTTTTTTTTTTTACCACTGTCTTAATTGCTTTCTTAAAATTAGCTATTGTAGGTCTTCCAGCTTTGTTGTTCTTTTATCAAAATTGTTTTGACTATTCTTGGTCCTTTAAATTTTCAAATAAATGTTGTAATCAGCATGTTGATTTCTGCACATGCAAGAAGACTGCTGGGATTTTGATTGAAATAGCATTAAATTTATAGATCGATCTGGGGAGAATCCATACCTTTAAAAATATTCAATCTCTAAATCAACGAATAAGGTACATCCTATTTATTTAGGTATTCTTTATTTTTTATTTTCTTAACATCTTTATTGGAGTATAATTGTTTTACAATGGTGTGTTAGTTTCTGCTTTATAACAAAGTGAATCAGTTATACATATACATATGTTCCCATATCTCTTCCCTCATGCGTCTCCCTCCCTCCCACCCTCCCTATCCCACCCCTCTAGGTGGTCACAAAGCACCCAGCTGATCTCCCTGTGCTATGCGGCTGCTTCCCACTAGCTATCTATTTTACGTTTGGTAGTGTATATATGTCTATGCCACTCTCTCACTTTGTCACAGCTTACCCTTCCCCCTCCCCATATCCTCAAGTCCATTCTCTAGTAGGTCTGCATCTTTATTCCCGTCTTGCCCCTAGGTTCTTCATGAGCATTTTTTTTTTTTGGTTCCATATATATGTGTTAGTATACGGGTGTATGGTATTTGTTTTTCTCTTTCTGACTTACTTCACTCTGTAGGACAGACTCTAGGTCCATCCACCTCCCTACAAATGACTCAATTTCGTTTCTTTTTATGGCTGAGTAATATTCCATTGTATATTATGTGCCACATCTTCTTTATCCATTCATCTGTCGATGGACACTTAGGTTGCTTCCACGTCCTGGCTATTGTAAATAGAGCTGCAATGAACATTTTGGTACATGACTCTTTTTGAATTATGGTTTTCTCAGGGTATATGCCCAGTAGTGGGATTGCTGGGTCGTATGGTAGTTCTATTTTTAGTTTTTTAAGGAACCTCCATACTGTTCTCCATAGTGTCTGTGCCAATTTACATTCCCACCAACAGTGAAAGAGGGTTCCTTTTTCTCCACACCGTCTGCAGCATTTAATGTTTGTAGATTTTTCTTCCTTTTCTTCCTTCTCCCTTTTTTTCTTGATGAGTCTGGCTAATGGCTTATCAATTTTGTTTATCTTCTCAAAGAACCAGATTTTATTTTTATTGATCTTTGCTATCATTTCCTTCATTTCTTTTTCATTTATTTCTGATCTGATCTTTATGATTTCTTTCCTTCTGCTAACTTTGGGGTTTTTTTGTTCTTCTTTCTCTCATTGCTTTAGGTGCAAGTTTAGGTTGTTTATTCGAGATGTTTCCTGTTTCTTAAGGTAGGATTGTATTGCTATAAACTTCCCTCTTAGAACTGCTTTTGCTGCATCCCCTAGGTTTTGGGTCGTCGTGTCTCCATTGTCATTTGTTTCTAGGTATTCTTTGATTTCCTCTTTGATTTCTTCAGTGATCACTTCGTTATTAAGTAGTGTATTGTTTAGCCTCCATGTGTTTGTATTTTTTACAGATTTTTTCCTGTAATTGATATCTAGTCTCATAGCATTGTGGTCAGAAAAGATACTTGATATGCTTTCAATTTTCTTAATTTTACCAAGGCTTGATTTGTGACCCAAGTTATGATCTATCCTGGAGAATGCTCCATGAGCACTTAAGAAGAGAGTGTATCCTGTTGTTTTTGGATGGAATGTCCTATAAATATCAATTAAGTCCATCTTGTTTAATGTATCATTTAAAGCTTGTGTTTCCTTATTTATTTTCATTTTGGATGATCTGTCCATTGGTGAAAGTGGAGTTGTTCAAGTCCCCTACTATGATTGTGTTACTGTCCATTTCCCCTTTTATGGCTGTTAACATTTCCCTTATATATTGAGGTACTCTTATGTTGGGTGCATAAATATTTACAATTGTTATGTCTTCTTCTTGGATTGATCCCTTGATCATTATGTAGTGTTCTTCTTTGTCTCTTGTAATAGTCTTTATTTTAAAGTCTATTTTGTCTGGTATGAGAGTTGCTACTCTAGCTTTCTTTTGGTTTCCATTTGCATGGAATATCTTTTTTCCATCCCCTCATATTCAGTCTGTATGTGTCCCTAGGTCTGAAGTGGGTCTCTTGTAGACAGCATATATACGGGTCTTGTTTTTGTATCCATTTAGCCAGTCTATGTCTTTTGGTGGGACCATTTAATCCATTTACATTTAAGGTAATTATCGATATGTATGTTGCTATGACCATTATCTTAATTGTTTGGGGTTTGTTACTGTACGTCTTTTCCTTCTCTTGTGTTTCCTGCCTAGAGAAGTTCCCTTAGCATTTGTTGTTAAGCTGGTTTGGTGGTGCTGAATTCTCTTAGCTTTTGCTTGTCTGTAAAGGTTTTAATTTCTCCGTTGAATCTGAATGAGATCCCTGCTGGCTAGAGTAATCTTGGTTGTAGGTTTTCCCTTTCATCACTTTAAATATGTCTTGCCAGTCCCTTCTGGCTTGCAGAGTTTCTGCTGAAAGAACAGCTGTTAACCTTATGGGGATTTTCTAGTATGTTATTTGTTGCTCTTCCCTTGCAGCTTTTAATATTTTTTCTTTGTATTTATTTTTTGATAGTTTGATTAATATGTGTCGGCGTGTTTCCCCTTGGATTTATCCTGTATAGGACTCTCTGTGCTTCCTGGACTTGACTATTTCCTTTCCCATATTAGGGAAGTTTTCAACTATAATCTCTTCAAATATTTTCTCAGTCCCTTTCTTTTTCTCTTCTTCTTCTGGGTCCCCTATAATTTGAATGTTGGTGCATTTAATGTTGTCCCAGAGGTCTCTGAGACTGTCCTCAGTTCTTTTCATTCTTTTCTCTTTATTCTGCTCTGCAGTAGTTATTGCCACTATTTTATCTTCCAGGTCACTTATCTGTTCTTCTGCCTCAGTCATTCTGCTATTGATCCCTTCTAGAGAATTTTTAATTTCATTTATTGTCTTGTTCATCACTGTTTGTTTGCTCTTTAGTTCTTCTAGGTCCTTGTTAAATGTTTCTTGTATTTTCTCTATTCTCTTTCCAAGATTTTGGATCATCTTTACTATTATTATTCTGAATTTTTTTTCAGGTAGACTGCCTATTTCCTCTTCATTTGTTACGTCTGGTGGGTTTCTGCCTTGCTCCTTCATCTGCGGTGGGTTTTTCTGTCTTCTCATTTTGCTTAACTTACTGTGTTTCGGGTCTCCTTTTCACAGGCTGCAGGTTCATAGTTCCCGTTGTTTTTGGTGTCTGTCCCCAGTGGCTAAGGTTGGTTCAGTGGGTTGTGTAGGCTTCCTGGTGGAGGGGACTAGTGCCTGTGTTCTGGTGGATGAGGCTGCATCTTGTCTTGCTGGTAGGCAGGTCCACGTCTGGTGGTGTGTTTTGAGGTGTCTGTGGCCTTATTATGATTTTAGGCAGCCTCTCTACTAATGGATGGGGTGTGTTCCTGTCTTGCTAGTTGTTTGGCATAGGGTGTCCTGCACTGTAGCTTGCTGGTCATTCAATGAAGCTGGGTCTTGGCATTGAGATGGAGATCTCTGGGAGATTTTTGCCATCTGATATTACATGGAGCTGGGAGGTCTCTTGTGGACCAGTGTCCTGAACTTGGCTCTTCCACCTCAGAGGCAGAGCCCTGATGCCTGGCTTGAGCACCAAGAGCCTTTCATCCACACAGCTCAGAATAAAAGGGAGAAAAAATAGAAAGAAAGAAGGAACGAAGATAAATTAAAATAAATTAAAGCAGAAAAAATAATTATTTTTATTTATTTTATTTATTTTTTTAATTTTTTTGCGGTATGCGGGCCTCTCACTGTTGTGGCCTCCCCCGTTGCGGAGCACAGGCTCCAGACGCGCAGGCTCCGGACGCGCAGGCTCAGCGGCCATGGCTCACAGGCCCAGCCGCTCCGCGGCATATGGGATCCTCCCAGACCGGGGCACGAACCCGTATCCCCTGCATCGGCAGGCGGACTCTCAACCACTTGCGCCACCAGGGAGGCCCGAAAATAATTATTAAGAAAAAAAATTTTAAGTAAAAAAACCCCCAAAGAACCGACAGACAGAACCCTAGGACCAATGGTCAAAGCAAAGCTGTACTGACAAAATCACACACAGAAGCATACACATACACACTTGAAAAAGGAGAAAAAGGGGAAAAAATATATATCTTTGCTCCCAAAGTCCACCTCCTCAATTTGGGATGATTCGTCATCTCTTCAGGTATTCCACAGATGCAGGGTACATCAAGTTGATTGTGGAGATTTAATCCGCTCTTCCTGAGACTACTGGGAGAGATTTCCCTTTCTCTTCTTTTTTCGCACAGCTCCCGGGGCTCAGCTTTGGATTTGGCCCCGCCTCTGCGTGTAGGTCGCCGGAGGGCGTCTGTTCCCGCTCAGACAGGACGGGGTTAAAGGAGCAGCTGATTCAGGGGCTCTGGCTCACTCAGGCCGGCGGAGGGAGGAGCAAGGAAGCGGGGCGAGCCTGCGGCGACAGAGGCCGGCGTGACGTTGCACCAGCTTGAGGCGCGCCGTGCGTTCTCCCGGGGAAGTTGTCCCTGGATCCCGGGACCCTGGCAGAGGCGGGCTGCACAGGCTCCCGGGAGGGGTGGTGTGGATAGTGACCTGTGCTCGCACACAGGCTTCTTGGTGGTGACAGCAGCAGCCTTAGCATCTGATGCCCGTCTCTGGGGTCCGCGCTGATAGCCGTGGCTTGCGCCTGTCTCTGGTGCTCCTTTAAACGGCGCTCTGAATCCCCTCCCCTCGCGCACCAGGAAACAAAGAGGCAAGAACAAGTTTCTTGCCTCTGCGGCAGCTCCAGACTCCTTCCCAGACTCCCTCCCGCTTGCTGTGGCGCACTAACCCCTTCAGGCTGTGTTCACGCCGCCAGTCCTCTCCCTGCGCTCTGACCGAAGCCCGAGCCCCAGCTCCCAGCCCCGCCCAACCCGGCGGGTGAGCAGACAAGCCTCTCAGGTTGGTGAGTGCTGGTCGGCGCCAATCCTCTCTGCGGGAATCTCTCCGCTTTGCCCTCCACACCCCTGTTGCTGCACTCTCCTCTGTGGCTCCAAAGCTTCCCCCCACCCACCCACAGTCTCCGCCAATGAAGTGGCTTCTAGTGTATGGAAACCTTTCCTCCTTCACAGCTCCCTCCCACACGTGCAGGTTCTGTCCCTATTCTTTTGTCTCTGTTTTTTCTTTTTTCTTTTGCCCTACCCAGGTACGTGGGGAGTTTCTTGCCTTTTGGGAGGTCTGAGGTCTTCTGCCAGCATTCAGTAGGTGTTCTGTAGGAGCTGTTCCACATGTAGCTGTATTTCTGATGTATTTGTGGAGAGGAAGTTGCTTTCCACGTCTTACTCTTCCGCCATCTTGAAGCTCCTCTCTATTTAGGTATCCTTTAATTTCTCTCAGCAATGTTCTACCTTTTGTACATAGAAGATTTACAGATCTTTCATTATTCTACTTTATATTTTTTGATGCTATTGTGAATGCCACTTTTAATTTTAATTTTATTTGTAGTTGTTGCTACTATTTAGAGATCTAGTTTATTTTGTTCATAGCTATAGGTCTTACTAACGTTATCTATCTACTTCTCTTTGAGTGAGTCTTGGTAGTTTGTGTCTTTCAAGGAATAGAACTTCATCTAAGTTAGCAAATTTATAGGCATATCTTTGTTCACAGTATTCCTGTATTAACCTTTTAATGTCTCTGGGATTAATAGTGATGTACCTTCTTTGATCCCCGATATTGGTAATTTCTCTTCTCTTTTTTTGTTTCTTCATCAGGCTTCCTACAGTTTTACTGATTTTATTGATCTTTTAAGGAAACAGCTTTTGGTTTCAATGACTGTTTCTAATGTTTTTCTGGTTTTGATTTCACTGATTTCTGCTCTAGTCTTTATTATTTCTCTTGTACTTGCTTTGGGTTTGATTTGCTCTTCTTACTCTAGTTTTTCAAGGTGGAAACTTAGTTTACAGATTTTAGATCTTTTTCTTTTCTAAAGTAAGCACATAATGCTGTAAGTTTCTATTAAAGCAGTGCTTTAACTGTACGTTGATGCTTGAACAATGTAGGTGTTAGGGGCACCAACTCCCGTGCAGTCAAAAACCAAGTATAACTTTACAGTCGGTCCTCTGTGTCCACATTCTTGAATTCAACCAGCTGTGGGTCGTGTAGTACTACAGTATGTATTTATTGAAAAAGGAATCCATGTATAAGTGAACACATACAGTTCAAACTCATGTTGTTCAAGGATCAACGGTATTCCACAAATACTGATATCTTGCATTTTCATTTTTATTTACTTCAAAATAGTTTTTTTTTTTTTGCGGTACGTGGGCCTCTCACTGTTGTGGCCTCTCCTGTTGCGGATCACAGGCTCCGGATGCGCAGGCTCAGCGGCTATGGCTCACGGGCCCAGCCGCTCCGCGGCATATGGGATCCTCCCGGACCGGGGCACGAACCCGTATCCCCTGCATCGGCAGGCGGACTCTCAACCACTGCGCCACCAGGGAGGCCCCAAAATAGTTTTAAATTTTACTTGAAACTTCCTCTTTGAGCCATAGGTTATGTAGAAGTAGGTTCTTTAATTTTCAAATATTTGTGGATTTTCCAGATATATTTCTGTTAACAATTTCTACATTTTAATTCTATTATGGCCCAAGAACGTACTTTACATGTTTCCTTTGAAATTATAAGTTTTTTCTTCCAATGGTAAAATCGATAGCTAGTGGGAAGCAGCCGCATAGCACAGGGAGATCAGCTCCGTGCTTTGTGTCCACCTAGACAGGTGGGAGAGAGATGCAAGAGGGAGGAGACATGGGGATATATGTATATGTACACTTGATTCACTTTGTTATAAAGCAGAAACTAACACACCATTGTAAAGCAATTATACTCCAATAAAGATGTTAAAAAAAAAAAGAATATTGCTTATCTCAGTGAACAGTCCATGTGCACTTGAGAGAAATGTTTTCTGCTGTTATTGGGTGGAGTGTTCTATAAATATCAGTTAGGTCTAATTGGTTGATAGTATTGTTCAGGTCATCTATATCCTTAGTGATTTTTTTGCCTGCTTGTTCTATCAAGTACTAAAGCCTTCAGCTAAAAATGTGGATTTGTCTCTTTCTCCTTTCAGATGTACCAGTTTTCTTTCATTTTGAAGTTTTTCTTAAGTGCGTAAACATTTAGTTTTTTTTTTTTTTTTTTGCCTGTGGATCATGGTTTCCTATTTCTTTGGACATCTAGGTATTGTAGAATATATATTGAATTCTGTGCATGAATGTTGAAGAGACTCTGAATTCTGTTTTCTTCTGAAGAAAATGTTGATTTTTATCCTCATAGGCAATTCAAATATTGACTGATCATCTTGAACTATGTAATCTTGGTTTTATGCTTTGTTAGGGTTAATCTATAGAAAGTCTCAAAACTTGGCAGGACCCAACATCCAAGTTCTATCTCCTTTAGGGATCTTGTCATGGCTTGGTTTTCAGATTTGTTAGAGCAGGTCTAGAGTCAGCCTTACTCTAAGGTGTGGTCTTTACCCCTAAGGTGTGACTATTTTTGGTGTCTCAGCTATATGCCTGAGTTATTAAAAATGGTGTTAATGTGACCTCTCCACTCTGGCTGGGTTGTGTTTTCAACATCTCCACTATACTGCTTGACTTCTACTATCTCTGCTCTACTCTCGGCTTTGTAGCAGCTGCTCTCTGGTAAGCCACGGGTCATCTTATCCTCAGAGAAGGATTCCCAAGGGATGCCTACATGGACTTCTGCCCCCTACCTCATGTCCACAGCTCTCTCATTTTGCCTCTCCAGTTGCTTAAGCTGCCCTGAAATTCTATCTCTGCCTTTTAGCTCAGTGGGACTGCCATGTTCTCTCTGGATTCCATTTTACAGAGATATGGTCAGAAATTTGTTCCCAGGAAGCATGCTGAAAATTCATGGACTTTCTTAATGAGTTTCCTTTCTCTCAGGAATCACAGTTTTGTGATACCTCTTATCCAGTGCTTGGCAACAATTGTCCTATGTCTCATATATTTTGGCCAGTTTTATGGCTGTTTATGGGAAAAGGCTAGCAAGTATCAGTTAATCCTAATATATTAATTCAAAAATTTGTGTATATCATAGAAGGAGTAATGGTATTTATTTCTGAGTATAGCTTTCCCTAAATTTTCACCTATACGAATTAACCACTTATGTAACTTTTATTTATTATTATGCTTATTCTATTTCCCTGGTTAACCATGGCTGTGGAATTTAGTTTCTATCATAATAACCCAGCATCTTTAATTTGTTCTTTGGATTATACGTTTAGAATTTACTATTAGATTTATAGCAAGGGACATCTTTGTGTAAATATTGGACTTTTAGTAAAAGCAAGTCATAACTTATAGGGAATGACTTAAGAGGCACCAGAAAACTTTCTAATTCCAGGTGGGAAACTGAAGATCGTTGGTGTTTTGAGGAAAGGAAGTCACTGCAAGTGTCAAAAGGTCAAAGAAAAGAAGTCTTTGTTTTCCCAAACCACACAGCAAAGAATGACCTCAAGCCTTTAATGTTTTCTGTCCTAATTATGACCCTAAATAATGGGGATACGTGGTAATGAATGGCAAACATAAGTTTTTATGAAATAAACAAAAGAGAACAAAATTATTATGACCTATGGAGTGTAGTTTGTAAAATATATCCATTGAAACAAACTTTTTTTGTTATGGTTGCCTTCTGGGATGTTGGCATTTTATTTGTGTTTTTAATTTCATTGAAACAAACTTTTTTTGTTATGGTTGCCTTCTGGGATGTTGGCATTTTATTTGTGTTTTTAATTTCAAATCTCATCCTTTCATATTTCACGAGGTGCTCCCCACAACAATTTCAGAGGATGCTGATGAACAAATACTTCGAGAAATAGAAATATTTTTAGAGCTCTCTATCAATTTTAAATAGCCATTAGGATCCTATATGTCCTAATACCCAAAATTATAGTTTACTGTATCTCTTTCCAACTATCATTTCACATGTCTTGTCCAATATTAGCTCCATGTACTTCTAAAGTCAATGGTATTTTTCCTTTGCCTTATCACAGAACCGATCTGAACACTGTGTGTGACATTCCCACACTTAGCCACAAGATGGCGTTGCAAACCAACATTTTTGCAGATACATGCTATCCCTCAGCTTGCACTGATGATTTTGTTTCATATTTCTTTGTTATATTTTAACATATCCGTTATTTTTTCCTTTTCCATTTGCAGTGAGAACAAGTAAGAACTAAACAGATTAAAAATTGGACCTTTCAAGGATGTATTTCTTCTTTTGGTTGTTACCATGCTCTCTCATTTTCAGATGTGTCACCTAGGACAATGCAAAAATTAATCACACTCCCCCTACTCTGTAGATGTTATTGTTATTTAACTTATTTTGGAATATTTCAGTGCTTTACACTTAAGCTAAGGATATAGGCTACATAGTGTACTTACCATGGGGAACTCCATTATAAAATCATAAGCATTTGCTTCCTTTGCTGCTTTCTCAGTGTCTTCATCAGTCACGCCATCTCGTCCATATCTAATATTGTTATTAATGGTGGTCCCAAACAAAACAGGCTCTTGGCTGACCACTCTAAAATGTTCTCGATAATGCTGCACATTTAAAGTTCTGATGTCGTTACCATCCACCGTGATCTGTGAATCCAAAGGAATGAATCACGTTGTGATGCCTTTCACTGCACTGGGTTAGAGTCCTTTTTACTACTGCAGAACATAAGCTGAGAAGCAGGTTATTTCAGGAAACAATGACTGACTATATTTTGATAAAATATTTATAGCATGTATAATGCCAATAGACTTTTTCTGGTAGTTGGGAATTAATAAAACCTTAAAAAAATGACTTAAAATTTGGCCAAACTACCTGAATCTTTACTCTACGATCCACAAATTAGGTATTATGAGGATATATACTCTAGGAGCCACAAATATTATCATGTAAACACAAGTAAAAAACTGCAGTTTTGTTATTTTAAGACTAATGTGACCTTTGCATTTTTTTTCTAGGAAACATCCTTCCTTCCCTTCAACAGCCCACTCCTCTGCAAAAGGTAAAAGTGCATTCTATTCAGTGCTATAAATAATATTAAATGAACATTGTCTTCTCCATAGATAGTACCATTACCTATTATCCCAACATATTCCAATGACAGAAGCCAAGGTTTGATAATTATAACTCTGGTATTTCACACCAACTGGTATTCTGTCTGGGCATGGATATTCTATGCAACTGCTTTATGTAAGGAATGCTAATCCAGTAATTTATTTATTCAATATTAGCATGGATACATGAGTCTAGTATACTCCAAATGAAGACTTGAGAAATCAAATTTAAGTTTTAGAAGAGTAGATTTTCTTTTAAAAATAACAGTTGAAAAACTGAATAGGAGCATTAAGAATTATGCTTCTGTGACTATCATAGTCTTGTTCTCTATGCTGTTTACAAGGGTGAGAAAGTTAAGTGCAACATATGGATGATAGAAAAAAATGAGACAGTATATTTTCTACAGATATGATTCTTTTGGGATGTTTTGAGAAACTGAAATTCTTGATAAGTTCTGCATAATACAAATTACTATTTTATTTTTCTCTATAGCATTTATTATCTTCTAACATATTATATAACTTACTTATTTTATTTATTGTCTGTCTCTACTATTAGAATGTAAACTTGATGAGGGAAGAGAGGTTTTTATGCTTTGTTCACCAATGTATTCCCAGCACCTAGAAGAATGTCTGGCACTTTGTAGGTTCTCAGTAAATATTTGTTGAATGAATGAATATGCAGGAAAGAAAACAATATGGTTTCTCTCCCAGTTTCACTGTTAAAAATTAAAAGTTGACACAGCTGTAAGCTTTCTGTAATAGGTGGAATTTCCAAATCTCATCGTGTGGACTGCGTGTGATCTTGCTAGTTGCACTTACAAAGCCATCATCAGGATCATATAACCTCTGCAGAAGTTGGACTGCTGTACTCTTCCCACTGCCATTGGGGCCAACCAAGGCTACTGTCTCTCCAGACTTAATTCTGAGATTCAGACCTTTCAGAATCTATTGGAAAGTATGGGGGGGAAATTCCATAAAACTAGGATAAGAATATGATTTACCTATCTTCAGAAATATAATGTATAATTATAAACAGGAAAAAATTCTTTGGCACTTAAAAACAAATTTAGATCTTATTACGTTTGTTTCATGTATGTGTATTATAACCTACAAAATTTTGGAGAAAAACGCTAAACATCTCTCTATATAAAGAGGATATCTAAATTGAGTACTTAAAGATTATTAACTAGCCATAGGAACCGTTTTTTCATATTTTCAACCGAAATAATTTATGTGAATTTCATGACTACCAAGTTAGTGAAAGTTATATCTTCTAACTTGCAACAATTGAATGAAATCTTGCCAGATATCCCTGTGGGCTATTTAAGGAAGTTCTTTCTTAGAATATATGTAACATTGTTGCAAAATAGACTCCAAACTAAAACAATTGGCAGACTTCTTAGCGACTCCCACGAATAGGATTTCACCACTAGAAAGCCTCTTTTTCTAGCGGTGGATCTCACAGGGACATTTCAACTTAGGGGGAGTACTTTTACAATTTTCTCAATAACTGGGGGTTGTTACCAGCATTTAGTGTCCCAGGGACCTGCAATATGACAGAAACCTCACAAAAAATTACCTTCCCAAAATGACAACAGTAATCCTGTTGAGAAACTCTCACCTATCTTTGCTTACATTTTCCCAAAACATGGGAATATCCCCTTGGATTCTTTCACTTTGATCTCCTCATTTGTAAAGAAAGAGACTCTGTAAACAAACCAAATGTAAAAGCTTCAAAGGGCCAAGCAAAGAAAAATCCTCTAAAGGAGGTGACAAATCAGGGACCCCCAGTGAGAGCACCTCCTCTCCCACCTGCACTTTTACTCTAGAATTCGCATCTGTTCTTTCTTTGGAAGAATCTGTGTTTTGTTTATTTAAAGTGGGTGGACTTTTGGGGCAGGTAATTATTTATTTTTCAAGTTAACAAAAAAGCCTATGTTTCAAATGTTCATTTAAAAAATACTTGTTTAAAACCCATACAATGAAACGACAAAATCGGTTCTTAAGTCTTCACGAAGCCAACCCAAATGTAGTTGCAAAATGGAATTAAAATGCTCTATTTATGTTAAGAAAAATGATAGAAGACAACACTATTCCAATAATGGTAATTAAGTAACAAAAATTTTAAAAATAAAGAGCTTTGAAAAAAAGAACAATCAAAGACTTAGAGAAAAATAAGGAAATAGGAGTAGGTACATATTTTTTTGATGCAAATTATGCAGGAGATATTTGGACACTTTAAAAGACATTGAAGGTTGATGGCATCAGTAATTTTACCAATTTCACTTAAAATCATGTCATCCTTTTTCTATAAAGCAGGTGTTTTATTAGGAAGTACTCTTTGCAATCTTTAACAGTAACTACCTTTTTAGATAAATACACTAATAAGATGAAAGGATGAAGACAATAGAAGAGACAGACACATTTTTACAAGAATTTGTCAAAGACTGAATGATAGAGGGAGAAGGATGCACTTTATGCTGAGTGTGTGTGTGCCTGTGTAAAAGTGAGAGAGAAAGAAACTGAGGCAAAAATGCTAGTGTAGTAAAAGTCCTAGGAAAGGGATAATGGAAAGACACAATATGTGCATAATTCCCCCAGGTTAGAAACTTTAGAAAGTTCAAATGAGTTATCTATGCTGAGTGGGAAAACATCCAGGGACCACCAGTATGTGGCAGCATCAATCCAAGACATTTTTGCTGTGCTCCCAAATCTAGAGTGAAGGAATTCCAGGAAGTCAAAAATGCTTTAGTCAGTTCAATATAGAGAAGAGGCTGCAAAATGTAACTAGCTCTTCTAGAGTTATTTGTCCATTACTAATCCTTCCTTCTTTCCTTCCTCTCTCTCTTCCTTCCTCCCTCTCTCTCTCTCTCTGTCTCTCTCTCCCCTCAAGTCTTTAAACAAAGTAGCCAAATCTTGGTCAAAGTGATCCTAAACAATCTCATATGAGGAGATCCTAGCCAGTGGAAGGTAATATTAGAAAACTGTACATTTTCATAATTAAATTTTACTTACTTTTTTTTTTTTTTTTCTTTTTGCGGTATGCGGGCCTCTCACTGTTGTGGCCTCTCCCGTTGCGGAGCACAGGCTCCGGATGCGCAGGCCCAGCGGCCATGGCTCACGGGGCCAGCCGCTCCGCGGCATATGGGATCCTCCCAGACCGGGGCACGAACCCGTATCCCCTGCATCGGCAGGCGGACTCTTAACCACTGCGCCACCAGGGAGGCCCAAATTTTACTTACTTTTATAGATGGTCTTGATGGATAACTGAAAGAAACATTTTTTGTTTTGTTTTGTTTTTTTGCTGTACGCGGGCCTCTCACTGTTGTGGCCTCTCCCGTTGCGGGGCACAGGCTCCGGACGCGCAGGCTCAGCGGCCATGGCTCACGGGCCCAGCCGCCCCTTGGCATGTGGGATCTTCCCGGACCGGGGCACGAACCCGTGTCCCCTGCATCGGCAGGCGCACTCTCAACCACTGCACCACCAGGGAAGCCCCTGAAAGAAACATTTTTAAATTCCACATTTCCTTCTATGCATTCCAATTTATAGCCTGTTGTTGAAAACTTATCTATAGCAGGTTTCTTGGAAAAACAAAGAGGACATTATAAATCTTAGAGAAACTAGGCTGACACTCTCTATGTCCTAAAAGTAGTTTAAAGATGGGTTTTTTTTTTTACAGTGTTCTCCTTTCTGCTTTCGAAGTACATTGAGTTAGATATGAAGGTTTCAATAAAATACAATCTCCTTGTTGAAGAGTTAAAATAATCTGTCTTGGGCTTCCCTGGTGGCACAGTGGTTGAGAGTCCGCCTGCCGATGCAGGGGACACGGGTTCGTGCCCCGGTCTGGGAGGATCCCACATGCCGCGGAGTGGCTGGGCCCGTGAGCCATGGCCGCTGAGCCTGCGCGTCCGGAGCCTGTGCTCCACAACGGGAGAGGCCACAACAGTGAGAGGCCCGCGTACTACCAAAAAAAAAAAAAAAAACTGTCTTTCCATAGCCAATTGGGCAACATGGATTTTGCCCATCTTTTTGTTTAAGTGAAATGAAAGTGCCTGTTTTTTGGTTTCCTTCTTGCAGTAATGATAGTTATCTTTCAAGGCTGTTAGGAGTCTTACCTTACCAATAATGTGGAAAATATTAAAGGTGGCTCCTCTAGCTATATATAGTGAAGGTTTCAAAGCTAGGGGCTGCTGCTCCAATGCAATAACTACTATGGATTACACTAATAAAAACCTACAGGAACAAAAAATAATATTTATCCTTTACAGTTATATAAGAGGGACAAGAGAATGAAGTGTATACTTGATTGAGACTCAGAGGTATATTAGAGAAATTAGGTAGGAAAGAATGGAAGATGCTGCCGAATATAAAGGAAATATTAGTTAATCCAAGTGCAGTTGGCCTTTTCCTAATGTTGAACGACTTCTAATTGTCCCCTAATCTTGTCGTTATTACCTGTTGGGAAGCTGAGCAGAAAAATCTGCTTACTGAGGAGTGCTGAACATACATGAACCTGGGTGGGTAAGGAGGTGAGCTGTACTTCCCTGCATGCTGGTTAACTCCTTAACTTTAAAGAAAAGGATATTATAGATTTCATTGTCTTAGAGATGCTGTACTATTTTTTCCCAAACTTTTCTGAATTCTTATATTAGTGGACACCTGTTCATTTTCAGACAGACACATCTCTGCCAAAAGTCAAATAAGCGAAGAACCCCACAAGCTAAGTGTTATTTTCCCTGTCTTATAGATGAGGAAGCTAAAGCTTAGCAAGTCATACACCTATAGTCACACATAAATTGAGGAGAAAAGATGTGCTAAAAATTCCTCATGCTCAAGTTTCATTTATCAGAAATAAATGAATAGCTTAAAGACTTAAAAATGAAAGTCTCAAGTTCAAAAGATGACTTTAGTTGACAGAAAAGAAATCTACATACAATGGGAAGGCCAAATGAGGACTAAAGTATACAGACAATATCAATTTAGTTCAGCAAGACAAATGGTTCTTAATCCTGAGCTGATCTGTTTATTATTGAAACTTGGGAGCATAACTGAAAAAATTACAATTTAATGTATAACCATTAAGAGTTTAAAAAACTCTAAATTGTGATATTGGACAGAGCTGTGTATAGTCTGTTTTTAACATTATTGTATGCTGAAAGGACAGAGGAAGAGCAGGAGATTCCAGTCTACAGAATATTTCCAGAAGAAAACATTTAGCAAGGTGAATGTAGAGCGCTCTCTTATCTCAGCAAGATGGAAAGGAAGCAGTCTCACTAGAGGCTGGTCTTTTTGACTTCTGGATTAAGACAACTCTATCTCCCAGTGGAGAATTCAATTATGATTCTTTAAAAAACATCATGCTTTTAGAAGACACTAACCATGCAGGATGAGTAAATCCTGCCAATATATAACTATAATTTAAAGGTGTATACAAATCATTTGAAGGAAACAAATATTTGTTTATTAAAAACACTCATCTTCAAACATTCAGTCATTCAAAGAGAAATATTTAATAAATTCTAGGTAAGAAAAGATTATCTAGGCCAGTTACCTTTGTTCTCGAATAAGACTTACAGCAAGAAGAGTTCCGATGGTATAATCAGGTTCTCCACTAAGAATCAAGGAGGTTCCATACCAAAAAGCAAGTCCATAGGTTCCATTCATAAAGAAGTACACAGCACCAAGAGAGAGTTTCGAAGCTATAGCTTTTTTCATGCCAACTTTCTTTGCATCTTTTAGATTCTGTGTGTACCTTAAAAAGACAAAACACAATATAATAGCCTTGGGGGAAAATAAAACCAAGCAGATATTATCATAATTAAAGGCACAGACCTTTGAATTTCTTTTTCCTGGGACCCAAAGGCTATGACTGTTCGGATTGATGACAAGACTTCTTCTGCTACAGCCCCAGCTTTGGAATAAGCATTTAATTCCTTACTGGACAATGAGATAACTATCTGTAATAAACAAAGACCACAATTAACCAAAGAATAACCTGGGATGGACAAATATCATATGATATCACGTATATGTGGAATCTAAAAAAAGGCAACAAATGAACTTATCTACAAAACAGAAATAGAGTTACAGATAAAAAATAAACTTATGGTTACCAAGGGGGAAGGGGAGGGGAGGGATAAATTGGAAGATTGGGAATGACACATACACACTACTATATATAAAATAGATAACTAATGAGGACCTGCTGTATAGCACAGGGAACACTACTCGATACTCTGTACTGGCCTATATGGGAAAAGAAGCTAAAAAAGAGTGGATATATGTATATGTATAACAGATTCACGTTGCTTTACACATGAAACTAACACAACATTGTAAATTATACCCCAGTAAAAATTAAAGTGTGATTGATTATCAGAAAAAAAAAAAGAATAACCTGGGGTAGTAACAAGGTGCAGAGAATTCAATTCAGGTAGAATCTAGAATAACAAAATTTTACTATTGAAAAGGTACTTATCACTTATTCTAACCCCATCAGTTTGCAAATGAGGAAACCAATGGTCACAGATATTGACTTTTTAAAGTCTCACCGCAGTGAACAAGCTTAGCTTAATGTAACCTAGAGTCTAAATCTCTATTTTTCCTTCTAATAGAGCTTCACTGTTTTTTCTCTGTGCTTTTAAGAGCTTAGAAAATGAGTATCTATATTAATACAATTTGGAAAAATTTGATTTGGAGAAGGATATTAGGGACACAGTTCTTCTTATGTGCACCCTGGAAATCAGTGTGCCTGATGTGACTTGATTTGATTTGTTATTATGTAAAAAACAAGACTTCCAGAGAGTATGAGTCACAGAGTTGTGGCAGGAAGAGGAATATGACTCCTGAAACTAATACTACATAATGCAGCCTGCCTAGTAAACGCTGTATCACCACATAGTAAAATGTGAGATTTGAGCGGGGGGGGAGATAGAGTGAGAGAGGAGACTATCATTCTTGGTGATATTAGTCAGGTTTACCAGATTTATCATAAATTTTGATCATAATGTGCTTTTCTTTATTATACACCCCACTTACTATTCCTTTAATTGGTAAAGGATTTAATTTAGTAATTAGCATAAGAGTTCAATGAAAGGAAGAAAGGAAATTGTCTTCAGAGTTGTGAGTCTATAACTACAGCTTGCTCATATAACAAATCTATCCATTTTCAAAATACATTCCACATAAGTGGAACTAATTTTATGTAAGACATGCATAGATGTTTGTTAAAGCAGAAGGTAATATAAACTGAGTAATACTCATTATTTACTGAATTCACTTAATAAAGACAGCTATCACTGGAGGGGAAGCTGCACATAGCAAAAAACCTTGTACATAGCCAGTATTCAATATGTATTTGCCCAATTAAATTGAATTGAAGGATGCTAGAAACCATCCAGCCTGGCTTCTTTAGTCATTTAGATAATTTTGACTTTACTTGCATCCTACTTGCAATTAGTTAACAACAGTAGCAGACCTTAGTTTCCCCACTGCTGTTCTTTTAAAACTCATTGTCGGGCCTCCCTGGTGGCGCAAGTGGTTGAGAGTCCGCCTGCCGATGCAGGGGATACGGGTTCGTGCCCCGGTCTGGGAGGATCCCATATGCCGCGGAGCGGCTGGGCCCGTGAGCCATGGCCGCTGAGCCTGCGCGTCCAGAGCCTGTGCTCCGCAACGGGGGAGGCCACAACAGTGAGAGGCCCGCATACCGAAAAAAAAAAAAAAAAAAAAAAAAAACTCATTGTCTACTTCACTTCTTGGGCAGTTAAGGCTCTGATTTTAGTAACATACTGTGGGTAATCTTCCTACTGAGGGGGTCCTCATTTCAAATAAGCTGGGGATGAAGATTTTGACAAGGGTTACAAGGTCAACACTAGAAGCCACACTAAATAAAGATCTGCTGTCTATACACCCAAGTCTATTTTGAAGGAATTATTCAAACAGAATATTTTTATTGCTGAAAATTCTTGTTTGGTTGAATTTGTATGTTGCTAGCAAATAAACTCAGTGAATTTTATGGCTTTGACTTCCATAAAGAACAACTGGCTTTGAAAAATTTTAAACTCCAAAAAAACCCTGAAACAAAACAAAACTCCATCTCTTAAGAATGCACTGTGCCTCCAATCTAGAAAATGGGTATACACATTGGTAGAACTATATTGGCAGAGATATATATATTTTGCCTTGCACAAAGAGCATTGGTTTCAAAACCAGGCTGTAAATAGATTAATATCTTGTAAAGAGATTAAGATTAATACAGTATAACAGGGCTAAAAATATAATTTAAATGTAAATACAAAGTTTGTTTTAAAAAATTGAAACAGATTTACATACTACATAAAAATATACATTAGCACACATTTTAAATGTTAATTCAGAGCCTTATAAAAATATAAACTTGAAATGGCTGACATAAAATAGTCACCTAATAGCTCAGGTGTTTACTGTTTTAGGATTTTCTCATTCTGTTCTAGTGAAATGAATTGAAACACATTTTTCTGGGAATTTAGACAACACAAGGCTTTCCCAGCATTCAATGTATAACAGCAAAAAGCATAAACCGCATAAAGTATAACAGCATAAAGCTTTATCCATGCTATTATTTGAAACTGCATTAGGTTCTAAATGAAGTGGAATGTTTTAGAATGTTAGTAAGGTATTAAAACCAAACCTCATTGTAGCCAAATAACTTGAAGATAGAAAGGTAGTTAATATTCCTTCCTATTTTGGGACACAGAAAAAAAAATAGAAATGCCTTCTTTTTTATACAAACTCAATAAAATATCTAGTTCACATTCCTGCTTCCAGTTAACACTACATTAGTCATCTTGCCTACCCTAGAAAACATGGCTGTTGAAGCAATTATAAGAGGTGATGTGGACAGAGTCACCAGGGTGAGTTTCCAGCCCTTCACCAAACCAATCGCCAGGCCAACAGAGAATGTAGACATGTTTTGAAACAACAGAGCAATCTTGTCTCCAATATCATCATTGATTTTGTTGATGTCACTGAAACAAGAAAATAAATGCAGTTAAGTCATTTATACATCATATATGAGAACAAAGTTGATAAAATGCACATCCATCCTCTTACTCAGTCATGCGAGTATTAAGTTCACCGATGTCACAACTGTCAAACCAGCTGATGTCCTGAGACAAAATTGAATGAAAAAACTGTTTTCGTTCTCTTGGTCTGTCGAGCTGCAGTTATAACCCCAAAGGAAATCTGTATGTAGCCAAAAACCAAGGCAGTAACTCCTATTCCAACATAATACAGGATCAACCTGGAAAAAAAATTATTGTAAATTTTAGTGAGACTGAAGCACAACATTTTTCCCTTGTTACCAAAAGAATGAAATCTGTCATAATATTTGATTAAGAGAATTTGGGCTAAAGCCTATAAGATAACTAAAAATAAACCACCATGAGAAAGACTGAAGTATGCTGATGTAGGAATCTAGGTTACCCTTGTAGGACGTTTAGAGTATGTCTCTCTTATATTATTAGCAAAGATTAGCATTTCAAAACATATTCGCTACTTATAGTTTCTGTCCATATTTTTAATACTTTCATTTGAAAATGTTACATTGATGTAATTATGATAGCTGTATGTGGAAAAGGAGGGTAAAGAAATGATAGTAGTCAAAAGCATTTTATCAAACTCTTTAAATACATATACTTAAAATCCAAAATTCAACTTAAGGAATTTACCCTAAGGAAATATGTACAAAGATTAATCTAAATGATTGTTCATTATAGCATTAATTATAATACATAAAATTGAAAACATTCTAAATAGCTACCAGTAGGAGACCAGATAAGAAATGTAGTCATTTCATACCAAAATCTATGGGATGCAGCAAATGCGATACTAAGGGGTACTAAGGGGAAGTAGGCCTACAAACAAGAAAAATCTCAAATAAACAATCTAGCTTAACACCTAAAGGAAAAAGAAAACAAATGAAGCCCAAAGTCAGTAGAAGGAAGGAAATAATAAAAATCAGAGCAGAAATAAATGAAATAGAGACTAAAAAGACAAAAGATCAATGAAACTAAGAGCTGGTTCTTTGAAAAGATAAACAAAATTGACAGACCTTTATCTAGACTCACTAAGAAAAAAGAGAAGGCTCAGATAAACAAAATCAGAAACAAAAGAGGAGAAATCACAAGATACCACAGAAATACAAAGGATTATAAGAGAATATAACGAACAGCTATTTGCCAACAAATTGGACAACCTAGAAGAAATGGATAAATTCTTAGAATCAGACAACCTTTCAAATAAACAAATGGGACTACACCAAACTAAAAAGTTTTGCACAACAAAGGAAATTATCAACAAAATGAAAAGATGTCCTACTGAATGGAGGAAGAATCTGCAAGTCATATATCCAATAAAGGGTTAACATCCAAAATATATAAAGAATTCATAAAAATCAACAGCAAAAAAAACAAACAACCCAACTAAAAAATAGGCAGAGGATCTGAGTAGACATTTTTCCAGAGAATGCCAGAGATGGCCAAGAGACACATGAAAAGATGTTCAACATCACTAATCATCAGGGAAATGTAAATCAAAACCACAATGAGATATCACCTCACTTCCATCAGAATGGCTATTATACAAAGACTAGAAATAACAAGTGTTGGCGAGGATGTGGAGAAAAGGGAACCCTTGTGCACTGCTGGTGGGAATTTAAATTGGTGAAACCACTATGGAAAACAGTATGGAGATTCCTCAAAAAATTAAGAATAGAACTATCATATGATCCAGCTATTCCAATCTGGGTATTTATCTGAAGAAGTCAAAACCACTAATTTGAAAAGACATGCACCTCTACATTCATTACAGCATTATTTACAATAGCCAAGATATGAAAACAATCTAAGTGCCCACCAATGGATGAATGGCTAAAGAAGATGTGGTACACACACACACACACACACACACACACACACACACACACATACACAGTGGAATACTACTCAGCCATAAAAAAAGTCTTTCCATCTGCAGCAACATGGATGGACCTTGAGAATATTGTGCTAAGTGAAATAAGTCAGATGGAGATAGACAAATACTGCATGATTTCACTCATATGTGGAATATTTTTAAAAAGCAAAATAAATGAACAAACAAAGCAAAACAAAAAGCTAACACATAGATACAGAGAACAGAGTAGTGATTACCAGAGGGGAAGGGAATGGGAAGAGTGTGAAATGGGTGAAGGGGGTCAACTGTGTGGTGATGAATGGAAACTAAACTTTTGGTGGTGAGTATGCTGTAGTATATACAGAAGTTGAATTATAATGTTTCATTATAATTATAATGAAACATGTTATAAACCAATGTTACTTCAGTTAAAAAGAAAAAGAAATGTAATCATTTAATAAACCTGTACTGGGTGCCCACTAGTATGAAGTTCTAGAAATAAATACAGTCAAGAGCAAGATAAGAAGTCCCTATCATGAAGAGTTTACATTCCTGTGGGAAGAGACAGACAACACACAAAGAAAAAGAATTTCAGGTTGTTCTATGAGGAAAGTAAACAGGGTGATAGGTCATGGAATAACTGGTGGGTAAAGGTGAGTTGGGAGAGATAATGAAGATAAAAAGAATGATTAAGAAAAATTTCTTTGAGGAAATGATATTATGGCTGGGATCCAAAAGGAGAAATGGAGCCAGCCATAAAAAAGCAAGAAGAAGAGCATTCCAGAGACAGATAACAGCAAGTAATAAGGTCAGAGGCAGGAAAGAGCTTAGCATGTTCCCAGAAGAAAAGAAGTCCAAAGAGTTATGAAATCATGAGGCTGGAGAATTTGGCATATCATAGGACTCTTAGCTATGGTGCATTGTACAGGTTTTCTTCCAAGAGAAACAGAAGACCATTTAAGCGTAGAATTTTCTTATCTATTCAACTTCTAAAAATATCAGTCTGGGTCCTCAGCGGAGAATGGATGGAGGTTACAACAAAACAAAACAGACAGTTTACTTAAGAGGTTATTGCAGTGGTCAAGGTGAGAAGGATGGAGGCTTGGATGTGGATGGTAGAAGCTGATTGCAAAGAAGTAGACAGATTCTAGATATATTTTGGAAATACAACAACAAACAAGAATTGCCAATGTAATGGATGTGAGGAATGCAGGAAGGGAAGAAAGTAAGGATAACTCCTTAGATTTTGTTTTCAGCAACTAAGTGAATGGGGTGCCATTTACAGATGTGGGAGACTGAGACAGGGACAGATTTGCAGGAGATATCAAGTGTTTTAATTTAGACATAAGTCTGACATGCATATTAAACATCAAAGTGGATATCAAGTAAGAAGTTGAAAATGAGAGACTGAAGTGCTAGAGAGGGGTATAGGCTGGAGATGGAAATTTGAAAGTCACCAGCTTATAGGTGGCAATTAAAACAAAGTATTGGCTGAGATCATCCACAGAGACACAGAATAAAGTATAGATAAAAAAGAGGACAAAGGACTGAGCTCAGGGACTCTCCAAACATGGTAGAGTTTAAGATGAAGGCCAAGAGCCAGTAAAGAAAGCTGAGAAGTGGCCAATGAGGTAGTTGGAAATCCAGGAGAGTAAAGTACCAAGAAAAGCACAGAGGACCATACACTTGAGTCTCATTATTCCCAGATTCTGTGTTGGCAAATGTGCCTGCTCAATGAAATTTATTTGTAATCCAAAAATCAATTTTTGTTGCTTTCATTGTTATTTATGGACATGTGTAGAGTGGCAAAAATTTTGAGTCACCCAACACAGGTACTCCCAGCTCAGGCTGAACAAGGCAACACTCTGCTTTTTTGTTTGTGCCCTCATACTGTAAACTAGTGTCATTTTTGTGATCTAGGTAGTGGCAAGTTTTTCTAATTTTTGTGCCTTTTGTTGATGTTTTCACTGTTTAAAATGACTCTCAAGAAGCATGCTGAAGTGCTGTCTAGTGTTCCTAAGTCCAAGGAAGCTGTGATGTGCCCTATGGCACATGAAAATACATGTGTTAGTTAAGCGTCATTCAGACATGAGTTATAGTGCTGTTGACCGTGAGTTCAGTGATAATCGATTGATGAAAATGTTGTGACTGGAGGTTCACAGAAACCAGGAACCAATGGTTCAGTATTTGCTCATTCAGTTTTCATGATGACTTTAATAGAACATAATTATTACAATAACGATAATTGACTGTTTTCTAATAAGAGGGAATGTTCAAGGGCAACATAGAACACTATAGGTTTAATAGAAATCTTATTGAACTCTTTTTTAATGTTGTGGGGAAAATGTTTGCAATATTGTAAGAGAAAACTGGGTTAAAAGATCAAATGCAAAGGAGAAAATAAAGACTTGTACACCGAAAACTACAAAATATTGTTGGCAGAAATGAAAGAAGATCTGAATAAATGAATTGGAAGACTCAGTGTTGTTAAGATGACAATCTTCCCAAATTAACCTATAGATTCAATTAATCCTTGTCAAAATCCCAGCAGGCTATTTTGCAGAATTTGAAGAGTAATCCCAAAATATGTGTAGAAATATATGTGGAAATGAAATGTCTAAAAAGAAGATTAAAGTTGGGGGACTTTCATTTCCTGATTTTTTAAAATTTATTTATTTATTTATTTAAACTCTAAAACTGTAGTACTAAAGGCAGTGTGATACCAGCATAAGGATAGACTGTCAATAAATGGAACAAAAATGAGAGAACAGAAGCTAGCCCTTACATTTATGGGCATTTGATTTTTAGCAAAGGTGCCAAGGCAATTCAATGTAGAAAAATAGTTTTTTCAAGAAACAGTCTTGGGACAGTTGAGAAAAAGAAGTGCAAAGAAGAAGTGAGGCCCTTACCTCACAACAGTCACAAAAATGAACTCAAAATGGATCATAGACCTAAGTGTCTGAGCTAAAATGTTGAAATTTCTAGAAGAAAATGTAGAAGAGAATCTTCACGATCCTATGCAAAGAATTCTTAAATCCAAAAGGAAAATCCATAAAAGAAAAACCTGGTAAACTGTACCTAATCAAAATTTAAAACTTTTCTGTTTCAAAAGAAATCTTTAGGAAAATGAAAAGACTAGCCACACATTAGGAGAAAATATATGACAATCATATACCTGACAAAGAACTTGTATCTAGAATTTACAAAGAACTTTCAGGATTCAACATTAAGACAAGCAACACAATAAAATAGGCAAAATATCTGAATATGCGCTTCACCAAAGAAATATATGAATGCTTAAAAAGTTAATAAAAAATGCTTATTAGGGAAATGCAAATTAAAGTCACAATATGATACCATGTCATACCTACACAATGGCTATAATAAAAAAGACAGTAACAAGTGTTGGTGAAGATGTGGAGAAACTGGAACACTTACACATTGTGGTGGGAAAGTAAAATGATATATCCACTTTGGAAAACAGTTTGGCAGTTTCTTAAAAAGATAAACATAAACTTACCATATGACCCAGCAATTCTACTCCTAGGTATCTACCCAAGAAAAATAAAAACATATGTCCACACAAAGATTTATATATCAGTGTTCATAGATTCGTTATTTATTAATTTTTATTTTTGCGGTACACGGGCCTCTCACTGCCGTGGCCTCTCCCGTTGCGGAGCACAGGCTCCGGACGCGCAGGCCCAGCGGCCATGGCTCACGGGCCCAGCCGCTCCACATCACGCGGGATCCTCCCGGACCGGGGCATGAACCCGCATCCCCCACATCGGCAGGCAGACTCCCAACCACTGCGCCACCAGGGAAGCCCCGTTATTTTTAAATAGCAAAAAATTGGAAACACTCCAGAAGTCCATTATTTGGTGAACAGATAAACAAAACATGATATATCCTTGCAATGGATTACTATTAAGCAATAAAAAGGAATAAACTACTGATACACATCATAACATGGATGAACCTCGAAATCATTACACTTAATAAAAGAAGCTAGGTGCAAAACCCTACATGTATGTTTCCAAGCACATGTAATGTCTGAAAAATGCAAATCTTTAAAGATAGCAGATAAGAAGTTGCTTGGGGCTGGGGGTGGAAATGGGGATTGATTGCAAAGGAGGAATCTTATTTTCAGAATAATTGTCTGATAAGTAAGACAAAGACACAGACAATATTAAAACATTAAAATTACATAAAACCATGAGTCATTGTCTTTGGAAAGTAGGTAAAATAAAAATTTTCAGTTCTTGATTATTATAGATGTAAGAGATATTATCTTATCCCCACCAAAATAGTTATATAAAACAAGGTTTCCCAGAAATGTGTTCATCAAAACATTAGCTCAGCAGGATGTTTAGTTTCCATAGTCAAACAGGTTTGGAAAACTTTGATTAAATTGAGCCTTAAGTATGCTTATCTGTCCTAAGTGTATCCAAGGAGGCTGTCATATACAGTGTTTTCTGAACCATTTTGACTACGGAACCCTTCTTCACCATATACCTGAAATATTTCCAAAACAGTACACTGGTTTGAGAAACAATAACATAACAAACACAACATTATAAATGTTAAGAATGTTTCCTTACAAGTTTAGTAATCTCTTAATAACCATACATAGATTACATAGACATATCTTATTCTCCCTTTTATTACCTGTTTTTAAGATAGATGCCCCTATTTTTAGAAGTTCCAAACTTTTTTGTAAGAAACTCATACTTAATGATTGTAACATCAGAACCCTGCTTTAATATTGTAAGACTAGAATTCAGTAGAAGGCAGTTCCTGGATCCTAATCAGGAATTTTTAAAAGATGCAACATAAATAAACTTTATGTAAAAAGTGCTAAAAAATAGAAACTTTCCCTCAAAGAAAGTTGAGACTACAGCAAAGCACAACTTGAGGCAGCATTATTCACACTGTAGTCCAGAGCAGCACTGTCCAATAGAATGTTCTGTGATGAAGAAAATATTCCATATTTGTGCTGTACAATATGGCAGCCAGCCATATGTGACTTGAGCACTTGGCAAGTGACTGAGAATGAGAAACTAAATTTTAAATTTTATCTAATTTTAATTAATTGAAGATTAAGTAGTCACATGAGGCTGTGGCTAACAGTGTGGAAGGTCAAGAATTATGGCCCAGAGGGTGTCACTACAATGTGATGGATGTCTCTTGGGGTTGTGTAGGATGGAGGCTTCATTTTTTGGGGAAAAGAATAAGAGATCACTTAGGTCGGATAAGACTCTGTTAGTTTCAGTGAGACACTACTGAAATCCAGCGAATATACTCAGTAAGTTTGCATTTCTCTAACAAACTCAACACATGTGACAGAGGAAAGCATATTGCTTAATACACAAGCCTACAAAAACAAAATGTCCCTATACATTATCTATTTCAGACTTTACTATTTTTAGTCTGAATATAACTTTACTATAATAGTCTGAATAATTAGTCTCTGAAATTAGCCTGAATAAAACTTTACTCTTTTTATTTATTTTTTTATTTTACTATTTGTTGCACACATCTTCTTGGCTTTTAAATTTTGCAGAAGTGGCATTTTTCTGTAAGTTTTGTAAGAAAAAAATTTTAAAAAGGAAAAAGTAGTCATTTAACCTCTAGGTTATGTACCTTCAGTTCTAGGAAACAAAATTTAGATAAAAATGCAAATCCCAAAACAACATTTCTATTGATGACAATTTTGTCAAAACTGAAAGCATATGAACTTGTATACCTTTCAAGTAGGAGAAAAAATTATAGTTACACAATTATAATTGTGTAATTATATTTTCTATACCAAATAAAAGAAGAGGACATGTTTGCTTTACTCATTTATATGCAATATTAATGATCAAACATTTCAGTTTTCTTCCATATAAATATTGAATAAAGCAGCATGCAATGAATATGATATTAACATTTCATCTGGACTTACACAATCATATCTTCATTCACCTTCTTTTGAGACTGAGTACAGTTCCTATAATTTGCTGTAAAAAAGTTTTTTTAAATTATAAAGGAAATTAATAAATTTATAATTGGCCATGATGTCTTTTATACATAGCCCTCCAAACCAAATATAGTCCCTTCTCAAGAAAATGGACTTAATGACTACACACTGGTTAATGATCATCTTATTTTCTATTCTTTAACCTAAAATTTGAAATTGTTATCTCTGGTCTCAAGAAGCACACATGCAACATGAAAAATTACAAGGAAATATTAACCATGTAGCTCATATGTGGAAAGAATTCTTTAGGACATCTCTGATTTCAGGTAACAGGTACATAAGTAATAGTAATAGAATTTTCCTTTCCTGTCAAAGTTATGCATTTAGAATTCAGTTTGAGATACTCCAGGGAGTAATTTAGAAAGTCCAAGAAAAGCAAGAACACAAATGAAAGTTGTACAGGTAGGAGTCACAGGAAAAATTTAAAAGAAGCTCATTGAAATTTGTTGGGTATAACAAGGATAGCAACATCATAAAATGGTATTTAAATAATCCTTGGTTCACCAGTTTGCCATGTAAACTTTTCTATATATATTCTAGCAAAAACTACATCATACATTAATTAGTATACCAAGGTTGTAATTTTACCAGAAGCACAAAACAGTGGTTGATATCAACTATCATAATTTTATTTCTTAAATGGCCATAATAAACATTTGTAATAAATTGCAGACAACATCCTCTTCATATCTTACATAACCACAGTATCATCACATATGATGATGTCTATGATCTTTATTTATGTGCAAACAATCATTTTTCCTTTATTCCATTTTTGGAATTGTGGTAGGAAGCATTTTTAAAGCAGCTTATTAAAAATATCAGAATTGACATAGAAGTATTAAAACTCCATAGAAAGTTTTAATGAAATTTAACTGAGTTAATAAAGAGAATACATATTGTTTCTAAAAGTGGTTCCTACAGTCACATAAAAATGGCATAATGTCATTTTGGAGATTATATTAATAGACGTAGAATGTGCAAAAGTTCAGTGCTGGCATAAAAATGGGCCTCTGATCAATATGATAGTTATTATTCATATTTTCAATTGTAGGAGCAAAAAAATCCTCCTCTATTATTCTTTAGAAAACAAATGTTAGAAGGTTGACAACATGCCTTAATATCTCCACTTCTCTTTAATAATATGTTATACCAATAATATCCATACATTTATCTAAATCTTTATCAACCTTTTTATGTGTTCATTACATTTGAAAAAACACACAATGAAACTCGAGAAACATGAAGAAGCCTTAAACAAAAACAAAATTAAAATTCAGGGGCTTCCCTGGTGGCGCAGTGGTTGAGAGTCCGCCTGCCGATGCAGGGGACACGGGTTCGTGCCCCAGTCCGGGAAGATCCCACATGCCGCGGAGCGGCTAGGCCCGTGAGCCATGGCCGCTGAGCCTGCGCGTCTGGAGCCTGTGCTCCGCAATGGGAGAGGCCACAACAGTGAGAGGCCCGCGTACCGAAAAAAAAAAAATTCAGTAATATCAGTAAGTTATGTATTGACTATCCTATCTAAAGCTGACAAAGCAATCAATTATAGAGCAGACCTAACCAAAGGATTACTCCTAAACAGACTGCCTTAGGTTGCTAGGTTTATTCTTTCTCCCTCCTGCCCTCCTTCCCTCGCCCCCCCTCCCTTTCTTCACTCACTCATTCAGAGAGAGAGAGAGAGAGAGAGAGAGAGACATATTTGGCAATCAATAAATATCTGCTCAATGAATTGGCAGTTCCATTTGTTTAACAAACAAAGTGGCATCTTTACCTTCTATCATTAAAATATCAAAAAATTAATAACTGTGTAGACAGGATATCCTCACATGGAAGATGGAAGCTATGGATTTATTCACTTAAACAAGACTAGGGCATTTGAAAAATTAGGCTTTGGGTGGAAAGTAAGAGGGTATGAATTAGTATTTAAAGTCAAATAGGGCACAGATGGTCTCCAGCCTGCCAACTCACCTTACAGATTTTGGACTTGCCAGCTTCCATAATTGTGTGAACCAATTTCTTAAAATAAATCTCTCTCTCTCTCTCTCCCTCTCTCTCTACACAAACACACACACAGACACACACACACAGACACACACACACACACACACACACACACACTTTGTATTGGTTCTGTTTCTTTGAAGAATTTTGACAAATACAGATTTTGGTTCTTTGGTCCCTGGCAATACAGAAGAATAAATGACTTAAATATTATATAGATATTGTTTGACAAGAAAATAATCTGTATTATAAGTTTAATGTTTGTTTTATTTAATGCTTTTGAGTCCCTAGCAATATAGAAAAGTAAATATTGTACTCACTTGTGTTGGTTTTGACTAGACATCCACTGATAAGGCTGTCACTCATTTCTCCTAAAATCAGTGACATTACAGGAAGACAGGCCCCATTTACTAGTGATGCTAGTAATCCTAGGATCATGAGTATGATGTCCAGTCCATCAGCAAAGCAAAACTGAGGAAAACAAATAAAACATGGTAGCATGACTGCTGTTAAAAACAAACATCAAAAACCTACCTACAGTTTTTGCCATCAAGTAAATGTCATTTTACAAATTAAGAGGCCAAATAAATGTATAAAATCATGGATAAGTATTTATACATAAAGTAAAAGAAGCCCCTGATCTTAAGGATTTACAATGTACTTTGGAGAAACTATTGAAAAATAAGGTAGAAAAGTCAGTACAAATTGTAGATCTCTGACACAAGTCAGGTCAGATGTGCATATAAATCAGAAACTTCTTCCATTTGGTTGATTCTGAAATAAATTATGATATTTGAAAAGTCTGTAATGACAATATCTTGGCTTAATGAAATATCTTGCCTTATGAAAGTTGATCTTCAAATTTTCAGTTCCCTAGGTGTATCAACGTAACAGCAATGACACAACTAAGTGCAAAGAACAGTAACTACCTAGTAAAAATCAGTTCACCAAATGTAATGAATCATATTTTTCATTCTTATTTTAAATTCCTCAAATTTTTTGTATCCAGGACAACATCTATCCTGTAAGTAAGGGTCTATGATAATTTTAAGGCTGTTTGGAATGAGAAAGGAATGCCTGAAAGTCAAATAGTGAACGCTTTGTATTCTATGCTATAATGGGTCCCTACAGCACTATTCCAAAACCAAAACATGAACAAAACTTGAAAAAGTGGATTACTTATCTTACTGAGAGAGGTCAAGATAAAACGTATAAGGTATTGAAATAAAGTTAGATTTGAATAGCAGCAAAAGGAACTTAGTACATATTTTATGAATGGATATTGAGAAAATTTCACGTTTTTCCATTCACTCATGCAATAGCTAATAAATATTTATGGAGTAACTGTCATAGCATTGTACTCAGTACTACAGATGATAAGAAGGTATCTGCTCCTCCACCTTCCCCTAGAATAGTGTGTTATCTACTTGATAAAGCTTGTCATGTTCTGCTACTTTCCAAGTTTTTAAATTTTTGACTTTTGAAAAAACAGGCACTGCTGCCTATGTATTTCTAATGACAATGACAACCAGGCTGACATAGAGATTAGGGTCGGTGGAGGTGATGTTTTAGGAACACATCTGAAAATGTTCCTTGAACATAGTCCCAAAGAATTGTGCTGCCACACTTTTTGATGCATAGGATTTATAAAATATTTACGTAATTTTTTTATTTAAAAAGGATTTATAATATTTTAAAAATAATAAAAGCAACTCATTTCAATGTATTATCATTGGAAAATATTGAAATGTAAACATACAATAGCAAGAGTCACTCATAATTCCCCACTACTGAGAAATAACCTCTGATAACATTTATGCAGCACACACACACACACACACACACACACACTTGCCTGCACACACATACACACATATACATGCTTTTTTGGGCAAAATTAGATCATTGTATGGATATTGTGTTATTTTTCTTATCTCTTATTGTGGAACTTATGGGTTTTTAATATATATTGATATTTTTCCTATTGGAAATAATAGTTTAATGAATTCTTTTCTTAAAATTCCCCTTTTCCCCAAATAGATGTAAATTATCAAACAAAAACAATCATTCTATGCACTCCTGACAATCCTCTAAAATTTTCTGATACATAGACATACTTTCTAACTAATTTCACTTACTATCTCAATAGGTCTAACAACTTGCTGTCTTACTTTGGGCAGTTCTTGCAGTTTTCTGGAAGACAAATGTTTACAATGGAAAGATTACCATGTGACTATAATTTGCAAAATTTTCTAATTAAAATTTTATTGAAGTGTCAAATTTCACTCATTGGTAACCAGTTTATATCAACACTGACATTTTAAAAGCAAACTTAATAATAGACAGTACAAAGATTTTTAGTATAATCACGGGGAAAGTTTAAGTCATCACTGGTTGTCTCTACATTATTTAGGTAACAACTGAAGATACATCTGGAGTAGAATTTTTTTTTTTATTGTGATAAAAGACACATAACAGGGCCTCCCTGGTGGCGCAAGTGGTTGAGAGTCTGCCTGCCGATGCAGGGGATACGGGTTCGTGCCCCGGTCTGGGAGGATCCCATATGCCGCGGAGCGGCTGGGCCCGTGGGCCATGGCCGCTGAGCCTGCGCGTCCGGAGCCTGCGCGTCCGGAGCCTGTGCTCCGCAACGGGGGAGGCCGCAACAGTGAGAGGCCCGCATACCGAAAAAAAAAAAAAAAAAAGACACATAACATAGAACTTACCATCTTAACTATTTTTAAGTGTGTAGTTCAGTGGTATTAAGTACAATCACACCGTTGTGCTACCATCACCATCACCCACCCATAGAACTCTCATCTTGCCAAACTGAAACTCTATACCCATTAAATAACTCCTCCCCCGTAGCCACTGGCAATCACCATTGTACTTTCTGTCTCTAGGAATCTGACTACTATAGCTACTTCATTTTAGTGGAATCATACAGTATTTTGTTTTTTTCTGAAGGGCTTATCTCGCTTAGCATAATGTCTTTAAGTTTTATCCATGTTGTAGCACGTCAGAATTTTCCTCCTTTTTAAGGCTGAATACTATTCCATTATGTGTGTATATATATATATATATCCCACACTTTGTTCGTTCATTCACCAGCAATGAACACTTAGGTTTCTTCTACTTTTTGGCTATTGTGAATAACGCTGCTATGAATATGGGTATACAAATATCTCTCTAAGTCCTTGTTTTCAATTCTTCTGTATCCAAGAGTAGAAAAGCTGGATCATGTGGTAATTCCATTTTTAATTTCTTGAGGAATCATCATACTGTTTTCCATAGTAGATGCATCATTTTACATTCCCACCAACCCTGCACAAGTGTTCCAATTTCTCTATATCCTCAACAACACTTCATATTTTGTTATATTTTATTATTACTATTTTTTTAATAGTAGCCTTCCTAATGGGTATGAGGTGGTAGATTAGAATTTTCAAACCCTTTGTAACAAATTACTCAAGAGCAACTGAGGGGTTTAAATGAAAGAAGTTCTATTAAATACACATTAAACAAATATACTGAGAATTTTGTCCCCCATTGAAAATTTCATTTCTTAGCTCACATTTCAAGGAGCTCCAGATGAAGAATGTAAATTTTGTCCATTGATTTCAGAGAAATCTGTAATCTGTCAATTACACACACACACACACACACACACATACATATAAGATTATGAAACTTTAAAAGAAGGGTGGAGGGGATCAGATTAAATTTTCCAATAGAGACGTCACAGAATGATGAACTTCCAAGTCTTTTCTTCAGCTTTATAACATATTGTTCTGGCTGCTTTCATAAATGACAAGTCACTTAATTTTATTCCATCTGAAGTTAATAATTTACTTATGTATTGAGCCAGCTTTCTCTGAGATGATTCATAGATGACAAAAAAAAAATATTCCTTCAAGATTATAAAGGCTACAACCCCTTCTCCCTACCCAAATGTGTATTTTAAAGCTTAAGACCTAGTAAGTTATCTTGTTTTGATAAAATTTTGTTTCAGGAATATTAAATAACTAGTGATCTAGAGGGGTTCACTACCATTTTACAGTTTATACATCAAAATGTAACACAATTATTATGGTAAAAGTGGAAATTAAAGATTTTAAACCATTTCCATTTTAAATCTCTAAATTAATGAATTATAGGTGTAGGACATTTTATAACACACATATGAACACACACATAGACACCTATTTACTGAAAAAATAATCAGAATCCAATATTTTGTTATGTACCACATGGAATGAAGGATTAATGGAGAATTAAAACATAAATATTCACGTATTTTCTCTCTATATGCTGGTAAGCTATAAGAAATTCAGAAGAATAAATATCTGAAGTAAATACTAAATCAGTAAATCCTGTAGCTATTATACTTCTTAAATTTACTATTAAACCACTTATAACACTGATTATGTTGAAGTCCAGCAAAATGCAAACAGCCCTGCTATTTTTGGAAAAAAACTATAAACATTTTTGCTACAGCTCAGAAAAGGGTAAGGTATATTTGAAGTTGCAGAACAGTTTTTGTAGAATTTAGGCAAAGCTTACCTATTTCTCTGATAATTTTCTTGCATTTCTTCAACTCAGAATTTGCCATCTTATTTACAAGGTAACTCTTCTGAAATAAAATATTAACAAGTATATCATGATGATGTGAATTTTTATCACTTAGTCGATATAACGCATTCTTTACATCCCTAACAGCTTCTAAAGAAGCATGCTTCTGAGTTTCACCGTGCCCCTACTACCCCCAACTCCAAATGAAGTTTCTGGTTACCTAACTCACCAACTCAAGAGTTTTTTTATGAATTTATAACTTCTTTGCTTAACTCTGGGCTTAGATTTGGAGCTAATAAAATTCTAGAAATGGAATAAAAGGAGGAAAGCCAGACTCCATGAACAATGCATGTTTTCCTAGAACATTAGATTTTATTCCTACTGACCCTGATTTTATTGTTACTGATGAAAATCTTTAAATTAACTATTGCTTAGTTTTCTCTGTAAAAAAACTGATGCAGTAGTTTCTGTTAGCCAACAGCTTGAAGGACTAAGGTTTTTAGTTCACCAAATATAAGGAAGTTAGAGCTTCTACCATATATGAATTATCCGCTCTTAAAAATTAGAATAGGGCCTCCCTGGTGGCGCAAGTGGTTGAGAGTCCGCCTGCCGATGCAGGGGATGCGGGTTCGTGCCCCGGTCTGGGAGGATCCCATATGCCACGGAGCGGCTGGGCCCATGAGCCATGGCCGCTGAGCCTGCGCGTCCGGAGCCTGCGCGTCCGGAGCCTGTGCTCCGCAATGGGGGAGGCCACAGCAGTGAGAGGCCCGCATACCGCAAAAAAAAAAAAAAAAAAAAAAAAAAAAAAAAAAATTAGAATAGTAAAAAACCTCATTTATTATTAAAATTATATTAAGTATAATGTATTATTCCTTTAGATGATACTTTAGGATCTTAGTTTATCTTAGGTTGCAATTATCAATATAAACTATCATTTCATTGCAAATATTCAGTTGTTTTTGCCTCAATCTGATTTGTTAGACCATGTAACGTATCACCTATATTAGGATGATTATAACAAATGCAAATTTAAACTCTAGAGTGAAATTAGTAATTAATTAAATACTTCCTAAGCCTCTGTAAAAACCTGTAGAATACACTTTCAAAGGTATGCTTCTCCATGAAGAAATGATCACAGTGAGTCAGAAATGGTTTTAGCACTTGAGAAGGAAGACATGATACAAATACACTGGCATATGCTTCCTGTTTTGGAAACCAATGGTCATAACTTCATACAAGAAATCTTCATAATTGCTGTACTGATGTTATACCATCTCCAGTTATTTAATGGAGTTTAATTTAATCCAGTAAGTAATTAAACTCTATCAATCATTACACTTTATAGAAATTAAGTTATATAATATAACTCATAAATTCATAAAAAAACCCAAACAATTTAGGCCTACCTTGGTAAGTGCATGATCTCTTCATTTACACCAAAATTATGTGTAATTTCCCCCCTCAACAAATAACTAACTGCTTTCAGAACTGTGTTTTTCTAAGCTTATTTTCTGATCACGCCTTAATATCTGATTACAACAATGGTGAATTTCCAGGTAAAGCACACTGTGTTCTTATCATACTGTACTTGGGAAACAAAGTGAGCAAAGAAAACTCATTGAGCCAAATAAACACTCTTTTTTTAAAATTTTTTAATTTTTTCTGTTCGCTACAATTTAGATTTATTTATTTATTTTTAGTTCTCAGATGGCTTTTCTTTTTAAAAAAATTTTTATCATTATTTTTTTATATCTTTATTGGAGTATAATTGCTTTACAATGTTGTTAGTTTCTGTTGTACAACAAAGTGAATAAGCTATAAGTATACATATATCCCCATATCCCCTCCCTCTTGAGCCTCCCTCCCATCCTCCCTATCCCACCCTTTTAGGTCGTCACAAAGCATCTAGCTGATCTCTTTGTGCTATGCAGCAGCTTTCCACTAGCCAATCATTTTACATTTGGTAATGTATATATGTCAATGCTACTCTCTCACGTTGTCCCAGCTTCTCCTTCCCCTTGTCCTCAAGCCCGTTCTCTACGTCTGCGTCTTTATTCCTGCCCTGCCACTAGGTTCATCAGTACTGTTTTTTTTTAAGATCTTTTTTGACCTACCTCCTAGAGTAATGGAAATAAAATAAAAAATAAACAAATGGGACCTAATGAAACTTAAAAGCTTTTGCACAGCAAAGGAAACCATAAATAAGACCAAAAGACAACCCTCAGAATGGGAGAAAATATTTGCAAATGAAGCAACTGACAAAGGATTAATCTGCAAAATATACAAGCAGCTCACACAGCTCAATATCAAAAAAACAAACAACCCAATCCAAAAATGGGTGGAAGACCTAAATGGACATTTCTCCAAAGAAGACATACAGATTGCCAACAAACACATGAAAAGATGCTCAACATCACTAATCATTAGAGAAATGCAAATCAAAACCACAATGAGATATCCCCTCACACTGGTCAGAATGGCCATCATTAAAAAATCTACAAACAATAAATGCTGGAGAAGGTGTGGAGAAAAGGGAACCCTCCTGCACTGTTGGTGGGAATGTAAATTGATATAGCCACCTTGGAGAACAGTATGGAGGTTCCTTATTTTTTATTTTATTTTTAAAATTTATTTATTTTTGCTGTGTTGGGTCTTCGTTTCCGTGCGAGGGCTTTCTCTAGTTGTGGCAAGCGGGGGCCACTCTTCATCGTGGTGCGCGGGCCTCTCACTACCGTGGCCTCTCTTGTTGGGGAGCACAGGCTCCAGACGTGTAGGCTCAGTAGTTGTGGCGCACGGGCCCAGCCGCTCCGTGGCATGTGGGATCCTCCCAGACCAGGGTATGAACCCGTGTCCCCTGCATTAGCAGGCAGACTCTCGACCACTGCGTCACCAGGGAAGCCCTGGAGGTTCCTTAAAAAACTAAAAATAGAACTACCATATGACCCAGCAATCCCAATACTGGGCATATACCCTGAGAAAACCATAATTCAAAAAGATACATGTACCACTATGTTCATTGCAGCACTATTTACAATTGCCAGGACATGGAAGCAACCTATGTGTCCATCGAGAGATGAATGGATAAAGAAGATGTGGCAGATATATACAATGGAATATTACTCAGCCATGAAAAGGAATGAAATTGAGTCATTTGTAATGAGGTGGATGGACCTAGAGTCTGTCATACAGAGTGAAGTAAGTCAGAAAGAGAAAAACAAATACCATGTGCTAATGCACATATAGGGAATCTAAAAAAACACTCTTTTTAAAGATGTGTAGTGTCTATATACCCAGTTTTCTATTGTTTAGTCCCATAATGTTTTTTAGTTAGCTGAGTTAGTAATTATAATAAGTAAAATAAACCTTTTCAATGTCAATGGCACATTTGCACAACAAATATTCATTGACTAATCCTATATGAAAAGCATTCATTTAATTATCTCACTGTCGTTACCCTTAAATAATCACCTCCTTCTCTGATTTCCTTCTGAACTTTGCTCAAAGCTGTATTATGTTCATTGAAGCATTCTGACTTGTATTACAATTCATAGTTACCCTATTAGATTATATTTATTTACCTATTCCTTCATGAATTCATTGAAACAAATTTTGAGCTTATATGATGTGGCTGCTAGTTTATAAAAATAAAAAGATATTTTCCCATCTCCTAAGGAACTCACACACAGTTTTTCTCTGTACTACAGCCTCACTACTCAGTGTGGTCCCAAGACCAGCAGAATCAGCAACACCTGGGACCTTGTATAATTTAAATAAAAAAAATTGTGGTAAATCCTGTTCCATTGATTTAAATATCTGTTTTTATGCCAGTACCATAATGTTTTGATTACTGTAGCTTTGTAGTATAGTCTGAAGTCAGGGAGCATGATTTCTCCGGCTCCATTCTTCTTTTTCAAGATTATTTTGGCTCTTCAAGGTCTTTTGTGTTTCCATAGAAATTTCAAAAACTTTTTTTCTGATACTGTGAAAAATGCCATTAGTAATTTGATAGGGGTTGCATTGCATCTGTAGATTGCTTTCGGCAGTATGGTCATTTTAACAATGTTGATTCTTCTTTTTTTTTTTTTTCTATTTTTTTTATTAGTTTCTGCTTTATAACAAAGTGAATCAGTCATACATATGCATCTGTTCCCACATCCCCTCCCCAATGTTGATTCTTCTAATCCAAGAATACGGAATATCCTTCCATCTGTTTGTGTCATCTTTGATTTCTTTCATCAGCATCTATAGTTTTCAGGTCTTTTGCTTCCTTAGGTAGGTTTATTCCTAGGTATTTTATTTTTTTTTATGTGATGGCAAATTGGATTGTTTTCTTAATTTCTTTCTTTTTTTAAATTGAAGTATAGTTGATTTACAATGCTGTGTTAGTTTCAGGTGTATAGCAAAGTGTGTACAGTTATACACACATATATATTAGACTCTTTTCCCTTGTAGGTTATTACAAAATATTGAGTAGAGTTCCCTCTCCTATACAGTAGGTCCTTGTTGGTTAACTATTTTATATATAGTAGTGTGTATATGTTAATCCCCAACTCCTAATTTATCCCTCCCCCACCCTTTCCCTTTGGTAACCATAAGTTTGTTTTCTGTCTGTGGGTCTATTTCTGTTTTGTATATAAGTTCATTTGTATCATTTTTTAAGATTCCACATATAAATTATATATTTCTCTGTCTGACTTACTTCACTTACTATGGTAACCCCTAGGTCCATCCATGTTGCTGCAAATTGCATTATTTCATTCTTTTTTATGGCTGAGTAATATTCCAGTGTATAAGATGTGATATACTTAATTTTTCTTTCTGATCTTTTGTTGTTTGTGTATAAAAATGCAACAGATTTCTGTGTATTAATTTTGTATCCTGAAACTTTACCAAATTCGTTGATGACTGTAGTATCAATAGTTTTCTGGTAGTATTTTAGGATTTTCTATGTATGGTGTCATATCATCTGCGAACAGGGACAGTTTTACTTCTTCTTTTCCAATTTTTGATTCCTTTTGTTTCTTTTTCTTCTCTGATTGCTGTGGCTAGGACTTCCAAACCTATGTTGAATAAAAGTGGCCATAATGGGCATGCTTATAGAAAGCCCAGAAATAAACCCACACACTTATGGTCAATTAATCTATGACAAAGGAGGCAAGAACATACAATGGAAAAAAGACAGTATGTTCAATAAGTGGTGCTGGGAAAACTGGCAGCTACATGTAAAGGAATGAAATTAGAACATTCTCTAACACCACATACAAAAATAAACTCAAAATGGATTGAAGACCTAAATGTTAAGACCAGATACTCTAACACTCCTAGAGGAAAACATAGGCAGAACACTCTTTGACATAAATTGCAGCAATATTTTTCTTGGATTCCTCTCCTAGAGTAATGGAAATAAAATCAAAAATAAACAAATGGGACCTAATTAAATGGGAAAGCTTTCGCACAGCAAAGGAAACCATAAACAAAACATACAACCTGTGGTCTGGGAGAAAATATTTGCAAACAATGCTACTGGCAAGGGATTAATTTCCAAAATATACAAACATACAGTTCATACAGCTTAACATAAAAAAACAAACAAACAACCCAATCAAAAAGTGGGCAGGAGACATAAATAGACATTTCTCCAAAGAAGACATACAGATGGCCAATATGCACACAAAAAGATGCTCAATATTGCTAATTATTAGAGAAATGCAAATGAACACTATAATGAGGCATCGCCTCACACCAGTCAGAATAGCCATCATTAAAAAGTCTACAAATAAAAAATGCTGGAGAGGTTATGGAGAAAAAGAAACCCTCCTTCACTGTTGGTGGAAATATAAATTGGTACAGCCACTATGGAGGACAGTATGGTGGTTTTTTAAAAAACTAAATATAGAGCTACCATATGATCCAGCAATCCCTTGCCTGGGCATGTATCCAGAGAAAACCATAATTCAAAAAAATACATGCAATACATTCAATGTTCATTGAAGCACTATTTACAATAGCCAGGACATGGAAGCAACCTAAACGTCCATCAACAGAGCAATGAATAAAGAAGATGTGGTAGATATATACAGTGGAATATTACTCAGCCATAAAAAGCAACGAAATTGGGTCATTTGTAGAGACGTGGATGGACCTAGAGACTGTCATTACAGAGTGAAGTAAGTCAGAAAGAGAAAAGCAAATATCATGTATTAATGCATATATGTGGAATCTTGAAAAATGGTATAGATGATCTTATTTGCAAAGCAGAAGTAGAGATACAGGCGGAGAGAACAAATATATGGATATCAAGGGGGAAAGGGGGGGTGCGAGGAATTGGGAGATTGGGATTGACATATATACACTACTGATACTATGTATAAAATAGGTAACTAATGAGAACCTACTGTATAGCACAGGGAACTGTACTCGATGCTCTGTAGTGACCTAAATGGGAAGGAAATCCAAAAAAGAGGGGATACATGTATACATATAGCTGATTCACTTTGCTGCAGTAGAAACTAACACAACATTGTAAAGCAACTATAGTCCAATAAAAATGAAAAGAAAACAAGCTCCAATTGTTTACATATCCTCTAATATTTATACTTTGTCTTACTGCATATCCTCAAATGCTGTTATCTTCTTCCCTCCACATGTCTACCTAGATTGCAGAGTTGAGAATTATATATAAGACCTCCAAAATTATATATATCTGATGTGATGGTTTATTTTATGTGTCAGTTTGGCTAGGCAATGGCACCCAGTTTTTTTATTAAACACCAATCTAAAGGATGTTGTGAAGGTATTTTTTTAGTTGTGATTGACATTTAAGTTAGTAGATTTTGAGTACAGCAGATTACCCTTCATAACATGGGTGGGCATCATCTAATCTGTTAAAGCCCTAAGAGAGAAGACTGAGGTCCTCTAAAAAGGAAATAATTCTACTTCAAGGACTGTCTTCAGACTCAAAATATCAACTTCTTGCTAGAATTTCTAGCCTCCTAGATTGCCCTGAGGATTTTGGGCTTGCCAGCCACCACATTCATGTGAGCCAATTTCTAAAAATCAGTGCTCCCCATTTCCAATCTCTCTCTCTCTAGATAGGCAGATACAGATAGATATAGATATAGACAAAACAAATAGGTTTTTCTGGAGAATCCTGACTATCACACCCAACAAGACAGGAAGTTATGTGATGAATAGTACATAGAGTGACTATTCCAGCATCTACAAAGAACATTATGACCTAAATGGTTTTACCACACAGATGAGAAGGGCCCTGAAGTTAGTCTTTGGAGGGTGGTTAAGATGTCAATAAATGGAGATTTGTGGAGGAGGAACAAGAACATAATTTCAGGAATGCAAAGGTGAATTATTTCACAATAGAGGCATGAGACCGGTCTGGTTAGAATGAACAGTTCATGCCAAAATCAAGAAAGAGATAAGGTAGATAAGATTGTAGAAGGCACTGCACAATTTTTCAGGCAACTATTATAATTTTCTGAGAATGAGAGTGACAGGGCTATTGATATTTGATACATTTAATCTGATGTCAAGCGTTGACTGTAGGGACTTGGGAAAAGACAAGATTCAGGTAGACCCATTATAGTGTAGTTTTATAGCAGTAAGAAAGTCATATTTGAGAGATATTTTTAAGGAAAGGTTGACAAGATGCAGATTCAGAGGACAAGAAAGAAGGAATCAAAAATAAAAGTTCAATGACTAAACTTCAGAAACTGGGAATAAAAGAGTAGGAAAGATGGAAATGGGGAAGTGAGGAGAGGAAGCTGGTTTGGGGGAAAAAGTGACATTCTGTTTAAAAATGAAAGTTTGGGTTTATATTAGAGTGTCCAAGTGAACAAATCTGCCATACAGATGGAAATGTGGCACTGATAATTAGGAAAATTGCCAAGCTAGATATATACTTGTAATAGTCATCTGCAGAGAAGGAATAATTAAAATTTTGAGAATAAACTTGCTTTAATACTCTGACAGTGTTATATAAAAGCACAGGTGAAGTGGTGTAGTAGAGATGTCAAGAGTTTTGCTTCTAGGGCGGTGTTGTCCAACAAAAGTTTCTGCAAAAATGGAGATATTCTCTACATTGTGCAAGATGGTACTCACTAGGCATGTGTAGCTATTGAGCACTTGTAATGTGGCTGTTAAGGGAAATGAATTTCTAGTTTTATATAATTTAATTAATTTAAATTTAAAAAGCCACACATGGCTAGTCACTATCATATTTGAAAGCACATTGCTAGAGTCAAACTACCTAAAGTCAAATTCTGGATTCCCCACACATATAACTTTGGGCAAGCTATTTAATTCTTACTGCAGCACTAAGCACAATGTCTACAACTCAATAATACCTCTCTTCCTTTTTGAATTATGTCACTGCTTGCTTAATTTTGTCAGTTTAGCCATATCAATTACCACAAGATGTCAGTGTAACATCATGATTTTAAAAAAAGAGATGAAGGCAGAATTAGATATCAAAATGGTGAAGTAGGAGCTTTCTACCATCTTCCATCCAAAAAACACTGATTTAGACAATCACTCACAGACAATAGTGCCTTTGGAGATGTCTGGGGGTAGTCCAGCAGAAAAGCTCCAGTACACTGTTGGAGAAAAAATCTGAGATTGAATGGATTGAAGAGGGTAAGAGGAATAGTTTAACTTTCTCAGCTATGCAGGAGGCCGTTAAAGATACCAATTCCTTTCTTGCCCCATCTAGAACACTGAGGTGTGCTGCATGACTAAGGGACAGGGAGTGGCTGGGATAATAGCAGTCAGAGCTCAGAATGGAACATATCGAAGGGATGCAGATCCTACTAGCCATATGGAAGGCTCCATCAAGAAGCCAGCTCTTAAGCTGCTTGAGATGCCTTGCCTACAGATCTACCCAATTGGCCCATGGGTACCCCCAACATTCTGCATGCCTCACCCACACTCAACTACCTCCCAACCCTGTGGCTGTCTCCCTGTGTACACCCCTGAGGATGGTGGAAGCAAGGCTTTGCAAATAGCTAGTGAGCATGTATGCACATGTGTAGAAAGCTGACCCAAGTTTACAGGACTGGGAAAAAGCACACAAAACTGAGAAATGCCCTAGGAAAATAAAGAAAATGAGAAGCTGTCAGAACCTGGTCTGGCTTTGCAGGATCAAGAGAAGGCATACAGTCTTAAGAATTTCCCTCCAAGAGGGAGTAAGAAGTGTGGAGTAGACATACCGACAGAAAAGGTCTAAGAAAACCTCAGAATTCCTAACAGGGCTGATGGAGTATATTTCTCTCCTGAAGTCAGTCAGTAAAGACTAGAAGAGGTGGCCGCTTCTTCAAATGCAAAGACAGCAATGTAAGACTTCAAGAAATATAAAAAATCAAGGAAACTGGACACTACCAAAGGAACACAATAATTTTCTAGTAAGTGATCCCAAAGAAATGGAGATCTGAGATTTGCCTGATAAAGAATTCAAAATAACTGTTTTAAGGAAGCTCAGTGAGCTACTAGAAAACAGAAAGACAATTCAACAAAATCAGGGATACAATACTTGAACAAATGAGAAGTATAAAAGAAACAAAAATCATAAAAAGAGAACCAAACTAATTCTGGAGATGAAGAGTGCAATGAATGGAAAACATGAAATAGAAACTGTCAACAGCCTATCAATGAAGAAGAAGGAAGAATCTATGAAGTAGAAGACAGGTCATTTGAAATTACCAGCCAGAGGATAACAAAGAAAAAATGAAAATAAAATGATAAATAAATGAATGAAAAAGAGTGAAGAAGGTGAAGAAGGCTTACATGAACTATAGGATACTATCAAGAGAAATAATCTATGTGTTATTAGAGTCATAGAAGGAGGAGGGAGAAAGGGGTAGAAAGCTTATTTTAAGAAATAATGACTGTGAACTTCCCAAATCTGGGGAGAGATTGGACATTCTAGTTGATGAGGCACATAAGTTTACAAGCAATTTCAACTCAAAATAATCTTCTCCAAGACATATTATGAAAAAATTGTCTAAAATCAAAGACAAAGAGAGAATTTTTAAAGCAGCAAGACAAAAGAAATTCCTCACGTATAAGGCAACCCTCTCATAAGGCTAACAGCAGAGTTTTCAGCAGAAACCTTGCAGGCCAGGAGAAAGTGGGATGATATAGTCAAAGCACTGAAAGAAGAAAACTGCCAACCAAGAATACCTTGGCAAAGCTGTCATTCATAAATGAAGGAGAGATAAAGACTTTCCCAGACAAACAAAAGCTGAGGGAATTCATCACCACAAGACCTGCCTATGCTGACAGGAGTTCTTAAAGTTGAAATAAAAGGACATTAATTAGTAACATGTAAATATATAAAAATATAAAAAACACAGGTAAAGTTAAGTATATAGTCAAATTCAGAATAGTCTAACACTGTAATATGGTGGCACTACTTAACTCTAAGTATAAAGGTTAAAGGACAAAAGTATTAAAATAACCATAGCTACAATAATTAGTTAATGGATATGCAATATAATAAAAATAGTTAAATTATTACATTAAAACATAAAAGGGGGGGAAGGAGTAAAAGGGAAGAGTTTCTAGATGTGATCAAAGTTAGGTTGTTATCAGCTTAAAATAACTGGCAAAAGACGTTTCAAATAACCCTCATGGTAACCAGAGAGTAAAAACCTACAGTAGATACACAATATATAAAGAGAAGGGAATTAAAGCATACCACTATGATAATCATGAATTCACAAAGGAAGCTAGCAAGAGAGGAAGAGAGAAGCAATGGAACTACAAAATAGCCAGAAAACAATAAGATGGCATTAGTAAGTCCTCACCTATCAATAATTACTAAAATGTAAACAGATTAAATTCTCCAATCAAAAGGCATAAAGTGGCTGACAGAATTAAAAAAAACACCAAGACCCAAGTATATGCCTACAAGAGATTCACTTCACCTTTAAGGACACACATAGGTGCAAAGTGAAGGGATGGAAAAAGATATTCCATGCAAATGGAAATCAAGAGAGAATAGGGGTAGCCACATTTATATCAGACAAAATGGACTTTAAGTAAAAATTGTAACAAGAGACAAAGAAGGTAATCATTATATAATGATAAAGAGGTCAATTCATCAAGAGGATATAACAATTATAAATATGTATACACCTGACATTGGAGCACCTAAACATATTAAGCAAATACTAACAGATCTAAAGGGAGAAACAGAGAACAATATAATAATAGTAGGGAACTTCAGTATCTCACTTTCAACAGTGGATAGATAATCCAGACAGAAAATTAATAAGGAGATATTGGACTAGAATTTTACTTTAGACCAAATGAACCTATCAGACATATACAGAACATTCCATCCGACAGCAGCAGAATACACATTATTCTCAAGCATGCACGGAATATTCTCCAGGATATATCATATGTTAGCTCACAAAACAAGTCTTAGCAAATTTAAGAAGATTGAAATACCAAGTATCTTTTTGGACCATAATAGTGTGAAACTAGAAATCAATAACAGAAGAAAACTGGGAAATTCACAAATATGTGGAAATTAAGACAACATACCCCTGAACAAACATTGAATCAAAGAAGAAATCAAAAGGGAAATTTAAAGTCTTGAAAGAAATGAAAATGGAAACACAACATACCAAAATTTATAGGATGCAGCAAAAGTAGTTCTAAGAGAGAAGATTATAATGATAAATGCTTACATTAAGAAAATGAAAAATCTCAAATAAACAACCTAACTGTACACTTCAAGGAACTAGAAAAAGAACAAACTAAGCCTAAAGCTAGTAGAAGGAAGGAAGTAAGAAAGATCAGAATGTAAATAAATGACATTGAGACTAGAAAAACAACAGAAAAAAAGAAACTAAGGGCTGATTTTTTAAAAAGATAAACAAAATTGGGACTTCCCTGGTGGTCCAGTGGTTAAGACTCCACAGTTCCACTGTAGGGGGCATGGGTTTGATCCCCGGTCAGGGAAACTAAGATCCCGCATGCCGTGCAGCGTGGCCAAAAAAATAAATAAATAAACAATAAAGATAAATGAAACTGACAAACCATTAGGTAGACTAAGAAAAAGAGAGAAAATACTCAGATAAATAAAATCAGAAATGAAAGGAGTTATTACAATCAATGACACAAAATACAAAAGATCATAAGAGTCTACTATGAAAAATTACATACCAACAAGCTAGATAACCTAGAACAAATGGATAAATTCCTAGAAAAAGATACAATCTATCAAGATTCATGACAACCAATCAAGAATCATGAAGAAGTAGAAGACCTGAACAGACCAATAATAAGTAAGAATATTCAATCAGTAATCAAAAACCTCCCAAGAAAGAAAAGGCCAGGAACACATGGTTTCCCTGTAAATTTTACCAAGCACTTAGAGAAGAATTAATGCCAATCCTTCTCATACTCTTCCAAAATTTGAAGAGCAGGGAACCCACCCAAACTTATTTTACAAAACCAGCATTACCCTGATACTAAAGCCAGTATGGAGGTTGCTCAAAATATTAAATGTAGAACTGCCATAATGATTCAGCAATTCCACTTTTGGGTAGATATACAGAGGAAATAAAAACAGCGTATTGAAGAGATATCTGCACCTCATGTTTATTGCAGCATTACTCACAATAGCCAAAATATGGAAACAACTTAAGCATTCATGAATGGATGAACGGATAAACAAGATGTGGTATATGTATACAATGGAATATTTTCCTCCATGGAAAAGGAGGAAATCTTGCTATTTTTAACAACATGGATGGACACATTATGCCAAGTGAGATAAGTCAGACAAAGACAAATACTGCATGATCTTACTTATATAGGCATGCCTCGTTTTACTGCATTTAGCTTTATTGCACTTTGCAGATATTGAGTTTTTTACAACTTGAAGTTTTGTTGCAATCTTGTGTTGAGCAAGTCTATCAGTGACATTTTTTTCCAAGAGCATTTGCTCTCTTCATATCTGTGTTTCACTTTTGATAATTCTTGTGATATTTCAAACTTTTTCATTATTATTGTATTTAGTTATGGTGACCTATGATCAGTTATATCTGATCATAGTATTGCAAAAACATTACAACTTGCTGAAGGCCCAGATGATGGTTAGCATTTTTAGTAATAAAGTATTATTTAATTAAGGTATGTACATGTTTTTAAAGACATAATACCATAGCACGTTTAATAGACTGTAGTACCGTGTAAACATAACTTTCATAATTTTGGGGAAACCAAAAATTTGTGTGACTTGCTTTATTGCAGTGGTCTGGAACCAAACCTGCAATATCTCTGAGGTATGCTGTATGTGAAATCTAAAAAAGCTAATTCACAGAAACAGAGTAGTATGGCTATTTCCAGGGGCTGGGAAGTGGGAGAAATGGGGAGGTGGAGATGATAGCCAAAGGGTACAAATTTGTGGTTAGAAGATAAATAAATTCTGAAGATCTAATGCAGAGTAGTGTGACAATAGTCAACAATCATGTATTATATGCTTTAAAGTTGCTAAGAGATTAGATCTTAAATGTTCTCACACAAAATGAAATTATAATTATGTGATGTGCTAGAGGTGTTAGGTAATGCTACAGTGGTAATCATATTGCAATATAAAGGTATCAAATCAACATGTTGTACACCTTAAACTTACACAATATTGTATGTCAATTATATCTCAATTAAAAAAAGATAAGAGTTAACTAAGTAAGAAATTTGACTGAATGTTAAAAGAAGAGAAGGTACTTTAGCTAGATAGATTTAGGAAAACTATTAAAAACAATTATTACATTATTTTAAAGATAGAGTACAATAGAAATAAAATGGTATTATTCTTTTAATCTTTATAGGATTACTGGATAATAACATTCATCCTAATACTAAACAATGTCACCAATATAAGATATATTTTTTAACTTTTAAAATATATTTGAGCCATGAGTTCTTTCAGGAAAAAAAGCCCCACTTAAAATTCTTCATAACTTATGAGAAAGAATTAAGAGCAGAATATCAGTTTCCCATCTCAAATATTCCTGAGGGTGAAAAAGCTCCAAAGTCATATACAATTTTCAGATCTAACAAAGAATATAAAAACTATGGAGAAGAGGAAAAAAAAGTATTGTGGGAAAATATCTTTGTCTTTTACTTAGAAAAATATCTACTCAGTAAGGCAGATGTGCTCTGTAATAAGTGTAGGAGCTGTTAGCAGCTGACAGTGTTTGGAAAATTATGGTTCTTCACTGTCGTGTTAGACTTTTATATTTTCACTGCTATAGTCAATAAAAGTTGTTTAGAGTTATTCTTTTATACTGGAAGTTTGATATTTGATATTCAGCAAAATATCAACTTTATGACAACCTTTGGCATTGGTACAAAGTATAAATATTATGTGTGTATATATACAGATATATATTCAAAACACTTCTAATATTATGGGAGCATAACACAGTAGGAACTTTTGTGAGAAAATTCCCTTGTGAGAAAGTTCCTTTTAGTGACACCATGGTCACTTAATGGCCTGCAGTATCAACCAAATTCTCAGTAGGCTTTGCTTACCACATTTCCTCTGAATTCTAACCCTTGTTCCTCTAAAATCCATGGGAATAGATTGGTCAGTTTACTTTGGTTTGAGCCTAAATGAATGCTTTAAAGTGACTCTTTAAAGAAACGCATTAAAAAATCCTCCCACTCTGGAAGTGTTTTGCCAAGACTAACTCAAAGCCACAAAAGATTTAGGGTTGGTTCCAAACTGGAACCTGTAAGAACTGTGTGGGCCTTTAATTCAGCAAAAACTCCATGTTTAACAGAAACTCAGAATATTAAACATCAGAGTATAAGGTAATTTTCCAGATCCCAAAGCATTTGGTATAAAGCCATGGAACGCTACGAGGGAATTCTCTAAGTGTAAGTCTTTCTTTTGAGTGAAATGAAAGGATCACAGTGATCCCTGGAGAAGAGACAAGGTCTTGGACAGGGCAGAAATCTGACCCTGCCATGGAGTCATTTTGTGATCTGGGCCTAGTTACATAGTTTCCTCATGTTTACTCTGTTTCCTAATAAAGTAAGTGGTTATAATACTGACTAAAAATTCGTCCATTAGCTATCTCTTCACATTAATAAAAAATTTATTGCTTTACTCTTTGTTAGCAACAGTAATAACAGTTCCTATACATTAGCAGTACCTGTAGCATGTGTGGGTGGGTGGTTTCTTATATACTAGCTCTATTCTGAGCACTACTCTGTTATACACTGTACAAAATATTTTATGGAGGTGTCAATAAATATTAGATATTATTATTGCTATTATGAAAATTATCTTATTTAATCATTGCTTTATTAGTCTCATTTTTATAAGAAGCTATTGAGGCTTAGAAGACTTAAATAACATTGTCAAGTTAACACAACTACTAAAGTGGCAGAGCCAAATTTGTCTACTCCAAAACCTATGCTCTTAACCACTACTACTCTGCCATTCTACAGATTTGAAATTCACCTTGAGCTCTGAAGTTTTAAGAAGCATTCGGGGGCACACTAATTCCTTGGCTTCAAAAGGCAAAAGACACTCCTACTCTCTCAACCACTTCGAGGCTCATTTTTTCCCACGGAGTCTATGATCAAATGATCGTGGCAGTAGACTAAGATTAAACCTCATTTTAAAACTGGAACAATCATCTGTACCCTCTACCTCACATGCACATTGTGAGGATATAATTAAATGATGTGTTTGAAAGAGCTCTGGAAACCATACAACAATTTCTTTACAAATGTATAAAACATCAATTGGTTGTATTGTCTCCACTCCTATCCTTGTTCTTTGCTGGGTACTGGGTTAAATGCATTATATACAAATGCTCCTTTAATCCTCATCACAATTTTGTGAAGTGGCATTATAATTCCATTTTAAAAAATGAGGAAGCAGGGCTTCCCTGGTGGCGCAGTGGTTGAGAGTCCGCCTGCCGATGCAGGGGACACGGGTTCGTGCCCCGATCCCGGAAGATCCCACATGCCGCGGAGCGGCTGGGCCTGGGAGCCATGGCCGCGGAGCCTGTGTGTCCGGAGCCTGTGCTCCGCAACGGGAGAGGCCACAGCAGTGAGAGGCCCGCATACAGCAAAAAAAAAAAAAAATGAGGAAGCAGATTCAAAGTGTTTAACTTGGTCTGACTTGGATAGTCAGTAAGTGACAGAGCTGGAAATTTTACCCATTTATGTCTGGATCAGATGAGGTGGTATCAGTAACATATCTATATCTAGGTATCTAGATCTACCTACCTATAAATGTATATATACTATATACATGAACTTAATATTATCAACTGGATGTTTAGAGAGAAGCTGCTACTAGGAGATACTAGAACCCAAAAGCTGGCAGATGACTGCATACATGGCTCAACAATGAGTCTTCCAAAGCAGGCAAAGCAGGCTAGTGGTTTCCCTGTGATTATTATATTGTGATTCTTGGAACACCTGTGTCAGGATACAGACTTCTTGATAAAAATGCAGATTCTTGACCCCCTCTTCAGACTTTTGAATTAGAATCTCTGGAGAGTATGGCCCATGAATACACATTTTTAACAAGCTCTACAAATGATTTTATTCAAATTAGAGTTTGAGGTCCATTGCATAAAGTAATGGGCACCTGGCTCTACCCCTGGTTGTTTTTATACACAGAATTTTTTTCAAGTTCCTCTTCTAAATGGAGGAAAAATAACTTCTCTGGGACAATGATGTTTTTATTTCATAATATGAATTATGAAAGGTTACATTAATGTGGCTCTTGTGTGTAAAATCTCCCAGCCAGGCAGCCAGGCATTTATAAATATATTTTGTCCACATCCAGGCCATGAACTCCATTCTCATTTAAACATCAACTAAAAGAAAATGCATGATTTGTTGCAAGATTAATTTCCTCCAGGGGAGGAAACACTAGCTAGTCACATGTGAGGGTCACTTGCTTCTTAATAGCTCCTTCCTAAATAAATTACAAGATAAACCACCAGTTCTGAATGAACAATTAGGGAAGTTATTAGAAGCAATGCCTTTCCCCTTGAGTTTTGTAAAAATTTCTGAAATCACTTCTAATCTACAAAAGGGAAAATTATTTTTCCTCAGGTGACTCACAGTATTTTATTCATATCAAAAAGGGATTATAGAGATTATTAGAGCACTAATCCAACTCAATAAACTTGGATTATTACTGAGTTTTTCCTAAAGAATATGGAAGTGATTCATTCCAAAATAGTCTCAGTAGGGTTGAATTTTCCTCTCTTGAAGTCTTACTTAAAAAGAAAATGTTTCACAAGGAAACCTCTGAATATTGTAGAAAATATTAGATTAATAATACATTTACTACTAGAAGCTATTTTGCTGAATAGTTAATAGAATTAGGATGTATTTTTAAATGTACCCAGGATTTATTTTAATCAGATATGGTAAGACATATAGACACAGAAATGACTTTCATGAAGGAAGAAGTTCATACCCACAGATCCCTAGAAACATGAAGCATACTGCTCCATCAGTGCCACCCAAGAAAGCAGCAGGGCTGGAAAGCAGGCAGAGGAAGCAGAGGAGACCGTGTGCAAGAGCCTTTACTGTAGTTTCTGTGAAAAAGGCAAGGCAAAGCAGGATAAGCAGGCTTAGAATTGGTTAGTGTGAATAATTTCAGTGGACTCTGGGGTATAGGGGCTGTCTCTAGTTGTCCTGGCACCTTACCTTCCTTGTGGTGATTAGGGTAGGATACTGGCTTGCTCAGCATGTGATAGCCTAATAAAAGAGATGGCTAAAGGTATGGGCTCTGGATTTTATATGGCTTGCATATAAAAGGAGTACTCCAGGATGAATTGTCTGCTATCTCTAGGAATTAGCTAACCATAGGAGGGGTAGTCCCTCTAGGGTCAATAAGGCCCCAAGATGTCAAAGCATCAGAAAATAAAGAAAATAAAAAAACATGACTAACACAGAACATGACTAACTAACACAGAAGTTCTTGTGCTATTGCTATAAAACAAGACAAATTCTTGTATTCATATATTAGATGTACTTGTAGCATATGTGGGTGGGTTGTTTTCTATATACTAACTCTATTCTGAGGTAATGTGTTAATGTACTACTACTTCTCCAGGAGTTATAGGGCACTTTTTAAAAACAATAGCTTTAAATTCTTCATAGACTGAGTATTATAGTGACATTTTAAATTTAGAGCAAGAAAAACGTTAAACTTTACAGCAACATTTGGCATCCAGGTCCATCTGTTCTGAAATTCTGTGTGTGACCAAAGAAGTAATAATTGGAGCAGCAAAGAATTGAATATAATGAGTTAAGGATGGAGAAGACCTGCTTGAGAAACTTGTAAATCTAAGGAACGGCTACATCTCAACAGCTGCCACTATAGGCATGAAGGTGAGGGGAGGAGCTAAGATTCGGTTAGTTTCTTGATGAAAGGGATACTTTCTCACACAGAGCTAATGCTATCTAAAGAATCTCTGAGAAAAGTGGAACTGGGTAAAGGGCTCAGGCGTGGAGTATATCAGAATGTAGACAAAAGGGACAGGAGGGGAGAGTCCGAGAAGCTTAGAAGAAAGGCTCTTTGAGCACGGCATTCCTCCATTTTCCAAACGTCCTCGTCTGGTCAGAAAGGTGGTTTTCCTTTTACCTTTCTGGAACACCTACGACAGATTTTATGTTTCTTAGAAGTCTGGCTTCTAGTACCATAGGAACTTCTGTAGGTGACCGAAAGGCCTCAACATCAAAGGCAACAATGGCATGGCATGAATTGTTTTAGCACTGGTAGTCTGAACAAGGTTACCTACCTGGTTTACTTTGCAAATTTTATGTGTTAAAAGTTGAACATTCCTGACTAGAGCATATTAGTTAGGACTCTAGGTTACAAGTGACAGAAATCCAGGGCCAAATAGTTTAAGCAAAAAACAAAGTCTTTGGGTTTCCTGGGACTAGGGACTAGTTTATTTTCCCCAAGTCTCACCCTACGAGTAGATATGAGTCTGGTGGGCCAAAGCACTTGTGTTAGAAACCCCAAGGTGCTCACTGGATTAGGATGATCTTGCCTGTAGGTTTTCCTGGGTGGGAACAAAGAGGCAGAATTCTGAAAGGTGTTTTTTTTTTTTTTTTTTTTTTTTTTTTTAAGTTATAGGGAATAAAGTTTATTTTGGCAGAGAGTGTTAAAATTAAAGTTGCATACATTAGTAACATAACTCAACATCCTTAATTTGGTATGTGTGACACATTTTCTTGCTTTCCTGTGTTCTGCTAAATCACCATAACCTAAACTGCTTTATAAAATTGATGTGCTGAAATTTAATTTTACTGTTTTCACCTATGCTCTGATTCCAAACAAAACTTTTCATAAGCTTCTTCTATCTCTGGGTCCATCTCATCTGGAGAAGAAAAATGGATACTAGGATCATGAAAGTCAACCAGGAAGCACTAATTTTTCTTTCTAAGCTGCCTAATAAATATTTATTGGCCACCTAGTTTGTGTTGCTTATTGAGGGTGTAGTATATAATAAACGAAGGAGAGCCTTTGTCTTCAAGTTGCTCCAAGGCTAGTAAAGACTATATTAGATGTTAAAATGATAAGAATAAATATTCTTCTTGATCTCAGCAAAGAGCCAAAAATGATTATGAGGAAATAACCTCCAACTGGAGGCATGTTCTGAGTGGGGAACAGGATAACATCTCTTGGACAAGTTTGCTGTTCCAATGAAACTTTCTCTCTGGGAATGACCTAAATTTCTCCACTGTTAAAACACCCTGTGTCTATAAGTCTCATAAAGGTCCCTGGATTTTGTAAAGAAAGATACCCTAGCTAGTTTTTTGTTTGCTATCAGATGTTGTTTATTGGCTGATTTAAAAAAAAATCTTAGTTTAAGAAAGCTCACCCATAAGAATCAATGCCATTAAGTCACTATTCTAATTTGGTAACTCAATCAGCACTGCTGGATCCTGTGGGGAGTTTGGAGTGGAAGGTGAAAGAGAGTCATGACCCAAAGACTGGCATGACAGATGTACTCTTTTGTGAGGGATGTGGTGGCTAACAGATGTAGCCATAGGACAAGATGTGCCCTTATCAAATGATGGGCATCAGTAACACGACTTTTCACAACTACCTTAGGAATGCTTAAAATTATTTTTAAGTGACTTTGAGCCATAAAATTGTGAGAGTCACCTCATATCTCTATGCTTTAGCTTGCTCAGCAGCTAAACAAAGGAGCTTCCTGGATGTTACTAAAAACTCTGGGCTCCAAAACTTTATGTATCTAGGGAGGCTTCAGGGATGCAATGGAATATACATTAGTTTGTAGCCAGAAGATGTGGTTTTGACAGTAATTTCCACCTGTTTGTTACATCACTTTAGGCCAGTGGTTCTGAACCGGGGATAATTTTGTGCCGCCCCCCGCCCCTTCCTCCTCCAGAGAACATCTGACAATATCTGAAAACATTTTGTTTTCAATAATTGGGGGTGGTAGTTCATCTAGTAGAATCCATGGTTGCTGCTAAACATCAGGCAATGCATAGGACACAGCCCTGCAACAGAAATGATCCAGACCAATAATACTTCCATTTGGATATACTGATGTAGATAAATCACCTCAATCTTGGCTTCTGCATTTTGTTGAATACTGTTTTTGAGGATAGTAAATGAGATAGTTGTGAAAGCACACAGTAAATGACAAAGTGTGGCAACACCTGTGGTCATCAGTCTGAGTGTTGCCTTCACAGTGACAGTGGCAGAAAGGGAGGTCTGGAAGTGGAGCGGTAGCCTCTGGGACACAGCAATGAGGGGAGATCACTGAGATGTTGCCACCTGGCAAATACTGCTTCCTTGATGATTTTGTTACTCTTTGCTCCCCCTCCTTTTGTGGCCTCTTTGATGGAATTTCCTGGACGACGTATGTGACACTGACATCTGGGTACTACTGTGGCTGAGATCCTGTGCTTTGAAGTTAGGCAGACTTGAATGTGAATCATGCTTTACTGCTTCTGTGTGACTCAACTTTTCTGGCACCCAGATTAATATAGGTATAATATTTCCTACTTCATAAGGCTATCTTGAGGCTTCATGTTAAGCCAGAGCCTGTGATCACAGAATAAATGGGTGCTGTCATTACTGTTATTTCTGCACTCGGTGCTATAGAGTCACTTTAAGTATCTCTCCCATTTACTTTTCCTCTTTACTTTTCTGTCACCCATCTCTTTCCCCAGCTGAGCAAACTTTCATTATGACTTCCTTATGAACAAATCAATACCTGTTCTTCCCTGGTTAACATTAGTCAACTCAATCTGTATTAGATTGAGATACAAAAAATGAAGTTTCTAACAGAAAGTTATATAAGCAATCAATAAAAATTCCCTGCTCCCTGAAAAAAAAGGGGAAGTTATTGACTACAGGTTGCAGAATTTTGTTGTTGAAGAGGATCTATAGCTCAGGTTTTCCTGCCTGGTCTTAAGTCAGAATCTTAGAGGAGCTTTTAAAAATACAATATCTGGAACTCCATCCCAGTCCTGGTGAATCAGAATCTTTGGCATAAGGCCCAGAAGTATGCATTTTCTAAAAGCTCTCTGGGTTCTGAGATGCACGGGAACATTTAAAAAATAGAGACAGTAGGGTTCCACATGAGACTTCCTGTACAGAATCTCTGGAAAAGGATAAAATAACAGACACACACATAAACATATATCCATAGTCTTACTTGATCTTTACCACAATCCTGAGCTTAGGCTGGAGAGGATTGTTACCTGCAGTTTTGGGGTTGAGTCTTAGGACTAAGAGACCATAGGTGATCTGTTTACAGTCACAAAAGACAATATATTTCATTATTTGTTCAAAATATTTGCTGACCTTCCCTACTTTGCCCTTCGCTGGAGCTCTACCCCATGAGAGGAGTATACTTACTGTTCTATTGACATCAGGCTTGGCCCTATAACTTGCTTTGATTGAGGAATGTGAATGCAAGAGGCCCATGCCACTTCCAAGCAGAAGTCTTCAGGCATTTCATTGGTCAATTTATTTTTTCCTTCTGCCACCAGACTACCATGTCCCTGTCAGTGGCTGCTATTTCAGTCAAGTTCACAGAATGAAAAAGACTTGGAATGCAGTTGCAGTCAACCTGCGGTGGTCATTAATGTGAGCACAAAAGAGACCTTTGTTTAACCTTACAGGATTTTGGGATGATAATCCCCACTCTCTACTCCCTTCTCCTATAACGGAAAAAAGAGTGAGAATTTGAGCCCAGGTCTTCTGTCCATGACTTGCTGTTTCTGTTATACTTCTCAGCAGAAGAGAGTTATGTCTGATCTAGGTGGAGAGGGGATTATTTGCTCCCTTTGCTAGGGAGGCAACTGGGGGAAGGTGTGTTTTTGGTATGCTCAGCTGGAATTTAGAATAGAGATCTCAAATTTCTTCCAGCCCAGAAATTCTATTGTTCTTTGACACTCCTGAAGAAACATCACTGTCCATTGTTGCTACTTGGGCTAATACAATTTGTGGGGCTGTATAGTTGAGGCTTAACTGTGGCATTAATCTGGGATTGACAGGGAAATAAATCACCATATATAACATCCCTTATATGGAAAAAAGTTTTCCAAGTTCCAAATAATAGGCAAAAAGGGTAAACTTTTGAAACAAGTTCTTGCTTTACCTTAGGGTTCAGGTAAAGCTCAAATGATATTTTCTAAAAAAAAATACATACATTTAAAAAGGTTGTTATTCACATTTCGCCCACAGGGGGGCCACACAAGTCAGTACTTAATATTTTCTTTTTTTCCAATGTTTCTAATATTTTTTTATTATTTTTTTAACATATTTATTGGCATATAATTGCTTTACAATGTTGTGTTAGTTTCTGCTGTATAACAAAGTGAATCAGCTATACATATGTTCTCATATCTCTTCCCTCTTGCGTCTCCCTCCCTCCCACCCCCCATCCCACCCCTCTAGGTGGTCACAAAGCACCCAGCTGATCTCCCTGTGCTATGCGGCTGCTTCCCACTAGCTATCTGTTTTACATTTGGTAGTGTATATATGTCCATGCCACTCTCTCACTTCATCCCAGCTTACCCTTCCCCCTCCCCGTGTCCTCAAGTCCATTCTCTACGTCTGAGTCTTTATTCCTGTCCTGCGCCTAGGTTCATTAGAACCATTTTTTTTTTAAGATTCCATATAAGTACTTAATGTTTTCTTGTGATAAACCTGTTTACATATTTATTCCTAGTGCTTTTTTCTCCCTCCAGAAATCCAGGTTGTCTCACAATTTATAACTTGAGCTAAAGAGGTTGTTTTTCAAGTTCTTTATATAAAGATAATTTCAATCTGCTTCAGTTCTTCTAAACCCTTCATTACTATTCAAATTTTGATGTCTATGGTAGATTAGAGTTTCTATTTCATTTTCAGAGATTTAAAGTCGTTTTCCCAGACTCATTTTTCTATAGCTGAAGCCTCGAAACCAAGAGAGATGAGGTAATTTTAATCAGAATCAAAATTAGTTACCAATGTTCCTAAATTTAAAAACCAGGATTTTGTTTTTAAAAGATATCAAATTGGAAACATGATGAAAATAATTCTTAGCAAAATGTAAATAATAATAATAGTAGCTATAATTTATTGACTACCTACTCTGGACCAGATTTTTTTGGTACACGATTCTATTTAATTCTCTCCAAAGCAGCTTGGCAAGGTATATGTCATCTTCATTGTTTGGGATGAGCCCCAGAGATGTTAGTTGTCATAACTACCCCATGACTTTAACGGAAAGACCTAGCATTTGATCCCAAGTCCCTCAGAAGCCAAAGTCCACAAGCTTTCCTCTACACCACAGTGCCTCTCCCATTTGGCTTTGAAATGAGTTTCTACTCTGGCTATCGTATTTATCATCTCAAGTTTCTTCCTCAATTACATATTTTACTTCCAAAATAAATATTTATGCACATAAACCTCTATCTCAACAGGAAGCACAGAATTAAAAATCGCATAATCACCATGAAAGCTTCAAGTGATCTTCCTACGGGAAAGGGAAGTTGTGGTTTGCAAGGAGCACATGCAGGGACCCCTTACCAGCAGTTTGTGGGCCACTGGACCACAGGAGAGTGCGGAAAGCACTGGGAAGGCAGAGATCATAAATTTGCATTTGAAGTCCTCCCTTCACGAGCAAGCGTAATTGATAGGAATCATTTGGGTTCATTACTTAATCTATATCGTTCTCCTTATAAATGCAACTATTAAAAAGTCAGAAGAATCCATGCAAACTTTCAACCACTAGATGTCACTGTTGCTTACGAAATGGAATTGCCCACTCAGGTGAACTCTACTGTTCATCAAGAGATTAAACACATGTGGCTCCTGACAAGGATCTTGCGTTTTTCTTGGAAGAGACAAGACACACCTATGTGAATAGTTACAGAGTAGCAAAGGAGTGTGCATTCATTCGTGACTGATTGCAAATAGGAAGGGTAGAGGTAACAGGAGCTGTAAGATCTGAGAGAGAGAAATAAATGTAAACTGGAGTCGCTGTGGAAGTTTCCACAGATGTGTGACTAAGATGATGTTCTAATGATGAGTAAGAGCTGGCCAAAGAGAGCAAGCTGATTCCTACGAGGAGTGACATGAGCACAAGCAAGGAAGTGGAAACAAATATTGACTTCTGGTGAAGGGGAAGATTCCTTTGGGGAAGAGTGGGAGTTGGTTGGTTGTGGAGGAGACAGATTGTATAGAAACAGAAATAACAAAGAGGAGGAATTTATTCTCCTTCCTGAATGTGCCTCTAAAAGTTTCTGAGCAGAAGAATGATGTGACGAACATTTCACTGTAGGAAGATGAACTGTTTGGGTACCGGGGTCAGGTACCAACGAAGGATCACGACTGCTCGAACTGCGTGATTTGAGTTTTCTTCCCCGTGTAATTACTTTATCCCGGTCCTTTCGCCATTTTTCATGTTCCCTTCCCGCCAAATCTCGATCTGGAAAGAGCAGAGATAACCCCTCCCCCCCTTCCCCGCGCCCAACATAAAACTGTCACCTGTCTGTCTTCCTCTAGAGCAGGGGCTTCTGCTTGTCTCGTCCCCAGAGACTTGCCTTCCTCTGCTTGACCATTTCTGACATAATCTGAATTTGTGCTCTGATGTATTCAGCCAGTCAGCTCCCCTTTAGGAAAAAAAAAAAAAAATCAAAGCTAGGCTTTCACCTCAGTGAGAGAAACGTCTGCAAGCAGAGGCGCCTCTATTCCGCTTGTCCTGAACCAAGTGGGCGACAGTTTCAGGGATTTTCTTTTTTGCCCAAACGTCACCTAATAAAGATCTGAGAAATGAGGGGGAAAAGGAAAAAAACAAAACAAAACAAAACAACTTTCAGACTTTCAGCTCCTTTACTTAGGTGCTCTGAGGAGAGTGCAGAGGGCGGCCAGCGAGTGGAGAAGGCGGAGCTTCTTGAGCCCCATGCGGCAACCGGTCGGTTCTCACCTCCTTACGGCCGGCAGGCGGACCTTGCTGGGGTCGAAGCAGACGCGGAGCCATTGGTCTCTCGGACTTTCACAAGCCTCAGTTTCGCGGGCGCCCACTCCGGCATCCTGTCCTCAGGCAGAGAAGCCACGAAATGTGTCGCCAAGGACCAAGATGATGGATAAGCCACAGGGGAAGACGAGCAGCACGTCCCAGAGGGCCACAAACGCTCGCCGCGGTCACCCCGGGAGCCCGGGCTCCTCTCACAGAGGGCGAGTCCTCAACATCCGGGTCCGCCGCCGGCGTCCGCTTTCCCGCCACAGCGAACGGCCGGAAGCGGCCGTCGCAGTCCTGAGGTGGCTGGGTTCCTACTCAGCGGTGTGGACCACTGAAGACCCTGGCAGAGGAGTTCACGGTAAGAAGGCCATGTGCCGTTAAACAAAGCGGGACGGCAGCGGTGGTGTCCAAGTGGCGGGCTGCGGCAGAAGACGTGTACGCTCAACGCCAGCTCCCGCGCCGTTCCCGCTTGGCTTTCTCTAGTTGAGAATTACGTGATGCCGAATGCAGTGAGTTTACAAACCTAGCGGCTTAAAGCATGTGAGTGGCTTCTCACTGTCCTCAGGACAGAGGCCCTCCAGGCTCCCCTAGTCCCACAGTTCCAGGCGTCCTGGGTGCTGTGCCTTCTGCCCTGGGGTTCACCAGGCTCTGGCCTGCGAGGCCCCTGCTCATTTTGTTGGGTCTGGAACGCCCTTGCGTCCCTTTTTTCCGCTTCTCACCGCAGACTCCAGGTGAACTCATACTCATTCTGCAGCTTCACTTCCCTCAGGGAAGCCTTCCCCACGTAGGCTTTCTTCATAGCATTAGGTGCTTTTCCTTCCTAGCATTTATCTTCTCAATTACGTCCCATATTTGTGTGACTTTGGTAAACCTCTGTCCCTCCCATTAGAATGTAAATTCCTTGGTAACAGGGTTCCTGTCTGCATTTGCTCATCATTATTTGTAATCTCATCACTGTGGGAGACCGTGGTGAAAACATTGATGCTCCACTCTTGGGTCTCTTATGATTCCATGGGAGTGGGAGGGGACATGGTTAAGAAACTGAAAATTCAGAGTGAAATTCTTCTAGATAAGAGGGCTCTTCTCTTTTTAGCTTCATTCCAAGTTGCCTGAGAAAAGCCACTTTACATTTTATTAACAGGGCATGAAATACCGAGCCACTTGTACTCTGAGCCCTGTAGGGCATAGAAACCTCAGCGTCTTACAACTTTAGGACTGAATGGCATGGGGCCGTGATTGTTGTACTCCATAAGTGAGATGAAGCTAAAAGTGTTCAAACCGTTCTGAAGACATTTCCACAAACAATAAAACCCTTCCTGAAATGACTGCAGAATCATTAGGGATTCTTGGTCAAGACGTACAGATTACTGCCTAGAGAAACAGAGGCACCCGTGGCAGCCTGGGACAAACAGGTTCAAATGGTGGTTTAACTGAAGAGTCAAATTCAAGCCTTTGGACACAGTTTTTAGCTGAGTCCTTGTTGCAGACAGTTCTTTGGATTTTGTGCAGAGATGACAGGATCTCCCTGTGCCCAACTTATTGTGTGGATAGTGAATGACTTAAATTCTTTTCTTGGCTTAATGCTGTTAACCTCCTCCAAGAAAGATACGAGTCAATCAGTGATCTCATCCAGCTAATCGTGTGATTAGATCAGGAATGACAAAATTGTTATGGGAGAGGGCTATATGCATTGTATATTGTTCTTTCATGTTTATAGCTATGTCAGATTGTATATTGAAACAGTGATCACAACCATATTTCCAGTTCCACATGGTCCTCCAGAACCTTGCCATACACCCTCAAGGATTGAGGTCTTTGCTCCTCTGTCTGAAACTGGATGGTGTTTTGTGGCTGTCTTGACAAAGAGCAGGTGGTAGAAGTGATACCGCGTGACTACAAGGCTAAGTCAAAAAACGTGATATGGCTTCTACCTGGTTTGCTCTCTCTCAGGATGCTCACCCTTGTAACCCAGCCGCCATGTTGTGAAGAAGCTTAAGCCACAGGGACAGGCCAGGGCTAGGTTGATCAGGCCACAGACTCAGCTAAGGTCTCAGCCTGTTGCCATTATCAACTCACATATGAGACAGACTTCACTGATTCTAGCTCTAGCCTTTAAGCTCTCCCAGATGAAGCCAGGCAGCGCAGAGATAAGGGGTTCCCACAAAGCCCTGTCCAAATTGCAGGTTCGTAAGCAAAATAACTGCTGTTATAAGACACTAAGTTTTCACGTGACTTGTTACACAGCATAAGGTAACTGGAGAGATAGGCCTACATCGGGAGCAAATCATTCTATTTAAGTTTGCCTCTATGCTTTTGTTGATTCTATTTCTTGGGCCTGAAATACCCTTTATTTTCTTCCTCTCTCATTTCTTTCACTTGCCTAAACTTCCTGCTTAGCCTTCTTGAATCACCTCAGGTCTTAATGTCTTTAGGAAGTCAGCCATAATCCTAGTCAAATGCCCTGCCTATGTGTGTAAACCTCAGTAACAGTCCTAGCCACATGGGCTATCAGGGTCCATTTAAGTGTCTGATGTCTACACCTTATTGGTGCATTCATCTTTGTATTATTCATCTTTATATCATTAATCTTTGTACACTCAGGGACGCACATAGTGCCTGGCTCCACCATCTACTACCTGTGTGAACTTAGCCAAATTAATAAGCATATCCAAGACTCCCTTTCCTTATCTGTGAAAGGAGATAAAAGTTCCAACTCATAGTATTTTGTGAGGATTAGAGGGTAAAGTCATCTAAGGTGCTGACGCATAGTAAATGCTACATAAATGTAGCTATTACAGTTATTAGAGTAACCTCAAAATAGGAGAAACACCAGCATTCCAGAACACATATCCAACAAATGATATTTTGAGATACATTTGTCAGAGTTCTTGACCCCGCTTTCCTATTCCTCTGTAGGGCAGCTTGGAACCCATTACCTTTTTTCCATAATATAATTTTCTTTGTACACCACCCACAGAGGGAGGACATGTGTAGCTTTGAAAGGGAACATCAGTTGGATTGATGAATGTATTTTGAAACATAGAGCAGAGATGAAATTTTTGGAAGCCAAGTGCTTGAGATGGATAAGGTGCTTTAAAGTTCAAGTGCTTGGCTTTGGATATCAGAATCCAAAGTCCTGAGGTAATAAGGCATGGAGATTATGCTAAAATCAAAGAATGTATGATGATATAAGAGTTAATGAGAGAGACCCAAATCCTGCCCTGTATTCCCTCACTCCCACCTCCCAAGCAGAAGGGAATTGGTTCATGATGTCCCAGCGTTCCAAGATGTAGTCAGGGGAGACTGGAATACTGTTAGAAGCCCCTTGGTTATCTTGGGGCTGGAGTAGCAGACCAGCCATGGCCTGATGAAGCGCCTGATCTAATAGCTCTGAGGATCTCCTCAGAGCTTTGTGTACCCCAAGGGTGAGAGAAAGGATCCAGTGGAGGTGCAGAAAGAGATCCAATGTAATTGAAAGAACTTGGGGCATAAAAGGAAGACATGGGGAGAGACGGGGAGAGAGAGAGAGAGAGAGAGAGAGAGAGAGAGAGAGAGAGAGAGAGAGAATGTGTGTGTGTGTGTGTGTTTTGCATGTGTTTGCTAGAGGCCATTTAACATCAGCACCTGCCAACCCATGAGAAGCACCTATTGAAGAGATTTACAGCTCAGCAGATACCAGACACTGTAATAGTTGATTTTTTCTTGGTATGATTGGTGTAAATTCCCAGGTGTGGTTAAGTGAGTAATTTGAATACAATTTATTTAGGCAGAAGCTCATTTTTTCTTCAATTAGTCCCCCTTTAGAACAGAAGGGGTCCTTTAGTCTTCAAGTGAATGGACAGCATGGTAATGTCCAGCCTGTTGCAGCAGCAGCCCTCTGCGAGCTCAGTGGATTTAAGGCAATCTAGTGACCATTTCCTGTTGATGGCCCTTCCAACAGCATGAATCTCTTCAGTGTGGTTTCCCAACAGTCTTAGCCAGCTGCTCCCCCAAGAAACCATTGCACAGGCTTTTGTGGAGGCCAGCGGAAATATCCCTCTCCTGGAGACGTGCTGCTTCGTTAGGACTTGCAACCCTCAGCAACGTCGACCTTCTTAGCACTGTAATCTGGAAAAGCACATGCTGTTCTCAACGATCTTGGCAACAGGCTTTATGAGAAAATTTTGTGGAAGTTGTCTTTTCCAGTTATAGCTAAACCACCAGGGTCAGTTTCTACTTTGCAGTCAAGATCCACTGATGAATATAGTTGCAAAGCCTGCACTATCCAGAAATAAAATGCTCTAAACTCTGAATCTTATGCAATTCAGAAGAGAAACACTATAGGGGAAGTAGTCTAGGGGAGCAGTTCTAAGGGGGTATTTATCAGATTGTCTAGTTTATTGTCCTAGCTCCAACAAGTTACCAGCTCTAAGGTCCAGAAAGGTATTTTACTTCTCTGTTCTTCAATTTTGTTTTCTAGAAAATAGACAAACACTTTCTTGGTGGGGTTTTGGTATTAAATGACAAATGCATACAGAACACAGTGACTGGCATTTTGTGAGTTCTCAATGAATGTTGGCTATTGTTATCATGTTTATTATTATTTCTAGCATTGATGGTGGCAGAAAATGTTGGCTGCCTACCTATAGACACATCCTGCTTCTCTATCTTCCTTTTAATCTGAGCATTGATTTTGTGTATTTATCTGGGAGCTGTGTGCTGATAAATCTTGATTGAAAACTTCTCACTAATAAGTAGTTCCCCTCTGTTTCTGATGGTATTTCCTCACCTGCTTGAAGGTAGCCATGGCCAGATGACTTGCCGTGGCCAAAGAAATAAGAGAGATGATACTTGTCACCTCAATCAGTGACACTCCAGAAAGTCCCAAGAGAGAGCAATGGGTACAGAAACCCCTGCCAAAATGTGATAGACATATAGCACGAATGAAAAATACACTTTTCAGCTTCAAACCACTGAAGTAATTGGAATGTGTTTGTCATCTGTTACCATTGCTTTACTTGGCCCATCCCAACTCATATAGACAAGCTAACTGCTAAAACCTATTTCACTCGTAGATAACTATTTCGTATAGCATACTTATGTCATTTAAAAAGTTCATTTTATTTTCTTCAAAAATTATTATTATTTTTTTTTTTTTGCTGTACGCGGGCCTCTCACTGCTGTGGCCTCTCCCGTTGCGGAGCACAGGCTCCGGACACACAGGCTCCGCGGCCATGGCTCGCGGGCCCAGCCGCTCCGCGGCATGTGGGATCTTCCGGGATCGGGGCACGAACCCGTGTCCCCTGCATCGGCAGGCGGACTCTCAACCACTGCGCCACCAGGGAAGCCCCAAAAATTATTTTTACAATCAACTGTTTTTTGTGTAAATTCCCAGAAATTATTAATTCATAGTTGTTTTGTTCATAACATGTCACACTGATTTTAGCTTTTGCATTGTGAGTTCTGTGGTTATTATTTCTAACAAGCTCAATTTGCTTGTGTCAAAATTTGCACATATAAATTCTGATACGAAGATGTGAGTCTTCTTTAATGTTCTAATCAATAATAAAATTTTATTAGAAAGGGAGCAGTACATAGAACAAACTCGGGGACTAGATTGATGGATTCCAAAACTGCATCTGCCACTGCCAGCTGTGTTACTTGGGATAAGTTTCTTAACTTTCTCTGTTTTACTCCTCTCATCTATTAAAAAATGGGGATAATATTAGCATCTAATTCATAGGATGTTTTTATAATGTCCCGTGATAAGTCTGTGATTAATCCTATGATGAGAGTTAACACATGCATACCTCATTTTATTGCATTTGCTTTATTGCACTTCACAGATAATACATTTTTTACAAATAGAAGATTTGTGGCAACTCTGTGTTGATCAAGTTTACCAGAACCATTTTTCCAACAGCATTTGCTCACTTCATGTCTCTGTGTCACATTTTCTAATTCTTGCAATATTTCAAATGTTTTCATTATTATATTTGTTATGGTGATCTGTCATCAGTGATCTTCTATCTTACTATTATAATTGTCTTGGTATTTCTTAGCATTAACGTATTTTTAAATTAAGGTATGTACATTTTTAAGATATAATGCTGTTGCATACTTAATAGATTATAGTATAGTGTAAACATAATTTTTATAATATGTCCTGGGAAACCAAAAAATTTGTGTGACTCACTTTATTGCAATATTCACTTTATCGCAGTGGTCTGGAACTGAACTTGCGATATCTCTGAGGTGTGCCTGTAAACTGTTTTTTTTTTTTTTTTTTTTCCCACTAGCTATCTACCTTACGTTTGGTAGTGTATATATGTCCATGCCGCTCTTTCACTTTGTCACAGCTTACCCTTCCCCCTCCCCATATCCTCAAGTCCATTCTCTAGTAGGTCTGTGTCTTTATTCCTGTCTTACCCCTATGTTCTTCATGACATTTTTTTTTTCTTAAATTCCATATATATGTGTCAGCATACAGTATTTGTCTTTCTCTTTCTGACTTACTTCACTCTGTATGACAGGCTCTAGGTCCATCCACCTCATTACAAATAGCTCAATTTCGTTTCTTTTTATGGCTGAGTAATATTCCATTGTATATATGTGCCACATCTTCTTTACCCATTCATCCGATGATGGACACTTAGGTTGTTTCCATCTCCGGGCTATTGTAAATAGGGCTGCTATGAACATTTTGGTACATGTCTCTTTTTGAATTATGGTTTTCTCAGGGTATATGCTCAGTAGTGGGATTGCTGGGTCATATGGTAGTTCTATTTGTAGTTTTTTAAGGGACCTCCATACCGTTCTCCATAATGGCTGTACCAATTCACATTCCCACCAGCAGTGCAAGAGTGTTCCCTTTTTTCCACACCCTCTCCAGCATTTATTGTTTCTAGATTTTTTGATAATGGCCATTCTGACTGGTGTGAGATGATATCTCATTGTAGTTTTGATTTGCATTTCTCTAATGAGTAAAGATGTTGAGCATCCTTTCATGTGTTTGTTGGCAGTCTGTATATCTTCTGTGGAGAAATGTCTATTTAGGTCTTCTGCCCATTTTTGGATTGGGTTGTTTGTTTTTTTGTTATTGAGCTGCATGAGCTGCTTGTAAATTTTGGATATTAATCCTTTGTCAGTTGCTTCATTTGCAAATATTTTCTCCCATTCTGAGGGTTGTCTTTTGGTCTTGTTTATGGTTTTCTTTGCTGTGCAAAAGCTTTTAAGTTTCATTAGGTCCTATGTGTTTATTTTTGTCTTTATTTCCATTTCTCTAGGAGGTGGGTCAAAAAGGATCTTGCTGTGATTTATGTCATGGAGTGTTCTGCCTATGTTTTTCTCTAAGAGTTTGATAGTGTCTGGCCTTACATTTAGGTCTTTAATCCATTTTGAGCTTATTTTTGTGTATGGTGTTAGGAAGTGATCTAATCTCATACTTTTACATGTCCCTATCCAGTTTTCCCAGCACCACTTATTGAAGAGACTGTCCTTTCTCCACTGTACATTCCTGCCTCCTTTATCAAAGATAAGGTGACCATATGTGCGTGGGTTTATCTCTGGGCTTTCTATCCTGTTCCATTGATCTATCTTTCTGTTTTTGTGCCAGTACCATACTGTCTTGATTACTGTAGCTTTATAGTATAGTCTGAAGTCAGGGAGCCTGATTCCTCCAGCTCCATTTTTCATTCTCAAGATTGCTTTGGCTATTCTGGGTCTTTTGTGTTTCCATACAAATTGTGAAATTTTTTGTTGTAGTTCTGTGAAAAATGCCAGTGGTTGTTTGATAGGGATTGCATTGAATCTGTAGATTGCTTTGGGTAGTAGAGTCATTTTCACAATGTTGATTCTTCCAATCCAAGAACATGGTACATCTCTCCATCTATTTGTATCATCTTTAATTTCTTTCATCAGTGTCTTATAATTTTCTGCATACAGGTCTTTTGTCTCCTTAGGTAGGTTTATTCCTAGATATTTTATTCTTTTTGTTGCAATGGTAAATGGGAGTGTTTCCTTGATTTCACTTTCAGATTTTTCATCATTAGTATATAGGAATGCCAGAGATTTCTGTGCATTAATTTTGTATCCTGCAACTTTACCAAATTCATTGATTAGCTCTAGTAGTTTTCTGGTAGCATCTTTAGGATTCTCTATGTATAGTATCATGTCATCTGCAAACAGTGACAGCTTTACTTCTTCTTTTCCATTTTGAATTCCTTTTATTTCCTTTTCTTCTCTGATTGCTGTGGCTAAAACTTCCAAAACTATGTTGAATAAGAGTGGTGAGAGTGGGCAACCTTGTCTTGTTCCTGATCTTAGTGGAAATGGTTTCAGTTTTTCACCATTGAGGACGATGCTGGCTGTGGGTTTGTCATATATGGTCTTTATTATGTTGAGGAAAGTTCCCTCTATGCCTACTTTCTGCACGGTTTTTATCATAAATGGGTGTTGAATTTTGTCGAAAGCTTTCTCTGCATCTATTGAGATGATCATATGGTTTTTCTCCTTCAATTTGTTAATATGGTGTATCACGTTGATTGATTTGCGTATATTGAAGAATCCTTGCATTCCTGGAATAAACCCCACTTGATCATGGTGTATGATCCTTTTAATGTGCTGTTGGATTCTGTTTGCTAGTATTTTGTTGAGGATTTTTGCATCTATGTTCATCAGTGATATTGGCCTGTAGTTTTCTTTCTTTGTGACATCCTTGTCTGGTTTTGGTATCAAGGTGATGGTGGCCTCGTAGAATGAGTTTGGGAGTGTTCCTCCCTCTGCTATATTTTGGAAGAGTTTGAGAACGATAGGTGTTAGCTCTTCTCTAAATGCTTGATAGAGTTCGCCTGTGAAGCCATCTGGTCCTGGGCTTTTGTTTGTTGGAAGATTTTTTATCACAGTTTCAATTTCAGTGCTTGTGATTGGTCTGTTCATATTTTCTATTTCTTCCTGATTCAGTCTTGGAAGGTTGTGCATTTCTAAGAATTTGTCCAGTTCTCCCAGGTTGTCCATTTTATTGGCATAGAGTTGCTTGTAGTAATCTCTCATGATCTTTTTTATTTCTGCAGTGTCGTTGTTCTCCTTTTTCATTTCTAATTGTATTGATTTGAGTCTTCTCCCTTTTTTCTTGATGAGTCTGGCTAATGGCTTATCAATTTTGTTTATCTTTTCAAAGAACCAGCTTTTAGTTTTATTGATCTTTGGTATCGTTTCCTTCATTTCTTTTTCATTTATTTCTGATCTGATTTTTATGATTTCTTTCCTTCTGCTAACTTTGGGGTTTTTTTGTTCTTCTTTCTCTAATTGCTTTAGGTGCAGGGTCAGGTTGTTTACTCGAAATGTTTCCTGTTTCTTAAGGTGGGATTGTATTGCTATAAACTTCCCCCTTAGAACTGCTTTTGCTGCGTCCCATAGGTTTTGGGTCGTCGTGTCTCCATTGTCATTTGTTTCTAGGTACTCTTTGATTTCCTCTTTGATTTCTTCAGTGATCACTTCGTTATTAAGTAGTGTATTGTTTAGCCTCCATGTGTTTGTATTTTTTACAGCTCTTTTCCTGTAATTGATATCTAGTCTCATAGCATTGTGGTCGGAAAAGATACTTGATACAATTTCAATTTTCTTAAATTTACCAAGGCTTGATTTGTGACCCAAGATATGATCTATGCTGGAGAATGTTCCATGAGCACTTGAGAAAAATGTGTATTCTGTTGGTTTTGGATGGAATGTCCTATAAATATCAATTAAGTCCATCTTGTTTAATGTATCATTTAAAGCTTGTGTTTCCTTATTTGTTTTCATTTTGGATGATCTGTCCATTGGTGAAAGTGGGGTGTTAAAGTCCCCTACTATGATTGTGGTACTGTCGATTTCTCCTTTTATGGCTGTTAGTATTTGCCTTATGTATTGAGGTGCTCCTATGTTTGGTGCATAAATATTTACAATTGTTATATCTTCATCTTGGATTGATCCCTTGATCATTATGTAGTGTCCTTCTTTGTCTCTTCTAGTAGTCTTTATTTTATTTTTTTATTTTATTTTATTTTTTTTTGCGGTATGCGGGCCTCTCACTGCCGTGGCCTCCCCCGTTGCGGAGCACAGGCTCCGGACGCGCAGGCTCAGCGGCCATGGCCCACGGGCCCAGCCGCCCCGCGGCATATGGGATCCTCCCAGACCGGGGCACGAACCCGTATCCCCTGCATCGGCAGGCGGACTCTCAACCACTTGCGCCACCAGGGAGGCCCTAGTAGTCTTTATTTTAAAGTCTATTTTGTCTGATATGAGAATTGCTACTCCAGCTTTCTTTTGTTTTCCATTTGCATGGAATATCTTTTTCCATCCCCTTACTTTCAGTCTGTATGTGTCTCTAGGTCTGAAGTGGGTCTCTTGTAGACAGCATATATATGGGTCTTGTTTTTGTATCCATTCAGCCAATCTGTGTCTTTTGGTGGGGGCATTTAGTCTATTTACATTTAAGGTAATTATCGATATGTATGTTCCTATTCCCATTTTCTTAATTGTTTTGGGTTCATTATTGTAGGTCTTTTCCTTCTGTTGTGTTTCTTGCTTAGAGAAGTTCCTTTAGCATTTGTTGTAAAGCTGGTTTGGTGGTGCTGAACTCTCTCAGCTTTTGCTTGTCTGTAAACGTTTTAATTTCTCCATCAAATCTGAATGAGATCCTTGCTGGGTAGAGTAATCTTGGTTGTAGGTTTTTCTCCTTCATCACTTTAATTATGTCCTGCCACTCCCTTCTGGCTTGTAGAGTTTGTGCTGAGAGATCAGCTGTTATCCTAATGGGGATTCCCTTGTGTGTTATTTGTTGTTTTTGCCTTGCTGCTTTTAATATGATTTCTTTGTGTTTAATTTTTGACAGTTTGATTAATATGTGTCTTGGTGTATTTCCCCTTGGATTTATTCTGTATGGGACTCTCTGTGCCTCCTGGACTTGATTAACTATTTCCTTTCCCATATTAGGGAAGTTTTCAACTATAATCTCTTCAAATATTTTCTCAGTCCCTTTCTTTTTCTCTTCTTCTTCTGGAACCCCTATAATTCGAATGTTGGTGTGTTTAATGTTGTCCCAGAGGTCTCTGAGACTGTACTCTGTTCATTCTTTTTTCTTTATTTTGCTCTGCAGCAGTTATTTCCACTATTTTATCTTCCACCTCACTTATCCGTTCTTCTGCCTTAGTTATTCTGCTATTGATCCTATCTAGAGTATTTTTTATTTCATGTATTGTGTTTTTAATCGATGCTTGATTCATCTTTAGTTCTTCTAGGTCCTTGTTAACTGTTTCTTGCATTTTGTCTATTCTATTTCCAAGATTTTGGATCTTGGAAATAGAATCTTGGATCATCTTTACCATCATTATTCTGAATTCTTTTTCAGGTAGACTGCCTATTACCTCTTCATTTGTTAGGTCTGGTGGGTTTTTATCTTGCTCCTTCTCCTGCTGTGTGTTTTTCTGTCTTCTCATTTTGCTTATGTTACTGTGTTTGGGGTCTCCTTTTTGCAGGCTGCAGGTTCGTAGTTCCCGTTGTTTTTGGTGTCTGTCCCCAGTGGCTAAGGTTGGTTTAGTGGGTTGTGTAGGCTTCCTGGTGGAGGGGACTAGTGCCTGTGTTCTGGTGGATGAGGCTGGATCTTGTCTTTCTGGTGGGCAGGTCCACATCTGGTGGTGTGTTTTGGGGTGTCTGTGGACTTTTTATGATTTTAGGCCACCTCTCTGCTAATGGGTGGCATTGTGTTCCTGTCTTGCTAGTTGTTTGGCATAGGGTGTCCAGCACTGTAGCTTGCTGGTCGTTGAGTGAAGCTGGGTGTTGGTGTTGAGATGGAGATCTCTGGAAGATTTTCGCCGTTTGATATTATGTGGAGCTGGGAAGTCTTTGTGGACCAGTGTCCTGAAGTTGGCTCTCCCACCTCAGAGGCACAGCACTGACTCCTGGCTCCTCAATTTGGGATGATTTGTTGTCTATTCATGTATTCCACAGATGCAGGGTACATCAAGTTGATTGTGGAGCTTTAATCCGCTGCTTCTGAGGCTGCTGGGAGAGGTTTCCCTTTCTCTTCTTTGTTCTCACAGCTCCTGGGTCTCAGCTTTGGATTTGGCCCCGCCTCTGCGCGTAGGTCGCCAGAGGGCGTCTGTTCTTCGCTCAGACAGGACAGGGTTAAAGGAGCAGCCTCTTCGGGGACTCTGCCTCCGTTTTTTTAAAGCTCTCAGAGTAGTGCCTGGAACTATAGAAGCTGTACAAGTATTTTTAAGTGAAAAGATATTGAGGCTTAACTACTGTTAACTTTAATTTTTTATTGTTTATTTGTATAAAGTACAGTTGTTACTTGCTCTGCTTTTGTAGCTATATATTCTATCAATAAGATACGCTTTAGTCAGTTTTTTTTTTTTTTTTTTTTCGGTATGCGGGCCTCTCACTGTTGTGGCCTCCCCCGTTGCGGAGCACAGGCTCCGGACGCGCAGGCTCCGGACGCGCAGGCTCAGCGGCCATGGCTCACTGGCCCAGCCGCTCCGCGGCATATGGGATCCTCCCAGACCGGGGCACGAACCCGTATCCCTTGCATCGGCAGGCGGACTCTCAACCACTTGCGCCACCAGGGAGGCCCTTTAGTCAGTTTTTAATCTATAAAACATTTTACCGTGAATAGAATATTTATATTGATTATTTCTACTAGTAATATTTATTATAAATTATTTAAAATGTTATATTTATTTTTTATTTTTATTTTATTTTATTTTTTCTTACTTTTGGCTGCGTTGGGTTTTTGTTGCTGTGTGCGGGCTTTCTTTGGTTATGTCAAGCGGGGGCTACTCTTTGTTGTGGTGCATGGGCTTCTTATTGCGGTGGCTTCTCATTGCGGAGCACGGGCTCTAGGCGTGTGGGCTTCAGTAGTTGCGGCATGCGGGCTCAGTAGCTGTGGCACATGGGCTCTAGAGCGCAGGCTCAGTAGTTGCGGCATGTGGGCCCTAGAGCACGCGGGCTTTGGTAGTTGTGGTACGTGGGCTCAGTTGTTGCGGTGAGCAGGCTCTAGGGTGTGCAGGCTTCAGTAGTTGTGGTGTGTGGGCTGAGTAGTTGTGGCATGCAGGCTCAGTAGTTGTGGCTTGTGGGCTCTAGAGTGCAGGCTCAGTAGTTGTGGCTTGTGGGCTCTAGAGTGCAGCCTCAGTAGTTGTGGCGCATGGGCTTAGTTGCTCCACGGCATGTGGGATCTTCCCAGACCAGGGATCAAACCTGTGTCCTCTGTATTGGCAGGCAGATTCTTAACCACTGCACCACCAGGGAAGTCCTCTGCATCCTCTTTTAAATCATAAACTTCTCAAGGTGAGAGGCGGGGTCTGGTTTCAAGAGGTGTCTCCAGCTTTGAAGATCATGTCTGGCCTTAGTAGACCCCAATACTTCCTGAATGAGCAAATGAGCAAAGTATTATTCTGATTAAACACTCAAAAAGCTGAAGTTGAAACTTCCCTGGTGGCGCAGTGGTTAAGAATCCACCTGCCAATGCAGAGGACACGGGTTCGAGCCCTGGTCCGGGAAGATACCACATGCTGCGGAGCAACTAAGCCCACGCACCTCAACTACTGAGCCTGCGCTCTAGAGCCTGTGAGCCACAACTACTGAGCCCGCATGCCACAACTACTGAAGCCCATATGCCTAGAGCCTCTGCTCCACAATAAGAGAAACCACCACAATGAGAAGCCCACGCACCACAACAAAGAGTAGCCCCCACTCACTGCAACTAGAGAAAGCTCGCATGCAGCAACAAAGACCCAAAGCAGCCAAAAAAAACCCCCCCAAAAAGCTGAAGTTGTATGAAGTATAGTAATTTCCCCAAAGTCAAACTGCTCATAGGTGGCATAGTTGATATGACACTCAAAGACTGCCGACTCCCTAAGGATTTTTCCAATACTTTACTTGTCAGGGATAAGAAGATGTGCTGCAGAATAAGTTACTGCCATTGTGTAATCCCTTATCAGATTTAAGGTCTCAGCAGCTTGGGGCTGACCTAAGGTGGTGTATAACTGTGCAAAGTCCCCTGATACATGTTCTAAAGGGGAAAGGGAAGGGAACCTTGAGGTCAAGAGGGGCTTCTAAAGAGTAAGATAACACATGTGTTAGTGAAATGGGGCAGGACCCTATGGTCCTTGCTGCCCCATGTCCTCAGCCTGCCTTTTGTCTGTGGAAAAACTTCAGCCAAAAATAAGTTTAATCAGAGAAGTGAGAAAATGCAGAAGCAAAGGAAAACAGTCAAAGGAGACCAAATAATAATAGTTTAGTCATTAAGCATAGTCAAGGACCTTTAGTTCTTCCTTAAGGGGTATAGATAGTATTCTGAGCCATATCTTGTGAGCTGTCTTATAGATAATGAAACCCCCACCAGGTGGAAGAAGTTAACTACATGATGACCAGGCTGTAGCCATGACATAAGCTGCCACAGTTCCGAGAAGTGGCCTCAAAGGAATGGAAACAAACGACCCTGGAACTGAAGATTAACTGTACCTAAAACAGTCAAGATGATGCTGGTCAGACCACTGATGACCAATTTCCAGATGACTGCAGAGCTGATTGTATTGTTTCTGCATGTAGCCCCCTCCCTCTGTCTATAAAACTCTTGCCCCCTAATTGTCAGGGCATGGGAGTCGGCTTTTGGACAGATGTCCACCCTCCCCCCGCAACTGGTTGCTGTCATCCAAGATAAAGCAAACTTTCCTTTCCACCAACCTGGCCTCTTTATTGGCTTTTGGGCGGCGAGCAGCCAGACCCCACTTTCGGTTACATTAGGAAATTGTCATATTCTTGAAAACAATGGCACATCTAGGATGTGTAGAATATTGACTCAAAATGTGGTTTAATCTCCTTAGAAATTAAAGTATTTAAGAATGTGAGATACTTAAGTATTTTATTCTTTGATTATTTTAAGAAACATCTCTGACATCAGATTGCAAGCCCAGTTAACTGGTTAACTGGTTGACCCCAGGTAAATATTCCTATGGGCTCACGTCTTCCACCCACACCCCCATCCAATTTCCATAGAAAAGGTCTCTTTAATGTCTTTTGTTCATGACATGTCTGTGTCGTTTCTACAATTTTTTGTGGAGTAATAATCATGTTCCTCCTTGTTTTACAAATGAGAATTTTGAATGTGAAAACAAAAGATGAACTTTACTGATGCCTTAGTCTTTATCAACTTAATCAACCTGATCAACACAAATGGTTTCTTTATGGTGAGTGGCACAGAAGACCCAAAGTGTCTGGTTTAATAGCTGAAACAACCCTTCAAGTCACTGATTGGTTTTCTTATTTTATTTCCATTTAAATTTCTCGAAGATAGGCTTTTTTTTTTTTTTTTTTTTTTTGGCTGCTTTGGGTCTTTGTTGCTGTGCATGGGCTTTCTCTAGTTGTGGCGAGCAGGGGCTACTCTTCCTTGTGGTGCGCAGGCTTCTCATTGTGGTGGCTTCTCCCGCTGCGGAGCACAGGCTCTAGGCCTGTGGGCTCAGTAGTTGTGGCTCGCAGGCGCCAGAGCGCAGGCTCAGTAGTTGTGGCACATGGGCTTAGCTGCTCCGCAGCATGTGGGATCTTCCCAGAGCAGGGCTCGAACCCATGTCCTCTGCATTGGCAGGCAGATTGTTGACCACTGCACTACCAGGGAAGTCCCCTAAGACAGGCTTCTTAAATTTACCACTTCCCTCAAAATAGAAAACAAGCCAATAGAAGATGTTTCTCAGAAAAGCCAGCCACTAATGTGAGCAAACTCGATTTGAACGTATTACTGTAAATTACTTCGAAGAGTGATCTTATATTTAGCATGGACAACTTCTAAATGGAAAAGGTTGAGGGGATGCTGTTCAAAGAATAGTCTAACTTTTAGAGGAATTTCAGTCCCTTCCTGTTTTGGAGATACATAAAATATGCCAGTAAGTTGTGCTTTTGTTGACTTTTGTTAAAAGTCTGTTTGATGATAAGTATCTTTTCAGTTTCTTGGATGATTCATTTTGAAGTCTGGCATTAAGAAAGCATTGGAAAATATTGAGGAAAGAGAGGCTCACTACTTCTAGCTTTAGGGCATTTGACATTTATCTCTTCCTTTCTCTTTTTAGGTTAATTTCTTAATCTTTAGGTAATCATATGTTGACAGTGAACATTCACCTCCAAAAAGCAACAGCAGCAGTTGTGAAATATCTCTTTATGTATAAGTATGTTCATAGCATGGGATCAGAATTAATTTGTTTTAGGATTAGACTAAGCAATATATGGTGTGAACTTATGTGGGAACAAAAATTCTCAAGATTTCTTACTGAGAAAACCATCTCTGACCATTGCCTCAGATTGCCGTCGTTGGTGTTCTAAGGAAGTTACCACTTCTTATTAACAGATATGGGGATCTGTGATGCCCTGCATACACACACACAGAGAACATTAAATTAAGGTAAATTTAAAGTGCTAAGAAGAATAAACTTATAAGCATAGTTGTTAAGATACTTACAGGATAAAATCAAGTGTTCTCCAAGACTTAAAGTCAGGTCAAGTTTCTGTTGTTGGTCTAAAATATAGCATTTTTTTTGTTATTTGGAAAGGCAAAATATTAAACCATTAGTTCTCATTAGCTCGATAGCAAAATTTGTTAGATTAGCTGGCCAGTGCAAGGGCCCTGACAAAAAAGAACATGGAGCATATGAGTTTACTTAACTTTTTCTCTGTTGGGGCCTCAGAGAAGCTGGAGGAGAAAGAATATCTGTGACAGTCTAGATTCTGTACCTCTGAGGGGGCATTAATGGCTGGGATGAGGAGACTTGAGTGGAAATTCCAAGAGGGGAGTGGTCAATGCTAATCAGCATTGTGACCTTCTTTAACATTGTGCTGAGCTCCAGCCTACAGAGAAGGTACACCTCAAAGGAACAAATGAGACTTGAGTGTATTACTAGGAGTCACTAGAATTGTGTGACATCATAGCAACATCCCTGCCATTTTCTCTGTTTGTCGGGCAGGTGGAAAAAGCATTGTGAAGGAGCAATTTCAACAAAAACAAAAATGGAGGGATGGCGATGGACTGAGAGAAAGAGGGCTTCCCGTATAAAAACAGGAGGTGTTTGCAATAATCAAAGGGGGTACTGAAAATGCGCTAAGTACTTCTATAAGTGTTTCTCTCATGAAATCCTTAAGATAAACCATATGAGATGGATCCAATTTTCATCTCCCTGTTATAGAGGAAAACACTGAGGATTAAAGATATTGAGTAAACTTTCCAGGGTCTTTAGTGTCTTTAAAGACATATAAAGACAAATAAAGCTGGTAAGTAGCAGAGCTAGGATTAAAATCTAAGGACGGGCAATGCAGTTTTAATTAAATATTCAAAGGAGGAACATGATTTAAATGGGAGTTAAAAAAATTTGTAGCTCTGGAGGGTAGAAATAGTAGAAATAGGAATGAAAGGGAAGTTAAACAAAAGGGTAGATTTCAGTACATCATTAGGAAGGACTTTCTGAAGTTTGAATTAATTCAGGGAAAAGGAGTCTTTGTGTAACAGTGAGCTTCCTAATACTAGACACATTTAAGTGGAGATTAGATGACCACATGTTAGAGAAGCTGTAGAGGAATTTCAGATATGAGTGGGAATGGTAAACAGGTGAACTTCAAGTCCCTGTGATTGAAAATTACCACCCTTGGAGTTCCTTAACGCCAGCATTCATATGTATTTTTGGACCTAGAAAGTAAGAGTTTAATCTCAGGTAATTCTGATCTTTCTAAGAGACAAAACAAAAAAGGAAAATGTATCCTCAAGTTGATAAACAGGTAGAAAATGAGTTTATCAGTGCAAGTGAAACTTTTCTTTGTTCTCATCTCAGAGGGCAATTGAATGCAAGTGTCTGTATTTGGTTGCTGGCGTCAGTCAATGAAAGAAGTATGGCATAGCAGGGACTTTAAAATGATTTTAAATTATAAATATTGTCAGTCTTGCTTGCATTTGTATCTGTGTGTCATTGATCATCACAATTTTTAATGGACATCCAGGGCCCAGTTTCTAACACATGCTTAGGATTCCCTGGGCCTGAGAGACATAGTCTTTAAAAATCATGTATTTATCACATACTTATGTTATCTGAATTGAATCAAATAATAATGATGTCTCATTAGCACTGTCTCTGTATAGCTTTAACAACAAAATGATAAAATGAATGAATAGTTCTCAATTCAGTTGAGATCTTGAGCTCTTTAAAATTCACAGTGACACAGTAGTCACAGCAGGTGCAGGATTAAAGATGCTTCCTGTCCCATAATTATTTGTGAGCTGGATCTGCTCCTTTTTGAATAAGAAAATACCTCGTCACCCACTCTCTTTGAAAGACTTTTCTTATGTATTTACACTGAAGATGTTGGAGGAATGAGACCTATACAATCAGTGATAGGCTAACTTTATAAGACAAAGACAAAAAAGGAATCATATTTAACACTGCTTGGTTGAACAAAATAAAATAGTAAGCATATGACTTATGGGTTATATATCTTATAGCAATGGACTGTTATCCAGCTAATGGAGAAGTGAAGTAAATGGAATATGATGTAGATAAGGAGACTAAAACCATTATTATTTATTCTAAATTTTTGGCAATTAAATAAAAAATAAAAAAATTCCTTATTGATAATGTTCCTAAGGAATAAGGAAGACTTTTTACCCACAAAAATCTAATGCATATTTATTTGGAGTGAGGCTTACTAATTTAGTTCAATTAAACAAATTAAAAAAAATTCTTCTGCATGAAATCCTCGATTTGACCCTGAAGAAGACATAAAATCGAACATAATATCCAGAACTTCAAGACGTTTACCATCTAGTACAGAATCAATCAAATGAGCCAGTAACTCTAATAAAAGGCAGTATATGACACATATTGTAACTGAGATATAAACAAAGTTCAGCGAGATTCAAAGGAGAGAATGCTCACTTCTATTTGGGGTTGGGAAAATATACAGCTTCGTGGAAGAAATGACATTTGAAAAATAGATGGGATATTTATAGGTGAAAAGAGGGAGAGAGGGCATACCAGGGAGACAAAGGATTAAAAGCAAGATGATAAGCAGGTGTGAGTCAGTTCTGAGAAAGTGTGCCAGCTAGAGTGGAGCATAGGTATGTAAGGAGGTGAGAAATAGGAAATAATACAGGAGATTCAGGCTGACACCAAGCGTGGTGAATTTCCTGTAGTAGACTGACAGGTGTACATTTATTTTCACAGGTGATGAGGTTGTTAAAATGTGTAGAGCTGAGGGATGGTACGGTCATAGGGCTGCCCAGTGTTGTGTGCAGATTGTCCACTGAAAATCTTAGAGGGTGCCATTCACAAGATAACTCTATATTTCTATATTTATTATGACCAGTCATTGTAAATATGTTATGACAGGTTTCCTGACAGATAAGTCAAGTGTGTTGAAGATGTGGTGTCTTTTCTGATTTGTACAAAAGCACCAGATGGGCTAGTGGTAGCCTGGGACAGCTATGCTGTAGGGAGACATATCTTGTAGCAGAATATAGGACCAATTGCTTCAAGGAGAGACTGAGGGCTTTGACAATAGTAGACACAAAAATAGGAACTTAGCTTGGTAAAGACAGGCTGATGTAGCATCTAGATGGAAGAAGGACCCATACATGACTTCAAAGACAGGTGACAGATAGTGGTAGCAAATAGGAAACAGAAAAGTGAGAAAGGAGGTTTCTTAAGATAGGGGAAAGGGAAGTAGATGGAGGGCAGAGATGAGAGGCTCCTTTTTTTTTTTTTTTTTTTTTTTTTGCAGTACGTGGGCCTCTCACTGTTGTGGCTTCTCCCGTTGTGGAGCACAGGCTCCTGACGCGCAGGCTCAGCGGCCATGGCTCACAGGCCCAGCCACTCTGCGGCATGTGGGATCTTCGCGGACCGGGGCACGAACCCGTGTCCCCTGCATCGGCAGGCGGACTCCCAACCACTGTGCCACCAGGGAAGCCCGAGAGGCTCCATTTTGAACATTTTGGAGCCAGAGGTGTTAGCTGAACATCCAGTTGGAAGTGTCAACTGTTAGGTTGAAAAGCTGAAATGTTGGTCTGGAGGGCAGGGCAGGAGGGAGTTGGGCTAGAGTCAGCCACATCAAAATGATTGCTGAGATAACAGGAGAGCTTTTACAGAGAGACAAGTGGAATACAACTGGTGTTAGAAGCAATAATCCTTCTTATCACATTTTGCTCTCTAACCCCAGAAGAATTAGGGATAAATCTTGCAAAAGGAGGCTGTTTTCTTAGTACTGTGTTTGTTGGATAATGTGTTTCCTTTCCAATTCCTGCCAACCATCAAACACAGCATGTCAGCTCTTATATGTAAACATGTAATTTTTTTCATTATAAGATTAGATAGGAGTGTTGGCAGGAGAGGTTTTCTGCCCACAGGTAGAATCACTGATGACTTGGTAATATTTTAATGGAGAAATAGAGGCATAGAAATCAGTTATAAAATGCAATCAACTTCTCACTCAAGAAAGTAAGAAATGACAAAAAACATATAAAGGTATTTTTCTTTGACCTTTTATGTACTCTATGTGGCTCCATATTTTTATCTCGGTGTTCTTCAACATGATATATGACAAACCCACAGCTAACATCATACTCACTGGTGAAAAGCTGAAAGCATTTCCTCTAAGATCAGGAATAAGAAAAGGATGTCCACTCTTGCCACTTTTATTCAACATAGTTTTGGAAGTCCTAGCCAGAGTAGTCAGAGAAGAAAAAGAACTAAAAGGAATCCAAATTGGAAAAGAAGAAGTAAAACTGTCACTGTTTGCAGATGACATGATACTTACTATACATAGAAAATCCTAAAGATGCTACCAGAAAACTACTAGAACTCATCAATGAATTTGGTACAGTTGCAGGATAAAATTAATACACAGAAATCTGTTGTATTTCTATACACTAACAATGAAAGGACAGAAAGAGAAATTAAGAAACAGTCCCATTTACCATCGTATCAAAAAGAATAAAATACCTAGGAACAAACCTACCTAAGGAGGCAAAAGACCTGTACTCTGAGAACTATAAGACTCTTTTGAAAGAAATCAAAGATGACACAAACAAAAGATATACTGTACTCTTGGACTGGAAGAATCAATATTGTGAAAATGACTATACTACCCAAAGCAGTTCACAGATTCTATGCAATTCCTATCAAGTTGCCAATGGCATTTTTCACAGACTAGAATTAAAAAGTTTTAAATTTGTATGGAAACACTAAAGTCGCCAAATGGCCAAAGCAATCTTGAGAAACAAAAACGGAGCTGGAGGAATCAGGCTCCCTGATTTCAGACTATGCTACAAAGCTACAGTTATCAAAACAGTATGGTACTGGTACAAAAACAGAAATATAGATCAATGGAACAGGATAGGAAGTCCAGAAATAAACCCACGCAGATATGGTCAATTAATCTATGGCAAAGGAGGCAAGAATATACAATGGAGAAAAGACAGTATCTTCAATAAGTGGTGCTGGGAAAACTGGATAGCTACATGTGAAAGAATGAAATTAGAACATTCGCTAACACCATACACAAAAATAAAGTAAAAATGGATTAAAGACCTAAATGTTAAGACCAGATACTCTGAAACTCCTAGAGGAAAACAGAACACTCTTTGACATAAATTGCAGCAATATCTTTTTGGATCCATCTCCTAGAGTATTGGAAATAAAAACAAAAATAAACAAATGGGAACTAATTAAACTTGAAAGCTTTTGAACAGCAAAGGAAACCATAAAGAAAACAAAAAGACAACCTATAGAATGGGAGAAAATATTTGCAAGCAATGTGACTGACAAGGGATTAATCTCCAAAATCTACAAACAGCTCATACAGTTCAATATCAAAGAACAAAAACAAAAAACAAAAACAAAATACAAAATACAAAAAAATCAGCCCAATCAAAAAATGGGCAGAAGATCTGAAAAGACACTTCTCCAAAGAAGACATGCACATGGCTAATAGACACACATAAAGATGCTCAGTATTGCTAATTATTAGAGAAATACAAATCAAAACTACAATGAGGTATCACCTCACACCAGTCAGAATGGCCATCATTAAAAATCTACAAATAATAAATGCTAGAGAGGGTGTGGAGGAAAAGGAATCCTCCTACACTGTTGATGGAAATGTAAATTGGTACAGCTACTATGGAGAACAGTATGGAGGTTCCTTAAAAAACTAAAAATAGAGCTACCATATGGTCCTGCAATCCCACTCCTGGACATATATCCAGAGAAAATTTGAAAAGATACATGCACCCCAGTATTCATAGCAGCCCTGTTTACAATAGCCAAGACATGAAAGCAACCAAAGTGTCCATCGACAGACGACAAGATAAAGAGGATGTGGTATATATATATATATATACAATGGAATATCACTCAGCCATAAAAAGAATGAAATAATGCCACTTGCAGCAACATGGATGGACCTAGAGATTATCATACTAAGTGAAGTAAGTCAGGCAGAGAAAGCCAAATATCATATGATATCACTTATATGCAGAATCTTAAGAAAATGATACAAGTGAACTTTCTTACAAAACAGACTCACAGACATAGAAAACAAACATGACTATCAAAGGGGAGGAAGGGAGGGATAAATTACGAGTTTGGGATTAAAATATACACACTAATATATATAAAATAGATAGCCAACAAAGACCTACTGTACATCGCAGGGAACTATACTCAATATCTTGTAATAACGTATAATGGAAGAGAATGTAAAAAAAGAATATATAATATATGTGTATATAATTTCAATAAAAATTAAAGAAATCTGGTACTAAAGTTAATTTATGTTTCATCAGGCCAAAAAATTGATGATAAAAGATAGTCCAGAAGTACACTGGATGGCATATAAACAATTAGGAGATGAAAATGTTTGCCTTATGTAAGTCTTATGTAGAGAATGAAGGCTTATTTTAATGGCTGTCATGGGCTTGTCTCCTCATGTTTTTAGACTGTCTGGCAGGAATATTTCCTTGTATTAGTGCTCTCATATTTACTTTGTTAGGATGATCTCAGAAGCCAAGAAGACATCAGTGTTCTGAAAGTTAGGTGGAAGCTGACATTTAAATACAATCTATTTTTAACTCATCCTATCCCCTATTTTATGCTGTATTAATGGACACCAGTGTCCAATCTAATCTGGGAGTTATAACAAATTGGTTTTTCTGTGTCTTCAAGGAGAGCTAAAAAAAAGGGGAGCAACATATAGGTCATCATCACTATTTCCTTGATGTTATCATTTTAAATACTAATATGACATTGCTTTATTTGTTTCCTGAACTTTTCAGGGAGGTAGAAAAATATTGTGTGCCAGTATCTCTAGGTTGATAAAGGAAAATTTGATATTATATCAATCTATTTGAAATTTAACATTCTGATCACCTCACTTGAATGTTGAATGTTCTATTATAGATATTCAGTTCTCTAGGTGATATTCCCATTGAACTAGAATGGCTTTTTTCTTTAATATAGTAAGCTGTATTTAAGAATGTTATTAGTATAGTAGAGAGATTAAATGAAATATTTAATAAGCACTCTAACCTACAAATAGAAATATGTAACTTTTAAAATAACGTTTAATGTAGATCAATATTTGTAAGATAAAATCATGGAAAAAATTTGGGCCTTTGTAAACAGTATTTGGGGTGTAAAGTTCATGAATTTGATTGTACATTTAAAAATACAGTGGTTGGAAACATCAAATCTGTATAAACAAAGATGTTCTAATTGATATGGTGAACTGGTTTCTCAGATTGTATTTAAATTTGAACAATCTCATTTTCTCATCCATTTAGAAATTGTTCTAAATTATTATCCTATATTTTTCTATTTTTATAGATTGAAAAATGTGCCAGATCTCATATTATTGAAAAGGGAATATATTTAGTACATAGCTCTTCATAAATTACACAAAGCTGTGAATTGGGTTGTTTTCCTCAATTCTGTGAATTTACATTAATAGAAACTAAACCAATAAATAAACACACACATTAATATTCACTTAAATATACCATTTAGCCTCTTAAATTAAACATAGCTCTTTTTTTTTTTTTTTTTTTTTCTTTTTGCGGTATGCGGGCCTCTCACTGTTGTGGCCTCTCCCGTTGCGGAGCACAGGCTCCGGATGCGCAGGCCCAGCGGCCATGGCTCACGGGCCCAGCCGCTCCGCGGCATATGGGATCCTCCCAGACCGGGGCACGAACCCGTATCCCCTGCATCGGCAGGCGGACTCTCAACCACTGCGCCACCAGGGAGGCCCTAAACATAGCTCTTGAGCTGTATTTTGTCAAGAATATATTTACTTAGTTCATGCAGCTTACCCAGCTGGTCTTCATAAATATTTACTGATACCAGTGATAACTGAGAAAATTAGTCAGTGTGTGCAAGAATATAATTTTCTTAAGAATTTAAATCAGGTAAAAATTCAGAAGAGAAAATAAATGGCTGTTGAGTGTATTATAGAAATGACTGTAAAATGAACCTGGAAAAGAGAAAATATATCTGGTTTCCAGGGGTCAGAATTAAATTGCCTTTTCATTTAGAATATTAAAAAATTTTTTGAAATATTTCTACAATTCTTTTAAACTTCATTTAAAAATACTTAGGGACTTCCCAGTCCAGAGTAAGTCTGGAGGACAGAATATTAAAACCTTTTGAGGAAAAGTTTTGCTTTCAGACTTCCCCAAGGATGTGGTGAAATCTCTTGGGAACAGTCTTGCAGAATTATAGAGATGTTGTTCTTCCAAGCTTTCATTTGGCCCTGACAGCCTGCTTTTTGATGTTTTTTTCCTGCTACTGAGTAAAACGTAGAATAGCTAACCAATCAACTAACCAACCAACCAAACAAACAAACAAAAGCTGCATCTGTAGAAATGTATAATTTGTGAAATTGCCTATAGTGAATGCCTCAAAAATATGGTTTGAAGCGTAAGTGGCTGGTGATGCTGAGAGCAGAAAATAATTACATTCTCCTATTTTCCCTGGTTGACAGCATATGACCTGAACTATTTGTCCATAGCTCTTCTGTTTTTCTTTAGGAAAAACCACATGTACAATTAACTAGGAGATTAAACTGTGTGATTGATATGGATTGAATTGTGTTCCGCCTAAATTCCTATGCTGAAGTCGTAACCCCCCATTACCTCAGGATATTACTGTATTTGGAGGTAGGGTTTTTAAAGAGGTAATTATGGTTAAGTGAGGCTATTATGGTGAGCCCTAATCCAATCTGGTGTCCTTATAAAAAGAGATTAGGACATACAGAGAGCAACATCAGGGATGCATGTGCACTGAGAAAAGGCCATCAGCAGGCCAAGGAAAGAGACCTTGGGAGAAACCAAACCTGTTGACATCTTGATCTTGGGCTTTCAGCCTCCAGAATTGTGAGGAAAAACACCAGAATGTGGTATTTTGTTATGGCAATCTTAGCAAACTAATACAGTGATAATAATGAAGTAAGTACTAAATCTTTGAAGAGAAAAAGCATTGAGTCATTTAAATCTATTATAAAGGTACACATCATGACATCTGAACTACAGGCTCCTGTATATATTGGTACTCATGTAACAATTCTGGTTTCCTATCATGTTATTCTCATTTAACACATATAACTGTTGATACTTGTTTATCTGACCACTTCCTTCCTTCCACCTGGACTGCTTACTGTTTATTCCTTTCAACCGCCTCCAAGTGCATGTTGCAAGAAAACATCTGTGAAAAAAACTGGTCATGAGTTCTCTCTCCACTTTTAAAAAGTTGTTGTAAAAAACACATGACATAAAATTCATCATCTTTACCATTTTTAAGTGTACAGTTCAGTAGTGTTAAGTGTGTTCATATTGTGCAATGAATGGATCTGCAGAAATTTTCATATATGGCTTTTCATATATGACTTTTATTATGTTGATATCATTTCCTTCTATTTCTGGTTTGTTTTAAAATCATAAATAATTGTTGAATTTTGTCAAAGGGTTTTTCTGCATCAACTGAGGTCATTTTTTGTCCTTCATTTTGTTCATGTGGTGATTACATTTGATTGATTTTTGTATGCTGAACCATCTTTGCATTGCAAGAATAAATACCACGTTTTTAATGCCCTGTTGAATTTGGTTTGCTTGTATTTTGTTGAGGATTTTTGCATCAGCATTAATCAGAGATAATGGTTTTTAAGTTTTCTTTTATTGTAGTGTGTTTTCTGGCTTTGGTATCGGAGTAATGCTGACATCATAAAATGAGTTTAGAAGGGTTCCCTCTTCTGTTTTTTGGAAGAGTTTAAGAAGGATTGCTATTAATTCTTCAAATGTTTGGTAGAATTCACCAGTGAATCCATCTGGTCCTGGGTTTTTCTCTTGTTGAGAGGTTTTTGATTACTGATTCATCCTCCTGACTAGTTATAGGTCTGTTCATATTTTCTATTTCTTCATAATTCAGTCTTGGTACCTTGTATGTTTCTAGAAATTATCCTTTTCTTCTAGATTGTCCAGTTTATTGGTATAATTTTTCATAATAGTCCCTTGTGATCTTTTTTATTTCTGTGGTATTAGTTATAATAATGTCTTCTCTTTTGTTTCTGATTTTAGTTGAGTATTCTCTTTTTTTCTTAGTTAATCTTAAGTGTTTATCATTTTAATTTATATTTAAGCAAATCCATTTTTTAATAGTTGTGAGAACATGTTACTTAAACCCTGGAAGTTTTCATTTGTTCATCTGTAAAATGAGTGTATCATTACTGTGCCAGGTTGCTGTCTCCTGCTTGCATTCAACTCTTTACTGTCACATTCTTGGTGCTGAATAAATAATAGTATCATTTTAAATTATTTAAGTAAGAGAGAAATTCCTCTCCCGCTGTAGATCACAAATCTCTTTCTCATTCTTTTTCAAAAGAATCATGAACTCTAAGTTCACACGTATTATTAGTATTCACTGCTTAGGAATTTTAAATCTTGCTTCTGTTTTGTCTCATCATTCTTATATAATTCTCCTTTTAATTGTATGGCCCTTCTGTGCACATGTTTAACTCCATAAGGATAGATTACTTTCAGAAGCCTTTCATTTTTCGTTTCTTTATACATGACCATGTGTTGATACCTCACCAGTAGAATTTTTTCTTTAAGTGTTTTTCCAACCATATTTTCTATTAAGTAGAGTAATTTCATGGTCATTCCATATACTATTGGACATTATTTTCATATATAACTCTGCTGTAAATTTAAAGAACTTGAGAAAAGTGAAAGCTTATTCATTCCCTGTGTACCTGTTTTTAGTAGATGTGGTTTCAATTTTTAGGATGAAAGTGAATATAAGCTTTTTTTAAAACTCTTTCTGGATTGCTTTTCATGTGTGTTGGTTGGGAATGCTCTTGTTTTTACAGCTTGATTAAACATAGCTGAGTTTTAATTTTGATGTAATTAAGCTGTCTGAAAACAATTATAGCCATGAGTAATGCATATTAGAATTTTTCTTATTAAATCCCAACCCCAAAGCAGTATTTGGCTTTATAAACAAAGGGAAAATCATTTTTTTCCAGTGAGTTTTATTGGCAATGCTGTTAATCATTGATTGTCCTACAAATCATGGTGGGTAAAGCATTTATCTTTGGAGGGTGAGGAAAGGGAACTGGGTATAGAGTGAGGAAATATAGCATTATTGTACTTTCTTAAAGTTATACAAATATATTGCAAAACTATTAGTGAATTTAACAATTCTTACCTTAAACTTTATTTTCTAGCCCAAAGCTATTCAAGGCTAGCATTGCAGGCATATGATTTAGAGTTAGATCAGCTTAGATTTGATTTACAGTTTCAACTTCTGCTGTGTCAACAAATAATCCCCAAATTTCAGAGACTTACAATAAGAAACATTAATTTCTTGTTCATGTTGCGTGAGGGCTGTGGGTTGGCTGTTGCTTTGTTGGTATCAGCTGGGCTTCATGTCTCTTCTAATTTCTGGGGCATTCTCTTCTTATGGGGAAGAGAGGTCAAGGGGGTAGACCACACAAGTACATTGGACCCTCACATCCCATTAACCAAAGCAGGTCACATGACCTAGCCCCAAATCAGTGGGACAGAGAAGTGAACTTGGCCTCTAGGAAAGCATGGCAAGGGTGAGGAGGGAATGACATGAATAATAATTCAATCTACCACAAGAACCTGTCTTGAAAATACTGTGGACCCTTTCTGGGTAATCCCATAATAAGCTCAACTTGTCAATTCAGACTAGAAATAAATTATTTCTAAGTCAGAGAATTTTAGAAACAAAAGAATTTTTAAAGTAATGATTCTTTTACTCAAAGTGATATTATATTTTGAGGCCCCAAAGTAGAAAGATTGAAGTGGAGTGGAGGACCCAATATCCTACTTGCTGACTGCTTCCTCTTCACCACCTTGCTTCCCCTCACTCTGGTTGCTGGCAAACCCTGAGAGGATTTTACAGAACATAATTTGAAAATCACCAGTGCAGAGTTTCTCAGTGTAGGCTTCACAGATGTTTAGGGATGTTAGGTTGTAAAAAATGTAAAATATTCTATATAGGTTGAACAAAATGAAACAGAACTTCAGGAATTCTCAGAACTTTTACTGTGTTAATGTTCCTTGTGAATTTCCAAGAGGGCTATATAGGTCTCAGTATTGCCCAAACTTTTTGTGAAGCAACTTAGTGCTTTGCAATACATTTTATGAACTGCTACGCTAGACAACTGCTCTTTTATTAAAAAAAATTATATGTGAGGCAGAGGCTTGAGACGGAACAATTAACTGAGTTTTTCTCATCTAGATAGTAGCAGAGATCAGATTAAAATTCTGGTCTCCCCCCTCCCTTTCCTGGAGTCATGTTGCTGAGTTTGTTCCTATGACCAGGACATACTTTTAAAGTGATGTCATGGCTCACAGGGTATTTTAACCTTTGAGAACAATAGGCCTGGTGAATGCCTCTGTTAGGGTCCAATAAGAAAGAAATTGAAACTGAGTGACCATGAGTAATTGGTTCCACAAAGTGAATGAAGGATTGTATAATCTGATGTGAAGTAACTGTTGGGACAAATCGCTGCATGAGCAAATACTCAGGGATTTTTTTTTTTTCTCCAGTGAATTTAAGGCTCCATTCATTAAGAAAATCACAGATATTGAAAACTGTGATTTTCCATTGTACTTAAACTCTGCTCCTTTCTTTCCCTTTATCTTTTGTTCACAAGTAAATGACTGTTGTGAATCTGTATAACTTATGTCCTAGGTTATTGTTTGAAAAGTTCTTTAAGAGTAATGATATACTACTTAGGGGCTAAATTTGACCCTAATTCTTTTCAAGAGCTTCATCGCTATTATACATTTAGAGGGAGTAATCATCATCAATTGTATGTATCTAAGAAAAATCTATGAGAATAGAATGAAGAGAACCTTATCCTTATATAATTACCTGTGATTTAGAAATCCAAAATTTCAAGTGGATTAAGGTATCAAAAATATATTAGTAAATGGGAAATACCCAAAAGAATTAGGATGAACATTTGGAAGAAGTTGTTTCATGTCTCAAAATATCTGCAAAATACAAAAGTAGAGAAAAGAATAGCAAAATGAGTCTCGAGAAAGAGAAATACTTTTTAATTTAACTTAGATTGTTTCATAACTATTGAGTAAATACAACTTCAGATTTTCCTCCATTGTTCTTATAGACTAAGCATCCTGTTCCTTTTATTTTTTACTTGATAGATGAAAGATGCAAGTGTAGTGTTTATAGTTTTATGAGCACATGCCTTAGGCATCAATGATTCAAATTGCAAAAGAGCAAATATAAAACTTTACAGGTGTGTGTAAATGAAGACCATATGTGAAGATAAAGCTATGATAAGAACACAGATTAAAGGATGACATTGATTTTTAAAATCTGCAGTTAAGGTGAAATTTTATTTTAGGTAAATACAATGACCTCTCATTTCATTAGCTTTTGTGTACCTCTTGAATATTCTCCCATTATTTAAAATAAGTAACATGCTTGGCGACGGCTTACTAACTGATTCACAATTTTGTAAAAGCTGCTCTAAATTTTCCTTTTAAGACTTTGTTCTAGTGTGTCCCATAAAAGATGTCTGTATTTTCCTGGACTTGATTTTTTTCCCTGTCAGACTAAAAAACCCAAACAAACCACTTTTAATTGACATTGACATTATTATTTACAAACAGAAAAGTTTGTACAACTCATAAGTGTATACCTGGTGAAATTTTCACACATTTAACACACCATATAATCTGCACCCCAGGAGGACCCCTTCATATTTCCTTCTATATGCTCACAAACTTTTGTATATAAAAGCAAAATTTGTAGGCCCATTATCCTCCAGTTAAGTCATTTAGAGTTTAGAATTCTTACCCTCCTTTGGGAATTGACAGCATTGTGAATTTGATTGTACATTATACCCAAATAAGTTTGTCTGCTTTATTCTGTAAATACTATGTGAAATTACTCTGATATTTTTACCAGAGCTAGGTGCATCCACTAGTGCTCAGAATTCTTCTATCAACTTGGAAGCCTCTGATCTTGAACATAGGTGCCTATTTGAGTCTGCCTATTTGCCCAGATTTTAGCTGTTATATTCAGATTGCATAAATAGTAACCAAGATTAAATATTGATATTTTAGAAGTAGATACACCTATATATAAGTCGTATATGGGATTTTCTTTTCCCTCTTTATCTTCTGGGTCTCTTATGAAAGGTTACCTCTTCTCTTGCATGAGAGGAAAGGTCATTAAGAATCCAGCGGTAGTGTGTTTTATTTCATAGCAAAACCAGTCTTTTGAAAGTTGATTTTAGTTGTTTGCCATTTGTCATTGGACAGTAATCCCTCTAGAATAACGTATCTGTATATCTTATTATATATTACTATTGATACATCTATACTATCACATATATGATATATAATATTAAAGTTTAAATTTATTTAAAATATTAAAAAATAATTTCTTACGTTTTTCTGTTGCATGTTCTTGGAATACACCTTCCTTAGAAAGATAATTTTTGGTCTCTTAACCCAAAGTTGTTGGCCACCTGGCCCTATTGTGCTTTCTTAGGACAAGGCTTCTGTTCTTTTCCCGTATAGTACTTACTGCAATATGTAAGAAAAGATTTGAATTTGTTACTTAATGTCAGTAATAGTTTACAGAAGAGACCTATTTTGTTCATGGTGTATCTGTAGTGCTGAACACTATGCTCCTCATGTAGTGCAGATTCAGTAAATATTTTTTCATGAGTGAATGCTTGAACAATACGAGTATGTCCTTTAAATTATTGGGCCTTCTCCTTGCATAACGAGAGCCATCTGCCTTGTACTCAGAGCTCAGCCACAACCCTAGGTCCCTTGCTGACCTGAGTTTGAGCTTCAAGTTTCTTACTTTCTTCCCTCTGTCTCTGCCCTTGTGTGCCATTCAGAGAACCAGTCTCTGGTCTCTTCTCTCCATTGGATTGTCCCATCTGGTATGTGGAGATGGAGTGTTACAGAAGTGCTGAGTGCCCAGAGCCAATTCTGTGAGCGGCTGTGTCCATTTTTGTAAACCGAGAAGCAAGAAGGTTGAACTGCACTGTCCTAAGTCTGTTTCCTGTCATAATATACTTTCAAAACCCTAATAACTCTAGGGCTGAGCATTTGTTCTACTTTTCATAGCCATGGACTCAGAGACTGGTATTTACCCTTGAGCCCTGGCTAGGTGGCTGAGGTGCTACTCTATGCTGATGGACTTCTCTAGTTTTACCTGTCAGCCTCTCTACCAGAAGTTTGACCACTGCCATCACTGGATTTCCCATGACTGCTCAGCTTGTATTATGGATGATCAATGAATTGAGGTCAGACTCCCAGATGCGAACTGCTTACAAACTGTGGTGCCATAGTCCCTTGGATGATTATCATTCTGTTTGTTTTCACAGCTTGGTCTTTCCCTCCTCTAAGCAGTTCCAGATTCAAACTATGTCTTCTTTGTCTACCTCTTGGGCAGCAGGGCTGTGCTAGGTGATGTTCAGAGATATGATATTCATGTTTTTCATGTATTGTATTCTTCACCCCTGCCCCCATTCATGATCTGTCATAATAGGAAAGCACTCCAAACTCATTTACACTAAAGTGGAGTTGATTGATATCAGTAAAAAGATCACCATTTCCAGTAGTACCTGTTTTTTGCCATGGTTCAGTTTTATACTATTAAGATGGAACTCTAATAGTGGAAATACAAGCTTTTGCTTGTAAATGGGCACTAGTTTTTCTGGGCAAGTGGCACTCTGAGGTGACTGCCTCCATGGCCCAGGCTAAGGTGCTCTGTGGTTATGGCATTTGACCTATATTTTAATTTGAGACACCAAAAAGGGCCTGTGTTTCCAGATCCCAGTTCCAGAGGAACTGTATTGGCCCAGTATTACCTATTTGCATATAAAAGCAAATCCTCCAGAAGATGGCAATAAAGATTAAGCATGTGTGAGCTAGCAGAAGCAATGTGCAAGGCATAGAGTCAGGTTTTACAGCCTCAGGCAGGACATCTTACCTCACTCAACTAATTACGGAGTAGTTATTTAAAGGAAACACTGTATTTATTTATTATTGTTTTTCACATCTTTATTGGATTATAATTGCTTTACAATATTGTGTTAGTTTCTGCTGTACAATGAAGTGAATCAGCTATATATATGAATCGCCATATCCCCTCCCTCTTGAGCCTCCCTCCCCCCCTCCCTATCCCAACCCTCTAGGTCGTCACAAAGCATTGAGAAACACTGTATTTAAATTGCTTCATTTGATAATTAAGTTATTAAAAAATAGAATTTTAGGAAATTGCTTAAATAAAATAATTGGATATATTTGATTTTTTTCTTCCTTAGGGTCATCTTGGAACAGGTCCCCTCTGTTGTTCTGATGACTGTGCCAAGTTTACAGAAGGCAAATTAATCCGCTTTTTTGAAAAAACACATGCTATCATGTGCTGTTGAGATCAGAGTGAGGGAGGGTTATGGGAGTTGATAAAGTAAATAAGCTCAGGACAAAAATAAATGTACACGATGTAGAGTAAAAACAAAATATTTTGTTTTAGGGGATGTATTAACATTACTAACATACTTTTTACAATTCTTCAAAGGAAATAATATGGTAGATACTGTCAATTATTTTTTCTAACACCCACTTCCACCCCTTCTCCCTTGGGCACTTCTCTTGAAGTTAAGCATGTGATCTATTTCCAGTTATTTTTGATATTGAGCTGCATGAGCTGATTGTATATTTCAGAGATTAATCCCTGTTGGTTGCTTTGTTTGCAAATATTTTCTCCCATTCTGAGGTTTGTCTTTTTGTTTTGTTTATGGTTTCCTTTGCTGTGCAAAAGCTTTAAGTTTAATTAGATGCCATTTGTTTATTTTTGTTTTTATTTTCATTACTCTAGGAGGTGGATCAAAAAAGATCTTGCTGTGATTTATGTCAAAGAGTATTCTGCCTATGTTTTCCTCTAAGAGTTTTATAGTGTCCGGCCTTACATTTAGGTCTTTAATCTATTTTGAGTTTATTTTTGTGTGTGGTGTTAGGGAGTGTTCTAATTTCATTCTTTTAGGTGTAGCTGTCCAGTTTTCCCAGCACCACTTATTGAAGAGACTGTCTTTTCTCCATTGTATATTCTTGCCTCCTTTGTCATAGATTAGGTGACCGTAGGTGTGTGGGTTTATCTCTGGGCTTTCTATCCTGTTCCATTGATCTATATCTCTGTTTTTGTGCCAGTACCATACTGTTCTGATGAGTGTAGCTTTGTAGTATAGTCTGAAGTCAGGGAGCCTGATTCCTCCAGGTGCGTTTTTCATTCTCAAGATTGCTTTGGCTATTTGGGGGTCTTTGGTGTTTCCATACAAACTGTAAAATTTTTTGTTCTAATTCTGTGAAAAGTGCCATTGGTAATTTGATAGGGATTGCATATTTCCAGTTAATGAAACCTGGGGATGGGGCTGGCTAGAGAACATTAACGTGATGATCAGAACTAAGGAAGTCATCTTGTAACCATGAGTTTACAAACATAAGAAAAAGGCTATGAGTCTGAGATGTGACCCCCATAGTGTTGAGTCATTGAGCCCATGTGTGCAACTGCCCACCTTCAGCAACTTGGTGTATGAGTTCAACATGCTGTTACTCAGGAATTCTGGTACTTGCAGCCAAAAGCATGGTTGAATACTATTATATGCTATGAAAGTTATACACATTATATTACATTTCACCCTTACCACATGATGAGCCAAGTATTATGTATGAATGAGGTAAAGAGATGTATGAATGAGGTACAGAGGTAAAGAGATTTGCTCTTCTGGGATCTTTCCTGCATTAGAGTTGGAATTCAAAATCAAGTTGTCAGATTCTAGCACATAATGCTGATACTCTGATGGAATTCATAAAAACTATGTCTGTTTTGGAGTCCAGGTGCAGTAGAACATCCTTCATTGGATTTTTCCTCCCTAAATGGTTCCATGACAAAGTTACCCACATTTATGAAATTTATACCTTTGAAAACAGAATGTAAAGATTCTCATCTTCAGAAAAAAGCACAGCAAAGAGAATGATGATCTAGATTAGGAATTTGATTTATTTTATGAGTCAGAAAGCACACAGAAATAATTGGTTTGAGTTTACTTAAAATTGCAGGTACATTTTGGAGAAAAGAATTGGTCAGAGCAGTTTAAGAAGCCTGGTAAACAGAGAACTCATCTTGTTTTATTTAGGTTGTTTGCTCATAAGCCCCTCTAGTTTGTAGTGAAGTCAACTCCTACCCCAGGTGCTTCTTACTGATACAAGTTTGAAAAGCAGAAGGACGAAGTGGGAATTTGAAATCCGGGAGATGAATCTAAGAGAATGTGGCACTTTTAGTTTATTCTGCTCAGTAGGTGCCCTCAGTTTTTGCTCCAAGTAAATCGCCACCAAATAAATGTTAAAGGCAACTGCTCCCTTCCTTGGAGATGTAGTAAAGCTTTGAAAAACAGCACAGAAAGTCAAGGCTGTCTCTGACTCTTCTTGGAGTGTTTAATGATTTTCTATTCTGGATAAAAAACAAAAAACCCCTTCATCCGTGCCTAGCAGCTCTTACCATGTTTTCACATTCCCTATTCCAAGGAGTTTTGAATTTTTTTCCTAGTTGGCCATTCTTTTTAAAACTTTGACTTCGGGATTAAATATTACAATTTAAAGATGTGAATTAGTTGGATGATTTAGGCAGGGAGGGTGTAGGATGGGCTGTCAGGAGGTGGGATGGCTCCAGGAATATTTTAGTCCAGAGTTGTTGGTAATAGCATCAGCAGACAATGCATTTTAAAAGAAGAATTTTTCAAATTAAAACCTAATTATCCTTAAAAATGAAGCTAAGAATGAACTAAGCATTAAAATTTATATACAGTGTTTAAATTTCTTCTTCCACATTATTCATGTGAACATGATGCACAAATGAGGTATCACATTTGATTTGGTTTGGACATTTTTTTCTGTCTTGCTTTATTTAAAATTCCTTATTTCCATAAGATGAACATTATAATTGAATTATCTGCCAAGCCCTTTTAAGTTTTTATCTTTATCTGTAATTCAGCTAAATGTAATTTTGTTAAAAACAAAATATTTTAAATAAAATATATATAATGTATTTGCACAAAATAAATAGAAAACTTCCTTACATAACCACACAGAGGGGATTGAAATGAAATGATAGTAAATATTGTTTACGTAATTCCCAACTAGTAGTTTTTAAAAGCATTCTCTAAATGAAAAAAAAAAAAAACTAAACAAAAAACCCAAGTAATTGTTAAAATTGAGTCAGAAATAGATAAGAATGACTTTTCTTATTAAACTAAGAAAAATTGACTGAAATACATAATCTCTTTTTAAAGGGAAAGCATGACATACCTTTAAAAATTAATCTTTTAAATTTTGAATTGGTAGAAAAGTTTATATATATATTTATATATATGTAATTCTAAAGTACAGTAGCAGTTATGGTGAAAATTCCTTGGCTACATACCCACTGAGCATAGGTTCTTTATTTTTTTCTTGGAAATATTTGAGAACTCATTGTACATAGAACATATTAAGCTATACATCATACATATTGTACAATACAGTTGTGATGCAGTCAGTAGAAACAGACTCAGTTGTGTTTCTTAATTAACATTTAAGAGAGTCCATTGCAGATATGGAGAAATAAGGTATTGTGGTGGCTGAAATTCTGAAAGTTTAAATAGAAATGAAAGATTTTATTTAGGTGAAGAAGTAAGAGAACTGAGATTTCCACTCATATTTGCTCCTTACAGCCCTATGCCCCCTCTCAGTACTATTGTACATTAGGTTAAACTTCATTCTCGTATTATTTTTGTTTGACTAGAATGCTCTACTTTAATGAGTGTTTATCAAATGTGGTATTTATGCATTTACAAAGTTAAATATTGACTGTCTTTTACTGAAAGCTGCTGGAATTTCCTGTTTCACCAGTCTCTGTTCAGAGAAGTGGCCATGATGTCTGCATCTTGTATAGTTATCCTGGAATCAGCTTTAACATTAGTACTTTTATCTTTTGTGACATCTTGCAAGGTTTCCTGAGCAGTCTGTACAGCCATTCAAAGAATATTGTATTTTTTTTAAAATAGATTTCTCCTAGCTGTCCCCTTATTGATTGAATTGTTAATCCCATTTCTTCCATATTGGTGATTTCATTGTAAATTGTCATGGTATGAAGGGTAGGTTTTATTTTAAGCCCTAAGAATGCTTCAGCAGAAGGGAGTCTTCTTTTCCCGCAAGTACTGTACTCAAACTTTGAGAAAATACTTGTTCTTTAGCCTTTGCTATGCTACTGGAAGATCTTCACACTGTTAAACTTTGAAAAATGGCAGTAGGCGAATTAACTTTATGAATCTGTGAGATCAGAATTCTACAGACTGTAAATGTGTTTGAATTCATTCATTAAGCCTCCAAGAGAAAAACAAGGACCTTTCTACTTTTCTTCCATGATTCCCATATAATAAGAGAGCTCATTACATATTAATTCTGTTATTTGTATATTCTCCTAGTTACCCATTTCTAGTGGGTAGCTAGGCTGTGTTACCATAGTTAAAGAATTTTTTTTTCTGTGTAGACAGAAGACATTCTATTATGTTTGTTCATAGTTATAAATCTATGTTGGTACCCAGTGCCTTCGGGGAACTAAAGTGGCTCTTTATAACTTCTGGTGGTCCACTGTATTTTTTTTTAAATCTTTATTGGAGTATAATTGCTTTACAATGGTGTGTAAGTTTCTGCTTTATAACAGTGAATCAGTTATACATATACATATGTTCCCATATCTCTTCCCTCTTACGTCTCCCTCCCTCCCAACCTCCCTATCCCACCCCTCTAGGTGGTCACAAAGCACTGAGTTGATCTCCCTGTGCTATGTGGCTGCTTCCCACTAGCTGTCTATTTTAGGTTTGGTAGTGTATATAAGTCCATGCCACTCTCTCACTTTGCAACAGCTTACCCTTCCCCCTCCCCATATCCTCAAGTCCATTCTCTAGTAGGTCTGTGTCTTTATTCCTGTCTTACCCCTAGGTTCTTCATGACCTTTTTTTTTTTTTCTTAGATTCCATATATATGTGTTAGCATACGCTATTTGTCTTTCCCTTTCTGACTTACTTCACTCTGTATGACAGACTCTAGGTCCATCCACCTCACTACAAATAACTCAATTTCATTTCTTTTTATGGCTGAGTAATATTCCATTGTATATATGTGCCACATCTTCTATATCCATTCATTCGGTGATGGACACTTAGGTTGTTTCCATCTCCTGGCTATTGTAAATAGAGCTGCAATGAACATTTTGGTACATGTCTCTTTCTGAATTATGGTTTCCTCAGGGTATATGCCCAGTAGTGGAATTGCTGGGTCGTATGGTAGTTCTATTTGTAGTTTTTTAAGGAACCTCCATACTGTTCTCCATAGTGGCTGTACCAATTCACATTCCCACCAGCAGTGCAAGAGTGTTCCCTTTTCTCCACACCCTCTCCAGCATTTACTGTTTCTAGATTTTTTGATGATGGCCATTCTGACCAGTGTGAGATGATATCTCACTGTAGTTTGATTTGCATTTCTCTAATGATTAATGATGTTGAGCATTCTTTCATGTGTTTGTTGGCACTCTGTATATCTTATTTGGAGAAATGTCCATTTAGGTCTTCAGCCCATGTTTGGATTGGGTTGTTTGTTTCTTTGTTATTGAGCTGCATGAGCTGCTTGTAAATTTTGGAGATTAATCCTTTGTCAGTTGCTTCATTTGCAAATATTTTCTCGCATTCTGAGGTTTGTCTTTTGGTCTTGTTTATGGTTTTGTTTGCTGTGCAAAAGCTTTGAAGTTTTATTAGGTCCCATTTATTTATCTTTGTTTTTATTTCCATTTCTCTAGGAGGTGGGTCCAAAAGGATCTTGCTGTGATTTATGTCATAGAGTGTTCTGCCTATGTTTTCCCCTAAGAGTTTGATAGTTTCTGGCCTTACATTTAGGTCTTTAATCCATTATGAGCTTATTTTTGTGTATGGTGTTAGGGAGTGTTCTAATCTCATACTTATACATGTACCTGTCCGGTTTTCCCAGCACCACTTATTTAAGAGGCTGTTCTTTCTCCACTGTACATTACTGCCTCCTTTATCAAAGATAAGGTGACCATATGTGTGTGGGTTTATCTCTGGGCTTTCTATCCTGTTCCATTGATCTATCTTTCTGTTTGTGTGCCAGTACCATATTGTCTTGATTATTGTAGCTTTGTAGTATAGTCTGAAGTCAGGGAGCCTGATTCCTCCAGCTCCATTTTTCGTTCTCAAGATTGCTTTGGCTATTCGGGGTCTTTTGTGTTTCCATACAAATTGTGAAATTTTTTGTTCTAGTTCTATGAAAAATGCCAGTGGTAGTTTGATAGGGATTGCATCGAATCTGTAGATTGCTTTGGGTAGTAGAGTCATTTTCACAATGTTGATTCTTCCAATCCAAGAACATGGTATATCTCTCCATCTATTTGTATCATCTTTAATTTCTTTCATCAGTGTCTTATAATTTTCTGCATATAGCTTTTTTGTCTTCTTAGGTAGGTTTATGCCTAGATATTCTATTATTTTTGTTGCAATGGTAAATGGGAGTGTCTTCTTGATTTCACTTTCAGATTTTTCATCATTAGTGTATAGGAATGCCAGAGATTTCTGTGCATTAATTTTGTATCCTGCTACTTTACCAAATTCATTGATTAGCTCTAGTAGTTTTCTGGTAGCATCTTTAGGTTTCTCTATGTATACTATCATGTCATCTGCAAACAGTGACAGCTTTACTTCTTCTTTTCTGATTTGGATTCCTTTTATTTCCTTTTCTTCTCTGATTGCTGTGGCTAAGACTTTGAAAACTATGTTGAATAAGAGTGTTGAGAGTGGGCAACCTTATCTTATTCCTGATCTTAGTAGAAATGCTTTCAGTTTTTCACCATTGAGGACGATGCTGGCTGTGGGTTTGTCATATATGGCCTTTATTATGTTGAGGAATGTTCCCTCTATGCCTATTTTCTGGAGGGTTTTTATCATAAATGCGTGTTGAATTTTGTCGAAAGCTTTCTCTGCATCTATTGAGATGACCATCTGGTTTTTCTCCTTCAATTTGTTAATATGGTGTATCACATTGTTTGATTTGCATATATTGAAGAATCCTTGCATTCCTGGAATAAACTCCACTTGATCATGGTATATGATCCTCTTAACGTGCTGTTGGATTCTGTTTGCTATTATTTTGTTGAGGATTTTTGCATCTATGTTCATCAGTGATATTGGCCTATAGTTTTCTTTCTTTGTGACATCCTTGTCTGGTTTTGGTATCAGGGTGATGGTGGCCTCGTAGCGTGAGTTTGGGAGTGTCCCTCCCTCTGCTATAGTTTGGAAGAGTTTGAGAAGGATAGGTGTTAGCTCTTCTCTAATGTTTGATAGAATTCGCCTGTGAAGCCATCTGGTCCTGGGCTTTTGTTTGTTGGAAGATTTTTTTTTTTTGCAGTACATGGGCCTTTCACTGTTGTGGCCTATCCCGTTGTGGAGTACAGTCTCCGGACGCACAGGCTCAGCGGCCATGGCTCACAGGCCTAGCCGCTCCGCAGCATGTGGGATCTTCCCGGACTAGTGTTCGAACTCGTGTCCCCTGCTTTGGCAGGTGGACTCTCAACCACTGCGCCACCAGGGAAGCCTCTGTTGGAAGATTTTTAATCACAGTTTCAATTTCTGTGCTTGTGATTGGTCTGTTCATATTTTCTATTTCTTCCTGATTCAGTCTTGGCAGGTTGTGCATTTCTAAGAATTTGTCCATTTCTCCCAGGTTGTCCATTTTATTGGCATAGAGTTGCTTGTAGTAATCTCTCATGATCTTTTTTGTTTCTGCAGTGTCGTTGTTACTTCTCCTTTTTCATTTCTAATTCTATTGATTTGAGTCTTCTCCCTTTTTTTCTTGATGAGTCTGGCTAATGGCTTATCAATTTTGTTTATCTTCTCAAAGAACCAGATTTTATTTTTATTGATCTTTGCTATCATTTCCTTCATTTCTTTTTCATTTATTTCTGATCTGATCTTTATGATTTCTTTCCTTCTGCTAACTTTGGGGTTTTTTTTTGTTCTCCTTTCTCTCATTGCTTTAGGTGCAAGTTTAGGTTGTTTATTCGAGATGTTTCCTGTTTCTTAAGGTAGGATTGTATTGCTATAAACTTCCCTCTTAGAACTGCTTTTGCTGCATCCCATAGGTTTTGGGTCGTCGTGTCTCCATTGTCATTTGTTTCTAGGTATTCTTTGATTTCCTCTTTGATTTCTTCAGTGATCACTTCGTTATTAAGTAGTGTATTGTTTAGCATCCATGTGTTTGTATTTTTTACAGCTTTTTTCCTGTAATTGTTAGGTAGCCTCATAGCGTTGTGGTCCAGAAGGATACTTGATACTATTTCAGTTTTGTTAAATTTACCAAGGCTTGATTTGTGACCCAAGATATGATCTATGCTGGAGAATGTTCCATGAGCACTTGAGAAAAATGTGTATTCTGTTGTTTTTGGATGGAATGTCCTATAAATATCAATTAAGTCCATCTTGTTTAATGTATCATTTAAAGCTTGTGTTTCCTTATTTATTTTCATTTTGAATGATCTGTCCATTGGTGAAAGTGGGGTGTTAAAGTCCCCTACTGTGCATGTGTTACTGTCGATTTCTCCTTTTATGGCTGTTAGTATTTGCCTTATGTATTGAGGTGCTCCTATGTTGGGTGCATAAATATTTACAATTGTTATATCTTCTTCTTGGATCGATCTGTTGATCATTATGTAATGTCCTTCTTTGTCTCTTGTAATAGTCTTTATTTTAAAGTCTATTTTGTCTGATATGAGAATTTCTACTTCAATTTTCTTTTGGTTTCCATTTGCATGGAATATCTTTTTCCATCCCCTCACTTTCAGTCTGTATGTGTCTCTAGGTGTGAAGTGTGTCTCTTGTAGACAGCATATATATGGGTCTTGTTTTTGTATCCAGCCAGTCTGTGTCTTTTGGTGGGAGCATTTAGTCTATTTACATTTAAGGTAATTATTGATATGTATGTTCCTATTCCCATTTTCTTAATTGTTTTGGGTTCATTATTGTAGGTCTTTTCCTTCTGTTGTGTTTCTTGCTTAGAGAAGTTCCTTTAGCATTTGTTGTAAAGCTGGTTTGGTGGTGCTGAACTCTCTCAGCTTTTGCTTGTCTGTAAACGTTTTAATTTCTCCATCAAATCTGAATGAGATCCTTGCTGGGTAGAGTAATCTTGGTTGTAGGTTTTTCTCCTTCATCACTTTAATTATGTCCTGCCACTCCCTTCTGGCTTGTAGAGTTTGTGCTGAGAGATCAGCTGTTATCCTAATGGGGATTCCCTTGTGTGTTATTTGTTGTTTTTCCCTTGCTGCTTTTAATATGTTTTCTTTGTATTTAATTTTTGACAATTTGATTAATATGTGTCTTGGCATGTTTCTCCTTGGGTTTATCCTGTATGGGACTCTCTGTGCTTCCTGGACTTGATTAACTATTTCCTTTCCCATATTAGGGAAGTTTTCAACTATAATCTCTTCAAATATTTTCTCAGTCCCTTTCTTTGTCTCTTCTTCTTCTGGAACCCCTATAATTCGAATGTTGGTGTGTTTACTGTTGTCCCAGAGGTCTCTGAGACTGTCCTCAGTTCTTTTCATTCTTTTTTCTTTATCCTGCTCTGCAGTAGTTATTTCCACTATTTTATCTTCCAGGTCACTTATCCGCTCTTCTGCCTCAGTTATTCTGCTATTGATCACTTCTAAAGTATTTTTAATTTCATTTATTGTGTTGTTCATCATTGCTTGTTTCATCTTTAGTTCTTCTAGGTCCTTGTTGAATGTTTCTTGCATTTTCTCTATTCTATTTCCAAGATTTTGGATCATCTTTACTATCATTGTGAATTCTTTTTCAAGTAGACTGCCTATTTCCTCTTCATTTGTTAGGTCTGGTGGGTTTTTATCTTGCTCCTTCATCTGCTGTGTGTTTCTCTGTCTTCTCATTTTGCTTATCTTACTGTGTTTGGGGTCTCCTTTTTGCACGCTGCAGTTTTGTAGGTCCCGTTGTTTTTGGTGTCTGTCCCCAGTGGCTAAAGTTGGTTCAGTGGGTTGTGTAGGCTTCCTGGTGGAGGGGACTAATGCCTGTGTTCTGGTGGTTGAGGCTGGATCTTGTCTTCCTGGTAGGCAGGTCCATGTCTGGTGGTGTGTTTGGGGTTGTCTGTGGACTTATTATGATTTTAGGCAGCCTCTCTGCTAATGGGTGGCATTGTGTTCCTGTCTTGCTAGTTGTTTGGAATAGGGTGTCCAGCACTGTAGCTTGCTGGTCGTTGAGTGAAGCTGGGTGTTGGTGTTGAGATGGAGATCTCTGGGAGATTTTTGCCATTTGATATTACGTGGAGCTGGGAGGTCTCTTGTAGACCAATGTCCTGAAGTTGGATCTCCCACCTCAGAGGCACAGCACTGACTCCTGGCTGCAGCACCAAAAGCCTTTCATCCACATGGCTCAGAATAAAAGGGAGAAAAAGTAGAAAGAAGAAAGAAAGAGGATAAAATAAAATAAAATAAAGTAAGATAAAATAAAATCAAGTTATTAAAACAAAAAATAATTACTAAGAAAAAAATTTTTTTTACGTAAAAAAAAAAAACCAAGAAAAACGGGCGGATAGAACCCTAGGACAAATGGTGAAAGCACAGCTATACAGACAAAATCTCACACAGAAGCATACACATACACACTCAGAAAAAGAGGAAAAGGGGAATAAATAATAAATCTTGCTCTCTAAGTCCACCTCCTCAATTTGGGATTATTTGTTGTCTATTCAGGTATTCCACAGATGCAGGGTACATCAAGTTGATTGTGGAGATTTAATCCGCTGCTCTTGAGGCTGCTGGGAGAGATTTCCCTTTCTCTTCTTTGTTCGCACAGCTCCTGGGGCTCAGCTTTGGATTTGGCCCTGCCTCTGCGTGTAGGTCGCCAGAGGGCGTCTGCTCTTCGCTCAGACAGCATGGGGTTAGCAGAGCCGCTGATTCGGGGGCTCTGGCTCACTGAGGCCAGGGGGATGGAGGGGCACGATGCAGGGCGAGCCTGCGGCGGCAGAGGCCAGCGTGACGTTGCACCATTCTGAGGCGCGCAGTGCGTTCTCCCAGGGAAGTTGTCCCTGGATCCCGGGACCCTGGCAGTAGCGGGCTGCACAGGCTACCCGGAAGGGAGGTGTGGATAGTGACCTTGCTCGCACACAGGCTTCTTAGTGGCTGCAGTAGCAGCCTTAGCGTCTCATGCCCATCTCTGCGGTCCGCGCTGTTTGCCGCGGCTCGCGCCAGTCTCTGGAGCACCTTTAAGCAGCGCTCTTTGATCCCCTCTCCTCGCGCACCAGGAAACAAAGATGGAAGAAATAGTCTCTTGCCTCTTCGGCAGGTCCAGACTTTTCTTCGGACTCCCTCCCGGCTAGCCGTGGTGCACTAACCCCTTCAGGCAATGTTCATGCCGCCAGTCCTCTCCCTGCGCTCCGACCGAAGCCCGAGCCTCAGCTCCCAGCCCCGCCCGCCCCGGCGGGTGAGCAGACAAGCCTCTCGGGTTGGTGAGTGCTAGTCAGCACCGATCCTCTGTGCGGGAATCTCTCTGCTTTGCCCTCCGCACCCCTCTTGCTGTGCCCTCCTCCGCAGCTCCGAAGCTTCCCCCCTCCGCCACCTACAGTCTCTGCCCACGAAGGGGCTTCTAGTGTGTGGAAACCTTTCCTCCTTCTCAGCTCCCTCCCACTGGTGCAGGTCCCATCCCTATTTTTTGTCTCTGTTTATTGTTTTTTCTTTTGCCCTACCCAGGTACGTGGGGAGTTTCTTGCCTTTTGGGAGGTCTGAGGTCTTCTGCCAGAGTTCAGTAGGTGTTCTGTAGGAGTTGTTCCATGTGTAGATATATTTCTGGTGAATCTGTGGGGAGGAAGGTGATCTCTGAGTCTTATTCTTCCGCCATCTTCCCCCGGCCCGGTCCATTGTATTTTAAAGAAGATAGAATGTCCAATTTATTTGTAAAGTCTGCTTGTTGAGTTGATGTGGCTAAATAATTGGTGAAATTTGAATATGGGCTGTGGATTAGATAACAGCATCAATGTTAATTTTCTAAAATTGTTCATGGTACTAGAGCTTTGTAAGAGAATGTCCTTTTCTCAAGAGAGGCACACTGAAGTATTAAAGGGGTAATGAAGTACAGTGTCTAAGGTTTTCTCTCAGTTGGTTCTGGAAATTGTTTTACGTTTACATGCACATACAAATAAATAGTGAGAGAGAGAGAGAGTATGCAAATATGGCCAAAAATTAACAATTGATGAATCTGAGTGAAGGGTACAAGAGTCCTTTGTATAATTTTTGCAACATTTCTGTAAGTTTGAAATTATTTCAGAACAAGAGAGAAAACATGCCTTCAAATTAAGACTTAAGCAAAAGCGAATATATATTTCTGGTCACCATGTGTATTTTATTAATCCATGTATTTTATTTTTGCATTTTTAAAACAATGAGAAAGCATATCTATGACTTTTTAGGACATCTGAAAGCAAGGAAGGGCGAGAGACTTCCATTATGGCTGTGGAGACTAATAGTAGTAGCTACAGGAATTGGATTCTCTGAATGCTTCCTTCCTGTCAGACTGAAAACAAGTACCCCTGGAGAGCTGCCTCTTCAACTCTTCACTGGGAGGAAGGTAGGGGTTTTATTTATTTCTAGTTTCTTCCTTCTAGTAAGAAAGCAATTATGTGAATTGCTAATCAAATTCATTCATACACAATAATAATTTAAAGGAATAAATAAGTAGAACACCTTAAACATGCTATACTCTTCTGAGTACTCAAAAATCTTGATTTTTTTTCTAATAAAATATAAAAGTATTGCATTAAATTAGAATTTTGCATGTAATGCTATCAAACACTTTTAGTTGGTTATACATCAATTATTTGAATTCAAAGATAAGATTAACTGTGATTAACTATCTCAGTTTTTCCTAGCCTTTATTTCATGTGATATTATGCTTTTCAATAAAAATAATTTCTTACATGCTTTGATGAATATATTTAATTGTTATGCCTTTGCAGGATTTTCAAAAATTAGGAAAATCATCCCCACCAGACTGTAGGTCGGAAAATAGGCCTGTTGTGTTGTTAGCTTGTATAAATTAAACCAGGTGAAGTGAGGGTTAGTAATCAGTGTTAGACAAATTGGCTAAAATGACATGCAGAGGACTGAAATAACTTCTACAAAGTAAACTAATCTCTACTTGAGTTTACCCTGTAATCTATGGCTTCAAGCCGTAGAATTCTTTATAAGGCTTACAAGGTCTCTTAATTATAGTGAGTTTATAATTAGATGTTATATAGTCATCCTTGGTCATTCCCTGCATTTGTTTATTCTAAACTGCAATTTAAAGGACCCAATGTTTTTTCTGATTGAGAGCTCCAGAATCCAAGCTGCTTTCTAATTTCCAATGACAATATTTTGAGCTTTAATAATATTGTGATTTTACACAATTTATGTAATATTGTAATTTAATAATGTGATATTTTGGTTGTTATGATATCTTCCATGTTATATTTTTAGTAATATGGTTCTGAGTGTTTTCCCATTTATAGAATACATTAAAAAAAGAATCACTTTGAATATTGATTCATTCCTAAAATCAAAGTATGATACACACATATTATTGGTACTCTCAACTCGTGTTGCAAGAAACCTTGTTAAGTCCTACTTCGTGTGCTAAGAAAAGAGTTGATTCCTCATATCTGTCTGGATGCAGGTCTTCAGGGTTCAATCTTGCCCATATCTCTGTGATTATTTCCTTCTCCTTGGCCACCCCGAATCTTCTTCTGAATGTTGAAACCTAAAGTTCCTATTCTGTGCCCTCCTGTGTCCTCTGAGTAGCCACTGTATGTAACTCTGTTTCTCCTCACTCTTCTTATTTCATCGCTCTTTTTAAATGGGGTTTTCATCTTTACCTCTGTAAGCGAAGCCACAACCTAATCTGGATATATTTTCTATTGTTGCTCCATAATGGCAGGTCATGCAGAATTAGGAATTTCATAAACAGATTATATAATGAAAAAGAAAAATTAAGAAAAGTTTCCATGGTGCCTTAGGCCAATATCAATGAAGCCTTGAATATTTTTTCTTTTATCTGCCTCTTCAGCCTCTTCCTGGCTAATAATCTTTATAGCATTCCCATATTTAACATTTTGAGCAATACTGTAGTCAGAATCAATGCTAAACTGGGACCTTACACAGTGGCCATTTACCTCTTAATGTCATCTTTTTTTAAGAATTAAAAAAAAGAGGCCATTTTATTTAAATAATTATTAAACACAAGCAGTGTTAGCTGAGCCAGGTAGCTGTTGCTCTTTGTGGTGGACTTTTGTATCTTGTTTAAAATTCAAATTTGTGTGTGTGTGTGTGGTTTTACAGTTTAATACATATGTATTATGTAACTTACAAATACCATACATTTCTCTAATTAGGTTCTCTTTCATTTCCTGCTTGCTGAACTATTTAAGGAGACTTGGACATTGTTCATCTTTACTTCCTTGTAAACACCTCTGCCACCTAGTGGACTGTATGAAATTAGTCAGGTTGGCTCAGTAGGTGTGTGATTAAGCACAGATGCTCAAATATCAGAGAGTGCACCTAGAGTATAATTGGATATGGCTGTAAATCCTGGATTTATATGTTAACCTATACTAAGATAAATTGAGTAGCCAGCCTGTACTAGGTGAAATATATTGTACCCTGAGATCTCCACAAAGAGAGAAAAGTGGCCTCTGCACTTTAAGTAGCTGTTTTGGATAGCTCTACTGAAATGAGCTGTGAAGGAGGTCTCATAAGAAGTATAAGGAAAGACCCTTAGGACGAGGGGTCAAATGCTTGAAGAAGAAGCTCTGACCCTTGGGCATTGCCAGTGAGGGATAATGGGACTCTATGGAAAGCTGGGAATATCTGGGAAGCCAGCTGGAAAACTTCTGCTTGAAGAGCCAGCCTTTGGGTCATACTTTTATCACAGATGTAATGGAATAAAACTATATTATTAATATTACCAACTTAATAAATAACAATCACTAGTTGAAATTATCATCTGATTTACATGTTCTGTTTTATCTTTGTAACTACACACAGGTTGTTCTAAAAGTTGTTGCCTATTCATAATCTGAGATTAATTATCATAAAAGTGCTGGGAATGGAATCCTTGTGATATTCAATGCACTAGTGCTAGCTTCAATTTTGGACATCTTATTTTCAGAAAAATTGGAGAAATTCAGGGATGAATTAAAGAAACCAAACCACTTGTCAGCCTATGAAGAAAATTTAATTGAATTGAGATTATTTTAATCTGGAGATAAAAATTTTAAATTAAGTAATCATCTCCCATAGCTATTAGTAATATTGGAAGAGTCTTTATAATTTGGGGGCACATTAGCAGGTGCATTCCCAAGCAGTGTACAACTTCATATTCTCTTCATAATATGCACACCAAAACCACTCTGGAATTAGAGACTGAATTTTTGCTTTGGAGTTTAGAATTTAAATTTAGGCCATTGGTTTCCTCTAGAATTTCGTGTATTTATTTTATTTTATTTATTAAAATTTTTTTTATTGGAGTATAGTTGATTTACGATGTTGTGTTAGTTTCTGTTGTACAGCAAGGTGAATCAGTTATACATATACATATATCCACTCTTTTTTAGATTCTTTTCCCATATAGCCCATTACAGAGTATTGATAGAGTTCCCTGTGCTATAATCATAGGTCCTTATTAGTTATCTATTTTATATATAGTAGTATGTATATGTCAAACCAAATCCCCCAATTTATCCCTCCCCCTTCCCCCCCAGTAACCATAAGTTTGTTTTCCACATCTGTGATTCTATTTCTCTTTTGTAAATAAGTTCATTTGTACCATTTTTTTAGATTCTGCATATAAGTGATATCATGTGATATTTGTCTTTCTCTGTCTGACTTACTTCACTTAGTATGATAATCTCTACGTCTCCATCCATGTTGCTGCAAATGGCATTATTTTGTTCTTTTTTATGGCTGAGTAATATTCCATTGTATATGTGTACCACATCATCTTTATCCATTCCTCTGTCGATGGACATTTAGGTTGCTGCCATGTCCTGGCTATTGTAAATAGTACTGCAATGAACATTGGGGTGCATGTGTCTTATAAGATATTGATGAAAGAAATCAGAGGTGACACAAAAAGGTGGAAAGCATTATTGTGGATTGGAAGAATCAGTATTGTCAAAATGACTGTACTACCTAAAGCAATCTACAGATTCAATGCAATCCCTACCAAATTGCCAGTAGCATGTTTAACAGAATTGGAACAAAAAAAAATTACAATTTGTATGGAAACACAAAAGACCCTGAATAGCCAAAGCAATCTTAGAAAGAAAAATGGAGCTGGAGGAATCAGGCTCCCTGACTTCAGACTATACTACAAAGCTGTAGTCATCAAAACAGTATGGTACTGGCACAAAAACAGAAATATAGATCAATGAAACCGGATAAAAAGTCCAGAGAAAAACCCATGCACCTCTGGTCACTTAATCCATGACAAAGTAGGCAAGAATCTATGATGGAGAAAAGCCAGTCTCTTCAATAAGTGGTGCTAGGAAAACTGGACAGCTACATGTAAAAGAATGAAATTAGAACACTTCCTAACACCATACACAAAAATAAACTCAAAATGGATTAAAGATCTAAATGTAAGGCTGGGTACTATAAAACTCCTAGAGTAATGAAAGTAAAAACAAAAATAAACAAATGGGACCTAATGAAACTTAAAAGCTTTTGCACAGCAAAGGAAACTATAAAGAAGTCGAAAAGACAACCCTCAGAATGGGAGAAAATATTTGCAAATGAAGCAACTGACAAAGGATTAATCTCCAAAATATACAAACAGCTCATGCATCTCAATATCAAAAAAACAAACAAACCAATCAAAAAATGGGCAGGAGATCTAAATAGACACTTCTCCAAAGAAGGCATAACAGATGGCCAAGAGGCACATGAAAAAATGCTTAACATCACTAATTATTAGATAAATGAATATCAAAACTACAATGGGGTATCACCTCACACCAGTCAGAATGGCCGTCATCAAAAAATCTGCAGACTAAATGCTGGAGAGGGTGTGGAGAAAAGGGAACCCTCCTGCACTGTTGGTGGGAGTGTAAACTGGTACAGCCACTATGGAGAACAGTATGGAGTTTCCTTAAACAACTAAGAATAGAGCTACCATATGATCCTGCAATCCCACTTCTGAGCATATATCTGGAGAAGACCATAATTCATGTATTTATTTTAAAGTTGCCTTTCCTAATATAATTTCAGGAAAATTAGGGCTTGCCTAGAATTCTGTTAAAATCTGAGGGAGAAAGAAACCTTTTAATGTGGAAGATGGAACTGGGCAGGAAACAATTGCCTTCTATCTCTTGGGTTTCAGCTTCTGGCCCTTTGATCGCTGGGATGACCTGTGTAACATTCTCAGGTTCCCTGGATTCCAACCTTGCTCTGGTTCTCTAGTTCTTAACTTGCTTTTGGCCTTTGTTCAGGTTTCCTCCTTGATTCATAACTTGGCTCTTCTGGTGATTTGTCTCAGTTAGACAAACCTGAACATTCTGACAGAGTTTGGAAGCAGAAATGTCAATAGAGAAGTAGTCTACCTATCTTTAAAAAGATAGTTGCCACTATTTATATAGGTTTTATTTTTAATTATTATTTACTTTATTATCATATAGATAATATATACATTGCTAGAAATCTTAGAAAATACATTTAATTTCAATGCAAATAAACTACTGTAAGTTTATATCACATTGAGAAAAACACTGGTGAATAGAACTAAAAACCATTTTTCTGGTGCATAAGTACCATTTTTTAAACAAGAATAGGATCAGCTTATTATGTTTTTTTTCACTTAAGGTCAAATGCCAATTTCCCCACGTCATTATATTTTCCTACAATATAAGTCTTCAATGGCTGCAGAATAATGAACTGTGAATGTATGTCATTCATCAGTTCCTTACTTTGGACAAATATAGATTTTAAATATTTTTTTCTATTTTAATAATATTGAGTAAACATCTTTGGTAGACCCATGATATTTCTATAAGATATATTCCTAAAATTAAGTATTTTTGAGGTATGCATTCAGAGGTGAACATGTAGGATTAATAATATTTCCAAAGTGTAGCTATTTTCATATTTAAGAGTAAAGTTAGGGATTTTGAATTTTTTGTGAGAAAGACCACTCTGTTTTGACAAACTTTGATTATAATCAGAATGAGCAGAAAACTTATTATATGGTTTCTTTTTCCAATTTACATGCAAGTCATGGTTCTGATTTTTATTGTTTTATGCCTTCTTCTTTGGTTTGGTCTTTGTTTACTTTTGGATTTTTGCTTGTGGTCCAAAAAATAAAAATTCTTGAGGCAGGATCTTTTCCTTTGCCAAAATCTGGTGCAAAATTGATGGTATATGAAACAATACAGCGTGTGAAATATCATGTCATTTTTATATGGAAAATGTCCCCAGTTTCTTTCATTTGATCACTTTCCTGTAAAAGGTTTACTAAAAGCTTCTCAAGCATATCTGGAATTGAAACAAAAACAGAAACTTCAGCAAGTAGAGTAAATGTATAGACTTCTTCAACTCTCCCATAAAGGTATGCAATGTAAAACAAGGTTACAGTTAAAATTATTCCATAGCATATGTACTGTGCCAGCTCTTGGTGCTAACTCATAAATATTCCCATCCACATACAGTTTCCAAAGCATAGTTTTCCAGTTGCAATTAAACTTCAAGCTGTTCCATATTTTGCAGCTTCAGTAATTTTGCCTGTACACAATTAAAAATTTGAAAATTGTATCTTTAATTTATTATAGTTATAATACTTCTTACAGAAATGTGCTTTCAAATTCTAGGTATCATGGTACAGTAGGCTATATTCCATATCTCAAGACCTCCACGTTAATGAAGTGGTAGGTATGCTGCATTCTTCTGTAGGTAAACTCATAGGGGAGAGTTTCAGACACAGTGGTTGTAGTAACAAACACTAATAAATTCATTAAAACCAAAGATTAATGTGATGACCTCAACCTTAAAACAGCAAAAGCTCAAACTTTTGGTTCTAAAGAAATGCATACATTTTGACTTCCTAAGTTTCCTGTGGCAACTAAGTTTTTATGATTCTAGTCCTCGAACAACTAGACATTGTGTGAAAATGCTCTGCCTGTCTTCTTTTGTAGTTGTAATTGGTCCTTATTGTTATTTAATTTATTTTTAACTATCCATAGTATGTTAAAAATTCTTATTTGTTGAGTGCCCACTATGTTCCAGCATTGGTCATAGATGCTTACTTAATTTAATCCTCACAATAACTCTATGAGCAAATTAATGTTATTTCTGTATTACACATAAGAAAATGGAGGGTCAGAGAAACTGAGTAGCATTGCCAATGGCACACAGCTTAGAAGCAGCAGAACCAGGTTTCAGACTTAGTTCTGGATGAAATCAGAGAGTAGGTTATTGTCTGAAAGAAACGTTACAAAATAAAATACTAGTAAAGATAATTTGATCTAATTTTTGTTTCCAAATATTTTTTTTTTCTAAAGGAGAACTATAAGCGAAAGATGGCAAAACGAATCCTAAATATATATCAAACCTACACTGAGGGTAATTTTCTGTTGATCCTGGTGAAATCTAAATTTGGAAACAAGAATTACAGCTATAAATTAACTGAAAGGTTAAAAAACCTTTCTGGCTATGCCAGTAGTCATTTCAAACAAGTATTTCATATTCCTTCAATAATGTTTTAATGACTATACCATTCTATTCTTTCTTAAAATTTACTATCATTTGCTTTCCATTAGAAAATCATTTTAAATTAAGAGCCTCTTTAAGATGAAAAGTCCAGAGACTGTGAGAAGTTAATAAATGAGAGAATATTCTTTTGTATTTCACCAACCTGAACCTGAACCTATATCAAAGATCTATATACACGAAGATTAAAGTATAAACTACCCAACCTTTTACATTTCTTTGCTGTCCTCTTCCATAGCACAGCTGTTACACAGTGTAGAGAATGTACTCTTTTAGCCTCTTCCAAGGCACTTATGTCTCATGAAGTGTGTCCAGTAATAGAAGGTAACTTACATCTATTTGAAGACAGAGTGAAAGCTGGTCAGACCATGATGACTGAAGCTATCTGCCAGCCATATTCACAAGGAACCAGAAAAGCAGTAAGACTCTATGACAAAGCTCAGGTGAATTCCTACTGCTTGGAACATAGTACCTTATACATTGTTTTTTTAAGTTTTGAATTTCTATCATGATTTTTTTCCAAATAAATGTCATTATTGCCCACAGAAGGCTCAAAATGTCAAAAGGAACTGGTGCCAGTGGAAAATTCAACTAGTGACGAGTAGAAGATAAATCATCGAGGAAATGAGTAGTAGCTTTGCTTCAATGCATAGGAGTTTAAGAAGACAGACAGCATTTTAGAGCTGTAGCATTTCTAGCAGACAGTATTTTGCTCTTAGTCATATTGTGGAGGAGAAAGAAAACAAGATTTGGAGTGCGAAGATCTGAGCTTTAAAAGGGTGGAGTGAATGACAGGGTGCAAATGTTTTCTGAGGGCTTTGTTGAGTAGTAGGCACTGGGTTAAGGGCTTTAACGTTTTATCTTATTAAATCCTCACAAAACTGGGGCTCAGTGAGTTTAAGAGATTTGTCATAGGTCAGAGCTAGAAAGCTGCAGAAGTAGAACATAACCATCTGTTAATCCAAACCTGGAGCTCATCTTCTCGCCACTCTTATTATTTAAATATGATTATAATCATATTCAGTTTACCATGGAGAAGGATAAAATCCAGTCATTTTCCTCAAAGTGTCATCTGAACACCACCTGCATCAGAATCATTTGGAAAAAAAAAGAATTATTTGGAAATCCCCAGTCCCATTCCAGACCTATAGAGCCAGAATCTTGGAGAAAGGTCTGGGATACGGCAATTATAACAAGTCCCAGGGCACACTTTATTAAGCACATTAAAATGTGAGAGCTGCTGCTTTAGAAGAGGGTACTGAAGGCTGGAAAAACATAAATTGAAAATGATACTTGCACCATTTCACCTTTTAAAGTTATTCAAAACCGGGTGTAACACACAAGTTCCTGAGAACGGGAAGCTATTTGAAAGTAAATCAACAGCCCCAGCTCCATAAAGGAAGCCTGAGGGAACACATGGATATTCACTGGTAGGCACAGCCAGCCAAAAGCAAGACAAAGAGTCTGTAGCCCAAGATCAACAGAATTCTTGTGTTTTATTCTGGAGTCTAAAAGACTGTCAAGTGTATATTATATTTTTCACACACTTGGGTATGGACATACCTATTTGGATTTGGTTTTATAACCGACTGATGAGAAAGTAAATGCAAATGAAATCATGGAATGGAGGAAAGATTCTGGACTCTCAAGAGAACTACAGATTAGGGATTGAGTGTTTACTGGGTAGATGACCTAATAAAACTTTTGTAGTCTCAGATTTGATTTCTTTAAAATGAAATAACAACAACAACTAATATCTTGTTATGTTGCCATGAGGATTAGAGATAAATCATGTAAAGTACATGACACAAAGCCTGGTACAAAGAAAATAGTTAATGGTAACATGACATCATCATTATTAGCAATATTCATCAGAGAGTAAATAGAAGTGAAATGTGCTCATAACATGTATGATATTTAAGAGAATAAGCTCTAGTGTATATGATGGTAAAGCAATGAATAGAGAGATATACCTGACTTTGAGAATTGTCCAGAGGAAACCAATACATTCTATAAATAATTCTATCATCATATGTCTTGAAACATTACTGAGAATTTTAATATAGTAACAATATTGTTGAAACTTTTCTTAGATTTTTATTCCACATAATACTTCATATTTCTGATACATGTATAGAACAAAAATTCTACCATGTTCCATGGCTACAGTTTGAGCATCTAGCTTTTTAAGTTTTGTTCTAAATGTCGAAGACAATTTAGACTCCAGAAATGTTAGTTTGGTAGCTAAAGTTGTATCTATCAGATATATACTGGGCATATTTTAGCCAATTACTCTTGTTCTAAAAATAACTTTGGAAGTTGTATCCACATAACTTAGAAAAATATTTTAACTTAGTGGTATTCCTAATTATCTGTACTTAAGTATTAGTTCTGTACAACTTTGTCTGTATGTAACATACCATTTTTACCAGGGAAAGTACATTTTAAGTTGGTCAGTAAAGTATCTGTAGCATTTATGCAATCATTGTGTCAACTGATGCCCCATGAAATAAAAATATTGTTTTGTTTTTGCTTGTTGAAGTTCTGATGTTGTTTCTGGGAGGCCTATTAAAATAGGTGTACTTAAACTTTGACTGATTTAGGTGGGGAAAGGAAAATCTTAGGAAAGAATTTTATTTATAAAGCCTTGTTTATTCAGGCTCTTCATATCCGAGTATCTTTTTGTTTGGAATAATTGTTGCTGGGAGAGTGATCTCAAAAATCAGGAACTCTGACACTTCTCCCATGGAAATAGATATGGAGAATTATGTATTTATAAGAATAGCTAAAAAATGTTTGGTTTTGTTAACTTTCTTACCTATAGAACCATTCATGTTTCCTATCAGATAGAAATTTATTCTTACTTGTGTTTTGGTACTGATATTTATAAGCCCAGCAGTCCTTGAGAAACTGCAAAGCTCTAATATACTTACCTGTGAAAAATTTTATTGTGTTATAGGTAGTGTTTATAGCCTTATCATATTTCATATTTCTTAGAAATGGATAAAATATGTGGAAATATTTATTAAATTTCTATTATGATTTCTCCTTTGACCAAGGAATTAGTTTCTAAATATATGGGATCTAAATTTCTTTTTATTATTAATTTCTAAATTACATTCTAGTCACAGAATGGGATTTTGTGTGACACATTTTTTTCAACTTTAGGGAGCTGTTTTATGGCATCATTAATTTTGTAAATGTTCCATGTGTGCTTGAGAATAATATATACTCTAATATTTGGGTCCATTTGTTCAATATTTTTTAGTTAGGTTGTTGAAATTTTCTATAGTAAGCTGATTCTTTATCTGTTTGATTTATCAATAGTTGGAAGAGATATGTTCAAATATCTCATTATGCTGGTGAAATGGTCTAATTATTCCATTAGTACATTTTTCTGTATTGTCAATTTTTATCATTTACCATATTATTAACTACTTTTTGCTCTATTATTAATTTTTAAAATAGCTTTCTAGAAATACAATTCATGTATCATACAGTTCACCCACTTAAAGTGTAAAATTCAGTGGTTTTTAGCATATTCACAGATATATGTGACAGTTATCATTGTCAATTTTAGAACATTTTCATCATCTCAAAAAGACACCCTGTACCCTTTGCTATCTCCTGCCTAGCCCTCATACCCTTCCTTCCTGTCCTAAGGGCTATTAATTTACTTTCTATTTCTATGGGATTCCCTACTCTGAACTTTCATATGAATGAAATCTTATAATATGTGGACTTTTATGACTGGCTTCTTTCACTTAGCATAATGTTTTCAAGGTTTATCCATGTTGTAGCATGCACTAGTATTCATTCCTTTTTATGGATGAGTAAGAGTCCATTGACTGAATTTACCACATTTTGGTTATCCATTTGTCCACTGATCAACATCTGGGTTGTTCCTAACCTTTTAGCCATTAGGAACAATGCTGCTATAAACACTCATGTACAATTTTGTGTGTGCATATATGTTTGTATTTCTTGAGTATATACCTAGGAGTAGAACTGCTGGGTGATATGATGACTCTGTGTTTAATTGTTTGAGGAAATGCCGGGCTGTTTTCCAAAATGATTGCATCATTTTACATTCCCACTATCAGTATATGAGGATTCCAATTTTTCCATATCTTCACTGACACTTGTTATTATCTGACTTTTTGATTTTAGCTATCTTAGTGGGGATGAATTGGTATCTCGCCGTAGTTTTGATTTGCATTTTTCTGATGACTAATGATGTTGAGCATCGTTTGATGTGCCTATTGGCCATTGTCGTATCTTTCTTGGAGAAATGTGTATTTGGATCCTTTGTTGCTTAAATTAGGTTGTCTTTATTGAGTTGTAAGAGTTTTTTAAAATATATTCTAGATATGAGTCCTTTGTCAGATATCTGATTTGCAAAACACACGTTTGTGTGTATATATATGTATATATATATATTTATTTATATTTCTGTGGGGTTTTACTTTCTTTTTTGTGTTCTTTAAAGCACAAAAGTTTTTACTTTTGATCAAGTCCAATTTATCTGTTTTTAAGCTCATGTTTTTGATGTCAAAACTAAGAATCCATTGCCAAATTCAAGGTCATGAAGACTTATCCCATGCTTTCTTCTAAAAGTTTTATATAGTATTAGCTCTTATATTTATGTGTGTGATCCATCTTGAGTTAATTTTTGTGAATGTGTGAGGTAAGTGTCCAGCTTTATTTTTTTGCATATAGCTATTCAGTTGTCCCAGCACCATTTGATGAAAAGACTATTCTTTCACCATTGAATGGTCTTGGCACCCTTGTCAAAAGTCAGTTGACTATAGACACAATGTTTTCATTTCAGTACTCTCAGTTATATTCCACTGATTTATATGTCTATCCTTGTGCCACTCCTACATTGTCTTGATTACTATTGCTTTGTAGTTAAATTTTGAAATCAGGAAGTATGAGTTTTTCTACTTTGTTATTCTCTTTCAGAGAATTATTTTGATCATCTTTAATTTCTTTCAACAATATTTTTCACTTTTCAGAGTATTCTTCTTGAGTCAATTTTGTTAGAGAGTGTCTTTCCAGGATTTTTTCCACTTCCTCTAAGTTATCTAATATGTTGGCATTTAATTATTTATAGTATTCTTTTATAATTCTTTTTATTTCTATAATGTCAGCAGTAATGTCCCTTCTTTCATTACTGATTTTAGTAATTTGAGTATTCTGTTTTTTTTCTAGGTCTATATAGCTAAACATTTTCCAACTTTGTTGATCTTTTCAAAGAACTAACTTTTAGTTTCATTATTGCTCTCTCGTTTTTCTATTCTCTATTTTATTTGTTTCTGCTCTAATCTTTATTATTTCTTCTGCTTGCTTTAGTTTTAGTTTGCTCTTCTTTTCCAGTGTTTTAAGGAGGAAGACTAGGTTATTGATTTATAATCTTTATTATTTCTTAATTTAGGCATTTATAAATTTCCCTCTAAGTTTTTCTATGCTGTGTTTCCATTTTGTTTTCTTCTCAATATATTTCATTATTTCCCTTCTGATTTCTTCTTTGACCCCTTTTTTATTGAGGAGTAAATTGTTTAATCTCCATGTATTTGTGATTTTACCAAATATTTTTTTCTGCTATTGAGTTCTAATTTCATTCCATTGTGGTCAAAGAACATACTCTGTATAGTTTTAATCTTTTCAAATTAATGAGGTTGCTTTATGGCCTAGCATATAGTCTTTCCTGGAGAATGTTCCATGTGTACTTGAGAAGAATGTTTATTCTGTTGTTGTTTTATTGAATATTTTATGAATGTCTGTTAGGCCTAGTTGGTTTAGAGTTTTATTCAAGTCTCCCATTTCCTTGATCTTATGTCCAGCTTTTCTGTCCAGTATCGATAGTGGGTTATTGAAATGTCTGGCTCTTATTGTTGAAGTGTCATTTTTGCCTTTCATTGCTGTCAATTTTTCTTTATGCATTTTGGTGTTCTGTTACAAGGTGCATATATAGACTAATGACTTTGTGTCATGAACCAACACATAACATTAATTCCATGCTGTTCAAAAGACTTCTAAAGAGAAAAAAATAATGGAACTCTATTTCTTTTACTTTAAGATGTCATCAGTTATAAGATTTACTGGTGAAAAAGGAACATATATTATTTAATGTTCATGTTGACTTTATAACTGGTACAATTTCTTAAAATGAGTCAAAATAATAATAATAATGTTGTAATTAGTATTTAGAATTAATTGAACTTTTAAGTGGAATGGTCATTCCTCAGCAATGATAAGATATTGGAGAAATTCCTTTGATTGGGTTATATTTGGTTGGGTGGGATTGGGACATGTTTATCAAGAAATAGGCCAGACTCAGTTTGTCTCTGAACCATCTTAAAACCTCATGTAACCAACAGTGGCAACTGGCTCATTTACTTATGAATCTTTGGAGTTAATTGAAGTAATGAAGCAATTTGGTCTCTGCTACTTAGAAATTGTTAGCATTCACCTACTCCATTGTGATGAGTCACCCTGGATATATTTCCTAGCTTTGACAATACCTTGTTTTTTTTCAGACAAATGTGAATAAATCTCCAAAGGCCAGGTTCTTCTAAAAAATGCAAGCTAAATATTTTAAAATTAAACAAAATCAATCCAATATTAATTTCACATCTCAAGTATATCTTACTTGCTCTGCTACCCTTTACAGTCAAGGCTGTTAGGAAAATATTCCATATAAAACTGTAAAACTATCAATTTATATGAAAAGGGTAACACCTCACTTCACTTGGTACCATTTTGGATAAGTTTTTTTTTTTCTTTTCTGTCTGAAGTATGTACAGTTTGGGCTGACTGTTTTTGGCATAAGTAATCATAAAGTTAAAATGGTTGCCAAGGGGTAAGGGCCAAACCTCTCAGAGCTAGTCATATTTTTGACAGATATTTGTAGAACCACTCAGCTTACTCAGTTAGAAGTAATTGGAGTCAAGTCATGCTTACAGAAGGTTCCTTCTTTGTTCTTCATGCTGCCTCTTAACCCGATTCAGAGGGGCTATTAACTCCACTACAAATAAATGCCAAACATTCTATGGAAATAAAAAATAAGGCTGAATAGTAAGTTCATGTATGTGCTTTATCATTTAGTATAGTGTATGCAGTTAAAGAAATATATAATCAAATAAGCATTTTAAGAAGTGAGAGGTCGTGATGGAAATATTGGTATATTTTTGCTTTGCTCAGAACAACTAAATATTATTAAGGGAAGGGAATTTCAATTCCTTTGACATTCTAACTCTAGTATATGTATATTCATCTGGTTCATCACTTTATAGCAGGGTTTCTTCATGTCTCCCTGTTCAAAACTTAGTCCCAAACTGTATATCACACGGTGCTTGCTAATAATTCTAATAAAGGTTTTATGGTTAGGTAAGTTTGAGAAATTCTGGGTTTGACAGACTTGAATGGTTGTTTTTTATTTTTTTACTTGCAGGATTTCTCAGGGCCTTATATATATCTCTGTAAATTGTGAGTCCCTAAGTGTGTAATAGAGAGGGCAGTATTTTCAAAATCCATTTGATCATGAAACCATTCTAATGAGGAACATCTACTGAATCTAGAATTCTAAGAGGATCACTCTCGGAAACACTGCTGTGGTCTACAAGAACACATTAAAAAGGTTCCCATTCAGGACTTACTCCTTCTTTCCGCTTTTTGGATAGCAGTAAGACAAATTATCCCTTCTTAAGGGACACAGATTGAAAATTTCCCAGCCACCTGTTCCTCCTCTTTCTCTGTTCATAGTGAACAGTGTTCATAGTGATGTTCTTGGTGAACAATGTGGTTTACCAAATTCTGCTTTGGTGCATTTTGCCCAAAAGATAAGGTCACCTTGAGATGCAGTCTCTAAATTTAAAATTGCAAATTGTTGGGGTCCCTAGCATAAGACTATCTGGACCCAAGTGTTGCTCTGAAATCAAGTCCCTTAAAGGAGTCCTTCTCAAGAGAAGAGGCTACTGCTACAAAGACTTTCTAAGAGGTAATTTTGTCTTTTATTTTAGAGCTTGCCTTAGAGGACTGTTTCTGCATTGATGCCTGGAAGAGTGTCATCTTAATTGGGAAACTATGGGCCCCACCATAAATCATTTATAATTTTAAGTGACCTTTCATCCAAGTCCCTTGGATAGGAAGGCTATCTTCATTCACAGTAAATTTCCTTAATCCACTCTAGAGAAAACCAAAGTTGTCCTAGGAGTTGGGAGAGCATCTGTTTGAAAACATTGAGGTGCAGGATTTTAGGTAAACATGGGTGTGTTAGCTTGCTAGGGCAGCCATAACGAAGTAGCACAGACTAGGTGGCTTAAACAACAGAGATATATTTTCTCAGAGTTCCGAAGGCTAAAAGTCTGAGAGCAGGGTGTTGGTGGCGTTGATTTCTTTTGAGTTTTCTCTTCTTAGCTTGTAGATGGTTGTTTTCTCTCTATATCTTTACATGGTCTTTCCTCTGTGCATGTCTCTGTTCTGATCTCTTCTTATAAGGACACCAGTCATATGACATTAGGGCTCACCTAATGAGCTCATTTAACTCTAATTAATTAATTTAACTCTGTAAAGACCCTGTCTCTAAATATAGTCACATTCTGAGATACTGGGAGGTTAGGACTTCAACATATGGATTTTAGGGAGATATCATTCAGCCCGTAACAATGAATAATCCTTGGTCAGCAGTCTTCTGAGTGTATTCCATTAGGTCAAACACATTGGGAACATTTCACAGACAAGCAAAATTTCAGAGCAAAAATATTGCAAAATTTTGTGGCCCATGGATAAAAGCAAAGCCTCACTTTGCTTTTCTGTGAATTTCTGTAGATTTTTGCAAACTTGATCTGTAAAAATGGGAACTGCCATCTTGCTGTATGAAACTTAAAAAATCAGGTCTAAATATTGTTTGTTACTTATCTTAGTAATTCTCTCTATTTCAAGCTTAGATCATGTATAGGAAATGGTAATACTGGTCTTCACACAGGGATCAATGTAACAGATGCTTGTGACTGCTGAAGCCTGAGGGAGTCCTCTCAGCATACCCATAACTTTTTCGTCAGCAAAACCATGTGTTATACACATTGACGTAACTGTAAATGATTACCTGAAACTGAGGAACTTGAGGGAAATCAGACTCATGAAGTAGAATAATAGAATTTTAACTTGGAAGGGATCTTAGGTATCACATTGCAGCCATTCACAAACCTATTGCCACATCAGTGAAATTCAGTAGTGGTATTGTTAATTATTTAATGGCTCTCTTTATATTGTCTTACTTTATTAAAAAACCTTTAGATTTTGCCACATCATAATAAAAATATACTTTGAATTAGAATTCAGTGTATGTTGGAAACATCCCTTGACTCCTAAATATATATATATGTATATATACGTGTGTGTGTGTATATACATAAATAACATTTATATTATTCCACGCTTGCTTTCTTCCATCATTTAGCAGTGGGAGGCAGTAGGTTCAGGGAAGAAGTTGAAGAACTTTGAGGTCCTAAGGAATGGTAGAGTCACTAATTAGAAGAAACCTGGGTCTCTGAATGACTGCAAGAGAATGTGACATGAACAAGAAATAAATCTTGTGTTAAGCTTCAGTGATATTGGTACTGTTTGTTGTAGCAGTTAGCCTACTGTGACTAATATGGTCAAGTTCTGTAAGACTGTAGGTATTTCAACCTCCAATGATATTTTCTTGCATTTAAAGTGTAGAAACTTCTTTTCATTATTTATCCCTAACTACTTTTTCCTTAGGTTAGTGCTTTTTTATAAAGCCATTATAATTATATTTTCAGTTGTGAACCTACACTGAAGGTAGTATTGAATTAAGTATATTATTCAATCTTATCATTCCTTTGCATATTATAATAAATATTCCAGTTAAACATCTTGATTTTTTATTTTCATAAATTTAACATTCAAATGTGAAAAAGACAAGTGTAGTTATATGGAGGGTACAAGCTGCCATTGCCCTTGCCTATGCTCTGGTTAAAAATCCTAGAATCCTACTTTAGGATGAATTCTCACCACCTCTAGGCACTCAGAGTTAATCCTTAGCACATGAAACTTGAGAATAGGTGAGAATTGTTCACCACCAAGGGTTTAGGCCAATTTGAAATCACTATCACAAGCAAAAAGTAAAATGTAATTATATACATACCTATCTATGTAATACAGAGGGTTGATTAGCTTAAAAACCAGGTCACTTCTATTTTCCTTTAGCAGTATTTTTACATGATTTTTAAATTTTATTTGCTTATTGAGCTTGGAGTTTGACAGGGCTGTTTTGGGTATGTGTGACTGTGTGTGATGGAGTGGTTGTATTTGTTTCCAGGTGCCATTTGCAGATTAATGCCAGATATAGCTGTCCTGGGGATGGGGATGCAATAATAAATATGAACCAATGTAAACAATCTAGATTTTAAAGTAAATACAATGACAGCATGTTAAAGATGAAGTGGAATCAATTTGCTCAATAATATTATTGCCAACAGGGTAGTGGCCCCCTCACTAAGATATAATGTGAATCAAGGGTATGGTCCAAAAGGCACCACAGCCTCTCCTTTCATGGGGCTCATAGACTGTGTATTGAAGTATAAACAACACAGAGTCAGTGGGTGACTTAATCAACATTTGCTTGTGCCAGAATTGCTCCCGTGTATCACAGTCTAGCATGTTCTTTCAACACAGCACTAAAGCATCCCCTCAAGACTGAGGGAGAAGTGCCTCTACTGCTAGTGTCTCTGTCTTTCCTTTTCCCTGACCAGTTCAAGATGACCTTACCCTGGGGAATTGCTCCTGTTCCCAGAGCTTTATTTCACTCCTTCATTGGGCTGCAGGACCCTAATGACTTACTTAGGAGTTGAAAATCATTGTTACCAGCATGATTATCATGACTGGTCATCCTGATAACTACTAGATTTGCATTAAATAAACCTCAAATGTCAGTTATATATACACAACCTTTAAAAATGCCACTTGGCAGAGAATCTGTGTGATACCTTCTAAAGTTGTGAAAATTAAGTGAAATCAAACAATAAACTCATACTTTTTTATACAAAGGAAAATTCAACCTTAAAATATTACTAAAATGCCCTCATAAAAATTCACAAGATAATGACAAAAAGTCCAAGCCTATGAGGAAGTTACAGAGGTAGAGATTAAGATTGCAATAAGGAGTTAGTTATGTACGTTACATTAATTGTTCAATGATAAACAAGCAAACCCTGGAAAGAGAATCTTAAATCTAGCAAGAATTTCCATTAGATATAATCATTGGAATATAAGCCACCTTAGTTTTATGATTTTCTAGGAATTTATCCTCATAAGTCTATTTAATACTATTAGAAGATTCTAAACTTGGCCTAAATACTTTATGCTGTAATTACTATTTCAGTGTTTAGTATCTTCAGTGGAAATAATTACTAATCATATTCTAAAGTGCTCTTCCTAGATTTCCCTGAAAAAGAACATAATTGTAATATCATCAAATTATTACAAATATAACTTGAGAAATGAAAAAGCATAGAGTAAACTAGTATTCATCATTAGATATCTATGTATCTACAGAAATTTTTAACAAGTATATATATATTTTTTTTGAATTAATTAATTGATTAAATATTTTATTTTTGGCTGTGTTGGGTCTTCCTTGCTGCGCGCGAGCTTTCTCTAGTTGTGGTACACAGGGGCTACTCTTTCATTGCAGTGCGTGTGCTTCTTATTGCGATGGCTTCTTGTTGCAGAGCATGGACTCTAGGCATGTGGGCTTCAGTAGTTGTGGCACATGGGCTCAGTAGTTGTGGCTTGCGGGCTCTAGAGTGCAGGTTCAGTAGTTGTGGCGCATGGGTTTAGTTGCTCCACAGCATGTGAGATCTTCCCGGACCAGGGCTCAAACCCATGTCCCCTGCATCGGCAGGCGGACTCTCAACCACTGCGCCACCAGGGAGGCCCTGTTGGAAGATTTTTTATCACAGTTTCGATTTCAGTACTTGTGATTGGTCTGTTTATATTTTCTATTTCTTCCTGGTTCATGTCAGAAGGTTGTGGTTTTCTAAGAATTTGTCCATTTCTTCCAGGTTGTCCATTTTATTGGCATATGGTTGCTTGTAGTCATCTCTCATGATCCTGTGTATTTCTGCAGTGTCAGTTGTTACCTCTCCTTTTTCATTTCTAATTCTATTGATTTGAGACTTCTCCCTTTTTTTCTTGATGAGTCTGGCTAATGGTTTCTCACTTTTGTGTATCTTCTCAAAGAACCAGCTTTTATTTATTTACTTTTTTTTTTTTTTGGAGTACGTGGGCTTCTCACTGTTGTGGCCTCTCCCATTGCGGAGCACAGGCTCTGGATGCGCAGGCTCAGCAGCCATGGCTCACGGGCCCAGCTGCTCCTCAGCACATGGGATCTTCCTGGACCGGGGCACGAACCCGTGTCCCCTGCATCGGCAGGCGGACTCTCAACCACTGTGCCACCAGGGAAGCCCCCAGATTTTATTTTTATTGATCTTTGCTATTGTTTCCGTCGTTTCTTTTTCATTTATTTCTGATCTGATCTTTATGATTCGTTCTGCTAACTTTGTTTTTGTTTTTAAAAATTATTTATTTATTTATTTATTTATTTATGACTGTGTTGGGTCTTTGTTTCTGTGTGAGGGCTTTCCTAGTTGTGGCAAGTGGGGGCCACTCTTCATCGCGGTGCGCGGACCTCTCACTATCTCGGCCTCTCTTGTTGCGGAGCACAGGCTCCAGATGCGCCGGCTCAGCAGTTGTGGCTCACGGACCCACCCAGTTGCTCCGCGGCATGTGGGATCTTCCCAGACCAGGGCTCGAGCCCGTGTCCCCTGCACTGGCAGGCAGATTCTCTACCGCTGCACCATCAGGGAAACTCTCTTTGGGGTTTTTTTATTCTTCTTTCTCTTATTGCTTTAGGTGTAAGGTTAGGTTGTTTATTTGAGATGTTTCTTGTTTCTTGAGGTAGGATTGTATTGCTGTAAACTTTCCTCTTAGAACTGCTTTTGCTGCATCCCATAGGTTTTGGGTCGTGGTGTTTACATTGTTATTTGTTTCTAGGTATTTTTTGATTTCTTCACTGTTCTCTTGGTTATTTAGTAGTGTATTGTTTAGCCTCCATGTGTTTGTATTTTTACAGATTTTTTCTTGTAATTGATATATAGCATCATAGTGTTGTGGTCCGAAAGGATACTTGATATTATTTCAATTTTCTTAACTTTACCAGGGCTTGATTTGTGACCCAAGATATGATCTATCCTGGAGAATGTTCCATGAGCACTTGAGAACAATGTGTATTCTGTTGTTTTTGGATAGAATGTCCTGTAAATATTAATTAAGTCCATCTTGTTTAATGTAGCATTTAAAGCTTGTGTTTCCTTATTTATTTTCCTTTTGGATGATCTGTCCATTCGTGGAAGTGGGTGTTAACGTCCCCTACTATAATTGTGTTACTGTTGATTTCCCCTTTGATGGCTGTTAGCCTTTGCCTTATGTATTGAGGTGCTCCTATGTTGTGTGCATAAATGTTTACAATTGTTATATCTTCCTCTTGGATTGATCCCTTGATCACTGTGTAGTGTCCTTCTATGTCTCTTGTAATAGTCTTCATTTTAAAGCCTATTTTGTCGGATATGAGAATTGCTACTTCAGCTTTCTTTTGATTTCTATTTGCATGGAATATCTTTTTTCTTCCCCTCAATTTCAGTCTGTATGTGTCCCTAGGTCTGAAGTGAGTCTCTTGTAGACAGCATATATACAGGTCTTGTTTTTGTACCATTCAGCCAGTCCACGTCTTTTGGTTGGAGCATTTAATGTATTTACATTTAAGGTAATTATCAATATGTATGTTCCTATTACAATTTTCTTCATTGTTTTGGGTTTGTTATTGTATGTCTTTTCCTTCTTTTGTGTTTCCAGCCTAGAGAAGTTCCTTTAACATTTGTTGTAAAGCTGGTTTGGTGGTGCTGAATTCTCTTAGCTTTTGCTTGTCTGTAAAGGTTTTAATTTTTCTGTCAAATCTGAGTGAGATCCTTGGTGGTTAGAGTAATCTTGATTGTAGGTTTTTCCCCTTTCATCACTTTAAATATGTCCTGCCACTTCCTTGTGGGTTGCAGAGTTTCTGCTGAATGATCAGCTGTTAACCTTATGTGGATTCCCTTGTATGGTATTTGTTGTTTTTCCCTTGTTCCTCTGAATATTTTTTCTTTGTATTTAAGTTTTGATAGTTTGATTAATATGTGTTTTGGCTTGTTTCTCCTTGGATTTATCCTTTATGGGACTCTCTGTGCTTCGTGGACTTGAGTGACTGTTTCCTTTCCCATATTAGGGAAGTTTACAACGATAATGTCTTCAAATATTTTCTCAGTCCCTTTTCTTTTTCTCTTCTAATTCTGGGACCCCTATAATTCGAATGTTGGTGCGTTTAATGTTGTTCCAGAAGTCTCTGAGACTGTCCTCAATTCTTTTCATTCTTTTTTCTTTATTCTGCTCTGTGGTAGTTATTTCCACTATTTTATCTTCCAGGTCACTTCTCCATTCTTCTGCCTCAGTTATTCTGCTATTGATTCCTTCTAGAGAATTTTTAATTTTATTTATTGTGTTGTTCATCATTGTTTGTTTGCTCTTTAGTTCTTCTAGGTCCCTGTTAAACATTTCTTCTATTTTCTCTTTTCTGTTTCCAAGATTTTGGATCATCTTTACTATCATTACTCTGAATTTTTTTTCAGGTAGACTGCCTATTACTTTTCATTTGTTTGGTCTGGTGGGTTTTCACCTTGCTCCTTCATCTGCTGTGTGTTTCTCTGTCTTCTCATTTTGCTTTAACTTACTGTGCTTGGTGTCTCCTTTTCGCAGGCTGCAGGTTCATAGTTCCTGTTGTTTTTGGTGTCTTTCCCCAGTGGCTAAGTTTGGTTCAGTGGGTTGTGTAGGCTTCCTGGTGGATGGGACTGGTGCCTGTGTTCTGGTGGATGAGGCTGGATCATGTCTTTCTGCTGGGCAGGACCGTATCTGGTGGTGTGTTTTGGGGTGCCTGTGACGTTATTATGATTTTAGGCAGCCTCTCTTCTGATGGGTGGTGTTGTGTTCCTGTCTTGCTACTTGTTTGGCATGTGGTGTCCAGCACTGTAGCTTGCTGGTCATTGAGTGGAGCTGGGTCTTAGCATTGAGATGGAGATTTCTGGGCAAGCTTTCACCATTTGATATTACGTGTAGCCGGGAGGTCTCTGGTGGACCAATGTCCTGAACTCGGCTCTCCCACCTCAGAGGCACAAGCCTGACACCTGGCTGGAGCACCAAGGCCCTGTCAGCCACCCAGCTCAGCAGAAAAAAAGGAAGAAAGAAATCAAAAAATAAAATAAAGTCATTAAAATAAAAAATATAAAAATTATTACAAATAAAAAAAATTAGAATGTATTAAAAAATAAAGAAAAAAAATGGACAGACAGAACCCTAGGACATATGGTAAAAGCAAAGCTATACAGACAAAATCACACAAAGAAGCATACACATACACCCTCACAAAAAGAGAAAAAGGACAAACTATGTGTATATCCATATATAAAAAAAAGGGACGAGAGCAACGAAATCAGTAAACAAATCTACCAATGATAATAAACTCCAAATACTAAACTAAGATAAACATAAATCCAGAGACAGGTTAGATGCAGAAAGGAAACCCCAAGTCTACAATTGCTCTCAACGTCCACCACCTCGATTTTGGGATGATTCGTTGTCTATTCAGGTATTCCACACATGCAGGGTACATCAAGATGATTGTGGAGATTTAATCCTCTGTTCCTGAGGCTGCTGGGAGAAATGTCCCTGTTTTTTCTGTGTTCGCACAGCTCCTGGGGTTCAGCTTTGGATTTGGTACTTCCACTGTTTGTAGGTCGCCTGATGGCATATATTCTTTGCTCAGAGAGGGTGGGGTTAAAGTAGAAGCTGATTAGGGTGCTCTGGCTCACTCAGGCCGGGAGGAGGGAGGGGTACGGAATGCGTGGAGAGCCGATGGCGGCAGCGGCCAGCATGATATTTCAACAGCCTGTGGTGTGCCATGTGTTGTCCCGGGGACGTTGTCCCTGGATCACGGGACCCTGGCAGTGGCGGGCTGCACAGTCTCCCGGGAGGGGAGGTGTGGATGGTGACCTGTGCTTGCACACATGCTTCTTGGTGGCTGCAGCAGCAGCGTTAGCGTTACGTGCCCGTCTCTGGTGTCCACACTGGTAGCTGTGGCTTGTGCCCATCTCTGGAGCTCGTTTAGGCGGTGCTCTGAATCCCCTCTCCTTGTGCACTCCAAAACAATGGTCTCTTGCCTCTTAGACAGGTCCAGACTTTTTCCCAGACTCCCTCCTGGCTAGCTGTGGTGCACTAGCCCCCTTCAGGCTGTGTTCACTCAGCCAACCCCAGTCCTTTGCCTGGGATCTGACCTCCAAAGCCTGAGGCTCAGCTCCCAGCCCCTGCCCACCCCAGCAGGTGAGCAGACAAGCCTCTCAGGCTGGTGAATGCCGGTCGGCACCGATCCTCTATGTGGGAATCTCTCTGCTTTGCCCTCTGCAGCCCTGTTGCTGCGCTCTCCTCCGTGGCTCCGAAGCTTCCCCCACGCCCAGCCACCATCTTTGCCAGTGAAGGGGCTTCCTAGTGTGTGGAAACTTTTCCTCCTTCACAGCTCCCTTCCACTGGTGCAGGTCCCGTCCCTATTCTTTCATCTCTGTTTATTCTTTTTTCTTTTGCCCTACCCAGGTACGTGGGGAGTTTCTTGCCTTTTGGGAGGTCTGAGGTCTTCTGCCAGCATTCAGTAGGTGTTCTGTAGGAGTTGTTCCACGTGTAGATGTATTTCTGATGTATTTGTGGGGAGGAAGGTGCTCTCCACGTCCTTCTCCTCCACCATCTTGAAGGTCCTCCCAGAAGATGACTGGTTTCAGAAACTACACATAATATACATTATTTGGAATTTTTGATTTATCATAATCCCAAAACACAGCAAGTAAAATATGCTTGTTCCTGGGTTAAATGTTTAATTTGCTTTCTTGACAATAGATGCTATTTTCTGGCAGTGATTGGCTGTCAGTAGAAAATATACTTTATTTATGTGAAACCTTTTGGCTATTTTAAAGATGGATTTTTTTTTTTTTTTTTTTTTTTTTTTGCGGTATGTGGGCCTCTCACTGTTGTGGCCTCTCCCGTTGCGGAGCACAGGCTCCGGAGGCGCAGGCTCAGCGGCCATGGCTCACGGGCCCAGCTGCTCCGCGGCATGTGGGATCTTCCCAGACCGGGGCATGAACCTGTGTCCCCTGCATTGGCAGGCGGACTCTCAACCACTGCGCCACCAGGGAAGCCCTAAAGATGGATTTTTCATTTGAAAATTTAAAGTCAGATTTCTCTTAAAGTTTAGAAGCAACTATGGCCTGAAAAGAGTCCATTTTTTATTTCAGTTGTGTATAGGATAGTATTAATCAGGATGTGGCACAATTCAGTGAGTTGTTTTTATGACTTTCAGTTTGAAGAAAGTTTGAACTTGAACATTTAGATGCACACTGTAATTTCCAGAATTAAAATGTTTCATTTCTAGTGTACTTTCTTTTAATTAATCTCTTTTGAGACAGTTATAACTTATACTAGAAAATCTCCTATAAACTGATGTCTGTTCATTCAGATACTCCCTGAACTGTATTTGGCGTTTTAATCAACCAGGTAAGGTTAAGTCAATCTATGATATTGTGATTGTTGTTCATCAACATTAGTCAACACTGATCAGAGCTCTAAGGATGATTAAAGAGGCCAATGAGCCAAAATGCCACTTGCCTCAACCAGTCTTTAGATCTTTTCTTACTTGGCCAGATTTCCTCCATTAGAGTCTCTTCTTTGGGTAGAACACAATGCAGAGATGATCTGTATCCAACATCCTGTAGAATAAATTCATTGGTTACTTGGGAATGGAGGAGCATACTGAGAAATCTTCTGCCCTCTTCCTTGTATCATTACCTAGATTGTCAAAGCATCTCTTGGGAGGACTCTCTTTCATTTAAAACAGTTATAGAGTGTCTCATGTAATAGATAAAGCATTTCCCACTATATTATATGATTTCAAGGAAAAATTACAATATTTTTGTAGATTTTTTGTTTGCTGTGGGAGAGGGTATTGAGATTACCTTTTATTTAGCATTGGTTTAGTATTAACATAAATTACATAGAGCAGGGACTTTGGAAATCTGTCTTTGCCATTTACTAGTTGTTCTATCCTTGGACAAAACACTTATTCTCTTTAGACCTTTTATGATCTCCTTTGTAAAATGAAAAACGTAGCACTTCACCTGTTTGACAGGATTTTTGCAGTCAAATAATATGCTGTGAATAAAAGTGCTCCTTATTTTTTTTCTAAGGGCAAATCTGTTGTATTTATATTGAAATAATTTTATTACAGTTCAAATTAGAAAAATACTATTTCTTCAACATTTTTCTTCTCTTTTATCACTGATATTTTAAACCTGGCATTTTTGAAAGGGGTTGAAAATAGCTGTTTTCTACTTTGTAGATTATTCTTTATAAAAGAAATATTTGTTCATTGTGGAAAATAGAGTTAAGCAAAAATTTTATTAAAAATCATAGCCCCACTATTCAGAAATAACAATAACCCAAGATTATACATAAGGTGGTATTTGGTGTTGGGGTGTATGAAACTGATATTTTCCATGGTGCTGACATGTAAACATTGTGGAAGGTTTTTTGAGTTTTTTAATGTGACTTTTCAGATCTCTATTTCTGAAGACAGTAGAAAATTTTGGCAAAATTTTAATTTAGACATTTCCAATCCTATATTTTTGGTCCTTGTATTCAGTATGATTAGTCTGTCCTTGTGGGAATGTGCCATAGCTGCCTATGTTTCATAAAGGAAAAATTTAGTTTATCACTATAACTGCATCCAGCTCTGCAGCTGGCTCATTGCCAACTCTTTACCACTTAACTGAGGTTGAATTAGACTAATAGTTTCCTGCACTGAACAGTGAGACTTTCAGCTCCTTATAATAATGATTCATGTGTTACAGCTTCAGTCCGCACTTGTTAATAACATCTGACTTTTCATTGAACCACAGAGCTTCCTGTTGTCTCAGCTAATCTTTTGATAGTGTCAACTTTTCAGTTTTCTTGGTGACTATTTGAAAGTTAACAAAACTCATAGATCTGAAGAAATCATTACTCAAAATAGATTAGATTGTGAGAAAATTAACCATTTTTAGTGTTAACTAAGATTCACATTTAGGAAATATTGTATACTTTCCCTGGGAAAATACCTTTTTTATGTTTTCAGAGAAATTATTCATGTTTAAAATGACTTTTTATGTAGAATAAAAACTTCATTATGTTCTATTGCAGAATTTTTGCCCTAATAAGCCAAAGTTGAGTTTTATGATTTTAGGAGTATTTATGGGTATAATTTCATCTTCCATTTACCCAATTTGCTCTATGTTATGTCAGCACATAATGAGAGAAAATGGTTCAAACCAAGAAGTAAGGAACCTAAAATATATATTCTTATTAATCTCTCTGGACTATTTTAAAATATTAAAAATTAAAATAATGAGCGTACATTACCAAAACATTACACATTAATTAAAATTATGGAATTCTGGGGCTTCCCTGGTGGCGCAGTGGTTAGGAATCCGCCTGCCAATGCAGGGGACATGGGTTTGAGCCCTGGTCTGGGAAGATCCCACATGCCACATAGCAACTAAGCCCGTGCGCCACAGCTACTGAGCCTGCGCTCTAGAGCCCACAAGCCACAACTACTGAGTTCACGTGCCACAACTATTGAAGCCTGCACGCCTAGAGCCCACACTCTGCAACAAGAGCAGCACTGCAATGAGAAGCCCACACACTGCAACAAAGAGTAGCCCCCACTCGCCGCAACTAGAGAAAACCCGTGGGCAGCAACAAAGACCAAACACAGCCAATCAATCAATCAATCAATCAATCAATCAATCAATAAAATTGAAAAAAATTACGGACTGCAAAGTAACAGCAGCAAACGAGAATTTAAATGTTTCTCTGGCAAACACATATCAGAATAGACTCAAATTTTATAATAAAAAGAAAGTTGGTTGAATATAAATAAGGAAATGATTGAAGCATTGTATTAGCTTTAAAGAAATATAATGTGTGTTTGTGTAAATATTTTCAAGGATCACATTCATAATTTTTAACAAATTATTTTGAATCCAAAGCGTATTTCCCTTGGTTCTAGTGGTTTCAGATATGGTTCCTACATGTGATCTTCTGTAACACAGCAGATAAATCAGTCTTTTTCAACATTCACGGTTGAGTTGGGAGAGTATAACTTCTTCAGTCTGTGCTTTGACTTCTTTATTCACCTGGTAAAATCATAGTAAGCCTTTGTGGTGGATCATCTGGATTGTTTTTTTAAACATGGATTCCACCTTCTTACTCCTGTGACTTCCAATACTGCAGTGTCTAGAGGTTAAAAAATAAACAAAACAAATAAAAACAAACAAACCAAACCTTATCCTTATTGATAAGGTTCCAGTTGTCATTTGGGTTCTTCCAATCTGGTACACTCATGGGAGACTTGAATTTGGGACTAACAGGGATAGAGACCATAATTCTGCTATTCGGATGATGTCAGAGTCAAGCATGGGTTTAAGTAACCAGTTTCTTGATCAGGAACTTTTTCTAGTGGCACATGCAACATCCCCAACAGCAGAAGTGGAATGATTCTTGGGCTGGGAACTTTCTTAGACATTATACCTGGGGCTTCTTCTGATTCTCCAGATTATCCTACAATTTTTAAGCCACAGAGTAGCTGGTAATATGTCCCTTTCTGTATAACAGGTTTCTGTGGTCTGTAATGGAGCCTGAAACAATTAAGAACCTTCCTAGATTTTAAGCTATTCAATGGAATTTTGATTTTCCATTTCTGTTGATGTAATGAATAGATGTTCCATAATAATTTCATTTGTCATTTGACCCATGATATAAGTGAACATTACTAGCACACAAGGCTCTGCTTTCTGAATAAGTTTTTGGCAACAGAAATATTGAGGAAATGAGGGGAAATGTTTTTTTTTCTTCTAACGTTCTTTTTATAAGAAATGATAATTTTATTCAGTGATGCAATCAAGTATATACATGTACACACGTGATCCATATGATTTCACATCTCCCTGATAAAGAAGAAAGATCCATAATGGGGATGCCTGGGAGTGAGGAAAAGGTATAGGGTGATCTTGATAGCCTGAGAGAGGAGGGAGGTGATAATGCATAAAGTAGAGATGAACAAAGCAGAAATGGGGAGACACCAAAGATAAAAGCTGCTTCCTTCCCATGACTCTGGGCCGGCATTAATGCCTGTTACAATGGAGATGGATTACAAAGTTTCTTGTGAACAGTAAAAAAGATGATACGAGGAAGAGAAGAGAGAGGAAAAGAAAGGGAGTGTGAGAGACGGAATATGAAGCTGTATGGATCTGTTTACATCAGCTAATAGTTAAGACAGAAGCAGGGGCTTCCCTGGTGGCGCAGTGGTTAAGAATCTGCCTGCCAATGCAGGGGACATGGATTCGATCCCTGGTCTGGGAAGATACCACACGCCGCGGAGCAACTAAGCCTGGGTGCCACAACTACTGAGCCTGTGCTCTAGAGCCCGCGAGCCACAGCTACTGAGCCTGCATGCCACAGCTACTGAAGCCCACGTGCCTAGAGCCCGTGCTCTGCAACAAGAGAGGCCACCACAATGAGAAGCCCGTGCACCGCAACAAAGAGTAGCCCCCGCTCGCCGCAACTAAAGCCTGCACTCAGCAACGAAGACCCAACGCAGCCAATAATAAATAAATAAATAAATTTATATATTAAAAAAAAAAGACAGAAGCAAATTATCCTTCAAAAAAATAGAACCTTCTACCTCTAACATTCTCTGTCAATGGCCTAAAAATAATTTGGAGGCAGGAAAATGAGAGATTCAGATCTAGAATTTCCCACATTCTTTTATGTAGAACTTAGTTACTTGTCCCTTCACCCACAGTGGCAGGGGAGATTGGGGAATGTACCATGGGAGCTGTGTGCCCACAAGGAAAAAGAAAGGTGATTTAGTCAATACACAGCTGTCTCTACAACACAGGATGCAAATAACATGTGGCTAAAAAATGACTTATACCAAGCCTACCCTCTGAGAGCAAAGATGAACAGTTTTAATAAAATTAAAAGAACAGTTAACACTGAAGTTTATAAAAGATTATGAATTTATCTGTGGTCAATTTGATATAAAATAAATGCACTGGTTTTCCTAGAAGCTTACTTAATTTCAGCTTTAGTTGCATTTACTTTTCCAAGTGGAATATTATGTGTTGTTGACACAGCAAATAATGTAGGCCCATGGCTTATAATGTGTTATTTTCCTTAGCTGTTTTAGATTAAATGTTCAAATATCATAGCCATCTAGGTAATCTCCAAAAAAGAATGTTGCTGGAAGAAAAATAATTTAACAAAATATAATTTGATTTAAATTTGGTTATAATTAAAGTTTCAAAACATAACACTAGAGAACTGGGGAAAGATATTAAGCATTTTACTGAATGTTTAAGGGAATGGTGGGATATTTAATTAAAGTGCCATCTCAGACACTTTCCAGTTGCTTAACCTTGAGTAAGTTACTTAGTATTCTAAGACTCAGTTTCTGTATCTTTGAAGTACGGAGGGGGTTGAGAATTTGGATTAATTCCTAATGCCCTTTCTAACTAAAGGTTTAAAAGGTATTGATATTTCAGAATAAAGGAAGGCTTTAAATGTCTTGTGTGCAGAAGAGTGTAGCAAAACCTCTCTTTCATTAGGTAGGACTAAACCAGAAACATTTCAGATACATTGGTATCTGCAGAATTTCCTTTCTGGGAAAGGAAATAGAGTTACTGGAAGCATAATGAGATAATTAATATTCTATATCTGTAAAGCACTTAGCATGGTGCCTGATACAAAAAGGCAGCTCAGTAAGTTAATTAACCTTAGCCAATAGAAAATCATTTCAGAACACTTCACAGGCCTCAAATTCAAAAAGTTGTTTCTTATTATCCTATCACCTAAAAAAAATCCCTCTAGGTCACTTACCATTTGGACTACAACTTTACATATCCCAAGGAGTTAGGTTGCTAGGAAAGGCAGAGGAAAATTTCATATTTAACTACCTCTCCCTCTCTCTCCCTATTGTTTACTCTTTTCTCCTTTCTTGCTTTCCCTCCTTCTGTCCTGTAAATCCATGGTTATGAATTAAACCTAGGTAGTCTGTTTTCAGAGTCCAGGTTCCAACTACTCTTCTATGCTGATTCTTTTGAGTACCTTTCACAGTGCCTTGCACATAGACACTCTGTAAAAGTTGGTTGGTACTAAAGTACAATTTTTGGCTTTTTTCTTTTGCCTGTTTTAAAAACTTTTTTAATTCAAAATTGTTCAGTTATCTTTATTAATGTTATAAACATTTTTATTGTATATGTGCTTGCTAATGCAGCATTTATTTATTTATTCAACCAACATTTTATTTCTTTGGGTTACTCAGAAGAGTTCTCAGTTAACCCTCCCTTTTTCTTACCCACGAATCCCATCAATGACTAAATCTTGCTTTTTCTCTTCCAAACAGCTCTAGGTCTGTCCTGTCTCTTCTTCTCCATCGCCAGCACCGTAGTTAAAGCTGCCAGTATCATGTCCTCGGACTCCTGCAGTAGCCTCCTAATGGATCTCCTCACATAACTCTTGATAATCTCAATACAATCCATTTTTCTTGCAGCAAAATGGTCAGTTGAAAAATGCAAGTGGATTTTGGCTATTCTGTTGAATTATCAGTCACTATTCAGGCAGGAAATGGACATCAGTTTAAATGGTACAAGTGTAGAGATTATAATAAAAGATCCACTTTACACAGTGGTCACAGTTAGGAGGACCAATAAGAGATACTAAGGAACATAAAGATAGACATAAGTAGAAGTCGTTTACCATCCCTCAGATCAAAGGATCAAGGGGAAGGAGATATATTACCAAAGCTCACTGAGAGCTAGCCTAACGAGGAGGCTCCACACAGCAAGAACTGTAATTGTGGAGAGACAGGATACCACCAGTGATACTGCCGTGAGACAGGGAGGAAGTACCTTGATTTTCATTTCTTCTCCAATCTCAACTCTCTTGTCATTGTCTCCTATGGGTCAAATCTAATGGAGGGCAAGGAACCCGAGTAATTTAGTCTGCAGGGGTCAACCTGAAGAAAAACAGAGTTGGGCAGATAATGTGAAGACTAACCAGTATACCATAAGACCAAATCCTTGATCTGACATGCGGAATTCTGCAAGATCTGATCCCTTTCAGCCTCATCAGACTCATCCTCCGCCACTTTCCTCGTGTTTCACTGAGCTTCAGCCGAATTTGGATCTTTCATTTTCTTGAATATACTGTGCTTGTTCCCACCTCATTGCCTTTACACATGCTGTTCCCTCTGTCTGATGAATTCTCATGCAACTTTTCACTTCATTAAATGTTAATCATCTTCCAGAGCTCAGCTCAAAAGACACATCCTCAAGGAAATCTTTTTTTTTTTTTACCATCTTTATTGGAATATAATTGCTTCACAATGGTGTGTTAGTTTCTGCTTTATAACAAAGTGAATCGGGCTCCTTAGTTGAGGCTTACTGGCTCCTTAGTTGTGGCATGCATGTGGGATCTAGTTCCCTGACCAGGGATCAAACCTGGGCCCCTGGCATTGGGAGCATGGAGTCCTAACCCTGTGCCGCCAGTGAAGTCCCCCAAGGAAATCTTACCTGATTCTCCAGACTAGGTAAAATCTCTGCAAAATATGTGTAACTGCATCCTGCTCTTCTACTTTGTAGTGCCTGTCATTCTAATTAGATATCTACTTATTTATTAATTAAGAGAATGTTTGTAGTCCTAGATATCAACATAGAGATTTTGTTTTACGTGTTCGCCATTGATTTTCCAATGCCTTGTTCAGCTTTCTGCACATAGTAGGCACCCAATAAACATGATTAATTGAATGAATGAACAAATGAATTTTTCACGGTTTATCCAAAAATGCAAAATTTCTATGTATGCCTGTTTAACTTAATATCAAAACCACAAATGAAATATCATGGGGGAAGAATAATCTTGAACTGGCTTTCTTCTGTTGTACCTATTACTGTACTGTTCTATTTATTTAGGAGACTAAAAAAAAAACAAAGAGGTGACTTGTATTTAATATCTTACTTCTTTCCTGCCTATTAAGATAGACTGAATGATTTTTTGTAAAGCCAAAGTGTAGCAGAGTGCTTGGGAGGTTACTAGTTTTTATTACTGTACCTTTCCCAATTCCTCAGTATTGTGCACCCCCTCCCCTTAGTGTTTGGTAGAAGATCTTTAGGGGGAGAAAAGCCATTTTCCTTCATCCCTTACCTCCAAATATCCCTGTCCCTCACCTGCTCCAGATTATTTGTACCTACAAAATAGATGAAGAAAGGGAGGATTTCTTGGGATAGAGGTACATTGAAAACATGTTGTTTTTCAACACAATGCATCATGCAAGAATTTTAATATCTCATTTGGTGTGCAGATATTAAACATGGCTATTATTTGTTCTGCTAAATCTATTGTAGATAATAATTTTCTCTATTTGATAGCCATTTAAAGCCATTTAAAATAATTCTCTCAGTGTCATCACAAAGTGAATGCATTAATATCCCTACATTACACACAAAATAGCCAAAGAATGAAGTGGATATCTGTCATATCTCTAGAATACTGGGGCTCCTCAGACTTATTTTCTTGTACCTTTTGCTTCATCTGCTCCCATGATACATGCACACACACACGTGACTTCTAAGTCTTTATTCCAGCCCCAAGTGTCCTCCTCTTTGGCTCCAGGTTCACATTTCCAAGTGCCTTTTTCCCTTTCTCCCAATACCACACTTCTTAAACTTCTTGTATTTTTCAATCTCAGTTAGTGGATCACTACCCACACAGTTTCCAAAACCTTGTTTCTTGGACTCATCCTTAAATTCTGTCTCTCTATATCTAACCAGCCACAAGGTCTTTTCAATTCTAACACCAAAATGTTCCATTAATTTAGCTTCATCATTTTCTCCCCATTGCTATTTCATTGGGCCCATTTCCCAATATCCTAATAAGTTTCTGTGATATTGTTCCTTTTACCCTCTTCATCATGATCTGTCTTCTGGCAGAGATAGCTACCTACAAAAACAAGATTTATATCACATTTTGCTCAAAAAATATTTATTGCACCTTAAGCTTCTCTTTGCTTACTCCATAGTAAGATTGACATAAAAAGTTCTTTGAAGTATGAACCATGTGAATCCTCTCTACCATTCTATCTATCCTAACTTACTGTCTGCCATTTTCTATCTCACCCAAGGGTTGTATATCAACATCTTATTGACATTAGTCACCATGTGCTTTCTGTGACCTTGTTTAATGATGGAGGAACTCAGAAGTCCTTTGAAAACTTGCATTTCTATGCTTATCTGCAAGGCAGCTTGATGGCTAATTTTTGGCATATTCCAGACCCCATCTTATCCCATCCACCATTTGGTCTTCCAAGAATTGGTATTAACATGAATTATGCTGAAAATACCTATACTTGTTTTCCTTCATTTATAAGACAATTTGTTTACTCATTTATTCAATTATTCTTGTTTTTGTATCCATTCAGCTAGTCTATGTCTTCTGGTTGGAGCATTTAATCCATTTATATATAAGGTAATTATCGATATGTATGTTCCTATTCCCATTTTCTTAATTGTTTTGGGTTTGTTATTTTAGGTCTTTTCCTTTTCTTGTGTTTCCCGCCTAGAGAAGTTCCTTTAGCATGAGTTGTAAAGCTGGTTTGGTGGTGCTGAATTCTCTTAGCTCTTACTTGTCTGTAAAGATTTTAATTTCTCCGTCGAATCTGAATGAGATCCTTGCTGGGCAGAGAAATCTTGGTTGTAGGTTTTTCCCTTTCATCACTTTAAATATGTCCTGCCACTTCTTTCTGGCTTGCAGAGTTTCTGCTGAATGATCAGCTGTTAACCTTATGTGGATTCCCTTGTATGGTATTTGTTGGTTTTCCCTTGTTGCTTTTAATATTTTTTCTTTGTATTTAATTTTTGATAGTTTGATTAATATGTGTCTTGGCGTGTTTCTCCTTGGATTTATCCTTTATGGGACTCTCTGTGCTTCCCAGACTTGATTGACTATTTCCTTTCCCATATTAGGGAAGTTTTCAACTACAATCTCGTCAAATATTTTTTCAGTCCCTTTCTTTTTCTCTTCTTCTTCTCGGACCTCTATAGTTCGAATGTTGATGCATTTAATGCTGTCCCAGAGGTCTCTGAGACTGTCCTCAATTCTTTTCAGTCTTTTTTCTTTATCCTGCTCTGTGGTCGTTATTTCCACTATTTTATCTTCCAGGTCACTTCTCCGTTCTTCTGCCTCAGTTATTCTTCTATTGATTCCTTCTAGAGAATTTTTAATTTCATTTATTGTGTTGTTCATCATTGTTTGTTTGCTCTTTAGTTCTTCAAGGTCCTTGTTCAACGTTTCTTGTATTTTCTCCATTTTATTTCCAAGATTTTGGATCATCTTTACTATCATTATTCTGAATTCTTTTTCAGGTAGACTGCCTATTACTCTACATTTGTTTGGTCTGGTGGGTTTTCACCTTGCTCCTTCATCTGCTGTGTGTTTCTCTGTCTTCTCATTTTGCTTAACTTACTGTGTTTGGGGTTTCCTTTTTGCAGGTTACAGGTTCATAGATCTCATTGTTTTTGGTGTCTGCTTCCAGTGGCTAAGTTTGGTTCACTGGGTTGTGTAGGCTTCCTGGTGGAGGGGACTGGTGCCTGTGTTCTGGTGGATGAGGCTGGATCTTGTCTTTCTGGTGGACAGGACCACGTCCGGTGGTATGTTTTGGGGTGTCTATGACCTTATTATGATTTTAGGCAACCTCTCTGCTAATGGGTGGGGCTGCGTTCCTGTCTTGCTAGTTGTTTAGTATGGGGTGTCCAGAACTGTAGCTTGCTGGTTGTTGAGTGGAGCTGGGTCTTAGTGTTGAGATGGAGATCTCTGGGAGAGCTTTTGCCATTTGATATTATGTGGGGCCGGGAGGTCTCTGGTGGACCAATGTCCTGAACTTGGCTCTCCCACCTAAGAGGCTCAGGCCTGACACCCAGCCAGAGCACCAATACCATGTCAGCCACATGTCAGGCTCAGAAGAAAAGGGAGAAAAATAAATAAATAAATGAATAAAATGAAATAAAATTATTAAAATTAAAATATTATTAAACTAAAAAAGTAATAAAAAAAGAAAGAAGAGAGCAACCAAACCAATAAACAGATCCACCAATGATAACAAGCACTAAAAACTATTCTAAAAAAAAAAAAAGAACGTACAGACAGAACCCTAGAACAAATGGTAAAAGCAAATCTATACAAAATTACACAAAGAAGCATATAAGTACACACTCCGAAAAAGGAAAAAAAAATATATAAAAAGATGAAAGAGAGCAACCAAATCAGTAAACAAATCTACTTGTGATAATAAGCTCTAAATACTAAACTAAGATAAACATAAAACCAGAAACAAGTTAGATGCAGAAAGCAAACCCCAAGTCTACAGTTGCTCCCAAGGTCCACTGCCTCAACTTTGGGATGATTCCTTTTCTATTCAGGTATTCCACAGATGCAGGGTACATCAAGATGATTGTGGAGATTTAATCTGCTGCTCCTGAGGCTGCTGGGAGAGATTTCCTTTTCTCTTCTTTTTTCGCACAGCTCCTGGGGTTCAGCTTTGGATTTGGCCCCGCCTCTGCGTGTAGGTTGCCTGAGGACATCTGTTCTTCACCCAGACAGGACGGGGTTAAAGGAGCAGCTGATTAGGGGGCTCTAGGTCACTCAGGCTGGGGGGATGGAGGGGTTCAGAATGCGGGACGAGCCTGCGGCAGCAGAGGCCAGCGTGATGTTGCAACAGCCTGAGGTGCACCGTGTGTTCTCCCAGGGAAGTTGTCTCTGGATCACGGGACCCTGGCAGTGGCGGGCTGCACAGGCTCCCAGGAGGGGAGGTGTGGATAGTGACCTGTGCTTTCACACAGGCTTCTTGGTGGCTGCAGCAGCAGCCTTAGCGTTTCATGCCCGTCTCTGGGGTCTGCTCTGATAGCTGCACTCATGCACGTCTCTGGAGCTCGCTTAGGCGGCGCTCTTAATCCCCTCTCCTTGCACACCCATAACCAATGGTCTCTTGCTTCTTAGGCAGGTTCAGACTTTTTCCCAGACTCCCTCCCGGCTAGCCATGGTGCACTAGCCCCTGCAGGCTGTGTTCACGCAGCCAACCCCAGTCCTCTCCCTGGTATCCAACCTCCAAAGCCCAAGCCTCAGCTCCCAGCCCCCACTCGCCCCAGCCACTGAGCAAACAAGCCTCTCAGGTTGGTGAGTGCTGGTCGGCACTGATCCTCTGTGCAGGAATCTCTCTGCTTTGCCCTCTGCACCCCTGTTGCTGCTCTCTCCTCCGTGGCTCTGAAGCTTCCCCCATGCCACCCACCGTGGGCTTCCTAGTGTGTGGAAACTTTTCCTCCTCACAGCTCCTTCCCAGAGTTGCAGGTCCCATCCCTATTCTTTTGTGTCTGTTTATTCTTCTTTCTTTTGCCCTATCCAGGTACGTGGGGAGTTTCTTGACTTTTGGGAGGTCTGAGCTCTTCTGCCAGCATTCAGTAGGTTTTCTGTAGGAGTTGTCCACATGCAGATGTATTTCTGATGTATTTGTGGGGAAGAAGGTGATCTCCACATCTCACTCCTCTGCCATCTGGAAGGTCCCCCCAATGTTGTTTTATGGTGACCATTTTTATCTTTAATAATATTTTTTGCCTTTATATTTACTTTACCTGGTTTTAGTACAGTTCCTCCAGCTTTCTTTTGCTTAGGATTTGCCTGTTATATCTTTTCCATTCTTTTAGCTCTCAATATTTTGTTTCTTTATGATATATGGGTCCTATAAACAAAATTTAACAGGCCCTTAAAACTTCTTCTAATTTAGTGTGATGAATTTTGTTTTTCATGAAGAATTAGTTTATGTTTATAATGGTCACTAATATCTTTTGATTAGTTGTATCATTTTATTAAAGGCTATTTGCCTCAGCTTTTCTGTTTCTCCCTAACGCCTTTCTTGCACCTTTATTGTTATTTTTTTACTTTGCTTAGTTTTTGGCCCATATAGAAGTTTTAAAGTTTTATTGGTTAAATTTAACAATTTTTGGAATTGCACCTAGGTTTTGAATTCATAGTTGCTGTTTCTCATTCTCATGATTAGTGTGTTTCAATATTTCTGAAAAATTCTTAGCCTTTATTCCTTTTAGTATTGTCTCATCTCAGTTTCTTCTGTTATTTCCTTTGGAGCGCTTACACATATGCCCTCTTAACCTCTCATTTTATTTACCATAGTTTTCTTTCTCTACATTTTGGATAATTTATTTGAATATTTCCTTCAGTTTACCAATTCTCTCCTTAGATTTTCACTTGCTTCTTTCAATGACCTTTGCATTTCATTAAATTATTTAAGTTTTATTCTCTACTTTAGATTTTTCAGACAACAGAGGTGTTATAAATTCAACTATAGATCCATGAATGTTACTTTGTGGTTATGAATTTTCAGGAGAGATCCTCCTCTCCTCTCCTTCCTGTGCCCCCTACCTCATCCTCATCTATGTCCTGGCTTAAGACAGGTGAGCTTATTTGCTACCACCTTATGGGTAGCAGGTTTTATTTATTCTTCACCTTTATACTACTGATAGGAAACCTTATTGGATTTCCTACTTTGCGCAATTCCTAAGCATTATCACCTGCCCCTTGAATGCTGGTCAGTCTTTAGAGAAAACTCATTTGTCCAGGATTGGGCAGAAACTCTCAGAGAGAAAAGCTATCTGGCTTGTCTCCCAAGTTTCCTGTGCAGCTGTGTGGGGGATCCTTTTGTTCCTTTCTTAGTTTTTAACTCAGTAATGCATTTAAAGTTAACATTATACATATATATTTGTTTGTGATTTTATTTGATTTTATTTAGAGAGTAGTTTAGAGTATCTGATGCTGGTAGTAATGAAATTTTAGACCTAGCCCCTTATATCTTAATTTTACTTCCACTGAAAAATCACCATTCCTTGCTAATTTCTGTGTTAGTGGGTGGCTCTGTTATAAACTAACATCACCATATCCTTCTGCAATGAGTCAGCTAGTTGGGGATTAAAAGGAGCATTATAATTCCATCTGCTTGTCATCTAGGTTTTAAAGTAGATATTTTCATCTCCTGACTTGAAAAAAAAAATCTGTTTCTATGTTTTACGAGCAGAGTGTTAGCTGTGGTAGGATTCTATTTCTGTCTTTTTTCCTTACATTTTTAAAGCATTGTCCATATTTTGGCTGGGGAGATGATCAGCTCTCCCTTAATACCAGATCTGGCTGTGGTTTCCCATTGTTGTTTTTCTAACTTGTCATTGTTTGAGTATCAAGAATTTACTTTGGGGCCCAAAGCAGACACAACACAAAAATTTAGCAAATTTATGGTGACAGCCTGTAATGTTTCACCAAGTTCTGGGTTTTGCCTCCAACAGAAAATTGTTCCTTATTTAAGTTAATACCACTCTCCTTGCTGGTGCTGAATATTGTCCATTTGGGATTTCTTCAGATCCTCTGAGGCAAAAATTAGCAACCCACTTTTCTGGGAGGTGTTGGTCACACTTAACAAAGTTAAGATTGGACAGTGACCACAATGAAGTCACTTCGTGTTAGTGTTTCCAAGGTCTCACATGGAGGACAAGAGGAGAACACGGTATTTTCCAGTTCCATGACTCCAGCCCCAGGCCCAAGTATGCACGTCCCCTAGAAACCCTGTACATTGTGTAGGGGTGGTGAAAGGGGGCCCTCTGTTGACGCCACCAATCTTGTGGTGGCCTGTGGGGCTGGGGGCAGTAGGATGGGGCTTTAGTACCTGCTTCTTCGTGCAAATATCACTTTTGCATCACTTTATTTGCCTCATTATGTTATGACTTGTGTCTTGATATGCTGACTACTGAAGGATTTCTTCCAAATTTTGGAGACTGTTTCAGGGGAGATGAGAAAGTATTAGATCTAGCCACTATGTACAAGAGAGTCTATTAGAAAAAACATTCCCAGCCACACAGAGTCACAGGTCAGATTCCTTCAGATCAATCAGAGATTCTTCTGCTCTCTAGTCTCAGCTTTTACTTGTGCATCTGTGTTTATGGCCACATGTACTTTTCTAATTAAAAATGGAAGGTAGGAAGGAAGGGAAGAAGAAAAGAAGGAAAGAAAATGTTTTCCTAAATTTTTCAGTTATTCTTGTTTAATCACCCAATACATTAGTTATTTATAAAGAAGTCACATAAAGGCTTCTGTAGAAATAAGATATTCTTAGCTTGAAATATTTTTCCATTTGCACCGACTCCACCCACCTATACAAATAAAACAACCATCCTGGTTATCATTCATGAACAGATGCTGAAATCATGGGGTTTAAAGAAAATCATTCTTTTCTTTTGTCTTTTGTTTCCTCCCCCTCCCCACCCCTCCTCTCTTCTTCTCTCCTCTTTCTTTTTTCTACTCTTCTCTCCTTTTCTTATTTATCTTAAAGCTGGAGGACTTAGCAATTAGAAAGTCTTCAGTTTAGTTTGGATTCAAGTCCCAGCTCCAGTTCTTCCACCTCTGGTTATACTGTCTGTGGGATAATTCATGCTAAATACTGTACTACATGGTTAAGTACAAGTTACCTATAGTCAACACTTTAGGGAGAGTTAATTAGTAGATGAGTTCCTTATCCTGAATGAATGCCTTAGCATTAGTTAATTAATAAAATGTTGTTTTTGGTGAAATTGAAATGAATGATATTTACGTTATGCAGTTGGTTGGAATGGTAATATAGGACCTACTACCTTGGCCTGAACAAATATATAAGCGAAGACACCCACTAGCCCAGAAGTGTCTGTCAATGGAGCAGAACTCCAGGTTTGTGTTCTGGTGGACCTGCAGATCTCTTTGCCCTAGCAGAAGGGGATCAAACTACAGGATTCGACTTTGAGTCCCCTTTTCAGTGGGCATTCCATGCAAGGGGCTGCTGGCTATTTTTTAGGTTGGAGAGAAGAACTCTGCAGCTTCAGAGTGGTCACAACTACTTGCTAATAAATGCCTTTGCTTTTGGCAGAAGGTGGTCTGAGATTTCTCTTATTGAAAAGGACCCTTTGGAAGTGAGGGATGGGGTGGGGACTATTGCCTCCCCTTCTACCTCTAAATATGAGAGGTTTCCAATATCTACCAAAAAGAACTTGATATTTGTTAAAGAGCTAGACTGACTGGGTTCCAACACTTTAGTTTTATAGTCATGTACATTCCTGTCTGCTTCCCTGACACAGCACATGGTAAGCCTTCAAAAAATCCAGTAGAGTCTTTTGAACTCTGTAAGTGATGGTGATAACTTTTCTCCTAAGAAAGAATTAAAAAAACAATAGAAAAGAAACAGAGTGTATTACTCTTCCTCCTTTTCAAAGTCACATCCCCCTTGGATGTATCTTCCTCTGTCTTCAATCCTTTCTCTTGACCTACCAACACTGTCTTCAGACTAAGGGATAATTATTATGTGTCCATATTAACATTCCAAATAGCAACACATCTGTTGGTGTTTATGATACAAAAAGCCCAGTATTTGCAAATCACATGTGATTCATTGTTCCTTGGAAATTAGCTAGAAATTAATTATATTATAGCCAATGCAGTCAGTGTGTATGTGTGTTTCATCCATAAATTGCCATATTATTAATTTTTCTGGGTAGTCATTTTCTGCAGCTGTCACATCTTCTTTCCCTGATATCTTGCTGTGCTTTGTAGCAAATACGTAAAAAAAGCCTTTGTTCTGAAAAAAGCTACCCATTGAGTAGGAGTGTGAATTCAGATGTTAAGGTCACCATGGATCCCATAGTTATTCAGCTCAGTAAGATCTGTCTGACATCACACTTCTGTTAAATATCTTAGAGGACAAAAAGAGAGGGAGAAAGAGGCCAACACTTGCTGCCTTCAGTGCTGAATGAACCATTGTTTCCTTGGTCTAAATTCTCTCTCTCCCCACCTCTGACCGAGGCAAAGAAGCATTTCCCAACATATTAAACTTATTTTATATAAAAATGGGACTGATTAATCCATATCTGGAGTATAAACCGCTGACCATTTCACCATGGAGTGGTCTCTTATAGAGATTTTTCTCTTTTTCAATGTGCTTTTCCTGGAACACTATTGAGGTAGATGTTAACTTTATGCTTAAAAAAGGATCCTGTGGATTTCTTGTACTTTTTTATTATTGTAGTAAAAAATGCATAACATAACACCATCTTAACCATCTTACAGCTCAATAATGTTAAGTATATTCACATTGTTAGGCAATAAGTCTCTAGAACTTTTTCATCTTGCAAAACTGAAACTCTATACCCACTAAACAACAACTCTCCATTTCCCTCTACCCAGGTTGCTGGTAACCACCATTCTACTTTCTCTCTTTTTTTTTTTTTTATTGGAGTATAGTTGCTTTACACTGTTGTGTCAGTTTCTGCTATACAGCAAAGTGAATCAGCCATACGTATACACATATCCCCTCTTTTTTGGATTTCCTTCCTATTTAGGTTACCACAGGGCACTGAGTAGAGTTCCCTGTGCTATCAGTAGGTTCTTGTTAGTTATCTGTTTATAGTAGTGTATATATGTCAGTCCCAATCTCCTGATTTCTACTTTCTATCTCTATGAATTTGACTTCTCTAGATAACTCATTTAAATGGAATCATACAGTATTTGTCTTTTGTGATTGGCTTATTTCAGTAAGCATAAAGTCCTCGAGGTTCGTCCATATTGTAATGTGTCAGAATTTCCTTTGTTTTTAAGGCTGAATAATACTCCATCACATACATATACCACATTTTTATTTATCCATTCATCTGCCCAGGGACACTTGGGTTGTTTTACCTCTTAGCTATTATGAATAGTGATGCTATGATCATGGAGGTACAGATATCTTTTTGAGATTCTGCTTTCACTTCTTTTAGATATATACCCTGAAGTGGAATTGCCCAATCATATGGTACTTCTGTTTTTAACTTTTGAGGGATTTGATATAGTTTCCCACAGCACCTGTACCATTTTACATTCCCACCAATAATTCATAAGGGTTCTAATTTCTGCACAGCCTTGATAAATCCAGTGTCATGAAGCTTTTCCTGTGTATATTCTAAAAATTTTATGGTTTTATGTTTTATGTTTAGGTCTTTGATCCATTTTGCATTAATTTTTGTATATCGTATAATTTAAAGGTCCAACTTCATTCTTTTGCATGTGGATATCTAGTTTTCCCAGCACCATTTGTTAAAGAGACTGTCCTTTAGTTTTGGCACCTATATTAGCCTACTGGGGCTGCCATAACAAAATACCATAGACTGAGTGGCTTAAGCAACATAAATTAATTTTCTCGTAGTTCTGGAGACTGGAAGTCTGGGTACTCTATTCTATTTTATTTGTCTATATGTCTATTTCTTATATTTTTGTTTTACTATTATAACTATAAATTTTAGTACTTCTTTATATCTGAAAAAAGAATGAAATTTACATGGGAATTTAAAATTAGGTACATAGATGTTCTGAAAATTTCCTGTAGACTCTCCTAGTTTCAAAGTGGGTAAGATTGTAATATTTTTTGGGACTTCTCTGGAGTGTCTATTACTAGGTAATAAATTCTAGTTTATTTTATCAAAATACATTTTTAGATTAATCAAACTTCATAACTGTTCTAGCATGTAATTCCCACTTTTACCTAGTTATTTTTTATGTTAGTCTTGTTTCTAAATATTATAAGAAACATATTATAGGTTATAAAAATTAGATCTACCTAAAGTTTTAAGAATTTATTCAGATAGCACTTTCATTTTTTTTGTTTAATATTTAAATTCTAGTTTATCTGTGGCTTACAAACAATCATTGTTTTCCTCCATGTAGAAAAGAACTGTATGTACTCCAAACAGATACAAACCAAGTTACATAGTAACTGGGTATGAATTGGCATTAGGCTCTTCTTCTTCTAGCCACCTGATATTTAATAATGCATAATCACAGAACTATCAAAATAGAAAAGATTCAGTAAATGTGGGATGAAGGAAAGAAGACAAAAGAGACTGCTCTGAAAGAAACTTCTGATTCTGACTAAGAAATACTGTATACATTTTTGGAATTCATATCCAACTTTTCTTTGCAATTTCTTATAAAGAGATTTCCATGTCATAAACTAGTATTAGTAAACTAGAAAGAAATAGAATATTGGATGGAACCAGTGAAGTGCTGGTTTCATTATAAAAACAAAATATCTTAAAAAAATATGTGCCATGTAGTTATACCTACATTTAATGTTATCAAATGTATGCACAACTGAGCCTATGTGCTAAAGCAGATCCCAATCACAACACTGATTTTTCAAACTTCTGTGTCTTTTTTTTTTCAATTTGTTAACATCTTTATTGGAGTATAATTGCTTTACAATAGTATGTTAGTTTCTGCTTTTTAACAAAGTGAATCTGCTATACATATACATATATCCCCATATCCTCTCCCTCTTGCGTCTCCCTCCCAGCCTCCCTATCCTACCCCTCTAGATGGTCACAAAGTACCAAGCTGATCGCCCTGTGCTATGCAGCTGCTTCCCACCAGCCATCCATTCTACATTTGGTAGTGTATATATATCCATGCCACTCTCTCAGCTCGTCCCAACCCACCCCTCCCTCTCCCAGTGTTCTCAAGTCCACTTTCCATGTCTGTGTCTTTATTCCTGTCCTGCCCCTAGGTTCTTCAGAACCATTTTTTTTTTTTAGATTCCATATATATGTGTTAGCATACAGTATTTGTTTTTCTTTCTGACTTACTTCACTCTGTATGACAGACTCTAGGTCCATCCACCTCACTACAAGAACTCAATTTTGTTTCTTTTTATGGCTGAGTAATATTCCATTGTATATATGTGCCACATCTTTATCCATTCAACTGTCAATGGACACTTAGGTTGTTTCCATGTCCTGGCTATTGTAAATAGAGCTGCAATGAACATTGTGGTACATGTCTCTTTTTGAATTATGGTTTTCTCAGGGTATATACCCAGTAGTGGGATTACTGGGTCATATGGTAGTTCTATTTTTAGTTTTTTAAGGAACCTCCATCCTGTTCTCCATAGTGGCTGTATCAATTTACATTCCCACCAACAGTGCAAGAGGGTTCTCTTCTCTCCACACCCTCTCTAGCATTTATTGTTTGTAGATTTTTTGATGATGGCCATTCTGACTGTTGTGAGATGATATCTCATTGTAGTTTTGATTTACATTTCTCTAATGATTGATGATGTTGAGCATTCTTTCATGTGTTTGTTGGCAATCTGTATATCTTCTTTGGAGAAATGTCTATTTAGGTCTTCTGCCCATTTTTGGATTGGATTGTTTGTTTTTTTGATATTGAGCTGCATGAACTGCTTGTAAATTTTGGAGATTAAGCCTTTGTTAGTTGCTTCGTTTGCAAATATTTTCTCCCATTCTGAAGGTTGTCTTTTCGCATTGTTTATGGTTTCCTTTGCTGTGCAAAAGCTTTGAAGTTTCATTAGGTCCCATTTGTTTATTTTTGTTTTTATTTCCATTTCTCTTGGAGGGGGGTCAGAAAGGATCTTGCTGTGATTTATGTCATAGAGGGTTCTGCCTATGTTTTCATGTTAGAGTTTGATAGTGTCTGGCCTTACATTTAGGTCTTTAATCCATTTTGAGTTTATTTTTGTGTATGGTGTTAGGGAGTGTTCTAATTTCATTCTTTTACATGTAGCTGTCCAGTTTTCCCAGCACCACTTACTGAAGAGGCTGTCTTTTCTCCATTGTGTATTCTTGCTTCCTTTATCAAAAATAAGGTGACCATACGTGCGTGGGTATATCACTGGGCTTTCTATCCTCTTCCATTGATCTATATTTCTGGTTTTTTGTGCCAGTACCATACTGTCTTGATTACTGTAGCTTTGTAGTAGTGTCTGAAGTTGGGGAGCCTGATTCCTCCAGCTCCATTTTTTTTTTTTCAAGGTTGCTTTGGCTATTCAGGGTCTTTTTTGTTTCCATACAAATTGTGAAATTTTTTGTTGTAGTTCTGTGAAAAATGCCAGTGTTAGTTTGATAGGGATTGAATTGAATCTGTAGATTGTTTTGGGTAATATAGTCTTTTTTACAATGTTGATTCTTCCAATCCAAGAACATGGCATATCTCTCCATCTATTTGTATCATCTTTAATTTCTTCCATCGGTGTCTTATAGTTTTCTGCATACAGGTCTTTTGTCTCCTTAGTTAGGATTATTCCTAGATATTTTTTTTGTTGTTGTTGCAATGGTAAATGGGAGTGTTTTCTTAATTTCGCTTTCAGATTTTTCATCATTAGTGTATAGGAATGCCAGAGATTTTTGTGCATTAATTTTTTATCCTGCTACTTTACCAAGTTCATTGGTTGGCTCTAGTAGTTTTCTGGTGGCATCTTTATGATTCTCTATGTATAGTATCATGTCATCTGCAAACAGTGACAGTTTTACTTCTTCTTTTCCGATTTGGATTCCTTTTATTTCCTTTTCTTCTCTGATTGCTGTGACTAAAACTTCCAAAATGTTGAATAATAGTGATGAGAGTGGGCAACCTTGTCTTGTTTCTGATCTTAAGGGAAATGGTTTCATTTTTTCACCACTGAGAACAATGTTCGCTGTGGGTTTGTCATATATGGCGTTTATTATGTTGAGGTAAGTTTCCTCTATGCCTACTTTCTGGAGGGTTTTTATCATAAATGAGTGTTGAATTTTGTTGAAAGCTTTTTCTGCATCTATTGAGATGATCATATGGTTTTTATTCTTCAGTTTGTTAATATGGTGTATCACATTGATTGATTTGCATATATTGAGGAATCCTTGCATTCCTAGAATAAACCCCACTTGATCACGTTGTATGATCCTTTTAATGTGCTGTTGGATTCTGTTTGCTAGTATTTTGTTGAGGATTTTTGCATCTATGTTCATCAGTGATATTGGCCTGTAGTTTTCTTTCTTTGTGACCTCTTTGTCTGGTTTTGGTGTCAAGGTGATGGTAGCCTCATAGAATGAGTTTGGGAGTGTTCCTCCCTCTGCTATACTTTGGAAGAGTTTTAGAAGTTTAGGTGTTAGCTCTTCTCTAAATGTTTAATAGAATTCACCTGTGAAGCCATCTGGTCCTGGGCTTTTGTTTCTTGGAAGAGTTTCAATCACAGTTTCAATTTCAGTGCTTGTGATTGGTCTGTTTATATTTTCTATTTCTTCCTGGTTCAGTCTCAGAAGGTTGTGCTTTTCTAAGAATTTGTCCATTTCTTCCAGGTTGTCCATTTTATTGTTGCTTGTAGTAATCTCTCATGATCCTTTGTAGTTCTGCAGTGTCAGTTGTTACTTCTCCTTTTTCCTTTCTAATTCTATTGACTTGAGTCTTCTCCCTTTTTTTCTTGATGAGTCTGGCTAATGGTTTATCAATTTTGTTTATCTTCTCAAAGAACCAGCTTTTATTTTTATTGATCTTTGCTCTCATTTCCTTCATTTCTTTTTCATTTATTTCTGATCTGATCTTTATGATTTCTTTCCTTCTGCTAACTTTGGGGGGTTTTTGTTCTTCTTTCTCTACTTGATTTAGTTGTAAGGTTATGTTGTTTATTTGAGATGGTTCTTGTTTCTTAATGTAGGATTGTATCACTATAAACTTCCCTCTTAGAATTGGTTTTGCTGCATCCCATAGGCTTTGGGTCGTTGTGTTTTAATTGTCATTTGTTTCTACGTATTTTTTGATTTCCTCTTTGATTTCTTCAGTGATCTCTTGGTTATTAAGTAGTGTATTGTTTTGCCTCCGTGTGTTTGTATTTTTTTTACAGATTTTTTTTCCTGTAATTGATATCTAGTCTCATAGCATTGTGGTTCAAAAAGATACTTGATATGATTTCAGTTTTCTTAAACTTACCAAGGCTTGATTTGTGACCCACGATATGATCTATGCTGGAGAATGTTCCATGAGCACTTGAGAAGAAAGTGTATTCTGTTGTTTTTGGATGGAATGCCCTATAAATATCAATTAAGTCCATTGTGTTTAATGTAGCATTTAAAGGTTTTATTTTGTTTGTTTGTTTTACCGTACGTGGGCCTCTCACTGTTGTGGCCTCTCCCATTGTGGAGCACAGACTTCGGACGTGCAGGCTCAGTGGCCATGGCTCACCGGCCTAGCTGCTCCGCGGCATGTGGGATCTTCCCAGACCAGGGCTTGAACCTGCATCCCCTGCATTCGCAGGCAGATTCTTAACCACTGTGCCACCAGGGAAGCCTGCATTTAAAGCTTTTGTTTCCTTATTTATTTTCACTTTGGATGATCTGTCCATTGGTGAAAGTGGAGTGTTAAAGTCCCCTACTATGATTGTGTTACTGTCGATTTCCCCTTTTATGGCTGTTAGTATTTGCCTTATGTATTGAGATGCTCCTATGTTGGGTGCATAAATATTTACACTTGTTATATCTTCCTCTTGGATTGATCCCTTGATCATTATGTAGTGTCCTTCTTTGTCTCTTGTAATAGTCTTTGTTTTAAAGTGTATTTTGTCTGATATGAGAATTGCTACTTAAGCTTTCTTTTGATTTCCATTTGCATGGAATATCTTTTTCCATTCCCTCACTTTCAGTCTGTATGTGTCCCTAGGTCTGAAGTGGGTCTCTTGTAGACAGCATATATACGGATCTTGTTTTTGTATCCATTCAGCCAATGTATGTCTTTTGGTGGGAACATTTAATCCATTTAAATTTAAGGTAATTATCAATATGTATATTCCTATTCCCATTTTCTTAATTGTTTTGGGTTTGTTATTGTATGTCTTTTCCTTCTTTTGTGTTTCCTGCCTAGAAAAGTTCCTTTAGCATTTGTTGTAAAGCTGGTTTGGTGGTGCTGAATTCTCTAAGCTTTTGCTTTTCTGTAAAGTTTTTAATTTCTCCATCAAATTTGAATGAGATACTTGCTGGGTAGAGAAATCTTGGTTGTACGTTTTTTCCTTCCTTTCATCACTTTAAGTATGTCCTGCCACTACCTTCTGGCTTGTAGACGTACTGCTGTAGACTTACAGCTGTTAATCTTATGGGGATTCCCTTGTATGTTATTTCTTGTTTTTCCCTTGCTGCTTTTAATATTTTTTCTCTATTTAATTTTTGATCGTTTGGTTAATATGTGTCATGGCGTGTTTCTCCTTGGATTTATCCTGTATGGGACTCTCCGTGCTTCCTGGAGCTGATTAACTATTTCCTTTCCCATATTAGGGAAGTTTTCAACTATCATCTCATCAAATATTTTTTCAGTCCCTTTCTTTTTGTCTTCTTCTTCTGGCACCCCTAAAATTCGAATGTTGGTGCGTTTAATATTGTCCAAGTGGTCTCTGAGGCTGTTCTCAATTCTTTCCATTCTTTTTTCTTTATTCTGCTCTGCACTAGTTATTTCCACTATTTTATCTTCCAGATCACTTATCCGTTCTTCTGCCTCAGTTATTCTGCTATTTTTTCCTTCTAGAGAATTTTTTTTTAAATTTTATTTTACAAATTTAATCAGTTATACATATACATATGTTCCCATATCCCCTCCCTTTTGCATCTCCCTCCCACCCTCCCTATCCCACCCCTCCAGGCGGTCACAAAGAACCGAGCTGATCTCCCTGTGCTATGCGGCTGCTTCCCACTAGCTATCTACCTTACGTTTAGTAGTGTATATATGTCCATGCCGCTCTTTCACTTTGTCACAGCTTACCCTTCCCCCTCCCCATATCCTCAAGTCCATGCTCTAGTAGGTCGGTGTCTTTATTCCTGTCTTACCCCTATGTTCTTCATGACATTTTTTTTCTTAAATTCCATATATATGTGTCAGCATACAGTATTTGTCTTTCTCTTTCTGACTTACTTCACTCTGTATGACAGACTCTAGGTCCATCCACCTCATTACAAATAGCTCAATTTCATTTCTTTTTATGGCTGAGTAATATTCCATTGTATATATGTGCCACATCTTCTTTACCCATTCATCCGATGATGGACACTTAGGTTGTTTCCATCTCCGGGCTATTGTAAATAGGGCTGCTATGAACATTTTGGTACATGTCTCTTTTTGAATTATGATTTTCTCAGGGTATATGCCCAGTAGTGGGATTGCTGGGTCATATGGTAGTTCTATTTGTAGTTTTTCAAGGAACCTCCATACCGTTCTCCATAGTGGCTGTACCAATTCACATTCCCACCAGCAGTGCAAGAGTGTTCCCTTTTCTCCACACCCTCTCCAGCATTTATTGTTTCTAGATTTTTTGATGATGGCCATTCTGACTGGTGTGAGATGATATCTCATTGTAGTTTTGATTTGCATTTCTCTAATGAGTAAAGATGTTGAGCATCCTTTCATGTGTTTGTTGGCAGTCTGTATATCTTCTGTGGAGAAATGTCTATTTAGGTCTTCTGCCCATTTTTGGATTGGGTTGTTTGTTTTTTTGCTATTGAGCTGCATGAGCTGCTTATAAATTTTGGAGATTAATCCTTTGTCAGTTGCTTCATTTGCAAATATTTTCTCCCATTCTGAGGGTTGTCTTTTGGTCTTGTTTATGGTTTCCTTTGCTGTGCAAAAGCTTTGAAGTTTCATTAGGTCCCATGTGTTTATTTTTGTCTTTATTTCCATTTCTCTAGGAGGTGGGTCAAAAAAGATCTTGCTGTGATTTATGTCATAGAGTGTTCTGCCTATGTTTTCCTCTAGGAGTTTGATAGTGTCTGGCCTTACATTTAGGTCTTTAATCCATTTTGAGCTTATTTTTGTGTATGGTGTTAGGAAGTGATCTAATCTCATACTTTTACATGTCCCTGTCCAGTTTTCCCAGCACCACTTATTGAAGAGACTGTCCTTTCTCCACTGTACATTCCTGACTCCTTTATCAAAGATAAGGTGACCATATGTCCGTGGGTTTATCTCTGGGCTTTCTATCCTGTTCCATTGATCTATATTTCTGTTTTTGTGCCAGTACCATACTGTCTTGATTACTGTAGCTTTGTAGTATAGTCTGAAGTCAGGGAGCCTGATTCCTCCAGCTCCATTTTTCGTTCTCAAGATTGCTTTGGCTATTCGGGGTCTTTTGTGTTTCCATACAAATTGTGAAATTTTTTCTTCTACTTCTGTGAAAAATGCCATTGGTAGTTTTATAGGGATTGCATTGAATCTGTAGATTGCTTTGGGTAGTAGAGTCATTTTCACAATGTTGATTCTTCCAATCCAAGAACATGGTACATCTCTCCATCTATTTGTATCATCTTTAATTTCTTTCATCAGTGTCTTATAATTTTCTGCATACAGGTCTTTTGTCTCCTTAGGTAGGTTTATTCCTAGATATTTTATTCTTTTTGTTGCAATGGTAAATGGGAGTGTTTCCTTCATTTCACTTTCAGATTTTTCATCATTAGTATATAGGAATGCCAGAGATTTCTGTGCATTAATTTTGTATCCTGCAACTTTACCAAATTCATTGATTAGCTCTAGTAGTTTTCTGGTAGCATCTTTAGGATTCTCTATGTATAGTATCATGTCATCTGCAAACAGTGACAGCTTTACTTCTTCTTTTCCCATTTGGATTCCTTTTATTTCCTTTTCTTCTCTGATTGCTGTGGCTAAAACTTCCAAAACTATGTTGAATAAGAGTGGTGAGAGTGGGCAACCTTGTCTTATTCCTGATCTTAGTGGAAATGGTTTCAGTTTTTCACCATTGAGGACGATGCTGGCTGTGGGTTTGTCATATATGGCCTTTATTATGTTGAGGAAAGTTCCCTCTATGCCTACTTTCTGCAGGGTTTTTATCATAAATGGGTGTTGAATTTTGTCAAAAGCTTTCTCTGCATCTATTGAGATGATCATATGGTTTTTCTCCTTCAGTTTGTTAATATGGTGTATCACGTTGATTGATTTGCGTATATTGAAGAATCCTTGCATTCCTGGAATAAACCCCACTTGATCATGGTGTATGATCCTTTTAATGTGCTGTTGGATTCTGTTTGCTAGTATTTTGTTGAGGATTTTTGCATCTATGTTCATCAGTGATATTGGCCTGTAGTTTTCTTTCTTTGTGACATCCTTGTCTGGTTTTGGTATCAAGGTGATGGTGGCCTCATAGAATGAGTTTGGGAGTGTTCCTCCCTCTGCTATATTTTGGAAGAGTTTCAGAAGGATAGGTGTTAGCTCTTCTCTAAATGCTTGATAGAATTCGCCTGTGAAGCCATCTGGTCCTGGGGTTTTGTTTGTCGGAAGCTTTTTTATCACAGTTTCAATTTCAGTGCTTGTGATTGGTCTATTCATATTTTCTATTTCTTCCTGATTCAGTCTTGGCAGGTTGTGCATTTCTAAGAATTTGTCCATTTCTTCCAGGTTGTCCATTTTATTGGCATAGAGTTGCTTATAGTAATCTCTCATGATCTTTTGTATTTCTGCAGTGTCAGTTGTTACTTCTCCTTTTTCATTTCTAATTCTATTGATTTGAGTCTTCTCCCTTTTTTTCTTGATGAGTCTGGCTAATGGTTTATCAATTTTGTTTATCTTCTCAAAGAACCAGCTTTTAGTTTTATTGATCTTTGTTATCGTTTCCTTCATTTCTTTTTCATTTATTTCTGATCTGATCTTTATGATTTCCTTCCTTCTGCTAACCTTGGGATGTTTTTGTTCTTCTTTCTCTAATTGCTTTAGGTGCAAGGTCAGGTTGTTTATTCGAGATGTTTCCTGTTTCTTAAGGTGGGATTGTATTGCCATAAACTTCCCTCTTAGAACTGCTTTTGCTGCATCCCATAGGTTTTGGGTCATCGTGTCTCCATTGTCATTTGTTTCTAGGTATTTTTAAATTTCCTCTTTGATTTCTTCAGTGATCACTTCGTTATTAAGTAGTGTATTGTTTAGCCTCCATGTGTTTGTATTTTTTACAGCTCTTTTCCTGTAATTGATATCTAGTCTCATAGCATTGTGGTCGGAAAAGATACTTGATACAATTTCAATTTTCTTAAATTTACCAAGGCTTGATTTGTGACCCAAGATATGATCTATCCTGGAGAATGTTCCATGAGCACTTGAGAAAAATGTGTATTCTGTTGTTTTTGGATGGAATGTCCTATAAATATCAATTAAGTCCATCTTGTTTAATGTATCATTTAAAGCTTGTGTTTCCTTATTTATTTTCATTTTGGATGACCTGTCCATTGGTGAAAGTGGGGTGTTAAAGTCCCCTACTATGATTGTGTTACTGTCGATTTCTCCTTTTATGGCTGTTAATATTTCCCTTATGTATTGGGGTGCTCCTATGTTTGGTGCATAATTATTTACAATTGTTATATCTTCTTCTTGGATCGATCCCTTGATCATTATGTAGTGTCCTTCTTTGTCTCTTCTAGTAGTCTTTATTTTAAAGTCTATTTTGTCTGATATGAGAATTGCTACTCCAGCTTTCTTTTGGTTTCCATTTGCATGGAATATCTTTTTCCATCCCCTTACTTTCAGTCTGTATGTGTCTCTAGGCCTGAAGTGGGTGTCTTGTATACAGCATATGTATGGGTCTTGTTTTTGTATCCATTCAGCTAGTCTGTGTCTTTTGGTGGGAGCATTTAGTCCATTTACATTTAAGGTAATTATTGATATGTATGTTCGTATTCCCATTTTCTTAATTGTTTTGGGTTCGTTATTGTAGTTCTTTTCCTTCTGTTGTGTTTCTTGCCTAGAGAAATTCCTTTAGCACTTGTTGTAAAGCTGGTTTGGTGGTGCTGAACTCTCTCAGCTTTTGCTTGTCTGTAAACGTTTTAATTTCTCCATCAAATCTGAATGAGATCCTTGCTGGGTAGAGTAATCTTGGTTGCAGGCTTTTCTCCTTCATCACTTTAATTATGTCCTGCCACTCCCTTCTGGCTTGTAGAGTTTCTGCTGAGAGATCAGCTGTTATCCTGATGGGGATTCCCTTGTGTGTTATTTGTTGTTTTTGCCTTGCTGCTTTTAATATGATTTCTTTGTGTTTAATTTTTGACAGTTTGATTAATATGTGTCTTGGTGTATTTCTCCTTGGATTTATTCTGTATGGGACTCTCTGTGCCTCCTGGACTTGATTAACTATTTCCTTTCCCATATTAGGGAAGTTTTCAACTATAATCTCTTCAAATATTTTCTCAGTCCCTTTCTTTTTCTCTTCTTCTTCTGGAACCCCTATAATTCGAATGTTGGTGCGTTTAATGTTGTCCCAGAGGTCTCTGAGACTGTCCTCTGTTCTTTTCCTTCTTTTTTCTTTATTTTGCTCTGCAGCAGTTATTTACACTATTTTATCTTCCACCTCACTTATCTGTTCTTCTGCCTCAGTTATTCTGCTATTGATCCCATCTAGAGTATTTTTTATTTCATTTATTGTGTTTTTAATCGATGCTTGATTCATCTTTAGTTCTTCTAGGTCCTTGTTAACTGTTTCTTGCATTTTGTCTATTCTATTTCCAAGATTTTGGATCATCTTTACCATCATTATTCTGAATTCTTTTTCAGGTAGACTGCCTATTACCTCTTCATTTGTTAGGTCTGGTGGGTTTTTATCTTGCTCCTTCTCCTGCTGTGTGTTTTTCTGTCTTCTCATTTTGCTTATGTTACTGTGTTTGGGGTCTCCTTTTTGCAGGCTGCAGGTTCGTAGTTCCCGTTGTTTTTGGTGTCTGTCCCCAGTGGCTAAGGTTGGTTTAGTGGGTTGTGTAGGCTTCTTGGTGGAGGGGACTAGTGCCTGTGTTCTGGTGGATGAGGCTGGATCTTGTCTTTCTGGTGGGCAGGTCCACGTCTGGTGGTGTGTTTTGGGGTGTCTGCAGACTTTTTATGATTTTAGGCCACCTCTCTGCTAATGGGTGGCATTGTGTTCCTGTCTTGCTAGTTGTTTGGCATAGGGTGTCCAGCACTGTAGCTTGCTGGTCGTTGAGTGAAGCTGGGTGCTGGTGTTGAGATGGAGATCTCTGGAAGATTTTCGCCGTTTGATATTATGTGGAGCTGGGAGGTCTCTTGTGGACCAGTGTCCTGAAGTTGGCTCTCCCACCTCAGAGGCACAGCACTGACTCCTGGCTCCTCAATTTGGGATGATTTGTTGTCTATTCATGTATTCCACAGATGCAGGGTACATCAAGTTGATTGTGGAGCTTTAATCCGCTGCTTCTGAGGCTGCTGGGAGAGGTTTCCCTTTCTCTTCTTTGTTCTCACAGCTCCTGGGTCTCAGCTTTGGATTTGGCCCCGCCTATGCGTGTAGGTCGCCGGAGGGCGTCTGTTCTTTGCTCAGACAGGACAGGGTTAAAGGAGCAGCCTCTTCGGGGCTCTGGCTCACTCAGGCCGGGCGGGAGGGAGGGGCACGGAGTGCGGGGCGAGCCTGCAGCGGCAGAGGTCGGCGTGACGTTGCACCAGCCCGAGGCGCGCCATGCGTTCTCTCAGGGAAGCCGCCCCTGGATCCCGGGACCCCGGCAGTGGCAGGCTGCACAGGCTCCCGGAAGGGCGGTGTGGACAGTGACCTGCGCTCGCACACAGGCTTCTTGGCGGCGGTAGCAGCAGCCCCAGCGTCCCACGCCCGTCTCTGTGCTCGGCGCTTTCAGCCGCGACTCGCGCCCGTCTCTGGAGCTCCTTTACGCGGCGCTCTTAATCCCCTCTCCTCGCGCACCAGGAAACCAAGAGGGAAGAAAAAGTCTCCTGCCTCTTCGGCAGCTCCAGAGTTTTCTCGGACTCCCTCCCGGCTAGCTGTGGCACATTAGCCCCCTTCAGGCTGAGTTCTCGCCGCCAGCCCCAGTCCTCTCGCTGCGCTCTGACCGAAGCCCGAGCCTCAGCTCCTGCGCCGCCCTCCCCGGCAGGGGAGCAGACAAGCCTCTCGGGCTGGTGAGTGCCGCTCGGTACCGCTCCTCTGTGCGGGAATCTCTCCGCTTTGCCCTACCCAGGTATGTGGGGAGTTTCTTGCCTTTTGGGAGGTCTGAGGTCTTCTGCCAGCGTTCAGTAGGTGTTCTGTAGGAGTTGTTCCACGTGTAGCTGTATTTCTGGTGTATCTGTGGGGAGGAAGGTGATCTCCGCGTCTTACTCTTCCGCCATCTTACCCGGAAGACCCCTTCTAGAGAATTTTAATTTCATTTATTGTGTTGTTCATCATTGTTTGCTCTTTAGTTTTTCTAGGTCCTTGTTAAACATTTCTTGTATTTTCTCTTTTCTGTTTCCATGAATTTGGATCTTTTTTTTTTTTTTTTTTTTTTTTTTTGCGTTAAGCGGGCCTCTCACTGCTGTAGCCTCTCCCGTTGCGGAGCAAAGGCTCCGGACGTGCAGGCTCAGTGGCCATGGCTCATGGGCCCAGCTGCTCCGCGGCATGTGGGATCTTCCCGGACCGGGGCACGACCCCGTGTCCCCTGCATCGGCAGGCAGACTCTCAACCTCTGTGCCACCAAGGAAGCCCTGGATCATCTTTACTATCATTACTCTGAATTCTTTTTTAGGTAGACTGCCTGTTACTCTTCATTTGTTAGGTCTGGTGGGTTTTCACCTTGCTCCTTCATCTGCTGTGTGTTTCTCTGTCTTCTCATTTTGCTTAACTTACTGTGTTTGGTGTCTCGTTTTCTCAGGCTGCAGGTTTGTAGTTCCCATTGTTTTTTTGTGTCTGCCCCCTGTGTCTAAGGTTGGTTCAGTGGGTTGTGTAGGCTTCCCGGTGGAGCGGACTAGTACCTGTGTTTTGGTGGATGAGGCTGGATCTTATTTCTGGTGGGCAGGTCTGCGTCTGGTGCTGTGTTTTGGGGTGTCTGTGAACTCAGTATGATTTTAGGCAGCCTCTCTGCTAATGGGTGGCCTTGTGTTCCTGTCTTGCTAGTTGTTTGGCATAGGGTGTCCAGCACTGTAGCTTGCTGGTCGTTGTGTGGAGCTCGATGTTGGCCCTGAGATGGAGATCTCTGGGAGTTTTTTGCTATTTGATATTACATGGAGCTGGGAGGTCTCTGGTGGACCAGTGTCCTGAACTTGTCTTTCCCACCTCAGTGGCACAGCCCTGACACCCGGCCAGAGCACCATGACCCTCCTGAATTTGGGATGATTGGTTGTCTATTCAGGTATTCCAGAGATGCAGGGTACATCAAGTTGATTGTTGTAAAGCTGATTTGGTGGTGCTGAATTCTCTAAGCTTTTGCTTTTCTGTAAAGGTTTTAATTTGCTCTTTAGTTCTTTAGGAGATTTAATCCGGTGCTCCTGAGGCTGCTGGGAGAGATTTCCCTTTCTCTTCTTTGTTCACACTGCTCCTGGGGTTCAGCTTTGGATTTGGCCCCGCCTCTGCATGTAGGTCGCCTGAGGGCGTCTGTTTTTCGCTCAGACTGGACGGGGTTAAAGGAGCAGATGATTCGGGGGCTCTGGCTCACTCAGGCCTGGGGGGAGGGAGGGGTACGGAATGTCCCACATTCCTGCAGCAGCAGAGGCCAGCGTGAAGTTGCACCAGCCTGAGGCGCGCCATATGTTCTCCCCAAGGAAGTTCTCCCTGGATCCTGGGACCCTGGCAGTGGCGGGCTGCACAGGCTCCCGGGAGGGGAGGTATGGATGGTGACCTGTGTTTGCACATGGGCTTCTTGGTGGCTGCAGCAGCAGCTTTAGCGTTTCATGCCCGTCTCTGGTGTCCTTGGTGATAGCAGAGGCTCGTGCCCGTCTCCGGAGCTTGTTTACGCGGTGCTCTTAATTCCCTCTCCTCGTGCACCATGAAAGAAAGAGGCAAGAAAAAGTCTCTAGCTTCTTCGGCAGCTCTAGACTTTTTCCTGGACTCCCTCCCAGCTAGCTGTGGCGCACTAGCCCCCTTCAGGCTGTGTTCCCGCAGCCAACCCGTCTTCTCCCTCGGATCTGACCTCCGAAGACGGAGCCTCATTTCTCAGCCCCGGCCCGTCCCGGCCGGTGGGTGAGCAGACAAGCCTCTCGGGCTGGTGAGTGCTAGTCTGAACTGATCCTCTGTGCGGGAATCTCCCCGCTTTGCCCTCCACACCCCTGTTGCTGCGCTCTCCTTCGTGGCTCCAAAGCTTCCACCCTCCACCACCCGCAGTCTCCGCCCGCGAAGGGGCTTCCTAGTGTGTGGAAACCTTTCCTCCTTCACAGCTCCCTCCCCCTGGTGCAGGTCCCGTCCCTATTCTTTTGTCTCTGTTTATTCTTTTTTCTTTTGCCCTACCCAGGTACGTGGGAGAGTTTCTTGCCTTTTGGGAGGTCTGAGGTCTTCTGCCAGCGTTCAGTGGGTGTTCTGTAGGAGCTATTCCACGTGTAGATGTATTTCTGATGTATTTGTGGGGAGGAAGGTGCTTTCCACATCTGACTCTTCTGCCATCTTGAAGCCAACTTCTGCGTCTTTATTCATGTTCTCTCTTGAAGATTTTGAGGATGATAGTAACATTGTAATCTGAGCATAGCAGAAATAGCACAGGCTTGGGGAATTGCATGGAGCAGTGTTCAAATCCTTGTCCTGCCTTTTACTGAATGTGGTACCTCAGGCTAGTTACCTAATTTTCTTGGGCTTCCATTTCTTTACCTGCTTGCAGCCTTGTAACAAAGAGATCATTTTCTTAAAGCATTTACCAATGGTGAGAATTAAAAACGAGTAGCTATTATGGTTGATGCAAAAATTTAAAACTCTATATTTATGCTAAATATAGAGAGATGTTATTAGTCAGGGACTATGGTTAACCTTGTGTCTGTAGAATTTGTTCTGTTGTTCAGGTCCTTTAAAAAATACATTTGCTTATAATAAGGCATATTTAAAAGTTGTTTTAATAATGTGGAGGCAAATGCAATTTGCCTAAAATTCCACTGTCTTGCTAGGTGTCCCTTCCTTAAGATGAAGCAGGGTATACCTTAATTATTTCCTAATCACTGATACAGTTTTCCAGCTGGGAAAATTTCACTATCATTTGGGTCTGGATGTAGTGCAGAGCTGTGTACGTTTGGAGCCAGCTCTGATAGTTACTGTTTAATATCGGGGTGAAGTCTGGTGACTGTTACTTTGTGGCTCAGATTTTGAGCTCAGAAGGTCCTTAGGGCATTTGCCAGGGGCCCTATTTTAGTGATTCTTTTTTTTTTTTTCTTTTCTTTTTTTGGCTAGAGAGGGACAATCATACCTCAAGAAATTCTGCATCATGATCCAAATCATTGGAGATTTCTGTGTTGAATATCAGACTCATAAAAATATAAAATAATATTGTCCAATAAAACTGTAGCTTGCAGAAATTTCCATCAGTTATTTTCTGCTAGTAGCAGAATCAAGTTAGGAACATATCATTAGGGCTTGTTTTATAAGCAGTACTTATTTTGATTTAATGTGGCTTCATAAAAAAGTGTATGTGGACAGAGGAGATGAATTCAAATATTCAGTTTATTTTTGATGGAAGAGAATCATTCCTTTTTAATTTTCTTTTCTTTATCATCTAAATTCCTATGTAAATATCAGTGATTACAAATTACAGTAATTTGTGAATCTTGAAGGTAGGCTATTGATACACATAAGTCTGTCATCTATATTTATTATACAGCAAACCATTTTCAAAATGGAGTTGATTCTTGACACTTTTATTGGTAAAATAAAGTGTGTGTATCCATATCCGAAAATAAAATGGAGCCTTTTCCCCACTTAATCCTCTCAGGGCAAATTGTTTCAATATCTTTTAAGGAAATTATAAGAGGAATAACGAGTAAAGTGTTTAGACATTAAATGTTTCTATAGATGTCAATAATTTCACTTTTCTAGTTTAAGTGCTTTAAAAAGGGAAAATGGAAGCAAAATCTCATTTTCTACTTATTGTTCCTTTGGGGGAGAACTGTCTTTTCTTAAGCATTTTTGCATCTCACTCTAAAAAAAAGATCTGATAAGAAATAATTTATTCATTTAGAGGAAGGGCATGCACTCTGGGTTGTTTTCCTGGTCATGCCAATAGATTTCTGCTGATCCGTGCACACCCTCTTGCCCTGTTCCCATGATGAAACAGTGGCTTTTATTTGTGATGTGATGAACCAGGCTTGGGGTACATTCTGCAACCACTGAACAAAATGAAGCCATTGGCCTAAATATGAATTGAATCTTTGACATTTACCCTATTAGTATTTTAAATAATGTGGAAACTACCAGAAGTTTGAACTTAGAATTCTGCTGAACCACATGATGTGGCAGATAACACTATTTAAATGTCATTATGATTAAAATGCCCCATTTGTGAAAAAAATATAAGAAAACAGCTTACTGTTAAATCAGTTTTGGTGCCTTACTGCCTTTTGAGATTAATACATTATTTAATAATAATAATAATGATGATAGTGATAATAATAAAACTAGCAGCAGCAACAAGGATAGCCAACATTTACTGAGTGTTTCTTATAGGCCAGTTTTATGGGCTGAATTGTGTCTCCCACCCTCATCCCCAAGTCATATGTTGAAGTCCTAACCTCTAGTTCCTCAGCCTGTCACTGTATTTGAGATAGTCTTTAATAAATTAAGTCTTCGGGGTAAGCCCTAATCCAATATGACTGGTGTCCTTGTAAGAAGAGGAAATTAGGACACAGACACAGAGGGAAGACCAGGTGAAGACACAGGGAGAAGATGGCTGTCTACAAGCCAAGGAGAGAGGCCTCAGAAGGAACCAACCCTGCCAAAATCTTGATTTTGGACTTCTAGCCTCTAGAAATGTGAGAAAAAAATCAATTTATGTTGTTTAAGCCACCCAGTCTGTGGAATTTTATTGTGGCAGCCTTAGAGAACGAATACAGACAGACTAATAACTTATAGAATACACCTATTATTATTCCTACTTTGCAAACAAAGGATCTTTGAATATGATAATTTTTCAAGGGCAAGTGAGTGGGAAAGCCAGGGCGAGAACTGTTACAATTAAATTCTAGCATCCACAGACTTATCCATACAGACAATGCCCCCCCTCCTACCATATCTCAGGTAATTGAAGCAATAAAACTACCAACTTCAGGGACGTACTGTTACTGTTCTAATTTGGTTCTTATTTTATAGATGAGGAATTTGAGACTCAGGAGTGCCTCGTCTAAAAATTCTGTGCCATCACATGCCTGAGTCAGAATTCCTTGTCGGATATGTCTAACCCCACGGTTGTAAATCATAACCATCAGACTATCCTGCCTTTGTTTCCTTTTGTCAGGAGGAAAGGAATCATCTCTTAATTTATTTTTGGATCTTTAGAACCTGGCATAGCACTTGAACAAAATTGAAATTGTTGAAAATGACCTACTTTGTTCTGCTTACTTTAATGCAGCATTTGAAATTTTAATAATTATTCATTATTACTTATATGTATAACTGAAAAAAAGTTAATAACAAAAAAAAACAACTAAGGGGAAGAAAAAGATCCAAAAGGAAATTGCAAACAGCATAGTCACTTCCTTCTGATAAAAGCAATAGTTTCTGATACTGACCGATTTTATATTTTAGTAATATTCTCAAAAGGATCTGCAAAAAGGCAGTAATATTTTATTTTTGCTTAATCAGTAGAGGTTTTATGAGAATTACTGAATAAAATAAGAGTAAGAAGCATTTGGAAAAATTTTAATTTAACTGAAGAAACATGTAATGGGGGAAAAATTAAAATAACTTAAAAGCAATTCTGTTAGATCATTATGACTGATTTAAATCCAGCACATTTACACAGCATATCTGTAAAAGTATCATCTTTTAAGACCATTCTGTTACATTTTTAAGCCTGTTATCATAAACAACAACAGCAAACATTCATGAAAATTCCCAGCAGAAGGAAAGAAATATAAATGTGGATGGAAACACTTCAGTTAGCTGAAATTTGCTTTTCTGGTAAATTTCACTCTTTAGAACCTGTCTGAAAACCAGGAAGTTTGCAAATATAGGCCTTATACTTCAAAAGGAGACTTCACATAGTCCATGTGTTAAAATTCCTGTGCTCATAGAGCAAGTACACCAAGCCCTTGGCAAGAGCATATTTCCTCCTGACACATCTAACAGAATTGTTGTTTGCTCTCCCTAGCTCACTACTTGTTAGAAGCAGCAAATTAAAAAGGAAGGCTTGGGGTATTACTAAACGCAAATACATTGTTAGCAACAAACAAGATTTCAACATAGGAAGAGGTTTAAAAAAAAAGTAAATTTAAAAACACCATTTAATGTCAGACATCAGGGAGACAGCAATATAAAGTGTGGCTTTTTTTTTTAATACATCTTTATTGGAATATAATTGCTTCACAATACTGTGTTAGTTTCTGTTGTACAACAAAGTGAATCAGCCATATGCATACATGGGGGATATCCCTATATCCCCTCCCTCTTGCGTCTCTCTGCCACCCCCGCATCCCACCCCTCTAGGTGGACACAAAGCACCAAGCTGATCTTGTGCTTTGAGGCTGCTTCCCACTAGCTATCTATTTTACATTTGGTAGTGTATATATGTCCATGCCACTCTCTCACTTCGTCCCAGCTTACCCTTCCCCCTCCCTGTGTCCTCAAGTCCATTCTCTTCATCTGTGTCTTTATTCCTGTCCTGCCTCTAGGTTCTTCAGAACCCTTTTTTTTTTTGGATTTCATATATATGCGTTAGCATGTGGTATTTGTTTTTCTCTTTCTGACTTGCTTCACTCTGTATGACAGACTCTAGGTCCATCCACCTCACTACAAATAACTCAATTTCATTTATTTTTATGGCTGAGTAATATTCCATTGTACATATGTGCCACATCTTCTTTATCCATTCATCTGTCAGTGGACACTTAGGTTGCTTCCATGTCCTGGCTATTGTAAATAGTGCTGCAGTGAACATTTTGGTACATGTCTCTTTTTGAATTATGGTTTTCTCAGGGTATATGCCCAGTAGTGGGATTGCTGGGTCATATGGTAGTTCTATTTGTAGTTTTTTAAGGAACCTCCAAACTGTTGTCCATAGTGGGCAGGACAGGAATAAAGAGGCAGACGTAGAGAATGGACTTGACGACATGGGGAGGGGGAAGGGTAAGCTGGGACAAAGTGAGAGAGTGGCATGGACATATATACACTACCAAATGTAAAATAGATAGCTAGTGGGACAGCTGCATAGCACAGGGAAATCAGCTCGGTGCTTTGTGACCACCTAGAGGGGTGGGATAGGGAGGGTGGGAGGGAGACGCAAGAGGGAAGAGATATGGGAACATATGTATACATACAGCTGATTCACTTTGCTATACAGCGGAAACTAACACAACATTGTAAAGCAATTATACTCCAATAAAGATGTTAAAAAGAAATTAAGCATACACTTATCATATGACTCAGCTATCCCAGTACTAGATGTTTTTACTCAAGAGACATGAAAATATATGTGCATTCTAAACTGGTACATAGATATTTACAGCAGTTTTATTCATAATCATCAAGTACTGGAAACAACCCAGATGTCCTTCAACTGGTGAATGTATAAACTATGGTATATTCATGCAATGGAATACAACTCAGCAATAAAAAGGAACAAACTGCTGATGCACATATTGACCTGAGTGAAAAAAGAGAAATTCAAAAGGCTACATATTATATGGACCATTGATATGATATTTTGGAAAAGGCAAAACTATAACACAGAAAACAGAGCAGTAGTTGCCAATGGTTAGGGGTGGCGAGAGGGTTGCCTACAATGGAGTATGAGGGAACTTTCTATTGAGATGATCCTATGGTTTTTATTCTTCAGTTTGTTAATATGGTGTATCACATTGATTGATCTGTGTATATTGAAGAATCCTTGCATCCCTGGGATAAATCCCACTTGATCATGGTGTATGATCCTTTTTTTTTTTTTGCGGTACGCAGGCCTCTCGCTGTTGTGGCCTCTCCCGTTGCGGAGCACAGGCTCCGGATGTGCAGGCTCAGAGGCCATGGCTCACGGGCCTAGCCGCTCCATGGCATGTGGGATCTTCCCGGACCGGGGCACGAACCCGTGTCCCCTGCATCGGCAGGTGGACTCTCAACCACTGCGCCACCAGGGAAACCCCCCCTTTTTTTTTTTAATGGCTTCAAATGCTTGGCATTTATTTATTTATTTATTTATTTATTTATTTATTTTATTATTATTTTTTTTAAATTTATTTTTGGCTGTGTTGGGTCTTCATTTCTGTGTGAGGGCCTTCTGTAGTTGTGGCAAGTGGGGGCCACTCTTCATTGCGGTGCATGGGCCTCTCACTATCGCAGCCTCTCTTGTTGTGGAGCACAGGCTCCAGACGCGTAGGCTCAGTAGTTGTGGCTCACGGGCCCAGTTGCTCCGCGGCATGTGGGATCTTCCCAGACCAGGGCTTGAACCCGTGTCCGCTGAATTAGCAGGCAGATTCTCAACCACTGCGCCACCAGGGAAGCCCTATGATCCTTTTAATGTGCTGTTGGATTCTGTTTGCTAATATTTTGTTGAGGATTTTTGCATCTATTTTCATCAGTGATATTGGTCTCTAAATTTCTTTTTTTGTAATATCTTTTTCTGGTTTTGGTATCAGGGTGATGGTGGCTTTGTAGAATGAATTTGGGAGTGTTCCCCCCTCTGCAGTTTTTTGGAAGAGTTTGAGAAGGATTGGTGTTAGCTCTTCTCTAAATGTTTGATAGATTTTGCCGGTGAAATCACCTGGTCCTGGACTTCTGTTTGTTGGAAGATTTTTAATTACAGTTTCAATTTCATGACTTGTGATAGGTCTGCTTATATTTTTTAAGTCTTCCTGGTTCAATCTTGGAAAATTGTACCTTTCCAAGAATTTGTCCATTTCTTCGTGGTTATCCATTTTATTGGCATATAGTTGTTTATAGTAGTCTCTTATAATCCTTCGTATTTCTGCCATGTCAGTTGTGATTTCTCCTTTTTCATTTCTAATTTTATTGATTTGTGACCTCTTCCTTTTTTTCTTGATGAGTCTGGCAGAGGGTTTATCAGTTTTGTTTGTCTTCTCAAAGAACCAGCTTTTAGTTTTATTGACCTTTCCTATTGTTTTCTTCATTTCTATTTCATTTATTTCTGCTCTGATCTTTATTTCCTCTTCATTTATTTGGTCTTATAGTTTTTTACCTTGGTCCTTCATCTGTGAAATATATTTTTTTCATCTCACTTTTTTTTTTTTTTGATGGGTGGGATTGTGTACCTGTCTTACTAGTTGTTTGGCCTGAGGCTTCCAACACTGGAGTTTGTAGGCTGCTGGGTAGAGCTTGGTCTTGGTGCCAAGATGAGGACCTCTGGGAGATGTTATTCCAATGAATATTCCCTGGGGTCTGAGATTCTCTGTTAGTTCAGTGGTTTGGATTCAGTGCTCCCATTGCAGGAGATTTGGCCTGACCCCCAGCTCATGAACCAAGATCCTGCAAGCTGCTCTGGTGGCAAGAAAGAAAATGAACAATAACAAAGAGTAAAAAATAAAATTAGACTAGGAAACTAACAGGTATGTTAGAAAGAATATAAAAATAAAAATATAGATGAAACAATAACCAGAAGGTAAGACAGAACCACAATTGTAAAAAAGAGAAGAAAAAAAAAGGTGGAAAAGGCCTTGGCTGTGGAGGGCGGAGCCTAAGCAGGGGTGGGGTTTGGATGGTGGGCGGGGCCTGTGCTTAGGACCCACAGGGCTGGAAAAGGCCCTGGGGGGTGTGGGAAGGGGCTTAAGCTCTAGGGAACAGAAGGGCCCAGGCATGCCTGTGGTCTCAAAGGGCGGGGGGCCCCACCTGGGAGCCCAGCAGGCTTCCTGGGCTCCAGTGGGCTGGGCAAATGCCCTCCACTCCTCTCTGGCTCCTCCGGTCTCAGAGGGCCCCTCCCACCTTCCTCTCCTGTTCTGCCCCAGCCTTCCTCCTACGTCCCCAGGACCAACACGGCCCCTAGGGGGCCTCTGAGGGCGTAGGACCCGGCCCAGAGCAGGGCAGACTTCCCTGTCCGATTAGGCAGGGGAAACGCTCAGCGGGCTCCGCCCTTATCTGAGCCCCTAAGGGTCCCTCCAAGCGTGGAAGCCCCTCCCCCATCTCAGCCACCCCTCAGGGGCGCTGGTCCTGTCCGGCCTCCACTTCTCCTCCCCCCTCAGTCCCTCATGTCCTACTGGTTCAGTTGGGGGTTCCTCCCTTCTCCTTGTACTTCGAGGTCCCCCACCAGTGTCCAGCAGGTGCCCTAGTTGTGGGGAGATGTGAACTCAGCGTCTTCCCACGCCGCCATCTTGATTGAGAGTGTGGCTTTTTTTGGCAGAGTCCTGCACATAAAATCTCCACTTACCACCTATTGATTAGCATTATAACCCTAGGCAAGCTATTTAAAATCTCTATGTTTGTGTTATCATGTGTAAAATGAAAATGGTATAATCTAACTTGTGGAGTGGTTGTAGGGATTAATTGAAATGACATGCAAAATGCCTGGTCAATTTTTGATTCATTCTCAGGCCCAAATGCATGTCATTGTGTACACTTCAATAGCTTTCATAACTCAATCGATCCTACAGTAGTTCATGTTCATAATAATGACTGATGCTGGATTATTATAAAAATGTTAAAGCTATGTACAATATATAGTACTTAAGAATTATGCTAATATGTAATTCATGTTAGAAAAACACATCAAAATGTTTAATGTTTAAATCATTGCTGGAATGGGCTACCTGTTCCATTTTTCTCTTTGGCACCTGACACCAGCCTCTGGGGACTTGTATCCACACTGTCCTTCTATGAATTCAGAAGGAGGACATGACTGTACATGAGCCTCATATCTGCCATATCAGGGCTAAAGCAATAAGGACAGATTAGCAGTGTGCCCACATCACATTTGCAGATAATGGTGGTATTATTAGTCACCAAAATTGTCTGTCCAGTAGGAGGAGAAGTAGTATAATTTTAGAGCAGAAAGGACCTCATTGGCATCACTCAGAACATTTTTATGTTCATGACTATGATCAATAAATGCAAAGGCCATGCTGATTAAGTACATTTTCTTTGGAAAAACAAAAAATATTTAACTTACTGTGTTTAATCACATGCTTGTTGAAGAAATATAGAAAGAATGTTCCTTCTTTTATATCTGGAGATGAAATTAGAGCTAAAAAGGAACTCAGTACTTACAAGGTCAATACTAGTTGATATGTTTCCAAAAAAGTTCTTAACATTAGTGTACAAGAAAAAAGTTTCAATATTTCATTGAGCAAAAATACACAAACTGCTCTCTTGAGAGCTGATCATCCTTGACTGAAAAAAATTCAAGGGTAGAATGATCTGTACTCAGCTTTCCGGCTAACAGAAGGCCTTGAGATATGGGATATGACAGAAATATCACCAGTAGGAGTGCCTTTCTTTAGGTCCACCAGCTGGTGTACCTTACATAGGGCAGGCTTCTACCTCTTGCTGGAAATGTCACAGAGTAGGTGGTCAGGATATTTGACTCACTCTCTACTAAAAATGTCATGATGGGGTTATAAGAAAAGTTATTGTGTGGTGAGAACTAAACAATGTCAATACTAGTTTTTACATTTCTAAAAACATTCTCAAAATCAGTGCAGAAGAAGAAAGCTTCGGTATTTCACTGAGCAAAAAAATATATACTGCTTATTCAGTATATATATACTGCTTATCCTTGATTAGGGGAAAAATTTCTGGGGAAAAATTGTTTATTTACTCTAGGAGTCTCTTGTTTCCAACAGTTGGGGAGACAATGTGAGGCTGAGCAGATACAGGATCAATTAATCACTGGCCACAGTTCCCACTTTCAGGCATTTCAAGTTCATTACCCTGCCATGTCCTATGAAGTAAGTAGGAACACCAGCCTCTCTGATTTCCCTGCAATTACCTATCCATACGGGTTTATAACAAATCACATTCTTTGTAGTTAGTGTTTGTGAATTAGACTTCTGATGAAGCTGCCAGAAGAGAAGAAGCCTGAAGATTTAAACCAAATAACAAAAGCCTCGGAGTATGTTATCTCTCCATCTCTCTTTGTTCATAATACCTGAGTCCAGTGTGGTCTTGAGTATGGAATTATCCTGGGATGTAGTGAGCTTCACTGAGTCATTAATCTTGATCCTTCCCAAATTTATCTTTGGGAGTATTCATTCAACCAACATTTATTTAATACATAGTTTGTACCAAGCCCTAATTTGCATGTAGTATAGAAATTTTAAAAAAGAAAAGAAAAAGACACAAGGAGATAATGGTTTGTTGAGGAGGAGAGACAGACTTAGAAGGAAACAATTATAATAAAACCAGTTATTTACCTCGGTTCAGAATTCTGAGGAAACCCAGAGTAAATGGAATGTTGGGCAAGTTTCCACTGGAGAGGTAATGAAATTGCTGGATCTTGAAGATGAGAAGGAATTTGTCAGCCAGCAAAGGTGAGGTGCAAGTTACATTAAAGAGCTTGGAGCACTCAATGAACAGAAAATAAGAGAGAGGTTAGTGCACATTGGAAGCAAGATCTGTGGTTTGGGAGTGTGAGGTTAGTTGGTGAGGAACAGAGGCAGGAAAGGGATATTCAGATCATGTCATGAAGGTTCTGAATTCCACAGTAAGTGTATGAGACTTTATTGTATTGGCAGCAAGGAAGCCACTGAAGTTCTGAGGCCGAGAAATGCTATGATCAAACCTCTTCTTCAGAAACAATCCTCAGGTTTATAGGAGGGTAGGCTGGAGGTGGGGAGGAACCTGACCAAGAACATGGGTTAGGAGGCTATCACAGTGTCCCCGTGGGAGTTGATGGAAATCTGGTAATTGGCTGCTTAGAATACTGAATTGGCAGGACCTGGTGACTAAGGAAGAAGAAGATATATTCTTACATTCATTCAGTAATTATTCATAGAACTCCTATTCTGTGCCAGACTCTGTTATAGGTGCTGGAGATACTGAAGTAAAGAAAAAGACAGTCTCTGCTCACAGATTTACATTCTATTGAGAGAGACAAAAATAAAGCAGTCCTCTAATATACATCATCACATCATATCATGTGATATTAAGTGCCATGAAGAAAAATAAAGCATGTGGTGGAAATGATGTTATGCGACTTCTGAGCTTGAAGCTTCTGCTTTTGACCTATGGAATGCTCCCAGAGATGGCCATGTCGGGAAGCTAGTGTAGCAGATGTGAAGATCAGAGGACGAGGAGATCCTGGTCACTCCAGCCAATAGTCAGTATTATCTGCCAGAGTGTGGAACATTGTAACTGAACTTTCTGCTGAAGGCAGCTTCATGAGTGAGTTCAGAAGAAATCAGCAAAGGAACTGCCAGCCAACCCACAGAGTCATGAGAAATCATAGATCTTTGTTGCTTTCAAGCACTAAATTTTGGGGAGTTTTATTACTCAGGAATAGATAGAAAAAATGAAGAAGAAGAAGAGAGAGGTAGTATTCAAGAATGATTTCTGGATCACTGACGTAGTGATAGTCTGGCCAAGTAGTGCAATTAGCTAAGAGAGGCCTAACTTGAAGAAAAGGAAATTCAGAATTGCCCCAGGATGGAAAGTCTGTGGCCATTTCAGATGGCGGCAAAGTTTAATTAGTATCCTTTGGTATTGAAAGGACAGATTTAAGTAGAACACGGTTTTTCCTTTAACAACTTGAAAAAGTAAAGTCCTCAGTGAGATAGTTCATTGGTTCGAATGCATTTTTAATTAAAGAGTAATCACTAATCAATATGTAGCTATAATTGTTCATCAGAACTTTTCATATTTTGCTTTGTGTTGTTTTGTTTAAGTAGGAGAGGGACAGGGAAAGTAAGGAGAACAACAAGGCTTCTGAAATGGGTAGAAATGAGTAAGGAGACTAATACCAAGAGGAGAAAGGATGGAAACAGTGGAACCTGGGGAAAGGATGAAGTTTGCCTTTGTTAACTTTCATGCACTTGTATAAAAGGCGGTTGACTGCAGAACAATGTTTTGTCATTAAGTCTGCTTTGGCATGATTGATGAAGAATTTTTAAAACACAGATTGAATTTTCATAAAGTTGCCTTCATTCTTTCAACTATATTAATCCTAGAGTTACTATCGTGCGTTTTTTAAAGTGAGAAGAACCTGTGTGTTTTTCTGGGTTACAATATACATGGATCATAGATGAATGAAAAAAAGTCTTTGCAAAATTCTTAATTTTTTTTCAGAGATTTAATCTAGTACATTAATATTAGTTGTGACATAGCTGTAGTCATTTGTTTTAGATACCAATAAGGATGTTTCACCCTTTTATTAGCAATAAAAGTCACAAAAATGGCTTGTAATGCATGTTTCCTCAATCATGCAGATTTAGTAAAGAGAGGATCATTTTATGAATGTTACACTTCTATTATGAATAGAACATGTGAACTTCAAGGAGAGAAAAAAGTAATCTTGGCTTATCCATCTACGCTCATCTTTATATGCCTGACATTACCTAGTACAGAGCCACATACATAGAATGAGATCAATGAGTCAGCTTAAGTCACACATTTTGTTAGCTTATAGCACTTGTAACTGTTGTAATTGTCATGTTAAATGTGAGGATTGCTGTTTAGTGCCTAAGTCTCCAATGGGCTGAGAGCTTCATTAGGGTACATATGGTGTTTGTCTAGCTCAATAATGTTTTTCCCAGGATGAGCACAGTGCTGGAATATGGTTACTGCCCAGTAAGGAGAAAGAATAAAGAAACACAGTTTCGGTGTATCATCCATTTAGAGAAGGAAAGACCCAAAAGGTGCCTCTCTCGCCACAGATAGAAGACTTCCTCCTACAACCTTTCCTTCACAGTGACAGTGTTGGCTACCGCATCTTTCTGTTATACAATAGCTGAGTTCTGGAAAAGTTTGAGGATTCTTCTGTTCCTAGGCCTTTCAAGGATATAAAATAAAGTTGCCTGATAAAATACAGGATACCCAGTGAAATCTGAATTTCAGAAAAACAATGAATAAGTATACTAAGAAATATAATTATGTTCCATTTTAATTTTTTAAAAATGGTGTTTATCTGAAATTCAAATTTCACTGGGTGTCCTGTATTTTCATCTGCTAAAGCTGGCAACCCGAGTATAAAGCTTTCTGTAGAGGACTAGGAAGGCTCTGTCTCTCCTGGAAGGTTATCTCTGAGTTCAGGGCTTTGTTCCTGATTAGGAATTCTGCTACCTCTTTTTTTTTTTTTTTTTAGTTTCTGCTTTATAACAAAGTGAATCAGTCATACATATACATCTGTTCCCACATCCCTTCCCTCATGCATCTCCCTTCCTCCCACCCTCCCCATCCCAGCCCTCCAGGCGGTCACAAAGCACCGAGCTGATCTCCCTGTGCTCTGCGGCTGCTTCCCACTATCTATCTACCTTACGTTTGGTAGAGTATATATGTCCATGCCTCTCTTTCGCTTTGTCACAGCTTACCCTTCCCCCTCCCCATATCCTCAAGTCCATTCTCAAGTAGGTCTGTGTCTTTATTCCCGTTTTACCCCTAGGTTCTAAATGACATTTTTTTTTTTTTTTTTTAGATTCCATATATATGTGTTAGCATACGGTATTTGTCTTTCTCTTTCTGACTTACTTCACTCTGTATGACAGACTCTAGGTCTGTCCACCTCATTACAAATAGCTCAGTTTCATTTCTTTTTATGGCTGAGTAATATTCCATTGTATATATGTGCCATATCTTCTTTATCCATTCATCCGATGATGGACACTTAGGTTGTTTCCAGCTCCGGGCTATTGTGAATAGAGCTGCAATGAACATTTTGGTACATGTCTCTTTTTGAATTATGGTTTTCTCAGGGTATATGCCTAGTAGTGGGATTGCTGGGTCATATGGTTGTTCTATTTTTAGTTTTTTAAGGAACCTCCATACTGTTCTCCATAGTGGCTGTACCAATTCACATTCCCACCAGCAGTGCAAGAGTGTTCCCTTTTCTCCACACCCTCTCCAGCATTTATTGTTTCTAGATTTCTTGATGATGGCCATTCTGACTGGTGTGAGATGATATCTCATTGTAGTTTTGATTTGCATTTCTCTAATGATTAATGATGTTGAGCATTCTTTCATGTGTTTGTTGGCAGTCTGTATATCTTCTTTGGAGAAATGCCTATTTAAGTCTTCTGCCCATTTTTGGATTGGGTTGTTTGTTTTTTTGCTATTGAGCTGCATGAGCTGTTTATAAATTTTGGAGATTAATCCTTTGTCAGTTGCTTCATTTGCAAATATTTTCTCCCATTCTGAGGGTTGTCTTTTGGTCTTGTTTATGGTTTCCTTTGCTGTGCAAAAGCTTTGAAATTTCATTAGATCCCATTTGTTTATCTTTGTTTTTCTTTCCATTTCTCTAGGAGGTGGGTCCAAAAGGATCTTGCTGTGATTTATGTCATAGAGTGTTCTACCTATGTTTTCCCCTAAGAGTTTGATAGTTTCTGGCCTTACGTTTAGGTCTTTAATCCATTTTGAGCTTATTTTTGTGTATGGTGTTAGGGAATGATCTAATCGCAAACTTTTACAGGTCCCTGTCCAGTTTTCCCAGCACCATTTATTGAAGAGGCTATCCTTTCTCCACTGTACATTCCTGCCTTCTTTATCAAAGATAAGTTGGCCATATGTGTATGGGTTTATCTCTGGGCTTTCTATCCTGATCCACTGATCTATCTTTCTGTTTTTATGCCAGTACCACACTGTCTTAATTACTGTAGCTTTGTAGTATAGTCTGAAGTCAGGGAGCCTGATTCCTCCAGCTCCGTTTTTCGTTCTCAAGATTGCTTTGGCTATTCGGGGTCTTTTGTTTTTCCAAACAAATTTTGAAATTTTTTGTTCTAGTTCTGTGAAAAATGCCAGTGGTAGTTTGATAGGGATTGCATTGAATCTGTAGATTGCTTTGGGTAGTAGAGTCATTTTCACAATATTGATTCTTCCAATCCAGGAGCATGGTATATCTCTCCATCTATTTGTATCATCTTTAATTTCTTTCATCAGTGTCTTATAATTTTCTGCATACAGGTCTTTTGTCTCCTTAGGTAGGTTTATTCTTAGATATTTTATTCTTTTTGTTGCAATGGTAAATGGGAGTGTTTTCTTGATTTCATTTTCAGATTTTTCATCATTAGTGTACAGGAATGCCAGAGATTTCTGTACATTAATTTTGTATCCTGCTACTTTACCAAATTCATTGATTAGCTCTAGTAGTTTTTCGGTAGCATCTTTAGGATTCTCTATGTATAGTATCATGTCATCTGCAAACAGTGACAGCTTTACTTCTTGTTTTCCAATTTGGATTCCTTTTATTTTCTTTTCTTCTCTGATTACTGTGGCTAAAACTTCCAAAACTACGTTGAATAAGAGTGGTGAGAGTGGGCAGCCTTGTCTTGTTCCTGATCTTAGCGGAAATGGTTTCAGTTTTTCACCATTGAGGACAATGTTGGCTGTGGGTTTGTCATATATGGCCTTTATTATGTTGAGGAAAGTTCCCTCTATGCCTACTTTCTGCAGGGTTTTTATCATAAATGGGTGTTGAATTTTGTCGAAAGCTTTCTCTGCATCTATTGAGATGATCATATGGTTTTTCTCCTTCAACTTGTTAATATGGTGTATCACATTGATTGATTTGTATATATTGAAGAATCCTTGCATTCCTGGAATAAACCCCACTTGATCATGGTGTATGATCCTTTTAATGTGCTGTTGGATTCTGTTTGCTAGTATTTTGTTGAGGATTTTTGCATCTATGTTCATCAGTGATATTGGCCTGTAGTTTTCTTTCTTTGTGACATCCTTGCCTGGTTTTTGTATCAAGGTGATGGTGGCCTCGTAGAATGAGTTTGGGAGTCTTCCTTCCTCTGATATTGTTTGGAAGAGTTTGAGAAGGATGGGTGTTAGCTCTTCTCTAAATGTTTGATAGAATTCGCCTGTGAAGCCATCTGGTCCTGGGCTTTTGTTTGATGGAAGATTTTTAATCACAGTTTCAATTTCAGTGCTTGTGATTGGTCTATTCATATTTTCTATTTCTTCCTGAGTCAGTCTTGTCAGGTTGTGCATTTCTAAGAATTTGTCCATTTCTTCCAGGCTGTCCATTTTATTGGCATAGAGTTGCTTATAGTAATCTCTCATGATCTTTTGTATTTCTGCAGTGTCAGTTGTTACTTCTCCTTTTTCATTTCTAATTCTATTGATTTGAGTCTTCTCCCTTCTTTTCTTGATGAGTGTGGCTAATGGTTTGTCAATTTTGCTTATCTTCTCAAAGAACCAGCTTTTAGTTTGGTTGATCTTTGCTATAGTTTCCTTCATTTCTTTTTCATTTATTTCTGATCTGATCTTTATGATTTCTTTCCTTCTGCTAACTTTGGGGTTTTTTTGTTCTTCTTTCTCTAATTGCTTTAGGTGCAGGGTCAGGTTGTTTACTCGAAATGTTTCCTGTTTCTTAAGGTGGGATTGTATTGCTATAAACTTCCCCCTTAGAACTGCTTTTGCTGCGTCCCATAGGTTTTGGGTCGTCGTGTCTCCATTGTCATTTGTTTCTAGGTATTTTTTAATTTCCTCTTTGATTTCTTCAGTGATCACTTCGTTATTGAGTACTGTATTGTTTAGCCTCCATGTGTTTGTATTTTTTACCGACCTTTTCCTGTAATTGATGTCTAGTCTCATAGCATTGTGGTCGGAAAAGATACTTGATACAATTTCAATTTTCTTAAATTTACCAAGGCTTGATTTGTGACCCAAGATATGATCTATCCTGGAGAATGTTCCATGAGCACTTGAGAAAAATGTGTATTCTGTTGTTTTTGGATGGAATGTCCTATAAATATCAACTAAGTCCATCTTGTTTAATGTATCATTTAATGCTTGTGTTTCCTTATTTATTTTCATTTTGGATGATCTGTCCATTGGTGAAAGTGGGGTGTTAAAGTCCCCTACTATGATTGTGTTACTGTCGATTTCCCCTTTTATGGCTGTTAGTATTTGCCTTATGTATTGAGGTGCTCCTATGTTGGGTGCATAAATATTTACAATTGTTATATCTTCTTTTTGGATCGATCCCTTTATCGTTATGTAGTGTCATTCTTTGTCTCTTCTAATAGTCTCTATTTTAAAGTCTATTTTGTCTGATATGAGAATTGCTACTCCAGCTTTCTTTTGGTTTCCATTTGCATGGAATATCTTTTTCCATCCCCTTACTTTCAATCTGTATGTGTCTCTAGGTCTGAAGTGGGTCTCTTGTAGACAGCATATATATGGGTCTTGTTTTTGTATCCATTCAGCCACTCTGTGTCTTTTGGTGGGAGCATTTAGTCCATTTACATTTAAGGTAATTATTGATATGTATGTTCCTATTCCCATTTCCTTAATTGCTTTGGGTTCATTATTGTAGGTATATTCCTTCTGTTGTGTTTCTTGCCTAGAGAAGTTCCTTTAGCATTTGTTGTAAAGCTGGTTTGGTGGTGCTGAACTCTCTCAGCTTTTGCTTGTCTATAAAGGTTTTAATTTCTCCATCAAATCTGAATGCGATCCTTGCTGGGTAGAGTAATCTTGGTTGCAGGTTTCTCTCCTTCATCACTTTAATTATGTCCTGCCACTCCCTTCTGGCTTGTAGAGCTTCTGCTGAGAGATCAGCTGTTAACCTGATGGGGATTCCCTTGTGTGTTATTTGTTGTTTTTCCCTTGCTGCTTTTAATATGATTTCTTTGTGTTTAATTTTTGACAGTTTGATTAATATGTGTCTTGGCGTATTTCTCCTTGGATTTATTCTGTATGGGACTCTCTGTGCCTCCTGGACTTGATTAACTATTTCCTTTCCCATATTAGGGAAGTTTTCAACTATAATCTCCTCAAATATTTTCTCAGTCCCTTTCTTTTTCTCTTCTTCTGGAACCCCTATAATTCGAATGTTGGTACGTTTAATGTTGTCCCAGAGGTGTCTGAGACTGTCCTCTGTTCTTTTCATTCTTTTTTCTTTATTTTGCTCTGCATCAGTTATTTCCACTATTTTATCTTCCACCTCACTTATCCGTTCTTCTGCCTCAGTTATTCTGCTATTGATCCCACCTAGAGTATTTTTCATTTCATTTATTGTGTTTTTCATCGATGCTTGATTCATCTTTAGTTCTTCTAGGTCCTTGTTAACTGTTTCTTGCATTTTGTCTATTCTATTTCCAAGATTATGGATCTTGGAAATAGAATCTTGGATCAGCTTTACTATCATTATTCTGAATTCTTTTTCAGGTAGACTGCCTATTACCTCTTCATTTGTTAGGTCTGGTAGGTTTTTATCTTGCTCCTTCTCCTGCTGTGTGTTTTTCTGTCTTCTCATTTTGCTTATGTTACTGTGTTTGGGGTCTCCTTTTTGCAGGCTGCAGATTCTTAGTTCCCATTGTTTTTGGTGTCTGTCCCCAGTGGCTAAGATTGATTCAGTAGGTTGTGTAGGCTTCCTGGTGGGGGGGACTAATGCCTGTGTTCTGGTGGTTGAGGCTCGATCTTGTCTTTCTGGTGGACAGGTCCACGTCTGGTGGTGTGTTTTGGGGTGCCTATGGCCTTATTATGTTTTTAGGTAGCCTCTCTGCTAATGGGTGGGGTTGTGTTCCTGACTTGCTAGTTGCTTGGCATAGGGTGACCAGCACTGTAGCTTGCTGGTCGTTGGCTGAAGCTGGGTGCTGGTGTTGAGATGGAGATCTCTGGGAGATTTTCGCTGCTTGATATTATGTGGAGCTGGGAGGTCTCTTGTGGACCCGTGTCCTGAAGTTGGCACTCCCACTTCAGAGGCACAGCACTGACTCCTGGCTGCAGCACCAAGAGCCTTTCATCCACCTGGCTCAGAATAACAGGGAGAAGAAGTAGAAAGAAAGAATTAGTAGAAGAAAGAAAGGAAGAAGGGAAGAAAGGAAGGAAGGAAGGAAGGAAGAAAGAAAGGAGGGAGGGAGGGAGGAAGGATGGAAAGAAAGAAGGAAAGAAAGGAGGGAGGGAGGGAGGAATGAAAGCCAAAGGAAGAGTGAATGGAAGAAGGGAGGGAGGGAGGGAGGAAGGAAAGAAAGAAAGAAAGACAGGAGGGAGGGAGGGAGGGAGGAAGGAAGGAAAAAGAAAGTGGAAAGAAGAAGGGTGGGAGGGAGGAAAGAAAAAGAAGGAAAGGAGGAGCGGAGGGAGGGAGGGAGGAAGGGAAGGTAGGAAAAAAAGAAAGAGCAGGTAAAGTAAAATAGAATAAAGTATCACATATAGTAGCGTTATTAAAATTAAAAAGTAATTATTGAAAGAAAAAAATGGACCGATAGAACCCTGGGACATATGGTGGAAGCAAAGCTATACAGAGAGAATCTTACACAGAAGATTACACATACACATTCACAAAAAGAGAGCAGGGGGAAAAATTAAAAATCTTGCTCTACAAGTCCACCTCCTCAATTTGGGATAATTTGTTGTAAAAAGAGGAAAAGGGCGAGAAGTCTGAAATCTTGCTCTCTAAGTCCACCTCCTTAATTTGGGATAATTCGTTGTAAAAAGAGGAAAAGGGGGGAAAGTGTTAAATCTTGTCCTCAAAGTCCACTTCCTCAATTTGGGATGATTCGCTGTCCATTCATGCAGTCCACAGACGCAGGGCACATCAAATGGACCGTGGAGCTTTAATCCGCTGCCTCCGAGGCTGCACAGAGAGATTTCCCTGTCTCTGCTCTCACAGCTCCCGGGTCTCAGCCTTGGACCTGGCCCCGCCTCTGCGCGTAGGTCGCCGGAGGGCGTCCGTTCTTCGCTCAGACAGGACGGGTTTAAAGGAGCCGCTGATTTGGGGGCCCTGGCTCACTCAGGCAGAGGGGAGGGAGGGGCGCGCAGTGTGGGGTGGGCCTGCGGCGGCAGAGGCCGGCGTGACGTTGCAGCAGCCCGTGGCGCTCCGTGCACTTTCCCGGGAAAGCCGTCCCCGGGTCCCGGGACCCCGGCAGTGGCGGGGTGCACAGGCCCCCCGGAAGGCGGGGCGGACAGTGACCCGCGCTCGCACACAGGCCCGGCGGCGGTGGCGGCGGCGGCCCCAGCGTCCCACGCCCGTCTCCGAGGTCCGCGCCTTACCCGCGGCTCGCGCCTGTCTCTGGCGCTTCCCCAAGCAGCCCTCTTAATGCCCTCTCCTCGCGTACCAGGAAACAAAAGGGAAAAAAGTCTCTTGCCTCTTCGGCAGCTCCAGACCCTTTCCCCGGACTCCCTCCGGGCTAGCCGTGGTGCACTAACCCGTTCAGGCTCTCTTCCTTCCGCCAGCCCCAGTCCTCTCCGTGCGCTCCGACTGAAAGCTGATGCCCGAGCCTCAGCTCCCAGCCCCGCCCGCCCCGGCGGCTGAGCAGACTAGCCTCTTGGGCTGGTGTGTGCCTGAGGGCACCGATCCTCTGTGCCAGAATCTCTCTGCTTTGCCCTCCGCACCCCTGTTGCTGTGCTCTCCTCCGCTACTCCGAAGCTTTCCCCCTCCGCCACCTGCAGTCTCCGCCCGCGAAGGGGCTTGTAGTGTGTAGAAACCTTCCCTCCTTCACGGCTCCCTCCCACTGGTGCAGGTCCCGTCCCTATCCTATTGTCTCTGTTTATTCTTTTTTTCTTTTGCCCTACCCAGGTATGTGGGGAGTTTCTTGCCTTTTGGGGGGTCTGAGGTCTTCTGTCAGCGTTCAGTAGGTGTTCTGTAGGAGTTGTTCCACGTGTAGATGAATTTCTGATGTATCTGTGGGGAGGAAGGTGATCTCCGCGTCTTACTCTTCCGCCATCATCCTCCGGGTCGGAATTCTGCTACCTCTTCACAGAGTTACATGCGATGCAAAATCATGGAGCAGGAGAAGTTGAGCCTCACAGCCTCCAGTTACCTTCCTACATGGGTCCTTTTCTTGGAGGAGCCAGGAAGAGACCTTACTTGCATGTTATTTCCTTCTTGGATATATTTGGTCTCATAAAATATTATCTCAGTCATTCCTACTGAAATGTAAATAACTTATAAGGTTAATGTGTTATTTCTGTTGGGGCATTTATACTATAAATAAGTACCATCAAAATAATTAATAAAAATTGATTTTGAATTGTGTAATTTTAGTATTTCTTTGTTATAATATGTGGTTTTAGAGGTAAACATTGTTTTGTTCTCTTGAAATTAAGCATTTGGTGTTTGACGACTATAACTTCTCAGGCACGTACATGTAAATATGGGTTTCAGGCTCCAGAATGCTGGGGGATTGTTAGGGGAAAGGAGTTAACTCTAAATTATTCAAAGCTTTTCATCCCGTGACCACAGAGGAAAAACAGACTAACTTAAAAATAAACACTTTTATGGAGTGCCTTCTTTTTGTTAGAGTTCCTTCTGCTAAGTGTTCTTACATGTCATTCTTGGAAAAAGCCCTGTGAAGTGGACCATATTATGTCCAGGTTTTAGATGAAGCATCCGAAGTTCAGAGAGGTTAAGTGACTGCCCCAAGCCAGAGAGATGGTAAATGGCAGAGCTGTGATTCAAACTCAGGGGTTTTTGACTTTGAGGCTAGTGATTCTTCTGTCACACCACAGTGACCACCCATTCCCACAGATCCTTTTTGGGAAGCTCCAGGAACCCCCTCTGAAGCTGTTTAGAGTGTGGGCCTAGGGTGTGGTTGTTGGGTACTAAATGCCCTGTGGTTAAATGACTATTGATTGCAAAGTTTTGGGAATAAGTAATAATGCCAGATTACTTGTGTCAGAGATGGGAAAATGATTCAGACTCATATGCTGTTGGGCAACTAAATTCGGTTGCAAGATTTTTTTTCAAGAAGTTGGAATGCTCTTTATCCGTGAGTAAAGCCACGATGGAGGGTAAAGGGATCATAACACCACCACTGTGATCCATTTCCAAGGCTATTGGGCAGTAAAGGGGAAATGAAGCAAAATTGTGATGTAAGGGAACTTCGTCTTTGGTGTCCTTTCACTGACCCTTTAAGGCAACTTCTTTCTTCTTCCTGAGCCCTATAGTGCCTAGCTAACAGTTTAGAAAGAATCTGAAAGATTGTTCTACTGTTGTGTTAGCTCAGTATAGACCCTCTCCTTGGGATATGAGAATTTTAATGGGGGTAAATGAAAAAAAAGTCAAGATTGAATCTCGACATGTTAGCGTCCTAGTAGGTCAATCAGGAGGTTTTTGTGGGGTGGGAATCTACTGGAAGCCTTCTTTGCAGGCAGTACCAGAGAAGAGTGACATAAATTAGAATTAGATACTTAAATATTAAGTGTTGGTTGGTTAGTATTATTCAATTAATAAGTTAAAGGCAGGACTTAAAGGCCATGGCTTAAAGGTTTTAGAAATATGATGAGAATCAACAGCAAATTTAAAAATATGAATTTAAATGCTATGAACAGTTGATAAGTATTGGCATAAATATTTGGTCTGCAGAAAAGAAAAACAAGACATAATTTCCCATATAAAGTAGGAATTTTGGAGATTTGGCTTGGTCTCCTTTATCTTTATGAAAAAAACAACTAAGGAAAGACAAAAATGAATAGGATTTGGTGCAGAAAGAATTAATGGGGCATTTTAATGTTGAATCTCTTGATAGAAAATTGTCTGGAGATACTGGAATTTGTTATTTAGCTATCACTTTTACAAGGAAGTGGTGTGATACAGTAGAAACAGCCTAGTTGTGGAATCAGACACACCTGCCTGTTGTTTTGACTTTATGTCAATTATTTAATCTTTTTGAACCTCAGTTTCCTCCTCCGTAAAATGAGAACAGTAATACATAACTGAGTTATTCTAAGAATATTCTAAGAACTAAATGAGATACTATTTATAAAATACCTAGTAAATGTATATTTAGGACTTCAGTGATACTCTTAGTTTCTAGATCAAAACCATGCCTTGTAGTAGTGAAAAGACAATAAAAAGCCTAAGAAATTAAGAACAATGTGCACACAGAGATAAAAAGACAGAACTGTGCTTCCAAATGGAGCAGAGTTTTTACCTTAATTTGGTCACACTATGCTTTCACATTGAACTAGGAAATAAGCATAACGATAGGCATATCCTTCTTATGTATTTAGGAGGAATAAATTACGTGGATTTTAAGTCAATAACCAATAGACCAAGCTGTTTATATTCCCAAATTTGAACTCCCCACATAAATTTTAATTCTTCAAGGTCAGCAAATATGTATAATTATATATATTTGATACTGTTTTATATATATACTAATATACAAAAGTATGTCTAGATAGCTGATAAAGTAAATACACCTCATTAAGCATGCTCTTATTGGCAGCAGGGATTCATGAAGTATTAATAGCAATAATGATAACCTCTTTCTTGAATGGAAGAAACCCTTTTGGAATTGAAAACTTTGCCAGGGTCCTAATACTTAAAGTTCTATAAATGCAAATAAAATGAATGTGGCAGGAGGAAGGGGCTGCATGACTAAGAGTACATGGCAAAATATTACAATTAGTGAAATGTGTAGCAAGATATTAGGAACCACTGAACTTGAACTATCGTCATAGATAGTTTCTAGCTCTTTAAGTCTTCTGTTTTAGAAGGAACAACAAGTAGGCTGGATAAGAGCATTATAAAAATTGAAGGCATGATTATGTAACAATTTTAGGTTATTTTGAGAACTTTGCCTTTTGCTCATGATCTGACATGTTTAAAAGTTTTTTGGGCACTGTGTTGAGAATAGACTGTAGGGAACAAGAACTGAAGCAGAAAATGTAGTTAGGAGGCTCTTCTAATAATCAGGTGAGCAATGATAGAAACTTAGACCAGGTATCACTTGAGGTTGTAACAGATCCTGAATTTGTTTTACAGATGGAGCCAAGAGCATTTCTTAGTGGATGGAATGGGAGAGAGTAAAAGAGGAATTAAGGATAACTACATATTTCTGCCTTGATTAACTCAACAAAAATATTGCCAACGAAATGGGGATTTCTGTGGAGGAGCCGGGTTTTGAAGGAAGGATTTGAGGAAAAAGGAGTTTGGTTTTAGTCATGTTAAGTTTGAGATGGTTATTAAAATATCAACTGGGAAGTCAAGAGACAGATGGATAAATAAATCTGGGGTTCAAGAACTTGAGAACAGAACTTAAAATTATCATTGAAACAAGCCATGAAACTGAATGAAATCACACAAAGAATGGGAAAAGTTCTTAGAGAGTGAATCTTTGGGTTCTCCAGCATCTAGAACCTGAGAAGATTAGGAGGGGCCCCCAAAGGAGATTGTAAAGAAGTGGCCAGTGAGGAAAGAGAAGATTCAAGAAGATTTGTATCCTAGAAACCAGGTGAAAAAAGTATTTTAAAAATCAGAGAGAGATAAACTATGTCAAATTTTACTGGTCGGAGGGAATGAGGACTATAAATTATTCAGTTAAGCAATGTGGAAATCATTGTTCGCCTTGATGAGTTATTTCAATGTAAGGGATAGAGACAAACAGCCTTGTCCTTAACCTTTGCAGGGTCCACAATAAGACTACAGCTTGAGGTCCATGCACCATATATCTACATTTTAAAAATTAAAAATCAAGATAGCAAACAGCAGATATCTTGTGACCACGAGACAAAAAGCAAAAGAAAAAGGCCAAGAAAATAGCAGAAATATTGGCCCTGATATAGTCTAAGCACTTAACCAATGCCAGCAATCACCCTCACACACCCAAGCTTGGCAAGGGAAAAGAAGGACCAGTCTCCCATCTTCCCATCACCATACTGGGAAACATTCAGGGGCCTGGCAATCTCTGGAACATGCAGTGTAGGTTTACACTCTTCCTTTCCTTAGAGTGCAAGCATTGAGAAGAGCCTTGTCAGTAGGACAGTACATAAGCTGCTTAACTTTGGGGGTGTCAGGTGGCACATGAGTCTTCTGGGAACAGAGCTGCCTTGAGGTTCATAAGATGGAGGAAGCCATGAGTCCTGTGGGGGGCCAAGCTGGGATGCAGCCCCTCCTGCTGAGAGAAAGGGGATCCCCAGTCTCAGATACTTTGTTCTCTAGAGTGAGCTTCTAGTCATTTTGGGGCAATCCTGATCTTGCAGTATGAGATTTTCTATTACTTACAGCTGAATAAATTCTAACTGATTTATAGGCATTCAATAAATATTTCTTAAATGACTGAATGATTAAGGAAACATTACTATGATATGGTAATACAGCCATTAATAATGGTGAATCAGAGCTCTAAAAATGATGTGTTTTTTATGATGTCATTTATGTATGTTTGTGTATATGTTTGCATGTGTGTCTATATATATTTAGTATATGTCTAGAATGTCTGCATATGTACATAGAGAAATGTACATAAGCACATTTGTCTTTATCCCTTTTCACCTAGTACAGTATTTTGCTCCTAGCAAACACTTGAATGCTTATTGAATCATTGAACACTAACATACTATTTCAGAGTATTAATCTAATAAGCAGAGTAGGTTTAGGTCCTCATATCAACCACTGGGTTCACTCCAAAATTCAACTTTTCCAGCCTGGAGAAGACACCATTCCCTTTAAAGCCGCAAATATTTATAGCAAGACCTCTTTCCAAATTCCTGTCCAAAGCTCTCATCTTATTTTGCATTCTTTCTACCAGTGTTCATTAAGTGCTTCAGAAAATACTTGTTTCTCAAATCCACTGAGATTTGTGCTTGCCAGGACCACTTCCAGTGATGGCTCTGGACTCTTTTGCTCTCTGCATCCTGCTGCCACCTCATAGCCCCTCCATGTTGCTGCAGCTCCCCATTCTCAGACCTTAATTCTCAACTCCCAACTGACATTGGCCTGTGGTTTTAACATAGCTTTCATTAAAGCTTAAGGACACCCAGGGTATTACAATGCAGACAAAAACTTAACACTGACTCAGTCTCTGCTCTAGGTCAGGCTTCTTCAGAGAGTGCCCCCTTCTGAGGCCCTGCGGGTTGCTAGAGGGCAGGTTATCTTCCCCAAAGGGGAGCATGCCCTTCAGATTTCCTCTTCTTTCCCTTCTTGTCAGGGCTACATCAGAGTTCCAGACTTTTCTGCCTTTAGCCTAATACAGAGGAAGGAAAACATCAACACATAGACAAACAAATGAACTAGAACAAACAGTTCAATAACTGTCATTGCCATTTGGCCTCAAATGAAGACTGTCTTTTATATCATGGCACAGATGGATTAAGAATTTAGTCTGAAACATATGCATTTAGATATTCCATTATTACTTGGCTTTCCTGAGAACAAAGTCTACCTCTTCATTCCTTGTCTTTTGTTCATTGAACAAATATTTGTTGAGTATATACTATGTGCCAGACGCTCTACCAAGTATTTGGGATACAGTGGTAATTAACAGATACATCCCCTGTTCTCACAAAATGTACATTCTTACAAGTAAAAGACTCAACATGGCAATCCTTTCTAGACATTTTAGAGAGTTGGCCCCAAGAACCAAGGCCAGTGTTTCTACTCTAAAATGCAGAAACTGTGTACCATCCTCTTAATAGAAGCAACTTACCAGCTCACCTGCTCGGTCCAGACACCATCTGTAGCTATAGAAAATGGTGCCTTGCTGCATTAATAAGGAAGGATGCTTGTGGGGTAAATCTCCAAATTGAGTCAGTAATAAATAATTTAATCTAAATGAAGTAATTTTCCAATCCAAGGCCCAAGGAGAGAATGTATCAGAACCACTTGGGAGCTTACATACACAGAACACACAAACACAAAACACACACACTATGTATACACCACATGCAGACATCACATACACAGACCCCACACACACGAACCATCCCTCCCCCATCGCATCCCCACACAGGACAGGGCCATACTGCTAAAGTTTCAAAAGGGAGTATTACGCATGGAGGTGGGGTAATGGAGGCAGGGACTCCATTTGTTGTATTCAAAAAGTGACTGGAAATCTTAATTATTTACCAGATTTGGACATCAATCCAATAGAAAGATCAGTTGATTTGGGAATCTGGAAAACTTGGTTAGAGGAATGGTGACCATGTTCTCTGTGGTAATTTTATGTAAGTTGCATATTCCTGCACTTGCTGGAATGTAAACTCTTATAGACCTTTCCTTCAAATCTTCAGCTGGTATTTCTTCCCCATCTTTGGGAAAGGCCAGCTCTGGCCATAGGGAGAAACTACCTCTTGATACTTGGTCTTTGTCAAGCAAAGTCCAGGGCCTGGAGATTTGTCTGGATTCTAATGAGGCTCCCCTCTGGTCAGGCTCTAGTCCCAAAAGCAGGAGAGAGAGTTGGATTTAGACCTGTTCTGTCTCCAACGAGAGCCAAAAAAAGCCAGCACACCCTGCCAAAACTGGGCCCTTAATTTTTGCCCCAGAGACAACATATTAAGGAAAGTGTAGTCCTGTTGTATACATGTCTTGGATCAAATTCTTGGCCTAAAAATAACCCTGGCATGACTGGGTTATTGAGCATCTGATTCTTCTGGGCCTGGTTTATTTCAGGAATCACCTCATTAGTTGTACATGACTCTGTCATAGCCATCCTGATGGTGGCACCAGCTGCACTTAAATTTCTTTTTATTTTTCTAATTAAAAATGTTTTAATTACAAAATACTTCAACATACAGAAGATAATATAACAGATGCTTATTTTTCTATCACCCAGATCTAACAATTCTTTCAGCTCATGATCTTTTTTTATGAAAAAATTATAGATACAGCTAAAAAAACCCTCCATCCCTAACCCTTTGTACTCCCTCAATCCCAGCAAGAGCCATTATCACAAATATGTTGTGAATATAGTTTATCATTTTCACTGCATGTGTTATGTATTCATAAATAATATCTAAAAATGTTTTGTGTAAATAATAATAAACACAGTTAAATTTAACTAGGTTTCCATGAATTATGATTAATATATTTTAAAGCATAATGTTTAACTTAAAAAAATCTCTCCTTATTAAAAAAAGTAGAGGGGGAATGTTCTTCACTTCTTCCATCACATAGAGTACTGTACCTTCAGTTACATGGGACCAGATTATATTAATGATGGCCACTTAAAAAAATTAATGAAATCACACACAATATCAGATCACAATTGAATGTGAGGGGACAATAATCTATTCTTAAAAAACAGTGAAGAAAAGGAATGCACTCTTCCCTGCTATCATAGAACTGATGGCCTGGTTAAGACATAATGACAGCTGTAAACAATTGGGAAAGTGCTTCATCAGAAAGTGCCTAAGTTAGCAAATATGGATTTGAGTTTGGGAAATCCAAAATGCATATTTGGAAAAACCCATCATCATGGAACCATTTCCAGTTGCTTCATGATCTTATTAGATTGCAAAACATGATGCAAAATAGATTAGCACATATAGTCTTCACTTTGCCACTGGGAAAATTTTATTACTGTTAGACATATGAGCATTTTGGTAATGTAAAATATAGATAAAGTAATGCTGCAGTAATTTGGAAGTACTTGCATGAGGAATAAGAAAGACTTGACCAATGGTTTGAGTTCATTCTCTTTCCTCTTCATTTTTTTTTTCTTAATGTCAAAGTCTATGTGTATTTCTCATACGAAGTGTGGATGATATAGAAAACCATGAAGGGAAACAAATTTCTCACAATTCCTTTATCTTGAAATAATCCCATTAACATTTTTCTGTTGATATGTTATTTCAGTTGATATATTTCAGTTGATATATATTACATATTCACTTATGTAATTATTCTTCTACAATCTCATTTTCTTTCATAGCTTTAAAGTTATAAAATATATGATTATTATAAAAAATTCAAGCAACACAAACATTAAAAAGTCTGTTCCTGACTACCACTTCCCATGCAAATTTCACTCCAGTGTTTCAAACACTGCTTGTTATGTGTTCTTCCTGATATATTCTATGTACACATTTTGAAAATGATGGTTAATTTTTTTTAAAAACAACAATGTTTATCCTATTTTACTCTTCTGCTTTTTCATTTGTTTGCTTAATAATTGTGGTAGACCGTTACACATTTTTCATTTGTTTGCTTAGTTATTGTGGTAGACTGTTACACATTCATTAGGTGATGCCTAATGAATCATGCTTCGTGGACTGACAGCCTTGTGTAGTCCTTTCCCACACTGTGTCTGGGTTTGACCACGTGTCTTGCTTTGGCCAGTGGGACATTAGCAAGCTTGATGCAAGAAGCTTGATAAGAACTTGCACGGTGGGGCTTGTCCTCTTGGATCACTCCCTCTTGGAACACAGCTACCATGCTGTAAGGCAACTGGTCTAGACTTCTGGATGAAGAGAAGTTTCATGGAAGGGAACTGAGATGTTCCAGGTGACAACCACACCAAATGACAGCTGTGTGAGTGAGGTCTTCTTGGATGTTCTAGCTCCAGCTCACCTGCCAGCTGAATGCAATGCTTTGAATGGCCCCAACCAACACCAGAAAGATCAGAAGAATACCTTTAGTCAATTCACAGCACCCTAAGAAATTGTAAATAATTGCTTTGTATTTGAGTGGTTTGTTATATAGCAAACAATAACCAAAACAATAATGTATCAGTTCATTTTCTTCTACCTCATTCTTTTAAATTTCTGCTTAATGTGCAGTTATGTGAATATACAACCATTTATTTAGCTGCTACCTGATAGGTAATTTGCTTGTTGTACCAACAACATTGCAACGGACATCATATTTAACACTAAGGTCAATATCTTACCATACAAATTTTCATGTATACCTCTGAATATGTCCTTAAATTTCCAGATACCTCTGAATCAAAGACTAGTCAGTTTTAAAGACTGTTGATAGATATTGCCAAATTGCTCTCAAAAAGAGGTAAGAGGTCTTTATTTTTCAGAATGGCTACACCAAAGATAAGAAAGGCCACATTTAAAAAATTGAACTATAGTTGACTTACAATATTATATTGGTTTCAGGTGTACAACATAGTGATCCAGTATTTTTATAGACTATACTCCATTAAAAGTTATTACAAGATAATAGCTATAATTTCCTGTGCTATACAATATATCCTTGTTGCTTATCTATTTTATATATAGTAGTTTGTATCCCTTAATCCCATACCCCTCATTTTCCCCTCTTTTTTTTTCTCCCCTTTGGTAACCACTAGTTTGTTTTCTATATCTGTAAGTCTGTTTCTGTTTTGCATATACACTCATTTGTATTATTTTTTAGATGCCACATATAAGTGAGATCATACAGTGTCTGTCTTTCTCTGTCTGACTAATTTCACTAAGCATAATATTCTCTAGGTCCATCCATGTTGCTGCAAATAGCATACTTTCATTCTTTTTTATGGCTGAGTAATATTCCATCGTGTATATACATGTCACATCTTCTTTATCCATTTGTCTGTTGCTGGCATTTGGGTTGCTTCCCTATCTTGGCTATTGTAAATAGTGCTGCTATGAACATTCGGGTGCATGTATCTTTTTGACTTAGTGTTTTCGTTTTTTCCGAATACATACCCAGGAGTGGAATTACTGGATCACATGGTCGTTTTAGTTTTTTGAGAAACCTCCATACTGTTTTCCTAAGTGGCTACACCAATTTACATTCCCACCAACAGTGTACAAAGGTTCCCTTTTCTCCACATCCTTACCAGCATTTGTTATGTGTAGATTTTTTGATGATAGCCATTCTAACAGGTGTGAGGTGATATCTCATTTTTGTTTTAATTTGCACTTCTCTAATAATTAGTGATGTTGAGCTTCTTTTCATTTCCCTGTTAGCCATCTGTATGTCATTTTTGGAAAAGTGGCTATTCAGGCCTTCTGCCCATGTTTTGATTGTTTGTTTGTTTGATATTGAGTTGTATGAGCTGTTTATATATTTTGGATATTAATCCCTTGTTGATCAAATCATTTACAAATATTTTCTCCCATTCATTAGGTTGTCTTTTCATTTTGTCAGTGGTTTCCTTTGCTATACAAAAGCTTTTAAGCTTAATTAGGTCCATTTATTTTCTTTTATTTCTCTTGCCTTTGGATACAGATCCAAAAAACTACTGCTATGATTTATGTCAAAGAGTGTTTTGCCTATGTTCTCTTCTAGGAGTTTTTTGTTTTGTTTTTGTTTTTTTTTTTTGCAGTACTCAGGCCTCTCACTGTTGTGGCCTCTCCCATTGCAGAACGCAGGCTCCGGTCGTGCAGGCTCAGCGGCCATGGCTCACGGGCCCAGCTGCTCTGCGGCATGTGGGATCTTCCTGGACTGGGGCACGAACCCGTGTCCCCTGCATTGGCAGGCGGACTCTCAACCACTACACCACCAAGGAAGCCCTCTTCTAGGAGTTTTATGATTTCAGGTCTTACTGTTAGGTCTCGAATCCATTTTGAGTTTATTTTTGTATATGGTGTGAGGAAATTTTCTAATCTCATTGTTTTATATGCAGCTGTCCAGTTTTCCCAGTTCTGCTTGTTGAAGAGACTGTCTTTTCTCCATTGTATGTTCTGTATATTCTTGCCTCCTTTGTCATAGATTAATCGGCCATAGGTGTGTGGGTTTATTTTTGGTTCTCTATTCTGTTGCATTGACTTGTGTGTCTGTTTTTGTGACAGTACTATGCACAGTACTATTTAGGTCATCCCTCTTTTGTTCTTGGTGAGCCTGGCTAAAGGTTTATCAGTTTTGTTTGTCTTTTCAAAAAAACCAGCTCTTGGTTTCATTGATCTTTTCTGTTTTTTTTTTTTTCGATCTCTATTTTATTTATTTCCTCTCTGATCTTTATTATTTCCTTCCTTCTGCTGACTTTGGGCTTTGTTTGTTCTTCTTCTAATTCCTTTAGGTGGTATGTTAGGTTGTTTTATTGAGATTTTTCTTGTTTCTTGAGGAAGGCCTGTTTCTCTATAAACCTCCCTCTTAGAATTGCTTTTGCTGAATCCCATAGATTTTAGAATGTTGTATTTCCATTTTTATTTGTCTAAAGGTATTTTCTGATTTCCTTTTTGATTTCTAGGTTGACCCATTAGTTTTCTAGTATCATGTTGTTTACTCTCCACGTGTTTGTTTTTTTCCATTTTTCTTTCTCTGATTGACTTCTAGTTCCATACCGTTGTGGTCAGAAAAAATGCTTGATATAATTTTTCTCCTCTTATTTTGAGACTTGTTTTGTGGCCTAGAATGTGATCTGTTCTGGAGAACATTTCATGTACACTTGAAAAGAATGGGTATTTTGCTGTTTTGGGATGGAATATCATGTCAGTATCAATTAAATTTAAATGTTTATGACCACTGTTGTGCTATTTATGACCACTGTTGTATTATTGATTTCCTGTCTGGATGATCCGTCCCTTGATGTGAGTGTGGTGTTAACATTCCCTATGATTATTGTATTATTGTCAATTTTTCCCTTTATGTCTGTTAGTATTTGCTTTATATATTTAGGTGCTCCTATATTGGGTGCATATATGTTAACAAGTGTAATATCCTCTTCTTGTATTGATTTCTTTATCATTATATAATGCCCTTCTTTGTCTTTTGCTATAGCCTTTGTTTTCAAGTCTATTTTGTCTGATATGAGTATTACTACCCCTGCTTTCTTGTTATTTCCGTTTGCATAAAACAGTTATATCCCATAACTTTACATCTGTGTGTGTCTTTCTCCATGAAGTGAGTCTCTTGTAGGAAGCATATTGAAGGGTCTTCTATTTTTTATCCATTTGGCCACCCTGTGTATTTTGAACATTTTGTCTATTGACATTTAAAGTAATTCTTGATAAATACGTACTTATTGCCACTTTATTATTTTTTCTATATGGCATAAAAGAAATATAGTTGTTTTTGTAGTTCTCTGTTCATTTCTTCTTTTTTTTTTTTTGCGGTACGCGGGCCTCTCACTGTTGTGGCCTCTCGCGTTGTGGAGCACAGGCTCCAGCTGTGCAGGCTCAGCAGCCATGGCTCATGGGCCTAGCCACTCCGTGGCATTTGGGATCTTCCTGGACCGGGGCATGAACCTGTGTCCGCTGCATCGGCAGGTGGACTCTCAACCACTGCGCCACCAGGGAAGCCCCATTTCTTCTTTTGTTTCTTCCCTTGTGGTTTGATGATTTCCTTTAGTTATTTGCTTGTGTTCCTTTCTTTTTAGTTTTTGTGTATCTATTGTATGTTTTTGGTTTGTGGTTACCATGGGGTTCATATATGTTAACCTATAATTGTGTCTTGTTTTAAACTGGTAGTCATTTAAGTTCAAACACATTCAAAAAGATCTTTTCTTTTTACTCTCCTCCCCCACATTTTGTTTTCGATATCATATTTTTCATCTTCAGGCTTATTCCTTAACTGTTTATTGTAGTTATAGATGATTTTACAATTTTTTGTCTTTTGATCTATTTACTGCTTAATTTTAATGAGTGATCATCAGTCTGTACTATTGTATATATTTGCCTTTCCCAGTGGGATTTTCCCTTTCCTTTAGCTTCTTACTTCTTTTCTATTTAGAGAAAACCCTTCAACATTTTTTTAGGGTAAGTTTAGTATTGATGAACTCTTAGTTTTTGCTTGTCTGAGAAGTTCTTTATCTCTCCTATTCTAAATGATAATATTGCTGGCTATAGTATTGTAGGTTGAAGGTTTTTTTCTTTTAACACTTTGATTATATCATGCCACTCCCTTCTGGCCTGCCAAGCTTCTGCAGAGAAATTAGCTGATAGCCTTACGGGGATTCCCTTGCATATAACTCTCTGTTTTTTATCTTGCTGCCTTTAGAATTCTCTCTTTAACTTTTGCCATTTTAATTATGGTATATCTTAGTGTGGGACTGTTTGGGTTCATCTTCTTTGGGACCATCTGTGCTTCCTCCTGTACCTGCATATCTGTTTCTTTCTTCAAGTTTTGGAAATTTTCAGCCATAATTTCCTCATATACATTTTCTATTCCCTTCTCTCTCTCTCTTCTCCTGGAATACCTATAATGCAAATGTTGGAATGCTTAATGCTATCTCAGAGATCTCTTAATTGCTTTATTTATTTATTTTTTTTGTGGTACGCGGGCCTCTCACTGTTGTGGCGTCTCCAGTTGTGGAGCACAGGCTCCAGACACGCAGGCTCAGCAGCCATGGCTCATGGGCCTAGCTGCTCCACGGCATGTGGGATCTTCCCATACCGGGCCACGAACCTGTGTCCCCTGCATTGACAGGCAGACTCTCAACCACTGCGCCACCAGGGAAACCCTGCTTTCATTTTTTAATTTGATTTCTTTCTGCTGGTTTGATTTGGTGATTTCTATTATTATATCTTCCAGATCACTTATGTGTTCTTCTGTATTACTTAGTCTGCTAAGTGTGCCTTTTTAGTTCAGCTATTGAATTATTCATTCTTGATTGGGTCTTTTTCTTATATTTTCTAGTTCCTTGTTAAAATGTTCACTGTTTAGATCAATTGTTTTCCTTAATCCAGTTAAGATTTTTATTACTAATGTTTTGAATGCTTTATCTGGTAAATTGCTTATTTCTGTTTTATTTTTATATTTTCAGGGATTTCATTTTGCTCTTTCAATTGAGAGTACTTCCTATGCCTTTTCATTTTGCGTAACTTTCTCTGCCTCTATGAATTTATGTGAAGCAGTTACCTGTTGCTGTGTTGAAGGGGTGTTGTTATGTGGAACATCTCTATACAGACTGCAGCCCAGTGCCTAAGGTGGGAGAGCTGGATTTGATATGGATGCAAGACACAGTTTTCCTCATGGTTCTGGCAGCTGTCACCTTGGTAGGGGGTAGGGCTGGAGATGGAGGGGCTAGAGCTGGCACTGGGTGTGAGGAAGGACTTCCTTTCTGCTCAGTGGCTGTCACTGCCTTATCAGGGGCATGGTCTGATCCCAAGATGCTAAAGCAGAAGCCATGTGGATCATGCTTGAGCTGTCTCTGTTCCTTAAGTGTGTGTTTTTCCCTCTCCCTACACTCTGACCTTTGCCCCAGAGGGGGCAGTGCTGGAGGAATTGGGGCCTGTGTGCACACAAAGGTCTGATATGCTGCCTGTGCATGTGTTCATGGCTCTGCCCAGACACAGTCTCAGGCACAAGTCTCATCTGTCTGTCACATCTGCTGACTGCCCACCACCTTTGCTGCCCACTGCCTTGCCATGAAACTGCTCTACAGGGCTGGTGGAGGCCCATGTGGGCTCTTCAGTGTGTATCAGGAGGCCAGCTGTGGTGGAGCAGCTGCTGTCAGAGATGTAGGTAGCTCCTGAGGCGCTGCTTGAGTAAGCATCAACAATGGCTGCTGCTTTCCCACCCAGGACTCTGCCCTGGGACAGGGTTACTTCTGTGTTCCAAAGTCGAGTCTTTCCTCTAGTTGTGACCATCCCAGATCCAGTGCTGCACTAAGGCATGGTGTGAGGGGGCTGGAGCATTTGCTCAGTTTGGGCTGGGGCATGTGGCGAGGTGGTTGAGGAAAACTAGGCAGCCACTAGGGCAGACCTCTCTCTTCCCTGTCTCAGGGGCTAGCCAGCATGCACTGTCCTCAGGAACAGAATCCAGGCTTCTCCACCGAGCCTTCTGTTTGTCCCAGCAGCCCTCCAAGCAGCCAATTGAGCTTGTCTACTCCATGTTGTTCCCCAGGACTAGGTCCCCAATCTGTGACTCAATGCGCTCACTCCTCTGGGTAGATGTCCACCTGTGTAATCTCCCTTTTCCTCTGAGTCCCTTCCCAGGGGCATAGGTCCTGACCCATTTACTTTCCTTCCCTTCCTACCAAATTATGTGTATATCTTTCTTACAGTCTTGCTTGTACAGGAATCTTTCTGCCAGTTTCCAGTTAGTTTTCTTCGAGAATTGTTCCACACATAAATGTACTTTTGATGTGTTCATGGGAGGAGGTGAACTCCACGTCCTTTCCCTCCACCATCTTGATCCAATCCCAAGAAAGGCCACATTTAATCACTGGCAATCCCTTTGGACTGTGGCCTGATTAACTTAATTACTTGGGTTGAGGAGATGGAACATAATTATGGATAAAAGAACAAACTTCTTTTAATGTCTGATGGAAGGAGGATTCACCCAGAATCAAGCATTGTTGTAGTTGATATTTATGTTTGGTAATATCTATTTAAAAAGGTAAAAGGAGAGAGGGTTTGTGAATTTGTTGAACTTGCTTCCATCCAAAACAGTTTTAATATCTAGTTTAGTTGAAGATGCACATAACTTTTTTTCCAGAAATCTCACTTTTATTTATTTATTTATTTTTGAGGGGACACAATTCAGTCCATAACAAACATTAAACCCTCATAATATCCTTTTTTTAAAAAAAATTGTGTGTAACTTTTATATATTTATTTTTTATAAATTTATTTTTGGCTGCATTGGGTCTTGGTTGCTGTGCGTGGGCTTTCTCTAGTTGTGGTGAGTGGGGGCTACTCTTTGTTGCGGTGCGTGGGCTTCTCATTGTGGTGGCTTCTCTTGTTGCAGAGTGTGGGCTCTAGGTGTGCAGGCTTCAGCAGTTGTGGCACGCGGGCTCTAGAGCTCAGGCTCAGTAGTTGTGGTGCACGGGCTTAGTTGGTCCGTGGCACATGGGATCTCCCTGGACCAGGGCTCAAAGCCATGTCCCCTGCATTGGCAGGCGGATTCTTAACCACTACACCACCAGGGAAGTCCCAGAAATCTCACTTGTAAGTGTAGCCTCGGGAAGTTCTCATGTATGAATGCAGGTATAAAAACATTTAGAACAGCATTATTTATAATGGCAAAGCAATTCTGTTTGTCAATAGGAAAAGGTTATATATTGATACAATGGAATCATGCAGTTGAAATATTATTACAGATCCTTCTATATCAACATCTTTGTGAATCTCACAAACATATGATCATCAAAAAAAGAAAGTTGCAGAAGTGTTTGTACTATATAAAACCATTTGCATTTAGTTTTGGAAACATGTAAAGACTGTGATACATGTTGTTTAGGAATGTATACAAGTGGAGTAAAAATATAGGTAATATATGGAAATAAGCATAAATTTAGAATGGTAGTTATATTGTGAGGGAGTGAGGGGCATGTGATCAGGGATCAATTCTCAGAGCTACCAAAGTTTTGGTAATGTGTTATTTTTTTCATGAATATGACATTAATTAATGTTTTGAAATAGAGCATGGATAAATGAAAATCTTTACATATCTCAGTGTTTTTAGCATACTTTACACAAATAGTCAAGAATAAAAATTCTAATTTCAAATGAAGAAAATTCATGGCATATTTCCTGGGTTGTGGTTTAATCATTGTATACCCAGGAATGTATCAACAGGTGTCCTGTGGAAGCTATTAAAGTTGCTGTCCAAGGTTAAGTGAAATTGGTTTATCAGAGAAGCATTGAGAAAATAAGGGAATCTGTTCATGGCTCTTTGATTAATGCCAAGTATGATCAACACAAGGGGGTTCATTAAGCCATCCATCATGTGGGTAATTTAACATGTTATTGTGTCTGCTGTCTGCTTTGACTGTGCACAGCCTTGAGTCTCAGAGTTATATCTCTGATACCACTGAGTTCTACATAGAAGCAACCCTCTTAATTCTTCTATTGTACATTTTCCATTATGCGTACTTAGTTTTTAGACATATTAAGCATGTCATATAAATTATTTAATGTGCTTTGGGACAGAAATATCTCTTGACTTTTTAATGGGTTTCCCTCACACTATGTGTAATAAAATTTATTAAGAAACTCTCCTCCTTTTGAATTTTTTCCCCTAATCATACTTAGTCTTAAAATCTGATGTGACTAAATGCTGTTTGCTAAGTTGGGATGTGAGTACTTGGCTATATATTGTTTTATTCTGCACACATTTTATATGTTTTAAATATCCTATATATACATTTTTTAAAGACTGTTTTGGCAGGGAAGATAATGGGGGGGGTTGGTGTCTTCTATGGTATAATGTTTCTTCATGCTAGGATGGGGAAAATAAAGGTGAAAGACAGGGAATCCCCTATCATATGTACAATCAGTTCTTTGGTGTCTGGTCTCTGCTGACTGGTAGAGGAAGCTCCAGCATTTTGGAAATATTTAGTATATCAAAAAAGCTTTTCAGTGGATAGGGCCTTTTCTCACTTCCTTTGAAGTACTTCTTAATGTCTCTGTATCATAACAATGCATTTTTGGCTCACTTGGGAAAATAATCTATGGGTCAGTCCTTCACCTTCCTATGCAAGGAAATGATAGAAGGTAGTATGGTGTAATGAACAGAAAATGAACTATGAAGCCAGACCATCTTAAAATCAGATCCTGCCTTCTCCCCCAGAAAGCTATATCAACTTGGGCAAGGGATAAATTATTCAACTTTTCTGATTTGTTGTGAGAGTCAAATGAGATATCCTCTATAAAGTGCCTGACACACAGGGGCTCAGTCATATCCTATTTTTTTCTTAAGGCATTTCCATATCATTTTAATGATACCTGTAGTCACAGAATTGAGTGATTGTATTGAAAAACCGGATTGAAAGTCATACATTGAAACCAAATCAGGGATTCTCAGGGTACTTGTTTTTTCCTGACTAAACATTAGAATAGTATGCTGAAAAAGTCAATTAGGCTACTCTTTGATCTTACTATTGAGTGAGCTGTTACTTATCAAAGCTAAGGACTTTTTCCTCATATATAACTGCACAGTAGAGGGTTCTTTATTTATATTAGAACAGATAAGAGTACATGTCTTGGTATTTGTACTTTCTATTTGCAAATTGGTATTTATGATAAAGATTTTCTTTAACTGGAAAAATTACAGCATTTAAATCCATCAGAATTTTAGATTTTAAGTGATCTTTAGAGGACATTCTAAGCTTGTCATTGCTACTGTTCCTTGGCCCCTCTCCATAGTTTATCAGGACCTACCATGGGGAGGGTGATTCCTGGGGCCTGCTCACAAAGACTTGATTGATTGATCACCAACAACATGCTTTTCCTGCCTTCCCTCTTTTTTTTTTTTTTTTTTTTTTTTGCGGTACACAGGCCTCTCACTGATGTGGCCTCTCCCGTTGCGGAGCACAGGCTCTGGACGTGCAGGCCTAGTGGCCATGGCTCACGGGCCCAGCCGCTCTGTGGCATGTGGGATCTTCCCAGACCGGGGCACGAACCCGTGTCCCCTGCATCAGCAGGTGGACTCTCAACCACTGCGCCACCAGGGAAGCCCCTGCCTTCCCTCTTTTAAGTGAGGGGACCCCTAGAGACTTATTCTCTTGCCATCACACTCACTGTCCGTCTTCTTCATCTTGCTGTGGTTTTAAGGCTTTTAGAAAGAAAAGTTACTCTTCTTTGGGAGGAATTTAGACTCTCCTTACCTCATCTAAGCCCCTTCAGCTTCTGCATCACAGTTTGTTCACTGTATATCGCCTTTCACAGCTGCTATTCTGCTTTGATCCCCATTACAAACTTGTTTGATTTTAATTAACTGCCTCTGATAGGAAAAACTAGATAAATAGAAGTTTAATAGAACCCCCAAAAAGTTAAACTTCTTTTGTCTTGACAAATTTGAAGGACAATAAGGTTGAATTAATTGCTGTTTTATATTAACAGGGAGCTTTTACTAACAGAACTGTTGTAGCACTAAAGCACTAAAGAAAAGTGAGATAAAGCAGAAGAGAAAGCACTAAAAACAAGATCCAAAACCAATCAGATAAACAAAATTCCATTATTTTGATTTTCTTTCCAAAAATTACGGATGGCTAGTTCAATTCTATTTGGCTTATAAACAAAGGAAATATTTGTTAACACCTCATAGCACACATTTTTTTCCATTTCTGTATCCTCTGGTTAGAATGTCATTGTGATTTATGTTTTCACTCTTCCTTGTTATTCTTTACATTTTATTTGATTAGCTAAAGCTATGTCTTTCATTATGGTAAATGTTCCAGAGAAGGAAACTAATCATCAGATGACATGAAAGCAAAATGGAAAGAAGAAATGACATAGGTGGCCCATTCAGCAAAGTAATGACTAAAAGTTCCACATATTTAATGTCAAAAAACAATTGGTTTCACATAAACACATTTAAAAAAAATTAAAGGTAACTGTTTTAAGCACATTAGTAAAAATATTTGTTAAATATATCTTGAATGCAAGTGTCTTTATCATGGTATAAACGTCAATAGAATGTTTTCTTAATAACTTGAGGGTATACTTATGAGTCTAAGTTTCTCTTTAGATGTTCCTGTAGAGAAGCCATTGCACTAAATGGGCTAAGATGATTTTGGTTTTAGAGCTCAGTTCTACTTTTATAGATCTTCTATATGTTTCCCAGTGTTTTATAGATCTTCTAATGTTTCCCAATCTGCAGAGACTATAATGAGGCATGTAACATATCTGACATATGTACCTGATACACTAGGGGATTCAATAAGTGTTAATTTATGAGAAGTAGTTTACAATTAGATGTAGAATAAAAGTAGGTTGATCTTGAGGGCTCTTGTATGGGTAAAATTTTTATGAATGGATCTTTTTTGATACCTCTTTTGCTTCTTTTTTTTATTGCTTTTCAGTTAGAAAATGACTGAAAGACAGGGGATATATTTCCATAGGGAATCATAACAAAGTTTGCAGAGTAGGTTTTCGTAAATTAAGTAAGCTTCTATGACAATGTTAGATTCTGCCCTAGCCAAAACTCACTGCCACAGTGACTCCCTATTAATGTGAAGTGTGTAGTTCATGAGGGAACTTGGGATAAATTAGATATTAAGTTTCATGTGGTTTGAGGAAAAAGAACAAGCTTATTGCCAATTAAGGAAAGACTTAGAGTTGAGAGTCCAGGAATTAAATTTATGTAACTTTATGTTTTGGGTTGCTTCTAATTGGAATTCCACTTAACTTAATCATTTGTGGTAGAAGTTAAGCATCTAGCAGAAAATGAGAAACAGCCAAAATGTCCAACAGTAAGGAAATAAGAAAAAATTTATGATATATGCATACATTGGAATATTATTAAAATTAGTTAATTTTAGACTAATATTTACTGAATGGAAAATGCTCACAATGTCATAAAAAGTGGAAAAAGTAAGATAAAAATGGTGTCTGGACTTGGATATCAATTTAAGAAAATAAAAATATATATGCATAGAAGAACAAAAAGCAAAACAAAATGGATAAAACTTGATGGTGGCGTTGGTGGAGATTTTAAGAGTTTATTTTCATTTGTATTTCTGCAACTTTCTAAAATATATATTGTATAACTATTGTATCTATCTGATATATCTGTCCAAATGTATATATGTACCTAATATATATTTTATATTAGATATATACATATATTATTGAGGAGCTACTTTAAAGAAACAGGCAGCTAACATCCATATACTACCACTACTACTACTATAATACTTCTACCACTGCTTCTACTACTACTACTACTAATGCTTCTACGGGTCTCTTGCACTGCTATCCATCTTGCTGAGAATGCCAAGAATGCAAGGCCCTGAGAACTTTTTACCTGAGTCACTTTTCAAGATTGTGTTTGCAGTGCTTGGGAGATGAGGTAATATCCAGCTCTGGGACAAAGAGTTGGCTTGCTTACAGGCTGCTGTAAAGCAGCAACCTCTCCAGGCCCAGAATTCCTCTTCTCTAGCACAGTTCTCAGTGTGTGCAAGCATTCATCTAGCCAAACCTGCAGTGCCACTGGGAACTTTGTTTTGGGCAACTGACACAACAATGTTGACACTTTGGCTATCTGCTTGTCTCAGATCCAGAAGTTTTGTGTCTTCTGTCAGTAAATGTGAAACTGTGGCAAGTTAATTTGTTAGTTTGCACATAAGGTAAAATCTAAGACTCTTCACGTCTCTTGACAAAATCCCGTTATTATCTGCATTATATAGATGAAGAAAGAGAGACACAGTTTAAGTAACTGGCTTGAGTTTATGTAGTTAGTAAGTGGTAAAGTCAGATGTGAACCTGATAGGCTCCACTGTCCAGGCTCTTAATTACTACATTATACTGTTACTTTATAGCAGCTGAAACTAGGTACCTTGAGTGGTCAAATGTCCACCAACTGCCTGTATGGTCGACAATCCTGTAAAGTAGCTGAGGGGTTCCTAAGAGTTGCCATATGATGATGCTTCCTTCATCTTCAAACATATGAAAGTGACAGATTATCACTATGAAAGCCTGTGAAAGCAAGTCATAGGTCCCTTTATACCTATACGGTAAACTAAATGTAAAAACAAGGGGGTGGGATAAAAGCAGGTACTATTCTATCATCTTTATATTTTGTATTATATTATTGCATGCTTGCTATTTTGTAATATTTCTGTTAGTGACTAGAAGAAGCCCTCTTCAGAGAGAAAGGAAGTTTTGTTTGGACATCATCACTGTCAGTTATCTCAGTTATCAAAAAAGGAGGTGTGTCTCCTTATCACTTCAAAGCAGTGCCCAGGTTCAATTTTCAGAGCTTGACTCTGAATGAATGTCTAGTTGCACTTGGATCCAGGGCTGCTGCTTTATATGATTCCTGAGGGCACCATTCACATGCACACAATATGAATGGTCCTTTTTAGAGTTGTGTGATATAGATACTATTTAACCTTTGATACAGTTCACAAACAGGGACATCACTGGCAATGGGCTTAAGACAAAAACAATGCAAGTAATATCTCATTTTTATTAATATCATCTTGACTTTGAAATAAAAGGATTTTGTTAGAAAGCACTTCTGAGTGAACTTTCTTTTAGACTTCTTTCTTCCTGTCTGATTTTCAGATTAAAAATTTCCACATAATACAAGCTATTCATATTAAAATATTAGAGGCAGATTCATTGGGTCTAGGCAGGGAGTTGAGATGCTACATTTTTTTTTTTTTTTTTTTTTTTTTTTTTTTTTGCGGTACGCGGGCCTTTCACTGCCGTGGCCTCTCCCGTTGCGGAGCACAGGCTCTGGACGCGCAGGCCCAGCCTCTCCGCGGCATGTGGGATCCTCCCGGACCGGGGCACGAACCTGTGTCCCCTGCATCGGCAGGCGGACTCCCAACCACTGCGCCACCAGGGAAGCCCAAGATGCTACATTTTTAACAGGTTCCCAGGTGACGACTCTGCCACTGGTCCAAGGAACCCATGTTGAATAGCAGGATCAGCATTTCACAAAATTCTCTGCTGATGAGAATCACCTGGGCAACTAATGTTTTAGGGTGTTCTCAGGTCCCACCATTAGAGAGTCTAATTAGGTTGCTCTCGGGGATGACTTAAGCCTTTTTTAATGAGCAACCCTGGTGACTTATCATCAGGAAAGTTTGGATATGCTGTTCTAGATTAGTGGTTACCAAATCTATCCGTGCTTTACCATTACAATAGGGCTTTTTGAAAAAACAGAGAGATGCGTATAAGCAGAAATGAGGCTCAGGTAACTGTTAGAGGCCTGAGAAATTGTTACCTCCATGAGGGCAGGGACAAAAGTTGTTTTGTTCATTGTAATATCTAAAGGACTTAGCACAGTATCTAACAAAGTGAATACTCATAAAATATTTTCCAATTGCCTTATTGTAGGCTCCCCGCAATCTAGCCCTAGATTAGTCAGAGCTCTTGTGATTTCAAGTGACAAAAACTCATCTTAAACCAGCTTATGCCAAACAAGGGAATTTGGGGTCTATAAAATAGAACAGTCCAGGGTTGTTCTGATTGGCTTAGGTGGATTCAGATGTTCAAATCATATTATCAGGAATCAAGTTTTCCTCCCTCCCTCCTCCCCTTCCTCCCTCATCCCTCTGTCTCTTTCCCCCATTCTCTCGTTCTCTCTCCCTCTTCCTTTCTTTCTCCTTCCCTCCCCTCCCTTTTTATTCCTCCTTCCCTCTTCCTTCTCTCTCTCCCCCTTTCCCTTTCTTCCTTCCTTCCTTTCTTTCTTCCACCTACTCTATTTCTTTCTCTATTTCAACTCTTATTTCTTCTGTATTGTCAGTAGGATTCCCTACATGGGAAAAGATGTCTAGGGACATCTACAGGTTGACGTGATCTTTAAATTTTATGTCTATGGAAGATGGAGTCTCTTTCCATGATAAATTCCTACAAAATCCTACAAAGGAATCTAAATGTCCCATTTCTGTATGTGTATATATGTTTGAGGGAGGGGATACTTTGATTATTGAAACTGCGGTTAATTATCTCCAAACCATATGGATTGAGGAAGATTAAATGGAAAAGGGGGGCAAGTCATGCACAGCTGAGAGGTGGTATTGTGGAGACAAATAAATGTCCACCATAGGCTCAGATCTACATTTCCAGCTGCATTGTTCAGCCTATTAGTCAATGGAATATGACCTACCCTAAACTAGCTGCGAGTCTGCGACTATTCTGTATCTTCCCAATTCCATCCTTTTCCCAAGGTATCCTCTTGATTTAAGATTCCTTAGAATTGTCCCCCACTTCCACCAGTTTATTGTAATTATTCATGTTATTGTTCAGTTCAAGTGATCTTTCTCTTTGAAGACTTCTTTTTCTAAAGTTGTGGTAAAAAACAACATGAAATTTATCACCTTAATCATTTCTAAGTGTTCAGTTCAGTAGTGATAAATGTATTCACATTGCTGTGAAACACGAATCTCCAGAACTTTTTCATCTTGTAAATCTGAAACTCTATATCTATTAAACAACTCCCCATTTTCCCCTACCCCCAGCCCCTGGCAACTACCATTCTACTTTCTGTTCTATGAATTTGATGACTCTAGATATTTCATATAAGTGGAATCATACAGTATTTGTGTTTTTTGACTGGCTTATTTTTCTTAGCATAATGTCTTTAAGGTTCATCCATATTGCAGCATGTGGAAGAATTTCCTTCCTTTTTAAGGATAAATAATATTCCACTATACGTATGTACCTCATTTTGTTTATCCATTCACCTGTAGATGGCACTTGGATTTCTTCCAACTCTTGGCTATTGTGAATAATGCTGCTATAACATGGGTGTACATGAAGCCTTCTTTAATCCCTTCTTCTCTCTCCTCCAAGGAATAAAATTCTCACATTTTTATAAGAATGCTGGTTCTTCCCATGCCATAAACCATCCTACCAATGCCACTCTGCCTGCCATGGTACATAGATAATATTTGAGGTGAAGCATGTATGGGATTTGAACACCGTTCGTATTGCTCTTGATATATTCATTGACATTCATTCTTATGGATGGCTAACTAGTTTTAAGATTCCACAGAATAACACTGTCCCAACTATGTAAAAGCCAGTTTCTATATCTTCCATTTCATTGCAAATTTAGACACCAATTTTCTTTTGAAAAATAGAAATGAGCAATTGAAAACTATGAAGTGAATGTTTAAGCCAGATGGTCATCTAAGGAAGATAAATGTTTAGGACCATCTGCCAAAATTACTTCTCCATGTTGCATGTTAAAGTAGAACATCTGATGTGTGAAACTCTGTGTGTGTGTGTGTGTGTATGTGTATGTAGAAACTGTTTAATAAATTTCACGTTTCTGTTCAGATTAATTGCTATAACTGATTTTCTGAAGAAAAATCATAGTTTACCCATACCATTTATAGTTAACAAACTAATTCTTAGAAATATATTGCCAGAGAATTACAAACCCATGCAGGAAAAGGCATAACCGACTGCATGGAAGTTAATGGTTTTTTATAATTTTAGTCCTAATAACTCTATTTGAAAGTTTTGGAAGCTATCTGAAATTGCACTTAGGGGTAAACCCTTAAGATGTAGGAGTTGCCTCTCCAGTCTTTCTTGCTTTCAGAAGCTGATTTATATTTTGATATTTTCCCATAAATATATTTTTTAAAAAGGAGAGAAGCAAAATACTACTACTTGAATTAGGTTAGATATTTTTAATTCATAAAACTTGAATAAATGCAAGTATGAAACTTTCTGTTATAAGCATATTAAGTATTTCTTAATTTGGAACAGAATTATTGAGTTAAAAGGAAAAGGATTAGTGATATATAATCCCATACCTGCTTCAATAGCTAGGAGCTAAATTATGGAACATAAAATACAGGCATTAGGTAACCTAGAAGACATTTAATACTGCAGAAGACCTCTGTTTAGTGCTATTTCATCTTTTCCAACCAGGTAACTACTTTCTAGCCATAGATAATTTTTGTTTCCTTTTACTCTCAAAATCTGTGAGGGGAATTTGTATATTTCTTATAAAAATTAGACTCTGTATGAAAGTGGACAAGTTCTACAAGGTCCAAAATATGTACTGCAAGATAAAAAATCTGAGAAATCTCAGGTTCCAGTCCAATGTGGAACTCCTTAGTTTGAATATCAAAAGGCATCTCTTTTCTCCTAAAACTTTCATGTGCCATGTGATAATCAGAATTAAGAAGCAAGTTTATGGCAAATTTCCATAACTCTTGGAGAGATGAAGAATTCAGCTGTGGCAAATTGAGGACAATATTTGCTTAGACCGCATAATTTCCTGTTTTAACATAAAGGTATATGCTCATATCAAAACTATAATTAAAATTCAGGTAGCCTGTGTCTGCAACCAACAGAGAATGTAGGATAAAGTTTCAGATATGTCCTTATCCAAAAGGAGTGACTATCTAGACCCATCAAATGTCTGCCTGAGAAAAGAGATATTTATAGACAATCATTCTTAGCATAAGCAGCTCATCTTGCAGGTAAGCTGTATGAGGTCAGAGGCTGTTATGAATTACTCAGTGCTCCATCCCCAGAAAATAGAGCAATATCCGTTCACAAAATATCTGAACAAAGAGAAATATTGAATAAATGAATACATTCAGGTGTTCCGAATTTGCTCCTTGGATAGATCTCACTCCCAGGACAATTATGATTTAGTCCTCTCAGTTATAGTTCCTAAGTTACTCCCAAATCTGTCCAGAGTTCTGCATATTGACCACCACCAAATCCAAAAGCCTCTCTCCTTGCTTCCACTCTGGTAGGTAGACCCAAAGATGTCTGTGTCCTAATCTCTGGAACCTGTGACTATGTTAGGTTATAAGGCAAAGGGGTATTAAGGCTACAGATGGAATTAAAGTTTCTAATTAGCTAATACTGAGATGGGGGAGATTATCATAGATGATCTGAGTGAGCCCAATCTAATCAAAAGGGTACTTAAATGTGGAAGAGGGATGCACAGTAGTCAGTGGCAGAGGTATGTGATGTGAGAAAAACTCTACTGGCTGTCGCTAGCTTTGAAGATGGTAGGGGGACATGAGCCAAGATTTGTGGGTAGTGTCTAGAAGCTGGAAAAGACAAGGAAACAGCTTCTATCCTAGAGCCTCCAGAAAGGAATGTAGCCTTTGGCAACTTGATTTTGCCTCAGTGAGACCCATTATAAACTTCAGAACAACAGAACTTCAAGATAATAAAATTTACATGGTTTAAGCACTAAATTTGTGGTAATCTGTTATACCAGCCATAGAGAACTAGTACATCTTCCAAATGAGTCTTATTAGCAGTACCTCCTCACTCAGCACCTCCTCACTACAACACTTCAATGATTTTCCTATTTCTCTCAAGATGAAGACCACATTCCTTAATATAATCTACAAGGCTCTGCCTGGGCTGCCTTTCCCTAATGCCGTATTCTCATCTTCTTTCAAGTTTGCTCTCAGCATCTGTCTGCACTGTAGTCAAACGAGCCTTCTTGGTGTCCCGTGGTCCCTTCTAACGCTGGGTCCGTTGCCCTTTTCTGCTACAATTGGCTAGCTCCTACTCTGCCTTAAAAAATAATCACTTCCTCATCTCTGACCATCATGCACCATCTCTGATGCATCTCTGGCCTCCATAACCAGGTCAGTTTCCACTACTAGAAGCTTTGTTAACACTGGAGAGTGAACCTCTCTTGTGTGTAATTATCAAAGGTGTGATTTCACATTTGTTCATCATGTGATTCTCTGATTAAAATCTGCAATTTCTGTGGGATCTTTCCCACATCTCATAATATTTCTTGTGCCTAGCAAAATGCTTTGCATACATTAGGCACTCAATAGCTATTTGATGAACAGAGGAACAAATGAATGAATGAAGCCAGATCACCAGAAGACTGAGCCCCAGGGTTGTTTGTGGTTCGGCCTTACAGAATCTCATGGAGAGGCATATTAATGTGATTCTCTTATCAAGGACACTGTAGAAAATAGCCCCATGAAATCTGTTAACTGTGTTTCCTGTAGGGCTATTGGTGAGAATTTTTTTCCATCATACTACTCTGTTTTCTATATACCAAGTAATGAAAAATAATTTATTTTTCATCCTGTTTTGGAATAACTTTGCTTTCCCACAGAGAGTAATCTGTTTTCTTTCTTTTGTAAGTGAACAGTAGGGGTGCACCAAAACCATGACCTTCAGGATTGAAGCACACATAACAAATCTCCTGGGAGAATTGACAGCTGATGACTTGCAGCTAAGGCCCTTCCCATCTACCCTCATTGCGCTCTGTTGAAGAGAGCCACCTGGCCCAACATTACTCCACTTCCCAGGAGCAGCCTACATCAGTGACAGCCCAATCTGAGGGGGTGGAGTGAGAGTTATAAAGCCTATGTTATCCAATCGGAAAAACTCTGAAGAGCCACCCCAGCTTCAGTGCTCCCTCCCCGTAGGGAAGCTTTTGTTGGCTTCACAGTCCCATTTCTCTCTACGTCCATTGGACTTCCCTCACTCCCCCATAGGTGCTAATCCCAAGAGCCCTCCCCACTAAACTTCCTGAATACAAATCTTTGCCTAGAAGTCTCCTTCCTAGAGAACCTGACTTATGGCCTTCTCTTTCTCCAAAGTGAGAATTGAGTGATTATATTCTTCTTTCACTTACCTAGAAACTCAGAAACCTAACTAAAGAAGCTAAGGTTGCTTATATGTTCTACATATTAATAGATTTGGTCTAGGTTGTCTATTTGCATGCCTGTCTGTCTAGATTTTCTCTTTCTATTCATGTTATACAGTTATTTATTATAATTTTTTTTTTGCGGTACACGGGCCTCTCACTGTTGTGGCCTCTCCCATTGTGGAGCACAGGCTCCGGACTCACAGGCCCAGCGGCCATGGCTCATGGGCCCAGCTGCTCTGCGGCATGTGGGATCTTCCCAGACCGGGGCACAAACCCGTGTCCCCTGCAGCGGCAGGCGGACTCTCAACCACTGTGCCACCAGGGAAGCCCCTATACAGTTATTTTTATTGGGCATACTCTGACTTTAAAGTATCTCAACTCCTTTGATTGAACAAGGCAAGATTTCATGAGCAAACAAACCAAATAAATAGGAATATAGTCTGTTTGGAAGACAAAATAAACACTAAGCACAGAGATTTAGGTTTACCAAGGGCATATTGAAATTTCTTACACAAAAGGGAGATAGGTATGCCCAAATATTGAGCATCTTGATTGTTTTCCTTCCAATATTCTGCCATTAGGGTACAGTTATTACTATTTGAAGTAAAAGTTAGCTGGGCAGAAAAAGGAGGTGTGAGTGCATTTGTCTTTTCCTTAAAATTTACCTCCTGTCTAAGAAGCAAGCTGGGAAAAAAGAAAAGCTAGCCATGAAATGAGAAAGTTAGGAGGCACATGGTCCATGGTTCAGTCAACCTTCCACATTCTCTTCCTCTTAGACAGTTATCCTTAAATAACTACTTTAAGCCATTCATCTCCTGAGAAATGAAGCAATGTGTACTGTTAGACTGCTTTTATAAAGTGGGTATGACTCTGCTTCTCAGTTCCTCATTTTTTCAAACCCTTGGTGTAACTGAAGTTACCAGACACAAAAATAGAGTGAGAATTAAATAACAAACATTTCCTGAGAAGCTGTTTAATCCATTTACATGAATCTCATAGGCTCACCATTTTTAGCAGGTAGAAAGCAAAACTTTTGACACTGGGTTTTGGCTTGGGTAAGTGAACTATGTACTCTGCTAACATTCCTGATACATTGCTCCCTGTGCCCATATCAAAGACATTCACATTCTCTGATCCTCCTTCCTCATGGTACGCTTTTCTGATTATTTCCTTTTTTGAAATTTCATCTCAAAAAATGAAATCAGAAACATGAACTTCCTTGATAATGGTGAGGGAAATGCTAGGATCTCTTTTTTTTTTTTTTTCTTGCAGTTAGGGTCTTTCCTGAGAACACTACATCCTTGATAAAGGAAGCTTTTACATAACCTAAGGAACTTTGAGTCTAATGCATTTCCCATCAATGGCAAATTACTTCTTGCAGTCAGGAGTTCATATATGATAGTTAATGTAGACCTCAGAGACCACTGTAACTTGGATACCTACCTAGGTAATATGTGTGTGTCCTAGCAGAAAAGAGATGGAGTGATTCTAGAGGTTCATTAGACTATTGCTATTTGTTTATTACTCTATATTATGGATACAAATTAAGATCTGTTTATAAAAATAATAGTATAGTTAATCATTTCTTTTACTTGTCAAGCAGAAGAAGAATTTCTCCTTCAAAATAGAACTGATCTAATAATGTAAGTTAGCAAAAGAGTGCTAAATCATAAGAAAAATTTTCTTTTAAAGTCAGTTTATTCTGATAATCGTCCTAAGGAATGTAGCTTCTTTTAGAAGTAAAGGATTTTTTAAAAAATAAACAAACTTTAGGAGATTAACATAGTTACTTAGCAAAGTTAAGATGGTATGCAGAAGCACGGCTTGGAGAAATGAATCCTGATGGGAGAATATCACCCCACAACCTAGGAAGATAACAGGGAAAAATAACAGTATAAGATGTGACCTCCTTAACCCAATTATACTTAAAAAAACCACTATCTCAGTCTTACAATTTGGCTATAAAATCACTAATAGAAGATAGAAAACAAAAAAGAAAGACTTATAAGAATTCAGAATATAAGTAGAATATGACATGATTTTAATTAAAAAAAGGACTGCAATGGATGCTGATACTAACTAGGCCTAACTTCACAGATTAGGAGCACGCTCCTCTGTAAAAGTGCCCTAATTTCAGACATAGACTATAATACCAGCTAGCCACAGATTTAGGGATTCTCACCACCTCCACCCCCTCAACGTTTGATAATTTGCTAGAATGACTCACAGAACTCAGGAAAGTGCTATACTTACGATTATAGTTTTATTACAGCAAAGGATACAAATCACATCCAGCCAAAGGGAGAGATGCATAGGGCAAGGTCTGGGAGGGTTTCAAACAAAAAGCTTTGGTTGTCTTCTCCCTCTAGAATCAGGACTTGTTACCTTCCCAGAACATCAGTGTATGTCAGGATTTTAAGGGTTTGACTTTGCTGAATAAGAAAATAACAGGTGGTGTTCACTTGGTTCCAATTAAGAAATATGTGCTTCTAGCTTTACGTTTTAGGATTTTTCATTTTCTACTTAATGATTTCCAAAACATTAGACTGTGTTAATCTTATTTCATTTACCAAAAAGACAATAGTGAAAGCTATTCCTGAATAATTTCGTAAAGTCTTAGCTCATTGGGTCTAAAAACAAGTTTTGCACGTCAGTCATTTCACATGCAAAGGCTTTACGTTTTCTAAAGATGATAATTTTCTCAGACAATTTTAGTTTTCAGAACTGTACTTCCATCTGGAGAATCTCCAAAGTAATTTTTCCTCAAAGATATTCAGGAAGATGGCTTACAGAAAGGCATACTGATTAAAGAAAAACAAAGTAAAATACAGAAATGAGAATTAAATCCGATTCTTTCATTGGAAATATCACTTGAATTACTAGTTGTGTAAGAGTTTCTTCCATTTTTCTTCCTTCCCTCCCTCCTTTGCTTTCATCCTTATTTTCAATCAAATGGTGCTTAGTGAGAGAGAAGTTTTATATTTGCAGATAGAGACTTTCTTCCTTCTAGTTATTTACATTTATTTAAAATGCTACTAATATTCTACCTAAAGATATCTCTTTGTAAGTTAAATTTCTGCACTTTTTGAAAAAATACTCAATATCTTAGTATCCTTGAGTAAAAGTAGTAAAGCTCTATACTTTCAGAAACTTAGCAAAATGCTTTATAATCCAGCTGTGTAATAATGAAATCCAGAATATTCTACTCTTCATATCCCAAGCATGCAGCCCTAGGCAATTCAGAAAATGTGTGGGTATTGAGCCAAGCTCCTTGTCAAAGCATTTCTTGCTCTATTCTTTCTTGTCATCAAGTGGAGTGGAAGAAGTAGCTAGATGGAGACCTGGACAAGGGCCAGGTTGATAAGTGGGAAGGCCACTGGAGATCAGAGCGTTCCCTAATTATCATTGTAGAAGACAGAACAGATTTCTTTGGTATTTCCCCAGCCAAGATTAATAGCTTTGTTCGTATCTTACCTCCACAGGCTTAGAAACAACCCCAGCCTTTTCTTTTTACCAGTACATTTTCTCCTCTCCCTGTTAATACATTATCTTAATTAAATATCCTCCTATAAAGGATCTGATTAGTGAATTCACACTAATAAACTAATAAGACCCGAATACGTTCTTTTTTTTTAAAGTTAAAAAACCCTATTTATTAATAATGCATTGAATATTCATTAATATACAACTGAGAGCATTCCTTTCTTCACATAACTATGCCCGTTCTTTTTTTTTTTAACCTTTTTATTAGAGTATAATTGCTTTACAATGGTGTGTCAGTTTCTGCCTTATAACAAAGTGAATCACTTATACATATACATATGTCCCCATATCTCTTCCCTCTTGCATCTCCCTCCCTCCCTATCCGAATACGTTCTTAATGTCCCAGAAGGATGTTGCTCCTTAGAGACATTGCTTTGATTCAAAGGAACAAACATTTAATGATAGAATTTTATGAAGGCAGGAGAGATGATCATTTTTACAGATGATTCGGTTATAACCTAGCCAGCACAAGAAAATAATAAAAAATGCTTAGAATTTAAAAAATCGATTGGATAAAATAAGAGGAATTTTTAAGAATCAGTGACTTTCTTATATGCAGTTTTATATCTAGCTAAAAGATATAATGAAGAGAAGATGTGAGATATTCTTTACTGAATAGCAAAAATGAAAGCCGTACAACGTACAGGAATAATCCTCTAAAACATTTGTGTGTCCTGTGAATAAACATTTGTGTGTCCTGTGAGTAAAGCTACAACAATATATTGAGAGGTATAAAAGAAGAGTTGAATTTGCAGATTTGTACAGGAAGACTGACTTTGTTTCTAAAGGTTAATTCTTACTAAATTAATTTTTGAAATCCTAATATATTTACAGACAGGATTTCTTTCTTTGGTGGTGTGGGACTTCATGCAAAAATTCTGATTTTCACTTGGAAAAATGAAACTAGCTAAAAACATTCTGAAGAAAAATATAAAAAGAAGGGATTTGCCCTAAAATGCCTAACTATTATGATTAAAATATCAAAGTAGTGCAAGACGGGGAGGGGGAAGGGTGAGCTGAGACAAAGTGAGAGAGTGGCTTGAACATATATACACTACCAAATGTAAAACTGATAGCTAGTGGGAAGCAGCCACATAGCACAGGGAGATAGCTCGGTGCTTGTGGCCGCCTGGAGGGGTGGGATAGGGAGGGTGGGAGGGAGGGAGATGCAGGAGGGAGGAGATATAGGGATGTACGTGTATGTGTGGCTGACTCACTTGGTTGTAGAGCAGAAACTAGCACACCATTGTAAAGCAATTATACTCCAATAGAGATGTTAAAAAGAAAAAAGCAGTGCAAGAGTTGATTGACAGAGTAATAGATCAGAATAATCACCCTAGAATAGACAGAATGGATAGAGTAGATGAATAGATCATCCTAAAAAGTAGTCACACTTCCATCACAGCAATCACAAGGGACTTATTCCTAAAGATTTCCCATAATTCAGCAACTCATTCAAGATGAATGCTGACTAATGGTGTTTATGTTTACCATTGGAGCAGAAAGCAGCCTTAAGTCCCTATCCCATTCCCCTGAGCTCACTACTGTAGTGCACCCCCCATTCTCTCCGCCGTCATCTGGCTGCTGAAGCCAAGTCTGCCTCCAGAGGCAGTTGGAAGTGTTGAAGAAGCAACACCACTGCCAGTAACTTTTACCCCCAGACTGATGAGAGTTGCTGCATAAAATCTCCAGCTCCCTCATTCCTAGGGTAGACACTTCCAAGGAATGAGGTCTGCACTGACAGGTTTAAACTTTGCCCACAGCGATAAAGAGTTTTTTACGTGCAGGCTCAGCGGCCAAGGCTCACGGGCCCAGCTGCTCCGCAGCATGTGGGATCCTCCCTGACCGGGGCACGAACCTGTGTCCCCTGCATCGGCAGGTGGACTCTCAACCACTGTGCCACCAGGGAAGCCCCGATAATGAGTTTGATAAGGCACTCTTCCTTGGTCATTTTCCATTTATCTTTCAATTCCCCATTCCCCTACCAGTGTTTCCTCAGATCACCTCTCAAATAAACCATCTCCATTCGAATTTTTGGAGGTGAGGGATGTGGCTTCTGGGGGAGCCCAAACTAACCCACCAGTTGCTGGTTACAGGGCTTCACAGACCAGAGCTGCACAGACCAGGGACATCATTTACTGGAATACACAACACTGTGCTTCAGGCATCATGCAGCACGGGAACATAGATGGTATATCATTTTTTCCTACTTCTCTTTTTGGAATTACCATATTCTTGAGAGATTTTAAATTTAGAGTGCAGGTATTAAATTTTCTGCACAAATAATGCTTTGTTAACATTTTCATAGTAGAGTATGTTTTCATATTCCCATAATTCAAATTTATAAGCAAGAATGCCCCTCAGTTTGTATAGTTACAGTGAATTCACATATTAGTAAAAGAACAAATTATGTGATGAATGGTGCGGGACAATTGGTTATTTATTTGGAGGTGAAAATCAAGTTATCCCTAACTTCATATTAAAAACATAAATCCCAAATTGATCAATGAATTAAATGTAATTTCAAAGCACTCTAAAGCAACTAGAAAATATCACAGAATATCTTATCTTGGGGGTGGGAAATGACTTTCTAACCATTAAAACAATGAAAGAAACTACAAAACGTTGTTAGATATTACTACATAAAATGAAACATTTCTGTGTCATAATTAAGGAAAGCTAGTAGGCAAATTATAGAGTGTGAAATATTTAAGAAGTTTTGATAGGCACTTCCCTGGCAGTCCAGTGGTTAAGACTCTGCACTTCTACTGCAGGGGGCATGGGTTCTGTCTCTGGTCAGGGAACTAAGATTCTGCATGCTGCGTTGGCGCTGCCAAAAAAAAAAAAAAAGTTTTGACGGAGGGCACTAAAGCACAATATTAACAGTATGAACTTTAGAGATAGAAATGGATAAATTCATTGGTTTAAGACTTGTCTATATGTTATAGCTGCGTGACCTTGGGGAAACTAATTAATAATGATAAGTCTCCATTTTCTTATCTGTTAAAGTGACATAATAACGTATCTACTCATAAGGTTGTTTTGAGTATTAAATGAGATTATCTAGATAAAGTACTTTGCAGAATGCCTGGGACATGGCAAGAGTTCAATAAAGTCTAATTCTAAGTAGTATTATCTTTATAACTGGTTTACATCTTTTATAAATGGTGAATGCTTACAACATTATTCTCTTAAAGATGAATATTTCATAGAGAAATCATAAAAGGACATGAACAATTTACAAAAGAAACGATTCAAATGATTAAGTACTAAGCATTTATTCTAAGCACTTTACATGCATTAGTTATTTTAATACTTATAACAACCTTATGAGATAGGTACTATTGGTATTTTCATTTTTATGGGTGGGATGAGAAAACTGAGGCATAGAGGGGATAAGGAACTTGCCTGCGATCACACATCTAGTATTATTATATTAATTTCTCAAGGAGTTTCAATGATTATCAAAACATATAATTTGAAAATTCCTTTACATAATGCAAAGTACCAAAAAAAGCACTTTTAACTATTTTTACAATTAATAATAAAATACTTTAAATGTTTTTTGATGGAAATTGGTTAAATTATTTCCTCTCATCCTTACCAGACTTGGGAACAGTGTAAAAATTAAATTTGGTTGAGTGACTTAGGTCATTCTTTTTTTTTTTTTTTTTTTTTTTTTTTTGCTGTACGCGGGCCTCTCACTGCCGTGGCCTCTCCCGTTGCGGAGCACAGGCTCCGGACACACAGGCTCCGCGGCCATGGCTCGCGGGCCCAGCCGCTCCGCGGCATGTGGGATCCTCCGGGATCGGGGCACGAACCCGTGTCCCCTGCATCGGCAGGCGGACTCCCAACCACTGCGCCACCAGGGAAGCCCAGGTCATTCTTTTTTATCTACTTTCTCCTACTCAAAAAACTGAAAACATTTGCTATTTGTGGAAAAAGAAACTGTGTGACTAGGGCAGAAGTGGGAGGAAGACTCTCAATAATGTAATGAAAAATTTCTCCAGTAATGATCTAAAATAGAAAAATTATTTATGACAAAACTAATAAAATGGAAAACTGGCAACCTAAAGGTCAGAAAGAAATGGGAGATTATGTAAGGAAAATTAATCTACTCATATAAAAAATGTCTCAAGTATAGGAAAGTGCTTTGTTGTTTAGGCATAGATGACAGCAAGAGGGTCTAAGTCTGGAGAGCTCAACAGCATCATTGAGATCCTTCTGGATTCCTTAAATACCTGTCATACTCTACACCAAACAGGACTGCAAGGCTGAGAGTCAATATTGGAGGTGGTGGAGATGTGGTGTCATATAGGGAAATTATGGTTCAATGGAAGCCTGCAAGTATACAACCAGAGAAGCTTTCCCAGAGGTCACAGAACAGAAAGACTCAGAGACTAAACTCAAATCATCAAAACTTATGATTTATTGAATCAACTTAAAACAAAGAGTGAGAAGTAAGAGAAAATAGATGGGGTAGGTTAATACATTTAGGAAAGGGTAGAGAGTTGGAAGGACGACACTATGTGAATTCTGTGCTATACAGTGTTCCTATGTCTTATCTTTCTCTCTGCCTCATCAGTCATTCCCACTGTCAGGGTAATTACAAGGACCAGAGTTGAGAGTGAGCAAGGAACTCAGCCAATAGAAAGTGCCTGAAGTCAATAAATGCTTGTGCTTTAGGAGAGACACAGGGGCAAATATTCCTGGCCACAGCTGTAGCTTGCCCATTAGCTTGCAGAACAGTTGTAGATTTTATCTGCATGTCTTAGGCAGAGGACACGTGAGCCAGAATGGGTGTCACCAATGGGTGGGGGGGCGATTTTAAATCCCATGAGTATTGAGTATCTCATAAATATTTGATATCTCTTTTGCCTCATAAATATTTAGTAGAATATGAAGTTTTGGTGTCTCATGTGCCATATGAATATTTGATGTCTTTGGTCTTTCCATCTCCACCTGTATTTATCACTTATGCTGTTCTTACTCTATCTGTGTCTTGTATCTCACAGGTTACTAACTTACTATCTATGCTTAACATATGAGTTTCTCCTGTGTCTCACAGCTACTTTTATACTTACTATATATATTTAATGTTTCTCATGAGTTTCATTGATTCCATTTGCTTTTCTTGTCTTTCATAGGAGAATTAAATATTCTTAAATAATACAGCAAACACACCTTACAAACACACCTTACAGGAAGGGATCAAAGGTTATCCCTTTGAGAGAAGACTTCTTTGTGTGTGTGGAGATTATTTCCTCCTCAGTGTGGCATGGCTCTGCAGGAGCTGGCAAAGGGTGAACAAGGTATTCCTCTTCCCTTGGGTAATTCCTATATTACCTCTCAGCTCAAATACTCTGAACTGTCTATACTGGTTTTCATTGATGACTTATAAATAGGCACTGAAGAAGACTCTACATAGCTGCAGACTTTTGAAGCATTCCTTTTATAAACAGTTCTATGTTGTTTCTTCTTTTACCATCATGTCTTTACTAGAACTAATAAATTATTTACTTTAGGTTGACAAGGCTTAGCTAGAAAAACATAGCAGAAAATCAGAATTTCAGAGGGTAGAAGAAAGTCTATTCACACAGACTTTCTCATGCAGATGGTTCCTAAATTATTCAAGGTAGAATTCAGACTTGCACACAGATTTGTTAATGGGTAACATGTAAAACTAGGATTCATCAAGTATCCTGGTCTATTACTCTTAATGCAGTTGACTTGTAGTTCAAGTCATACATTTGATTTTGACCACTGAGTACTGTAAATTCCAGCTGAACTTTAATTAGCTGAGTTTTAATATAAAGGAGAAAAATCCCCACTATCATTTACAGTATCAGACTTTCTTCTTTGTTTTTCATCTTGGATCATGGAAATCACCAAAGTTTTACTGTTGTGTCTTAAGATTCTGATCTGAGGGGGGTAGTGCTAATCCAACATTTGGCAATTTCTGCAGTTACTCTGTACTATGTCTGCCATACTAAGACAAATAAATTTCAAAAAGAAGTATTTAACAGTTTGCAGTTCCTTACCCAGGTAATTTAATAATCAGCTGGAGACTGTTATTAAGGCCAAAGCTGCAAATGTCCAACAGCATAGGTGGCAAAATACTTCCATGAAAACAGGTGCCAGTTTCATCACAGAAATCCTGACAGAGCCAAAAGCTGCACAGTTCAGAGCTCCCATATGGTTTTAATTCTAAAAGCTGGCTTTAAACAAGGTGCTTTTCATTTTTAATTTTTATTAAAACCAGTCTGCTATGTTTTAAATGGGTTTTCTAGTCAAAGATTATAACAAAATATTCAAAATTATTTTTACAAATTAAGGATTATATTTCACAATTGTTTGATAATGAAACTGGTTGTGTAAACCTATGTAAAATAGTGCTAAATTGATGTTAATAATGTTTTTATGTGATCATATATTTTAGTATTTGTATATTGAATAGCACTTTTCCATGGGTAGAAGGAAGCTGAGTGTGTGTTTCTGGGGTGGGGGACTACAAAGGAATAGAGATTTCAACACAAGAAATAATAAGTAAACATAAGTATACATAAATTGCATTATGTGTAATTTAAATTCAGAGATGTCAAACAGATCTGATCTTTGTATCCCCTACAAAGGTTAACACAATGTTTCATACAAGGTACTGCTGAGCATTTATTGTATAAATATATGCAATATTTTATCTTTATTTTATCCATATTTTTACAGAGTATTTTCAGAGAAATAGGAGGCTCTCTTTATCTTTGCAGTTCCACCAAAAAAAAAAAAATGAGCACAGTCTTTCAGAATTGCTCCAAGAACAGTAAGGGTGGGAGGAGGATTATCTATGAGCATAACATGACTGGAATCTCCCCAGAACTGGAACTAGAAATTCCCTGTGTTATTGTGCTAGGAGAAAAATACCAGTTGTGATACTCCAATATTATGCTACCCTACTCTCCACCGATTCTTATCTCCATTTGCAATTTCTCCCTCTTCTTGATATTGCTTCTTGATAATAAAAATTTGGAAGAGTGCTCATCTTCAAATGATTGGCCCATGGAGAGAGAACTTAGATAACTGGAGAAAGGCTCATGGAGGTGGTGGAATTGAACTGGACCTTGAAGGTAGACAGGGATCCAGATAGGTGAAGGGAAAAGAGGATTGTGGGTCAAAGGATGAGTGTCAGTCAGTCAGGATAATGAGGTCCCACAGCTTAGGGTTTGTGATTGCACCTTGTGCAAAATTTGGCTGAATATATAGAGAGTAAGTTTATTTTTTTATTTTTTATTTATTTATTTATTTTTTTTATTTTTTTTTTGCGGTATGCGGGCCTCTCACTGCTGCGGCCTCCCCCGTTGCGGAGCACAGGCTCCGGACGCGCAGGCTCCGGACGCGCAGGCTCAGCGGCCATGGCTCACGGGCCCAGCCGCTCCGCGGCATATGGGATCCTCCCAGACCGGGGCACGAACCCGCATCCCCTGCATCGGCAGGCGGACTCTCAACCACTTGCGCCACCAGGGAGGCCCGAGAGTAAGTTTATATTGTGGGGGGTCTTTACAAACAACTAGGTCAGTTGAACATTCAAAAAAATCAGTTAATGTAAATCACCATATCAACAAGCTAAAAAGGAAAAAAATATGATCATGTCAATAGATGTAGTAAAGACATTTGAAAAAGTCAACAACCATCATGAAGGAACTCTTAGCAAACGTGGAACAGAAGGGAATTTCCTCAAGTTGATAAAGAGCATAACTATAAAAGCCTACAGCTCATAACTAACTTAATGGTGAAAGACCAAATGCCTTCACCCAAGTGTTGGAGACAGTGCAAAGTGTATGCTTTAATTACTCCTGTTCGACATTGTGTTCACTAAGAGTGAGTTTAGAAAGGTCATAGGATAAAAGGTCAATACACAAAAATCAATTGCATTTTTCTATACTGATAATGGAAAATTGAAATTAATAAAAAGTATTAAAATTGAATTAAAATATAAAATACATAGGGATAAATCTTAAAAAATATGTGTAAGATTTGTATGTTGAAAGCTATAAATCATTGAGAAAAATCAAAGAACATCTAATTAATTGGAGCTGTATCTTGTTCATGGACCAGAGGAATCAAGATTGTTAAGATTTCAAGTCTCGGATTGGTTCAAGATGGCAGAATAGAAGGACGTGCACTCACTCCCTCTTGCGAGAGCACTGGAATCACAAACTGCTGAACAGTCATCGACGGGAAGACACTGGAACTCACCAAAAAAGATACCCCACATCCAAAGACAAAGGAGAAGCCACAATGAGATGGTAGGAGGGGGGCAATCACAATAAAATCAAACCGCATAACTGTTGGGTGGGTGACTCACAAACTGGAGAACACTTATACCACAGAAGCCCACCCACTGGAAGGAAGGTTCTGAGCCCCACAGCAGGCTTCCCAACCTGGGGGTCCGGCAACGGGAGGAGGAATTCCTAGAGAATCAGACTTTGAAGGCTAGCAGGATTTGATTGCAGGACTTAGGACTGGGGGAAACAGAGTCTCCACTCTTGGAGGGCACACACAAAGTAGTGTGCACATCGGGACCCAGGGGAAGGAACAGTGACCCCATAGGAGACTGAACCAGACCTACCTACTAGTGCTGGAGGGTCTACTGCAGAGGCGGAGGGTGGCTGTGTCTCACTGTGAGGACGAGGAAACTGGCAGCAGAAGTTCTGGGAAGTACCCCTTGGCGTCAGCCCTCCCAGAGTCCGCCATTAGCCCCACCAAAGAGCCCGGGTACACTCCAGTGTTGGGTCGCCTCAGGCTAAAAACCAACAGGGAGGGAGGGAACCCAGCCCCACCCATCACAAACAAGCTGATTAAAGTTTTACTGAGCTCTGCCCACCAGAGCAACAGCCAGCTCTATCCACCACCAGTCCCTCTCATCAGGAAACTTGCACAAACCTGTTAGATAGCCTCATCCACCAGAGGGCAGACAGCAGAAGCAAGGAGAACTACAATCCTGCCTGTGGAACATAAACCACATTCACAGAAAGATAGACAAGATGAAAAGGCAGAGGGCTAAGTACCAGATGAAGGAACAAGATAAAACCCCAGAAAAACAACTAAATGAAGTAGAGATAGACAACCTTCCTTAAAAAGAATTCAGAATAATGATAGTGAAGATGATCCAGGTCCTCAGAAAAAGAATGGAGGCAAAGATAGAGAAGATGCAAGAAATGTTTAACAAAGACCTAGAAGAATTAAAGAACAAACAAACAGAGATGAACAATACAATAACTGAAATGAAAAATACACTAGAAGGAATGAGGAGCAGAATAACTGAGACAGGAAAACTGATAAGTGACCTGGAAGATAAAATGGTGGAATTCACTGCCATGGAACAGAATAAAGAAAAAAGAATGAAAAGAAATGTAGACAGCCTAAGGGACCTCTGGGACAACATTAAACACAACAATATTCGCATTATAGGGGTCCCAGAAGGAGAAGAGAGAGAGAAAGGACCCGAGAAAATATTTGAAGAGATTATAGTCAAAAACTTCTCTAACATGGGAAAGGAAATAACCACCCAAGTACAGGAAGTGCAGAGAGTCCCAGGCAGGATAAACTCAAGGAGAAACATGCTGAGACACATAGTAATCAAATTGACAAAAATTAAGGACAAAGAAAAATTATTGAAAGCAACAAGGGAAAAACGACAAATAACATACAGGGGAACTCCCATAAGGTTAACAGCTGAATTCTCAGCAGAAACTCTACAAGGCAGAAGGGAGTGGCATGATATATTTAAAGTGATGAAAGGGAAGAACCAACAACCAAGATTACTCTACCTGGCAAGGATCGCATTCAGATTCGACAGAGAAATCAAAAGCTTTACAGACAAGCAAAAGCTAAGAGAATTCAGCACTACCAAACCAGCTCTACAACAAATGCTAAAGGAACTTCTCTAAGTGGGAAACACAAGAGAAGAAAAGGACCTACAAAAACAAACCCCCCAAAATTAAGAAAATGGTAATAGGAACATACATATTGATAATTACCTTAAACGTGAATGGATTAAATGCTCCAACCAAAAGACACAGGCTTGCTGAATGGATACAAAGCAAAACCCATATATATGCTGTCTACAAGAGACCCACTTCAGACCTAGGGACACATACAGACTGAAAGTGAGGGGTTGGAAAAAGATATTCCGTGCAAATGGAAATCAAAAGAAAGCTAGAGTAGCAGTACTCAGATAAAATAGACTTTAAAATAAAGAATGTTACAAGAGACAAGGAAGGACACTACATAATGATGAAGGGATCAATCCAAGAAGAAGATATAACAATTATAAATATTTATGCACCCAACATAGGAGCACCATGATACATAAGGCAACTGCTAACAGCTTAAAAGGGGAAATTGACAGTAACACAATAATAGTGGGGGAGTTTAACACCTCACTCACACCAATGGACAGATCATCCATACAGAAAATTAATAAGGAAACACAAGCTTTAAATGACACAATAGACCAGATAGATTTAATTGACATTTATAGGAAATTCCACCCCAAAACAGCAGACTACACTTTCTTCTCAAGTGCACATGGAACATTCTCCAGGATCAATTTTGGGTCACAAATCAAGCCTCAGTAAATTTAAGAAATTGAAATCATATCAAGCATCTTTTCTGGCCACAGTGCTATGAGATTAGAAATCAATTACACAGAAAAAAATGAAAAAATACACAAACACATGGAGGCTAAACAATACGTTACTAAATAACCAAGAGATACCTGAAGAAATCAAAGAGGAAATCAAAAAATACCTAGAGACAAATGCCAATGAAAACACGACAATCAAAAACCTATAGGATGCAGCAAAAGCAGTTCTTAGAGGGAAGTTTATAGCAATACAAGCCTACCTCAAGAAATAAGAAACAGCTCAAATAAACAATCTAACCTGTACCTAAAGGAGCTAGAGAAAGAAGAACAAACAAAACCCAGTTAGTAAACAATCTAACCTGTACCTAAAGGAACTAGAGAAAGAAGAACAAACAAAACCCAGTTAGTAGGAGGAAAGAAATCATAGAGATCAGAGCAGAAATAAATGAAATAGAAACGAAGAAAACAATAGCAAAGATCAATAAAAATAAAAGCTGGTTCTTTGAAAAGATAAGCAAAATTGATAAACCTTTAGCCAGACCCATCAAGAAAAAGAGGGAGAGGATTCAAATCAATAAAATTAGAAATGCAAAAGGAGACGTTACAACAGACACCGCAGAAATACAAAGCATCCTAGGAGACTACTATGAGCAACTCTTTGCCAATAAAATGGACAACCTGTAAGAAATGGACATTCTTAAAAAGGTATAACCTTCCAAGACTGAACCAGGAAGAAATAGAAAATATGAACAGATCAATCACAAGTAATGAAATTGAAATTGTGATTAAAAATCTTCCAACAAACAAAAGTCCAGGACCAGATGGCTTCACAGGTGAATTCTATGAAACATTTAGAGAAGAGATAACACCTATCCTTCTCAAACTCTTCCAAAAAATTGCAGAGGAAGGAACACTCCCAAACTCATTGTATGAGGCCACCATCACCCTGATACCAAAACCAGACAAAGATACTACAAGAAAACTTCAGACAACATCACTGATGAATATAGATGCAAAAATCCTCAACAAGACACTAGCAAACAGAATCCAGGAACACATTAAAATGATCATACACCATGATCAAGTGGGATTTATCCCAGGGATGCAAGGATTCTTCAATATACGCAAATCAATAAATGTGATACACCATATTAACAAATTGATGAAGAAAAGCCACATGATCATCTCAATAGATGCAGAAAAAGCTTTTGACAAAATTCAACACCCATTTATGATAAAAACTCTCCAGAAGGTGGGCATAGAGGGAACCTACCTCAATATAATAAAGGCCATAGACAACAAACCCACAGCAAACATCATTCTCAATGGTGAAAAACTGAAAGCATTTCCTCTAAGATCAGGAACAAGACAAGGATGTCCACTCTCACCAGTATTATTCAACATAGTTTTGGAAGTCCTAGCCACAACAATCAGAGAAGCAAAAGAAATAAAAGGAATACAAATTGGAAAAGAAGAAGTAAAACTGTCACTGTTTTCAGATGACATGATACTATACATAGAGAATCGTAAAGATGCCACCAGAAAACTACTAGAGCCAACCAATCAATTTGGTAAAGTAGCAGGATACAAAATTAATGCACAGAAATCACGCATTCCTATACACTAATGATGAAAAATCTGAAAGAGAAATTAAGGAAACACTCCCATTTACCATTGCAACAAAAAGAATAAAATACCTAGGAATAAACCTACCTAGGCAGACAAAAGACCTGTATGCAGAAAACTATAAGACACTGATGAAAGAAATTAAAGATGATACAAGCAAATGGAGAGATATACCATTTTATTGGATTGGAAGAATCAATATTGTGAAAATGAGTATACTACCCAAAGCAATCTACAGATTCAATGCAATCCCTATCAGATTACCAATGGCATTTTTTACAGAATTATAACAAAAAAATCTTTAAATTTGTATGGAGAAACAAAAGACCCCGAATAGCCAAAGCAGTCTTGACAGAAATAACAGAGCTGGCAGAATCAGACTCCCTGACTTCAGCCTATACTACAAAGCTACAGTAATCAAGACAGTATGGTACTGGCACAAAAACAGACATATAGATCAATGGAACAGGATAGAAAGCCCAGAGATAAACCCACGCACATATGCTCACCTTATCTTTGATAAAGGAGGCAAGAATATACAATGGAGAATAGACAGTCTCTTCAATAAGTGGTGCTGGGAAAACTGGACAGCTACATGTAAAAAAATGAAATTAGAACACTCCCTAACACCATACACAAAAATAAACTCAAAAAGGATTAGAGACCTAAATGTAAGACTGGACACTATAAAACTCTTAGAGGAAAACATAGGAAGAACACTGTTTCACATAAATCATAGCAAGATCTTTTTTGATCCACCTCCTAGAGTAATGGAAATAAAAACAAAAATAAACAAATGGGACCTAATGAAACTTAAAAGCTTTTGCAAAGCAAAGGGAACTACAAAGTAGATGAAAAGACAACCCTCAGAATGGGAAAAAATATTTACAAACGAATCAATGGACAAAGTGTTAATCTCCAAAATATATAAATAGCTCATGTAGCTCAATATTAAAAAAACCAACAACCCAATCAAAAAATGGGCTGAAGACCTAAATAGACATTTCTCCAAAGAAGACATACAGATGGCCAAGAAGCACATGAAAAGCTGCTCAACATCACTAATTATTAGAGAAATGCAAATCAAAACTACAGTGAGGTATCACCTCACGCCATTTAGAATGAGCATCATCAGAAAATCTACAAACAACAAATGCTGGAGAGGCTGTGGAGAAAACAGAACCCTCTTGCACTGTTGGTGCGAATGTAAATTGATACAGTCACTATGGAGAACTGTATGGAGGTTCCTTAAAAAACTAAAAATAGAATTACCATACGACCCAGCAATCCCACTACTGGGCATATACCCAGAGAAAATCATAATTCAAAAAGACACATGCACCCCAGTGTTCATTGCAACACTATTTACAATAGCCACGTCATGGAAACAACCTAAATGCCCATTGACAGATGAATGGATAAAGATGATGTGGTACATGTACACAATGGAATATTACTCAGCCATAAAAAGGAATGAAATTGGGTTATTTGTAGAGAGGTGGATGGATCTAGAGACTGTCATACAGAGTAAAGTAAGTCAGAAAGAGAAAAAGAAATATCATATGTTAACACATATATGTAGAACCTAGAAAAATGGTACAGATAAACTGGTTTGCAGGGCAGAAATAGAGACACAGATATAGAACAAATGTATCGACACTAAGGGGGGAAAGTGGCAGGGGGTTTGTGATGGGATGAATTGGGAGATTGGGATTGACATATATACACTAATATGTATAAAATGGATAACTAAAAAGAACCTGCTTTATAAAAAATAAAATAAAATTCAAAAATTCAAAAAAAGAAGGAAGGCTTATCTTCATAACTAGAAAAAAAAGAGATTTCAATTATCACTACATTGATTTATGTAGTTAATAGAGTCCTGATTAAAACCTCATCAGGCCTTTTTACAGAAACTGACAAATGTATATTTTAAAATGTGTGTGGAAAGCAGAGTACCAAGAATAGCCAAAGAACTTTTGACAAAGAAAAAACAAAGTTGGAGAATTCATACTGATTTCAAGATTTATACTCTAAAGCTAGAGTAATAAAGCCAATGAAATATTGGTAAAGGATATACAAATAGACAAATGGAATAGAATAGAGTCTAGAAATAGAACCACACACATATGTGGTTGACCCTTGAACAACATTTGGGTTTGAACTGCTCAGGTCCACTTATAGATGGATTTTTTCAGTAGTAAATAGTACAGTACTACATGATCCATAGTTGGTTGAATCTGCAGTTACTGAATCATAGACAAGGAGGAGCCATGCACACTGAGGGCTGACTATAAATTATGCCCAAATTTTGGACTGTGCAAAGGATCAGTTCCCCTAACCCCTGCATTATTTGAGAGTCAACTGTAGTCAATTGATTCTTCTTTTTTTTACAAAGGTACTAAGTTTATTAAATGGATAAAGAATAGTCTTTCTAAGAAACGTTGCTGGAAAAATTAGACTTTGAAATAATGAACTCCACTGTATTTTTAAAAAACTTAAAAATGGATAGCATATCTAAAAGTAAAGCCTAAATTTATAAAACTTCCTGAAGGAAATATGAGAAAAAAATATTTTGACCTTTCATTAGGCTAAGATTTCTTAGATATGACACCAAAAGTATGAACCACAAAAGAAAAAGTAGACAAATTGGACTTCATCAAAATATGAAATTTCTTTCCTTGAAAGAGTCTGTTAAGAAAATGAAAGAAAACAAGCCAAAAATCTAGGAGAAAACATTTGAAGAACACCTATCTTATAAAGGATTTATACCCAAAGTATATAAAGAAATCTTTTAACTAAAGAACAAGAAGACAACCCATTAAAAAAAAATAGACTGAAGGCTTGAACATACATTTTACCAAAGAAAAGATATGAATGGTGTGTTAATTATCTATTATCACATAACAATTTACTAAATAACCTAGTTGCTTAAAATAATGATAAAAATTTTTCTGAGTAGTTGTAGTTCATGAAATCAGGAGCATTTTAACTGGTGTTCTGTTTTGTAGCCAAGATGTTGGTGGGGGCTGCAGTCATCTGAAGCCTTAACTGGGGCTTGAGAATCTGCTTTCACAATGGCTCACATGGCTGGCAAGTTGATGCTGGTTAGTGTCAGGAGGCCTGACTTCCTTATCAAGTGGATCTCTTCATAGGGTTTTCTCTTTAGGCTTTTTTTTTTTGGCCACTGTGCTTACCAGGAAGCGTGTGGGATCTTAGTTCCCGGAACAGGGATCAAACCCATGGCCCCTGTAGTGGAAGTGCAGAGTCTTAACCACTGGACCGCCAGGGAAGTCCACTCCGTAGGGTTTTCTGAATGTCGTCATTATATGGCAGTGGGCTCACGTCAAAATGAGTGAGCCAAGAGCCATCAAGGAGGAAGCAACAGTGGCTTTTATGACTTAGCCTCAGAAGTTACACTGTATCATTTTCATGGTACCCTATTTGTTATTTGTTACAAAGCCCTATTAAATTTAGGAGAAGTACACAGAGGTGTGAATACCAGTATCTCAGGATCATTTGTTGCGGGGGGCGGGGGAGGTGGGGGAGACTTGGATGCTAGCCACTACAGATAGTAAAGAAGCACATGAAAAGAAGTTACAGATCTTTAGTCATTAGGCAAGTGCAAATTAAAACCACCAAGATAGAGCAGTACACAGCTACTAGAATGGCTTTTAAAAACCTGACACTACAGAGTCCTAACATGGATGCAGAGCAACTGGACTACTCATCTGTTGCAGCTGGGAATGTAAAATGGTATAGCTACTTTGCAAAACAGATTGGTAGTTTCTGATAATGTTAACCATACACTAACCGTTTGACCTAACAGTTCTACTCCTAGGTCTTTAAACAAGAGAAACAAAACATAGGTCTGCATTAAGGGCTTTATGAGAATGCTTATAGCAGTTTCACTCAAAGATCATTAAAAACTGGAAATAGTCCAAATTCCCATTAACCAGTGATTGGATCATCAAATTGTGGTACATTCATACAGTAGAATCTTACAGTTCAGCAATATGTATTACTTATACATGCCATTATGGTTGAATCTAAAAATCACTATGCTATGTGAAAGGAGCCATACACAAAAGGCTGTATACAGTATAATTCCATTTGTACGACATTCTGATAAAAGGAGACTATAGGGATGGAAATCAGATTAGTGGTTGCCAGGGGCTGGGGATAATAAGAAAGAATTGACTGACTATAAAAGGGGCATTGGAAACTTTTGGGAATGATTCTGTATCTTGATTATGATAATGGTTGTACAGTGATATACATGCATTTGTTGAGATCCATCTGAAAAGAATGAATTTTTCTATAGGATAAATTGTACTACAATAAACCTGACTTTAAAAAAAAACAAAGGTAATTTAAGTATTATGCTAGCTTCCATACTTAGTTGCTATGAGAAGATTGGGTTTGGATAAATGTCAGGGGAAGGTCTGTTAATTCTGAGGGAAATTACAAGTAAGAAAGCTGTTTGGTTATGGTAAGAGAAATCAGTGATTGCATGGAAGAGGAGGTGTGTTAGTTTCTCCAGTGGAACAGAACCAACAGGAGAGATAGATAGATAGAGAGATAGATAGATAGACAGACCTAAAGGAATTTACCTATATAATTGTGGAGGCTTGGTAAGTCCAAAATCTGTCTGGGGAGGCCAGCAGGTGACAGACTCAGGAGAGTTGCAGTTCAAGTCCAAAGGCAGTCTGCTGGAGAACCAGGAAGAGCTGATGTTGCTCCAAAGGCAGACTGCTAGAGAATTCCCTCTTGCTTGAGAGAGATCAGCCTTTTGCTCGATTCAGTGACAGAACTGATTCAACTTCAATTTCAATTGATTGGATGAGGCCCACCTACATTATGGAGAACTCGAAGTCCACTGATTTAAATGTAAGTCTCACCCTAAAACACTCTTACAGTAATATCCAGAATACTACTTGACTAAATATCTAGGCACTGTGTCCCAATCCAGTTGACATAAAATTAACTATCATAAGAAGGGGATTGATTGACCGGAAAGGGGCATAAAGAACCTTTTGAAGTGACAAAAATGTTCTGTGGTGGTTATACAGGTGTATACATTTATCAAAACTCATCAAATTATAAACTTAAGATTTGTGCATTGTATTGCATGTAAATTAAACATAAAGAAAGAAAATCCAAAAGGGATGCTGGGCAGCTATGTCATGACATGTCATATCTCATACAGAGTAGTATATGTGAGTGTGTGTATGTGTGTATGAGAATGAGTGTGTGTGTGTGTGTGTGTGTGTGTGTAAGGGCTGGTAGATAAGTGATGGAGATTTTTCCTGCTGTGACTTTTTCTTCACCATTTGTCTCTCTTTTATTCTTGAACCACCTATACCCATCATAAAGACTCACTGATGCCTTCACTCACCATCATTTTAAAGAATGCATTTACTTTCTCCCCATATCTTTGGAAGTGTGTGGGTTTCTTCTTCTATCTGCTCTTGTTTTCAAATGATTACTTACTAATTAGGCCATTATCTACTCATTACCAGAACAGAGAGTTAAGATGTATGCTTATTTTACTAAATGACTGAGGAGCTAGGAAGAAACTTAAATTGCATATATTTCTTTTATTAATAAAGGAAATTTAAAAGCCGACGTATATAGTTACCATTCTAGTCATACAATTTTGACTTGAAGAGTTCTACATATTTTTTCTACCCAAATAGACTCAATGTCATCAGAGGACAAAATAATGAAATCTTGAAGCTTAATATTGGCCTTTTCACAATTTATCCAAGGGCAAAAGAGAGTACTGTAGTCATTTTAAATGTTGAATAATAGTCTGTATTTCTATTTTTAAAAAAATAAAAACCTTAGTCAAACCAAAGGAAGCAAGGAAATTGCCAAGTGAAAAGTAACCAATATTTGGGGCCTCCCTGGTGGCGCAAGTGGTTGAGAGTCCGCCTGCCGATGCAGGGGATACGGGTTCGTGCCCCGGTGTGGGAGGATCCCATATGCCGCGGAGCGGCTGGGCCCGTGAGCCATGGCCGCTGGGCCTGCGCATCCGGAGCCTGTGCTCCGCAACAGGAGAGGCCACAACAGTGAGAGGCCCACATACCGCAAAAAGAAAAAAAAAAAAAAAAAAAAAAAGGAAAAAAAAAAAGTAACCAATATTTGCAAAATCAATCTGTAGATTAAGGTGAATATTTTTTATACAAAGTAATCTCATGCATATTAAATGCACTAAAAATAAACTCTAAATAATTTTAAAAACATAATAAACAGTATTATTCCAAATGTTTTCAATACATGTTTTTCATTGTTCTCAAATTCTCTGGTCGGGGTGAGGGCATTTAAATTACACCTAAAATCATTCTTGAGAAGAGTCTGATAGTATTGTTTCGATATTTGAAATGAAAGAAAATCACACTTATTTATTGTTTCAAATTATGTATAATTATATATATAAATGCCATTAAATAGATAATTTTATATATATATATAATATGTATATATTATATATATATATGACACTTGGTTAGAATTAGGACAGACATACCTAGTACTTGCCATTCTTCCCCTCTAGTTTTCATGGGGGGAGATAGGACCCAGGCCGCAGCCTTATGTGTTATGAGCACTAATCTATGATGAAGCCTCTTTTTCTGGCATGAGCTAGGCATCAGACTTCTGTCTCCCAGGTGTAGGGAATACATTTCAAAGGTCCTAAGAGTTCCCTTGAAGCCACACTAGGCTGGAAGTTAGAGGGAATATCCCCTCTTATCCCCAAAGAAAGCTGAAGTGGAGATTCAAGGCAAGGGTCTCTCAAAAATTATTTTTAACAGTATCCATTCCTTCCTGTCTCTGCCCTCTCTTTATATCCTCCTTGGCCTGAGGGATCCAGAGCCCCAGAATAAGTTCTCAGTACCATTTCTTATTCTTTGGGTCTGTCTGCCCCTATATACACATATACATATGTTTCCTTTCCTTTTTTCTATTCACTGATACTGTACAGATTATTTTCCCTTGTCCAAGTACACACTAAAGCAGAAATACTACCAAAATAAGTTCAAAATTTAGAGGACCAGAGACAAATTTGAATGCATGCCTGTAGAGCTACTTTTTTATTTGCAGGATGAGATAAAACTGGATCTGGGGTAAGGGAGAAAGGGGTGACATATATTTTTCTTAGAGAAGAGTAAACAAATGTGATTCCTCAAAGTAAGAGGGAGCAGAAGGGTTTTCTACTCCAGTGACCAGTGGGTGGAATGGAAGGGATGCTGTACCCAGCTGTCCTTGGTATCACTGTCCCATTTGTATTCCCTATAGACAGCCAATAGACCTTGACACTTGCAAGTGTCTCTGAACAGAGAGGAGGGAGAGAAGTTGTATACTTTGGTGGATATGAGAATATGAAGAGAAGATTTAGCCCTCTGACCAAGGTGGAACTCCACAGACCGTGTTAGGAATTTCCCTATTAGGGCAGTGGTAGAGATCCTCCACTATCTCATACACCCACACATAAATCTGTATGCATTTAGCTTTTGGGAAGAACAGAGAGTGTTTAAGTGACAGAATAAAGAGAACTGCCTGTAGCTAATAAAAATATTTAATGTGGGCCTCTACATACACTGGATATGTTAGGCTTGTTTTAAAAAGTAATTGAAGTCAATTTTATTTTCTTAAACAACATGCCAGACAATCATTTGATTACTTTGATTTTAGCTATAATAGATGACAGACAAATTTTGAGCACAGTCTTTTCAAAGGGACATGTTTGAGGGGCTCAGAGAAAATAGAACATCACTGACTCATTCAACACTTAATAAATAAGTACTTGCACTGAGTATTAAGTATCAGGTGCTCGTCTGTGTGCACCAGTAAGCATAATCTATAGCTTTTGGTTTCCTGATGGTAACTTTTACTCTTTATGGAAATGGTTCTTAAACTTTGGCAGGCATCAGAATTACTTAGAGAGCTTGTTAAAACACAGATCTCTGGGCCCCATTCCCAGAGTTTCAGATTCAGAAGATTTGGGGTAGAGACTAAAAATCTGCATTTCTAACAAGTTTTCATGTGACACTGATGCTGCTGGTCTGGGAACTACTCTTTGAAAATCTTGGACCTATAGATTATCCTTAATTTAATAAGGGAAAATATTTTTTAAATGTTGTTAATGGCAAATTAAGATTTTCTTAAATGGATAATTATCTCTCATGACTTTAATGATGGTAAGAATGTATTTTGTACTTATAACAATGGCAAAACAGCACAAAGTATGACAAAGCCCAATAAAGAAAGAGTTTTCCTCTCACCACTATAGACAGATAGTTTTTTATGACCTTTAAGAAATTCATTGGAAGAAGTCTAAACAGCACTGGGCCCTAAGTACAAAATAATGCACCAGTCCAAATAAGTGCCAAAGGATTGCCAAGTTGGAAGCCAAGGTGCCATTTGTTTTTCTTGTGCAGCCCACCAGTACTTCTAATTATGATCAAAATATTCATATATAAATAACTAGATTAAAAGGAGATACTGCTTATCTTGCACTTAGGCTTATTTTGATAATACTGAAAGCATGACCATTGACATGGTTTAAAAATTTGCAGCTTTAGTTTTGTCTGGCCAAATATTTTGATGAAGTTAGAATTTAGTCTAAAAGTCATGGGCTGGCAAGAACAATGTGGTTTGTGAGACCAGATTGGGAGTTTTATCCAATTTGGGTAGAAGTCTGTAGTGACTTTCAGAGTTGGCATTAGAATTCTATTCAACTAAATTCTTTCCTTATCACCTGTATCTAGCCAATCTCCAAGTTCTCTCTAATTTTCCATGTAGCAGTAGCTCTTATTCCCTCCCTTTGTACTTTTGTCTAAATCTTTATCTCCTCACGAGAATTCTCTAAGCTCATTTCACTGATTCCTCTTTGTCATAATTTGAAATGCTCCCCTATTGAACCTTAGACCAATACAAACCATCCCAATATAAACATTTCTCTCTACACTGGCTCCCTCTCCTCTGCCATTATAAATGTGCAAATCTCTCCCATTCAAAAACAGTTTATTTAACCAATCTCCTCCTATTGAATACTAAAGTTGTTGACCATTGTTTTATATTTGGTATCATTTCTTGCTCATTCTTTTTCTTATTGAACATAGAGCTATGATTGTGGCACATTCTTGGATGGGATTATATTTACCTAGTAAAACTATAGTTTAAATCTTGACATGGAAAAATGTTTGAAATGTTTTCGAAGAAAAATATCTTTATACCATACTATTAATAGCATATTTCTTTCTTAGTTACAAACACACGCACACATAATATTTGGCAATGGTCAACTCTGAGTGGTTGGATTGGAGTAATATTTATTTTAATTTTAATGTCAAGGTATTTTTGGATGTTTTACAACAAATATGTGTTATCTGCATAATAAGCTATAAAGTGCATAGAAAAATAAAGTGAAAATATGCCTACATATGAAAGTGATTGCCGTTAGGAAGTCGGATTTTCAAATTTTTCTGCTTTTGTATACTTCAGTTTCTTTTACATTAGTATTAAATAGTATTTAAATTTATTATTAAATGGCATTTAATAGAATTAAATATTTAACATTATTAAGTGGTATTTATATTTAGTATTGGGGGGATAAAATTAATGTTTAATTAAAAATTATATTTAGTTTATGTTAGTATATTCCAAACCATGTATAGGTCCAGTAATACCACTTTTCTGTGCAAAAACTTCAGGGCTTGCTTTTTCCTAGTAACCAAAGTTCAAACTTCTTAGTCAGGAAAGCAGGCTTTCCATAGACTAGAACCTGTAGGTTACTGTTTTTCTGTATCCAATGCTGCATCTCAACAAGATTTCAATGTTCTTGGATGGAATCCCCACCCTTTTCTACTTTACTCTTCCCTTACCTCTCCATGAACTTTCTTTTCTGCATGTCTACACTTACCTTTCCTGCAAGGCCTAGGCCAAATGCTATCCTCCATGGACTGCTCCAGTCTAGTTACAGCATCTGAGTGCACTTAACATTTTGTTTTTCATCTTTAAGTTCCATTCACTTCTTCCTGTGTAGTGTTTCTGCACATATATTAGCTCCTCAACTTTATTGCACTTTTTTTTGGTTCATAAGGACATAGTTAAACTAGTAAAACTAATTAACTTCGTAAAAATCTATCCTCATAAAACATATGATCAGTCATTTATGGAATGAAAAACAGATCTTCCTATGAATCCGGCCTTGGCCACCTACTGGCTGTGTTCATTTATACACGGTGCTTAACCTCTATGTGCCTTGTTTTCCTTATTTGAAAAATTGACAGAAATGGTATTTAGTATCACTGAGGAGTAAGACAATTATATAAATAACACATCATTAGAGTACAAAATATCTGCTATACCATCAAATGCAATGGTTTAGCTAAAAAGATTGTTTCCCTACCAGGGTTCAGTTGAGGAGAGCAGTTCTTGGCTGAGGGGGAAGCTCTGAATATTTCAGCACAGGGTTTCCTTTGCCAAGACACCTCTAATTGTCGAGATAGCAAAAACATGGAAAGGGGAAGTGAGATCCTGGGTTCCTCTCGCATCTGCCCCACTGACCAACATTTAGTCCTGTAACCACATTTAGCTGCAAAGGAGTCTGGGTAGTTAAGTCTCAGCTGTGTGCTCTATTCAAACTCAGGGTGTGGGTCCTATTGCTAAAGAGGGAAGGGAAGAATGGGGCCAAACAACACTCATAACAAAATCAGTATTCTGAGCCTGAAAGACTGTAGCCCAAACCCAACTGGGATGAATCCTCAAAAACAAAGGCCTTGTTAAACCTCCTGATAGCTTCCATCTGATCTCTCCAGTGAAACCCTTTTATCTATAGTATGCCACACATATCCTTCCCTTCAAACTATTAAAACTCCTTAAGGACAGGAAATCTGTCTGCATATCTTATTTAACTTTCAGTGTGCTCCCTCATCTGCTTTAGTTTTTCCACTAGATTAAATAAAGGAAAATCACAACACAAGGGTACTCCATAAATTTCACTTGTTTAAATATGGCTCTGGAGAATGTGCAGTTGAAGATTATGAACATGTTATGTTTGTTATCAGGGTGATGGTAGAAGCCTTTGTCTGCTAGAAAAAACCCAATTTGTCTTTTAGCTAATTTTTCAGTTTTTGTAATTAGGATATTCCTTCTGCTTTCACCATTGGGCAGCTATTGAAGGGAAATAGAGCAATTAGGATGGCCTCACATCTTTATCATTGGCTCTACAGTTTTCCAGAAGTAGTAGCTTTTTGGCATTATGTAATGTCCTCTACCAATGACCATGTATGAATGTTACTACATTTCCTTGTGTGACAATGTACTATTCTCTGGCAGTGCTGAGAGTCATGTAGCACACAATAAGAAATAAAGAAGCATTCTGTGCGTACTTAGATCTTTACATTTTTATTTTAAAACATAGAATTTCATATTGGTTAACACCTACTTTTAAACAGAATGATGCATTAATTAAATGCCTTGTCATAACTGTTATAAGCTCTGTTATAAAAATAAACATCTCACAACAAACTACAGTGTCAGCTCTTTAATAAATACATAAACCAAAGTTAGTAGTCAATCAGAATTACATGAACAGGCTCATAATATACAATGTGAAATTATCGTATTCCCCAATCTTCTATGTCATTTAAGGCAATTTAAATTTATGTATAATTCAAAGCCAGAAATAATAAGAAACTTGCTTAATGAGAAATAGTTTCTTTCTTAGAACTATTTTATATTCAAATATTTTAATTTAAAAATACACTCTATATTAAAAAATTTTTTTTACAAAGGCAGGACTTAAACACATAGGTTATATTACTGAAATTTAAAAACATTTCTAATTTTTTTGCAGACATTTAAAAAACTTTAATGAAGTAGCTGGCAAATGTAAAATGGTTTTAAAGTTATGTTAAATATACACCAAATTAATTTCTATATTAATATGTGCAAATTTATATTTTATTTTAATTTAGAATTAAAATATTTTGTATTCAATATTAATAAAATCTATGTGCCATACTTATTGTGTGGAATTGTTATCAAAATCACATTTATCTGTTGTACAGTGTAAAGTTAGTAAAGACTTTTTACACAAGTCATACAATTTCCATCCTTGATGACTGCAGTGTTTTTGGTTTTTTTATTGTTGGATTAGATTATTTTAACTGAAATAGGTTATGGAGGCTAGAAACCTGATTAATAGAGTTAGCTTACAAAGGTAAATTTTTGTGGGAAAGTAATCCAGGTAGATAAAAGAGTAGTGTTATTACTCTCAGATATTTCATTAACAGCTGCCCAGATAGCTGAACAATCGTTTCATATAAGTCAAATAATTTAAATATGCAGTTTTATGACAGTCGTTACATGGGCTTAAGGTGAATTTATCAGAGCCAAAGAAAAAAATCAAACAAAAGAACAGAAATGATAAAGAATAAAAATGTAAGAGAACTTGAAGGGAAAGTTTTCCTACAACACTGATTGGTTATATCGTATTTTTCTCCTGTCATTGACATATGACATACAAGATGCTGCAAAACCTAAATGTGCAAAATCTAAATCTAAATATGATGGTTTTATGAAATATTTTTCCAGTTAATTCTGTCTAAAAGTGAGATGATCATATGCAAGTATTCTTTAGGAAGTAATAGAAAGAGTAAAAATTTGTTAACAAACCTGGGAGAAACTCACTCATTCTTGTCAGTTAGGTTAGGGTTTGCTGAAATTGTAGCCACTAGCATAAAGCATAAGAAGGAGGCCGAAAGAGCTTTTATAACCTAAAGGTCTACAGGATTTGAACTCATAATCAGATGGTTAGGCTCCGTGTTGAGTTGTATGTGATCCAGATGTACTGAAAACTGACTTCACATGTTATCATAAATGTGTTATTAAATATTTATACAAAAATGAATGTCCCTGTACCCATGAACATTTGGTTAAAGATAAATTAGTATAATGTTTATTTAAGCAAAACTTCAAACACTGCATATAAGAGGTCAACAACTGCAAGATACATTTTAGAGATGTTAAATTAAAAAGTGGATGTCTTAGAATTAATGAAATATGAACATGTATAATTAGTTACCCATAATAAATTTACCATTGAGGAATTATAAGAGAAAAGGGAAATGATCTGAAAGAATGCTAGTTTTATATTTCTTTCAAAATATATCTCAGTTTGCATTACATGAAGTGGAGTTCTTAAGGTTGATATAAATAAGGATAGTTATAAATTAAATGTTAAGAGTAAATAAAACAATATAATATGCACATGATTGAACTCCCAAGTGGTTGTATTTCACTTGATACTTTTATTAAAATATATAGATCTCAAATCCTTTAAAATGGAAGGAAGTCGAACAGTTGTAAAAATTTAAAATTCTTAGTTTTTAATGGGTCTTTGTTCAGGTGCATAGATTCAAATAAATTTTAAAATCATTAAGAGATGTATGGAAATGAAGAACTTCATTATACCATTACAGTCAGTTATTTTTCACAATTAGGCTTATTGAGCTTGAAGTTTTGGGGCACTCTCTTAGGAAAAATGAATAGAAAAGAACAGGAGTAAGGAAAGGAAGGAAAAGCCATTGAGTTTAACTTACTATATCAGGTACCAGGAGGAACATAATTCTAAGGAGAAAAATTTTCATAGTCCATCATAATCATATTTCAACATCTTATAGATGCCCATTGTCATACATAAGAATATCTTCAATAAAGATTAAGTGTATATTAAAAATTTTTGAAATTTATTCTTTAGTGAAGTGTTACATCTGATGCATCCACTAATTTTAATTTTGAATTTTGAAAAATTTGCCTCCAGAGAAATCTATTCTGTTTAACCTTAGATTTTTTTTTAATCTTTATAAACCGAAGCTAAATTAAACATTTAGGACATAATCAGAGTTTTAGTGAATTTCTGAGTCTTTCAGAGAATGTCTGAGACTTCATAACTATTAATAAATTTCAAAAAAAGATATCAGATGCTTATAAATGCATGTACACTGCAGTGTAAAGATATCCCCAGAGAAGTAAAATGCATACAGTTATATTGTAGTGCATATATGGCACATTTCTAAATCATGAAATACTTTAGGGCACAGAAATGCTGTCGTACCAAAAGTGTTGTTGAAGTTCTTAACTTTGTTAATCATTTAAAGTTTCATAACTCGTGTTTAATATCAGTGAATCTCAAAAGGCTCCTGTGTACATATTAGTTGAAAATAGGCTTTATTTACATAAATTATTTAATCTAAGAATACCCTGTTTTCCCTTAACTTTTAATTAATTCTAGCTAGTCAAATATTAATTCTTTTCTCACAAGGAAAATGTCAATTTTTCAAGTAAATATAAGCTCTAAAATCTTTTAAGAATTAGACCTTTAAGTAAAAAAGGAAAGCACAAGACATCACAAGCATAACTGCAGTCATCATCTAGCATTGAACTGCCTGTCAGAAAGTTTGTCCCTTCCTATGAGAAGAGCCTTGTTCCACTATAAATTAGTGCAAACTAGTGAGAGTGTCAAAATATACATCCCTTTACTTTAAGAATTTCATTTTATTATGCTATTTTGGATAACTCAGCCCACATAGAAATTAGCTTATGAACATCATAATGTTTTAAAATTTTTAAATGTTTTAAAATTTTCAGCATTTCAGTGAATGGATATTTTCCACTTTTTCCTTTTTGGGGGCTGTCAAATATCCATTTATTTTCTTTTTTAAAAAGGATGCTGTGACAGGCATGCTGCAAAAAGAAGTTTTGCATTATCCTTGGTGATCAAAGGTATTTTACATAAGTGAGTCACAGTACTGAATTATGTCAATGCCGCTGATTTCTCATTTGGGGAAAGAAATACAGTTCAACCTAGCATCATAATTGCTTGGCTGCAGGGGACGGCTGATGGAGTTATTGTGTTTGTTGGCTGCAGAACAACTTATTATATGTTTTTAAATCCTCTTTAGGGTAGAATATGGAGTGGGATTTAGTCTTCATCGAAATGCAGATATCTGGCACTTTAACTCAAGTGCTGGAAGACAGAAAGTCTGGGGAGCTGATTATAAGAAGACATTTTAAAGGAATTTAAAATAAATTCCTTAGTTGTCATAGGCAAAGCTCTGTACTGCATACAGGACTGTTGGACTTCTAGCCAATAAAATCAGACTGAATAAGTCTGTAAGGATATGGTAATTGTGATGAAGTTCCTGTTGGGGAGGATAAAAGTTCATGGCCTCTGTCTGTATCAAGCTCTCTGGATGAGCACGGAGCACTGAACAACTCCAAGGGGCGCCGTTCACACAGGCTATGGTGTGAATGGACTTCCCTCTAGTTAGGCTATATTGCAGTCTCTTAGAAGCTGATTAGCTGATAGACTGGAAGCCAACCATGGACAATTCTGTTTGAATTACTTTTTTCTGCTTTGTTTTGAAATTTTCTTATACTTAAGACTTCAGTAAATCACATCTAAAAATACTTGCCAATTGATTATTTTAAAGATTCAAGAGGTAGTATGACATTCATTGTTCAATGAACACTGGCCTGGCAATAAGAAAATAGTTCTCTCTGAATGTTGCCACTTGGTCACTTAGGGGTTTTGGAGAAATCATTTAAACTTGCTGAGCCTCAGTTCTCTGACTAACTACAAGAGTGAATTAGCTTATTTCTAAGATATTGTCTATCCTCCTCCAATTGTGTACTTTTAGAATTCTGGTGAGTAGGGTTGAGGTGATTCAAAGAAAGAATGTCCTTAGACTGCATTGAAGGGCAAAAATAATATAGCTTAATTTAGCTTTTAATTTGAAAAATGCTACTATCTACTTGGAATAAATATTGGAGAAGACTCAAAAGTGTGGCACTTTGCTTAGAAACTTTGCAGAGTTTCTAAATATCTCGTGAATTTCCACCTGATGATTAGACAAATGAAATGGTGAAATAATCCATCCAGTTTACCAGGTAGGAAGTATAAAACTCCACATCTGCACACAACGAAGCTGTTCAAATTTTGATGCTACTTGAAGTGTACCTTATTAAATGTTCAGCTTTTAAAAGTATTCTAATAAAGTGACATTGTATTATTATTAGATTTTATGGCAGTAGTAACTTAGCACTTATTTAATCCAGTCATCTGTGACATTATATAAACTTATCCTGTAAGAAAGAAAACCAAAATATAAAGGCAAAGAGGAAAGAATGTTAGAATTAATATCCATCTTGTAAAAGAAGAAAACAAACACACATGCATAAAACTAGTTTCAAAAGCAATATCCCTCAAGATTAAGGTTTTATCTGTTCATCTCTTGAATGAGTGAAACACTAATCATTTACTCATCTATCTGTTCTTGTCTATTCACTGCCAATTGTTGAAGTGTTTGGCAACATTAGTATAACTGCCGTATTATTTTTTCATCTGCATGTTTGGTGCAGGGATTACTGTACCCTTGTAGTGACACAATGCCAAAACTATCTCACAGCATTGTCTCTCTGGGAAGTGTAGAAATGGCGGGTACCTGTAAAGTGTAATCAGTGCTCTTCAGATGATCTACATTCTATGCTGATCTAAATAAGTTATATATTACAGTAAAGTGCTACAATGACACTAGTATCAAACAGTAGTAAGACACATTTTTCTCTGAAGAATTCAGCAGCAGTGTGAGTCACATGATGATGAGGATGCTTGTCAGTCTTCATTCGAGTGGACAACCAGCAACTGGCATGATCTAGAAAATTTATCTCCTCCTGTGACTTATAAAATTACTATTTTATAATAATAATTTTTAGGAGCGATCATTAAAAATCCAGTTTCCCATAAAGTACTTTTTTATCTTTTTAGAAGTTGCACCTGAAAGTTTCATGAGTGTTTAATTTGCTAATGTCCATTTTTATTTCTTCAGGTTTCTCACGTCGGTAGGTTACTGCTCTTGTGCAAACGCCTTGCAGAATCAACTTGTCCTTGATGGAGAGGAAATATCATTAATTAAGTGCCTAAATATTGAAAGTAGACAATAACATACTGAAAGTATTTATTTTTTAGAATTCACTGACCTTTTTTGAGGCTGACACCCTGTAATCTTCCGAGGACTTAATTTTATTACTATTCCATTGTAGTATCACCTGTCTAATAATAAGGACTTTAAGCAACCCAATCAAGAATGTAACTATGAAGATGATGGAAAATATCCTCAAGTAGCTTGGGCTAGAGAAACATTCTGTAAAGAAGCAAATAAATGGTTTAAAAAACTGGAATGAGTAAATCAAAGGGTTCTAACAATAATGTTAGAAGTAAATAATGTTCATCATCTCAGTAGGATCAGAGATATTTGCAAATCTACATTTTCAAAATAGAGGACTGCCATTATTGTTGATTCAAGAAGTAAACTAATTATTATTACTCATTTATTATTCAAATATTTTCAACAGAAAACTCTCCTTTGGAGAATAGCCACAATTAAGGTATTCAATAAGATTATTTCTTTGCAGCTTGATTCTTTATTTGTACTAACTGGAATATGTCCAACTCCCTTAACCAAATATAATTTTATCCGTGACAGAGAGAGGGACAGTTTTTTTGGTGTGGTGTGGATCACTAAGTGGAAAATAGGATTTAAAAAATTATTTAACAGCTCCGTGCATTAACGTATGTTTTTCTTGTTATGCTTACTCCTCATTTGTGACACATCAGTAATGGAAAATAAAGTAAACATCTGCAGAAGCTAAAATTAGTGCTACTCTAATAGATGAATAAATATTTCCTTTGAAACTGCAGTGTAAGTTTTCATTATTATTATACATAGCTTCTCCAGGAAATGGGAGTGTATAATTTGGGACAATACCCAAATCTCTTTCCTCAATTGTTATTAATTTATTTTTTACTTGTCTGTTAACCAAATCTATCCTATTTTGCTTCTAAAAATTCCGCTTTTTGTTTTTTCAAGAACAGATAATTACTAGCTGGAAAAGGAAATGCAGCATTAAGAGGAGGGGCATTCTAGGTCTCTGTTTTAGCCCTAGACCTTTGGCAAACTCTAGTTGGAAAGTCTGCAGGCTCTGTGGCTGCCAGAGGTATTACCCTAGTCTAAGAGGAACATGGTTGCATAATACACAAGTACTCCACAGAACTCACCAGCTGCCCCACACTCACAAAATTACCTCCTGGCCTAAAGAAGCATGTGTTTTCCGTGCATCCTCCAGACTTTGGGGACTTCACCTAACTGTCTGAAGGTCTCCTTGAGAATGCCTTTTGGGAGGGGACCTGCCAAGGCTTAGAAGAACAGTCAGTCATGAGTGATTTGTGTCTGAAATCCCAGGGATGACCAAGCATTGCTCTTGAATACGCCAAGAATTCAGTAACAAGGGCAGGGGCTCTTCTCTAAGTGGGAAGAATTAGAGCCCAGTTTTCTCTTGGTCATAGTGATAAGGTTCCTTGAAAGAAGTGCTAAAAGGAGGCTGGAGGACTACTAACTGGAATAGAAGCACCAAATGCAAGTGCAAGTCTCCGTTTGTTATGGTCTCACACGCAGAAAGAATCCAAGATGCTCTATTCAAAAGTGGTACCCTTGGTGGTGCCCAGGTTTGTGACATGGACGCCTTTCATTTCCCTTGGCTGACTTAGAATAGTTAATCAGCTAAGGAGGCACGTGGCTTGATCTCACTTAATGGCTTCTTGCCTAGTAGGAGCTTAGCCAGAAAGACCAAAAGAACACCCTTTAAGTGTGATCAAGTGGATAGATAATAGAGGTGGCTAACAAATGCCCTTTCCCTCTCCTTGCACAATAGTTGTGAAGGGGAGGGTAGCCCCCTAGCTACTAATACATTTTACAAATATTTCTAATGGGTTAGGATGGAGGACATTTTGGGGGCTCAAATCTGCATGCATTTTTAAATTTTAAAATTTGGAGAGCTAAAAATTTAGCCCTGGCCATGCCTCTTTTCTTAGTTTAGGTCAAGCAAGGGCTTTTCCTAAGGAGCTTTAAGGGAATAGTTTTTGTAACCACACTTAGGTCAAAATAGGTTTGTTTCCTTAACATAATAAATTACATGTTGACAATAAGGGCTCTATTTATTAGGAAAGGCACTTGGCTTTGGGGTGTGATTGCTGCAGCCCCAGCTGGCAGCACATGGGCTCTTTTCAAAGCCAAATTTATTATGGGCTAAGATTAGTGTGGATGTGAGGGGAGACGGAAACAAAACTCTGGAGAAAGTTTGTTCTGTGCAGTCTCTCTAAGACCTGGAATTATTCTTACAGGTTAGAGGAAAGACTAGAAATAGTAGTAGCAGTAGGTACATTTTCAATGAATACATAATTTCAAGCTTCATTTCTAATTCTTATATAGTTTAACACCTTAAACCTGAACAAAATGGGGTGCTGGCTTTTGGGTTCTAATGAATTTTTGTCCAAAATGATCTTTGAACACGGCTTTCACATGTTTCTTCCATTCATATGTCATCTTTTAACTGAAAAAGTTTTTTCATGTTCACTGGCTCATTTAATCCACACAACTCTTTGAGGTTGGTATTGTTATCTCTGTTTTACAGATGAGGAAACTGAGGCTCAGTGAAATTTTGTAAGAGGGCTGATATTTCTTAGCTACTAGTGTCAGGAGACATGCCTTAAGCTAAGGTCTTCAGACTAAAATTTCCATACCTTTTCCATTGTGCCATCTTTATATTAATTCACCCCTAAATTATATTTATATCAGAATGAAAATTATCAGGGAGGAATGGCCCTTTTGAAATTATGTACTTTGCAAAATCAAATCATTGCTACTTAGAATTTTTTGGTGTCACCTGAAACATGAAAGTAAATGTTCGTTTGACATGAGGAAGGTTATAACTGGAAGCAGGTTTGGATTGTGAAGGGTAATGATGGCTCCATAGACCTTGTCTCTAAGGGTGAAATGGACTCTACCTAGGAAACTCCTATTCTTGGCTCACTGAGGTCTCTCTAGAAAATCTGTTTGATATACTTCCATGGAGGTGCACAGCATGCAAATTTAGCTGGGTAGTTGAGATGGTAGTTTAATTGTTAGGTGGGAGATCTAACAATTCAGCCATACCATGGCAAATATCCTCACCTGGTTTTATAGAGCACTATTTCTTGGAGGTTGAAAACATTGAAGCAGTTAGTTCTTTCTTTAGGATGGTTGATTATGAGCCTTTTTGGGGAATATGATTCTCTACAGATACTCTTCAGTACTTTGATTATTAACCTTTTGTTTACCTGATGTTTGGTCCACATAATGCTGTTCCTTGAGAGTACATGAGGTTTTACACCGATCAAGTATAGCTTGAGACAGATTGTGAGGGTGAAGGCATTGCACACAATTCCTGTAAGGGGAAACAAGTGAAAACATTTAATTTTTTAAAAGGTTGTAGCCTGTAGTATTTTCTGTAAAAAATAAAATAGGGTACTGCTTTAGGACAGCAGAATTGTAAAACTGGGAAAGAAAACTGTGACATTTATTTGTAATCTTGGCTGAATTTAATACCATGGCAAAGTTACATTCTAACCACTTAAAATATTTTAATGTATAAAATCAACATAATGATTTTTCTGTACTGAGAAGAAAATCTCTAGGAAATGAATAAGATACTCTCACTGCAAAAACAAAACCAGCTAGCACAGATGTTTTAGAAGACGAATATTATGATACTACTAGAAAAATTTAGCAATGAACATACAGCTCAAATTTTGGTTGGGTTCATTAGAAATACCTCCATCACTCCATCATTATCTTCCTAGTGAGTTACATAACCTACAATGCATAATTTAAAAAATTTTACTTGAGAATGTCTTTTTAAAAATTGAATAAAACAAATTGTAAGGCACAGTGATATTCTGAGTAGTGGTCTTTGAGCAGGACTCAAATTGTTATTGGAAAATTAATTATTGGCACAAAACAACAATGCCACCGTTATTTAACATCACCTTTCCCTTATCCATCACTTCTTTCTAGAGTGCTTCATAGCCACCACTCTTTATCTTTAAAAGAATAAAAATAAAACAATAATAACAGCTAACATTTATTCTATGATTAGTATGCACCAAGTACAAAGGTGTAGGTATTTTTTGCTTGAACATCTAATTTAATTATTTCACAGAATTATACCACGGTATTATTATTATCCTCACTTTTAATATCATGAAACTGAGGCACAAAGAATTTAAAAAATCTTGCCCTAGATCAAACAGCTAATTAATAGTAAGTTGGGAAGCAGGCAGCCCCTAAATCATCACATCGTACGTCTTAAACTTACACGAGGTTATATGACAATTATATCTCAAAAAATCTGGGGGAAAAACAACCCAATGAACCTTTATGAACACTGAATATTATTCTTTAAAAAAAAAACCTATTTCAAAAAAGGCAGTGAATACCTAGATAAATTCTCATGCATGGCCAAAGACTGGAGTCTAAGTCTTCTAATTCCTAAATTCCTCATTCAATTCTTTTTTAGCGTGATGATAACAATTTATCTGGAGAAGATCCAGTAACTTTTAGGTTAAGGTAGGCAAAATAGAAAAGGTCGAACATGAATATAATGAAGGACTGCTTTATGTATGTTTGGAATCAGGAAACACATACCAGTTTTCATTGCAGGCTGTGTGACATGTGGGACAATGTTCACAGAAGCGGCCGATGCTCCTGGGATCGGTGCACTCACACCTGCCACATACACATGTGCCTCTTCCACTACACACTTGGCCTTTTGGATTGACACAGTGCTGGGCAGATGCTGATGGGCACTGGCACCGATCCCCTTCCCAGCCCCTGAAGCACTGGCATTTGCCTGCCTCACACTCTCCATGCCCTGCAACAAAGACCTAAGTTATTGAGGTCACTGACTTTGTGAAGCATTTCCAAACATGAATTCCCCTTCCGTCTCCATGGAAACACACTGACAGTCAAGTGAATAGAAACAGCATCACTTTCTATTTGTCTGACATAAACAATGCCAGGACTTAGGAGTGTCTATTTTCAAAGATGTTCTATTGTAGATAATCTCCCCATGCTAATCTATTGTGCTGACAATTATGAATTCTGCCCTGCCGCAGTGGCTGCCCAACTACTTGAAGATCGCTGTACATTCAGTTTTAAATTAAAAAGACACAAATATAAAGAAGCTACAGAGGCTGATGTAATGTTATCTGATTTGAAATTTGAAAAACGGGTATTTTATGAATAGCTTCCATAATTTTTTCTCTTAGTCACTCATTATTGCTCAGGGCCTGGGATAACTTTGAAGGTCTATTTGGCAAACCCTTTTAAGTGCTTCAGTTCTGCTAGTGCCTTGTTTAAAGATAAGACCTCTGGGGAAGTTGAAGTAATCCTTTCACATCTTCAGCACATTATTTAGCAGGTTTGTGGGGCATGTCTTAAAGTATGCTGTGAGGTGTTATTAGGTGTTAAATGAGAGAAGGCAAGAAAGAAAGCAAGGTGGTATGTGTGTGCATGTTGTAGTTGAGGAAGAACACTGATTATACTCAGTTAAGTGGATTTTAGCCTGCAGGAAGTATCCAAGATTTAATATGCTAATGTGAACTAGAAATCTTCAAGAGAGGGTAAATTTTCAGGGCTGTAAAATGTTTTTCAAGTTTATCTGGCCAAAGACTTTCCCTTCCTTCCTTCTTTCCTTCCTTTCTCCTCTTTCCCTCTCTCTTTTCCTCCCTCCCGCCTTCTCTTCCTCCTTTCCTTCCTTCCCTCAATTCCTGGCTTCTTCCCTCCTTCCTTTTATTGTGGAGCACCTCACAGGGTAACTGTTCCATAGCATCTACTGTTGGATCAGCTCAATTTGTTAAATGTAAAACTAATGATATCCAGGCCAAACAAATGCCTGCCAGACCCGGTTGCCTGTATATGGGCTGCATGACTAATCCTAGCCAGCAGATCTGTGATCATGTGTTTTTATTCTCAAAGGACACTAGTGAAGAAAGTGCTTGTCAGCCTACAGTTTGCATTTATAACTTATATACAAATAATTCAAAGCAGATTCTCAACTGCCTGTAGGTCAGTAGTATTATAGTCATATAGAAGGACCAGTACATTGATTTTTAATATTCTACTATTAACAGAGACTGGGATTCTCAGTGTATTTTAAAGTTCATTGAGAGCTTGACAGCTGTGGGAAATGATGATCTCAGAATTATTTTTCTGCCCTGTCCCTAACAGGATTAACACTAAAAAATTAGATGACAATTGCAGTTTGTTCTAAAGTCATCTATAATCCATTCTACCTAGATACCAGGTACAGCTGAATAAATGTTTAGAATATAAAATATTATGTGTATAAGATAGAATATAAAGGAAATTTGCCATCACATATTTGTGACATAGGGCACATTTTTAATTTACACAAGAATAAAAATGTATTTTGTATAGGTTTGTTACTTTCCATATGCTTATTACAATGAAATATTTCATTTCATCAATAATTTAATTAATATTTGCTTACCAAAATGCAAACTTTAAAAAGGTGCTTTAACAATAAGTGGATTTAGCACACTGTCACAGAAAAATTGTGCTCCGCAACGGGAGAGGCCACAACAGTGAGAGGCCCGCATACCGCAAAAAGAAAAAAAAAAAAAAAAAAAAAAAAAAAAAAAAATTCATTTAAAAATATTTTGTATTAATTTTCAAATGTTGCATATATTTTCTAGAATCTAACCTCTAGGTGGCAGTAAACTGAATTAGCCAAACAGTACTTTTGATATTTTCATTTTAAATTATCTCATTTTTAAATCTGGTCTGTGTGTGCCCTCTGGGACTAATCTAGATTTCTTATGAAACCAGCATTTTCTTGAAGAATTCTGTCCTTTGACAGTTTTGTTGCTGGCGTTGTTCCAAAAATAAAGTAGAGAAATTTAAATTACTACAGATTTACAATGCCATCTATGATAATGCATTAAGAATATTACAATGAATGAAAAGTATATTTTTATAGCTAACTATCCTCTGAGCAAGATGGAGGGAGTAACCACTTATGAGAATGAATCAGATCCTTCTAGAAGAATACCCAGATTATAGAAAATCTGTCAGACATTATCAGTAATTTCCTTTTCTGGTATGTGTCTTTACAAGATCAAGGCATACTTGAAAATAACAATTAACTTTTGGTTTTAATTTTTAAATATTTCCTGTACAAAATAATTTAAACTATAAATATCAGAATCATGTACTGTAAATCTGTAGTTATGTCCTAATTTCACAGACTTTGAAAGTTTGAATATTAAATTCATATTCAAAGTTGGTAATTATAAAGATGTGATTTAAAGATACTTTAACATATATGCTAGTTTAATATATAACTATATAAATAACTGCATGTACATACTTATACTCACCAGCACACAGATTTCCATGGTGATATGGACAAGAAAAGTCATCTTTTTCACAGTATTTTCCATATACTTTTCCAAGCTTAATTTTGTGACATAAACATTTCCCACAAATACAAACTCCTCTACCGCTGCAAGCAGGTTGATCCTTGTGTGACTTGCAACTTTCAGAAGGAAATTGATCTTCATCAAAATGACATTTATTCTCATCACACTGGAAGCACTTGGCATCTAGAAAAGTTTCTTCTACACACTTTCTTTTAGGTCCTTTGCTGTCATCACACTGACAGCTGCAGTTCCTATGTATATGAATTTTAGTGGTTTCATTGAAACCAATAGGTTTGATTATTGCATAGCTCTTTCCTTCCATGACATCACATTTTTCCATTGTAACTGTTACATTGAAAAGAACCTAAATTTTTGGGTGGGGAGGAAGAAAATATATTTATATGTCTTGATAATTTTTATTACCAATATTATATCTGTTAATAATATTTAAGTCAATAATATACCATCTTATAGAAATTAATATTTATAAATTACACATGTACTCTCATATATAGACATAACATTCCTTTTTAATTTCATGTATTTCCTAATTAATGAACTGGAGAGTTAAAGGATGCAATGACTGAGACTTGCCTGTATTGCAGCATTAAATGGACATGGGTTCAAGCCTATTTGAAATGTGTACTCTACTTCCGATCATTAATTTATATCCTCAACTGACTTCTTAGTAAACTTGAGAGAGAATAGACCATTTTCTGGATTCAGTCCTTAACATGTGGAGTTACTGAATATATTTGGCACTAAAGATAGATCAAATAAACTAAAGTCAAGAGCTTCTGCTCTACTGGTTTAAAACCCTGAGATGAACAGTTGTTCAAATGAACAATTTTTATTTTGTTTCTGTTTTCCAGGGGCCCAAGTAAGTTTTAGAGTTAAATTTTAGTTTATACATGGTGTTAAGAAGAAAACATGGGGCTTTCCCTGATGTTACTCAAGGGAAAAAGATTTAGGATTCTCACTTTTAGATCTTAAGATCTCAATACAAGGTCATACATTTGTCTCAGTGGAAGATGTTAGTCTACAACTAAGGATCTGGCCTGGCAGGAATTGGTTTCCCCCATGCAAACTACAGAATGTCTTTCTCCTGCCAAATTTTTCCCTTTTCTCTATTTTTCCTTCCTGTACAACACGATCGGCTTAGTGTGTCTATTTATATTTCTTAACTCACCTTATGATCTTCAGGTACTTTGGCAAATAAGAAGGTTACATGTTTTTTTTCCATGTTAGACTGAGATATGTTACAATTTAAAAATACTTTGTGCTAGGCTTTTTGGTTGGGATGGAGTTAGATAGATAGATAGATAGATAGATGATAAATAGATATGGATGAATATATATGGATGGATATATATATATGAATATATAGAGATTTGCGTGCTCTCTCTATATATATGTATATGTATAAAGGTATAGATAGATAGATATCCATCCCAACCAAAAAGCCTAGCACAAATACACACAATGATATGAAAGGTCTAAATTTAGGTTTATACGTTATATATATATCCATTCGGAATTAGAATTAGTCTCATAATATTAAAATCAATACAGTTGGTGTCAGACTTGAAATGTTTTTTCTCTTTAAAAATATAAGGATTAACAGACTGTAGGATAATGTGGTCAACTGCCAATATTAATAGAGCAAAACTTGGGGTTTATATAATTAAGTGGTCAAATGACTCTCCCTTAGTCAAACTGTTTATACTACTTGGTTGAAAGTGAGGGAAAAAAGGGATGTAGACAAAAGGAAAAAAAAATGTAAGGAGTAAGGAAAACCATTCTGCCAAAATTGATTTTGAAAGAAAGAGCTACTTTTAAAAAGGTAACCCTTTCTCAAAAGCTAACTTATCACTATCTTTTGCTAGCACAAAGTTTCTCTGTATTCAGTGGAAATTAAATATGTATTTTGTAAACTGGCATAAAATGTCTTTTGAACAAAATTCAAGCAGTGATTATGGAGGAGCCTACAGAATTTGAATTTGAAATAATTAATTTCAAATATACAGCTTGTTGGAACAACTATACTACCTGCAGATTCTAAACTTCCCGAGAGAAAAGTATATTCTAACTAAAGAGAAGGAAGATTCTCCTTTATTCAACCTTAGAATACTAGGATTTTTAATCTCTTTCAATAACTTTTTCTTTTTCTCTATAGCATGATATTAAAATAATAACATCATAGAACCTTAGAGATGGATGGAGGTGGGATTGGAAATCTTCTAGTTCTAGCTGTTTATTTAAAAATGAGGCAACTGATGCCTCAAGAGGTAAATGACTCACTGAAAATCACTTCATTCTACAAGAATTTCTTTTAAAAGCATATTTCTGTGTATTTACTTTCTATTGTGCCAATCCTGGGAGAATCCCTATCTCCCCTGGTCCTATTTCCTGATGCTGCTATAATCCGGATCTCTCTTTTCCATATTTCATTCCTTTTTAGTTAAATGATGACACTTTTTTTTTGTTGTTGTTGTTCTTAACAAATTTCCCTACCTTGTAGGTCATTGTATTGAGATAATACAAGTGTACCGGGACAATCACAAAGTGAAAGATTTTGTAATTCTTAATCTTTATCAACAGCATTCTTCTCTGTCGTTTTTACTTTCAACTTTCACATTTACTCTGAGAATTTTCAGATTTGAAACAAAAAGGTATTATCATCATCCTAAGTATAGGCACTTCTTGTTTGAGGAGATATGATTTCCTAACATTCACTGGCTGTGTCATCTAAGTTTAAAGTTATTATTATTAAATAATTATTTAATATGATATATATTTATTTATTTTAACTAGAGTTTGAGAAAAGTCAGTGGAGTTACAGCAAGTAGGAACTTAGGGATTGGATAATAAAAGTTACTTTGAAGTGTAAATGAGATTCTTGAGGTCGGTAGTAAAAAAAGTTTTTCTGAATGGTTTGATTTTTCTGTAAGAAAGCATGCCAAACAACTAGTTTACTTTAAATGGGAAAAACGCACACCCACATACTTCGTCATTGCTTGTCACATTTCCGCATCCGTCTGTGCCTGGCTTTCTGCTCCCATCTGGACAGATGGCAGTAATGTTAAAATAGATGCCTTTTATCTGGTTTTCCACCTGAACTTTCACTTCTGAAATGAGTTTCTGCAGAGATGACATTTTTTAGTTGTATACTATAGCAGTTTCTAATGTAAGCAACAAAACAGAGTCAAGTTTATCATGTCATTCTAGATTTAATTTTTAACTAAATCAAAGAGTTTGTCTCTGTAAAAGGTCGATTAAAAACAGTGTTTCCACATAATGACCCAATTACATTTGAAATACATAAAAAATACTGAAGGATTTTCTGCATTTAAATGGCTCTATTTTTTCATATATTTCCATGACTGCATTTTGATCACCTCAGAGATATTTCTCACTCAGCCTGTTAGGAACATAATCATTTTAATCCAATAATATTTATATTTTTTGGTAAAATTTAAATAAAGCATTGAGAATACATATATCATCACAGAGGCTAAATCTTGACAGCTTAAAATCTGGAACATGCTTCTGACACTTACAGCTGTTAAAGAAGCATTTCAGTTTCAAACACTTTAGACTATCATGAAAGCTAAACTGCCTTATTGATACAGAATTGAAAGATAAATTTTTGGGAGGGCATTTCTATACTGTAGGTATAAGAAATACCTGCCAGTTATGGCTCCATAAATTCTCCAAGAATGGCCTAGGATTTTTGCCAAATCCCTGGGGCTTGCTATGTCAATCAAATTTGTTCCAATCCTTAATACTGAAATAGGGCCCCTTACTGGGCAGAAAATCATTTGCTCATTTATTCACTCATTTATATAATCATTCAAAAAACATGTATGTATTGCCTACTATGTATCAAGCACATCCTAATTTCGTCCAATCTCTGAGTTCCAAAAGTTCTAGCTACATTAAATATATTCTGTAGATCTGTGTGAATTTCATCTCATAAAACTAAGAGTCTATCACATGCAAAAATCCTTAACTTATTTTTGTAAACAAAAGGAAAGGGAAAAGACGAAGTATGTACCTAAGGAAAGAGTGAGTAGCAGGGTGTGAAGGAAAAAGAAATCCCCATGGGTTCTAATTCTTTACTTGAGTAATTTTTCTTCTTCAACTGTATAATCAATAAAGAGATGTGTGCTTACTGATTAATAATTGATCATGGAATTATGGTAGTAAATCTTTAGAGTAAGATACTTCCTCAAATTAGCAAATTTTATTTGAATAAAGGTAAGACTATATTAGTCACATTTTTTATCTACCAGAGAATTCATACATTGTAATCACTTAATTAAACAATTTCAGTAAAAAATAGAAACTTCTAATGGTATACAAATGGTATTGATATGGTGATGGTTTGACAAATCAGAAGGAAGTTCCTAATACCATGGCTGTTCTTTTTGCCCTTTTGAAATTCTGCTTCCCTTAAAACCTTAAGCTAGTTTCACCAATGTTTTTCAAACAGGGTATGAAGACAAATAGCTAAAATTTTGCCCAGTTTTGAGATTAAGAAATTAAGTTTCAGGGCTTCCCTGGTGGCGCAGTGGTTGAGAGTCCACCTGCCGATGCAGGGGACACGGGTTCGTGCCCCGGTCCGGGAAGATCCCACATGCCGCGGAGCGGCTAGGCCCGTGCCATGGCCGCTGAGCCTGCGCGTCCGGAGCCTGTGCTCCACAATGGGAGAGGCCACAACAGTGAGAGGCCCGCATACCGCAAAAAAAAGAAATTAAGTTTCAGACACAGTCTTAAGCTTGTCTTTTAATATCTAACAGGTACAGAGGCAGAATTTATTTTTTCTAAAGTATAATTCTTTTTTATTCAACATGATTTATTTTTTTATGTCTTAATTTCAGCTAAATTACTATTAAGTTATTATAGTCATGATTTTTATATAGTTTTAATTCTAATGGCAATGCAGATGTAAAGGATAAAAAACAAAATGCAATCACATTCACCTGTGCTAAATTTGTATATAATTTTATTAAAAGTCTTAAAAAGGAAATGCAAAGTATTAAAAGTTAGAATAAAAGATTTTTATTATTTTTTCTTCAATGAACTGTGAACAGTTTCTGTTGAACTGTGAAGACAAAATGAAATTTCAGAAGAATTTTGAAAGTATAGACATATATAAAATAATAACAGAATCCCAACTTAAGGAGATTGTTTAGCCAGAGTTCCTGTCAGTTTTGTTAGTATTTTCTAATTGTTTAAGGTTAATCAGAACTGCAATTAGATAATGCATCACATACCTATTCTAGCAAATAAAGAACATTAAAAAAAACCTGCTGTTTCCCTTGCCATGGGTGCAGTTTTAGATACAGGAAAGTTTGTCGACTTATATTTTTTCTTTGGTGTAATAAATGGGTTTATACTATGAAAACTAGGGTGACTTCTAACACTGCAAGCTCCTTTCTTATTTTGATTATACTTGGGAACAAACTTCGGATGGGAACGAATTGTACACAGTTTTGGTTTTCCTTGATAAGAAGCTCCACCAGTCCTAATGTTTTTTGTTTTTGTTTTTGTTTTGTACAGTGAAGAAGAAATATAATTAAAGATGCTTTTCTTATTTCATCCAACATAGTCTTCAGACATAGAAAAATTCCCTGGCAAAAAACACAAAAACAAAAAAATCTCGCAAGGTTTATTTTCCTTTTAAAAAAAAGAAAGTTTAAACAAGTCCTTCGTTTTCTATCCCGTGTCTACTTCCTGCCTTACTCTTTTGTACTTGAGTTGAAGGCAGATGTTCCATGAAGAAAATGAGAAGAGAAGCCTAAGATTTCTCACAATGCTTGGGCTACTGTTAACACTGTTCAACTCTACTGTGTCAGGAAGGGAAAAAGAGAATTTTGGGAAGTGGGAGTTTATCAATGGTGCATAAATTCAGGGTAGAATAAAGCGTATCTTTAGACACTATGTAAAAAAGAAAAAAACAACAACAGACAAACAGATTGTGTAACACAGGAGGAAGCATCTAGAAGCTAGAATTAAAGACCTAGGTTTTGGTGCTGCTGCTTCTGCTTGTTAGCTGTTTGGCCTTTGATTGATTTGCTTAGCTTCTTTGAAGTTCTACAAATACACAGTGGGAGTACTAATACCTGCCTTATAGGTCGGTTGTGTGGATTAAATGAGGTCATGTATGGAAAATAACTGGTTCTTAGTGGTATTAAAATGACAGCTGCTATTATTACAACTTCTTAAAAGAGATTATTCTATCCAGAAATGACCTAGATTGAGAGAGCAGATGTTTCTTAAATCTTTGCATTTGGTACCCACTCTACACGAACTGGGGACAGCATACAACTGTCGTCTCAATAAAGTAGTGTATCTCTTAGGGTGATTCTTTTAATCAAACTAGTTTGGTAAAACTGCGTAAGTAAACGATCGAACAACCAAGTGATTGATCTAGGAGACCCCAACAAAGTTCTCTTAGTAATCTCTATATCTCATACAGTTCATTTTCCCTGGAAAGTTGCTGTTTAAATAACACTGTGGATTGATTACTTTATGGCACTGGAAATTGTGAAATTTCTTGGTAATAAAGTATATTCTATAGCTGTGATTTGGTGACTCACTGAACATTTGATGAGGAAGGAAATTTAGATAGTCTGTAGCTCAACCTGAGTTTAGTAAACTGTGTCAGTGAGACATAGTGAAGCACAGAAAGCTGAAATGACTTTCCCAAGGTTCTATAACTAGTTAGTGGTAGAGCCAGGGCTAAGCTCAGTTTCCTAATTCCTAATCTGTTTTTTCCACCACTCCTCTCAAGATGATAGGGCATTAGTTTGTACCTTGCCATGGAAATTGAGGTTAAGAGTTTATTTGAAAAAATGTGTACAGTATATACATACCTGATAGGCTTCTACAACCAGATTATTGAGGTTTGCAGCCTTTGATTCTATTTCACCAGCAATGGTGCCAGGCAAGAGGGGTAGAAGATCCTAGAAAACATACCAATAACCTGCACTTAATGACAATAGTATACAATGGTTTAGCAATCAACAAATATTAAAAAATCTTGTAGTTATCAGTGGAAGGTGAGTCATTACATGAATCAAAAACTATGAGACACAAGAAAAATATAAGCAACTAAGCAGAGCAGCCAAAACATATGTTCCTGAAATAGTATGTGTATGTGCATGAGTGTGTGTGCATGCACAAGTTACATGCTGACCTAAAACTCAAAGAACAGACTGGCATTTCCCAAACTATCCCCCATAGAACATGATCCCAAGAGATTTTAAAATGAAAAGGGTTCTGAGGGCAAATAAGTTTGATAAGTTCTGCATATGGTTTATTCCACATGGAGACTCAAAATGTACACCACTGCAATTCAGAAATAATTTAGCATTATTAAATGCAGCATTCCCTAACATTTACTTAATTACAAAACTCTTTTCTCATGTAACATATACAAATATTTTGCAGAACTACTTTTCCATGGAATGGTCTTTAGGACATATTTGCCCAGACAGGAGAAAAAAATCAAAGTCACAAATGGAAGCTTCATGGAGCAGGTGTTCTTGATGGATGGTACATAATAATTATGGAATCAACTCTAGGTATCCCTAGTGAGAAATGAGAATTAGCAAAGGCTTAAAGGTTTACCCAAGTTGTAGATGAAGTAAGAATAGAGAAGAAACTAGTCTGACTAGAGTGAATGGTGCATATTTATATGGAATCAGATAATGAAAAGTCTTGAAATACATTTATATACTCATTTTACCATTCACAAGTATCATTAAGTTCCTGCTGTATGCCAGCTACTACTTGGTTACTAACAAGTTGGTATCTCAGGTAATAGGGAAAATGTATCAGTTAAATATTTTAAAAATTCATTTATACAACCTTTATTAACTAACCACCATATACCACTTTGGAAATGCTAAATTGCTACGCCACATAGTTTCCATCCTTAAGGATCTCACAGGAATATAAATGACAGTTTCAAAAAACAACGTACACCTGAAGCAATAGACATATGTATAGACCCTAATGAGAGGGATACTGAGCAAGCATTTGAGAGCTGGGGAAAGTTGTCAAGGACTGTTTCCTGGAGGAGGTGATTCATGAGCTGTTTCTTAAAGGATGAGTAAGAGTTAGTCAAGTAATGATGGAGAAGGGCTTCCAGGCATGGGAGATAGGTAGCAAGAACAAAGTCACAAAAGAAAGAAAGAGCCTGGTGAGTGTGTGTACACAGGAGGATTAGAAGCACGACTGCAGGGACAAGTTTAAGGCAGACAATATTAAAGACTTGATCCTCTAGATCAGAGGGAACCACTGGAACATTTTACTCTAGGGAGTACTGTGGTCACACCTGTGATTCAAATAGCTCATCCTGTAGCCGAGCGGAAGATAGATTTGGGAGATGGGTTAGGAGGCTGTTACAATCCAGACAAAGATAATTAATAAAAATATCTCTGAGCAACCAAATTAGGTGACTGCAACGGAATACACAGGACTCTTAGCAGAGCCGGGCAGGCTTTTAGAATCTGCTGACTCTTAATTTGCACACAATTCAATTAATAATAAACCTGGTTTTATGGTTTAACAGTCAGTGGAAATTTTCTTAAAGGAGTAGGGAGAAACTACTAGAGCTAATATCACCATCAAGAAGTAATAAATAGCAGAGAAAAAGAAGGTAAAAGCAATAAAGAGCTGCACAGTAAGTTGAAATTCAGTTTGAAATTTAAGCTTAGAGTTTAAGAATACAGGATTTAGGCTGTTAGGAAAGTTTGGGAAAGTATATAACCTCCCTAAATACTTTCCTTCATCTTTAAAATGGGCATACTAGTAATATTGCCCTCATTGTTATGAGTTTTAAGAGTATTAAATGAGTTAATGTTAATAAACTCAGTTCCTGACAATAGTAAGTGCTCAATAAGTAGAAGCAGTTACTATTGTTAATAAAGTGATTCAGGCATTTAATTTGGGTCAGAGCCCTACTTCTGTGGATATTAATGGTTGTTTGCTTAAAAAGGGGGTTCCATGGTATATAAGTTTGGGAAAACAGGGATTTATATTTTCACTATAGATTTCTAAGAGAAGAAATGGTATAATTTAAGTAGCACTTTCAGATGATAAACGTGGTAGTCAGGTATTAGGGAAATTGTTGAAGGGAACACCAGCTTTGTGACAAATGAAAATGGGTTCAAGTATTTGTTGAAGCCAAAAGAAAATGTAGTTTCTCTGAAGTATTAAAAAATAAGTAAAGAACATTAGGAGTAGAAGGAAGAAGCAAAGACCACAAAGGAGATGAAGAAGACCCAGTGAACAGATATGTGTAATGAAAATTAAGGTATCACAATATTGTAGAAATGAAAAAAAGAGAGTTTTCTGGAAAAAACCTTAAAGACTGTGAAAAGAAAGCTATAGCAGGATCACAGAAGTTATAGGTTTGGGGGTGACAGGGGGAATCCCATGGGGTGCTGCCAGAGTGACATAGGTGCCAAACGTCTTTTGGGCTTGTAGGACTCACCTGGCCCAAAAGATACTGGACAAAATCAACATTATTCTTATGTAGGAAGGCTTTGACTGGGTTAGCCACTTCCATGGCTCCTCTTGTTCCTTTACTAGATGACCTAGACCAAATCTAGGTACGTTGGTGCTATTGTAAAATATGCTGATATTCCCCAACCTAACCTATTATAAAGATATGCCCATGGGCTAGAAAAAGCAGAACTCTGGACATGAGTGGTATACTTGGAGTGTGAACTACTTTTCACCTGATAAAAGTCTCCTCCATTATTGTCACAGTCAGTACAACACCAAGTATCAGTGCCCACACTTGGTTCTAGGTGTAACAAACATAGAATTTATACTTATTTATATTTAACTGCTAACTTAAGACCCTGTGTGGTATACATTACTTTTTTTTAAATTTCAACATCTTTATTGGAGTATAATTGCTCTACAATGGTGTGTTACCTTCTGCTGTATAACAAACTGAACCAGCCATATGTATACATATATCCCCATATCCTCTCCCTCTTGCACCTCCCTCCCAGCCTCCCTATCCCATCCCTCTAGATGATCACAAAGCACCAAGCTGATCTCCCTGTGCTATGTAGCTGCTTCCCACCAGCCATCCATTCTACATTTCATAGTGTATATACGTCCATGCCACTCTCTCATCTCATCCCAGCCCCCTCCCTCTCCCTGTGTCTTCAAGTCCACTTTCCACATCTGTGTCTTTATTCCTGTCCTGCCCCTAGGTTCTTCAGAACCATTTTTTTTTAGATTCCATACATATGTGTTAGCATACGGTATTTGTTTTTCTCTTTCTGACTTACTTCACTCTATATGACAGACTCTAGGTCCATCCACCTCACTACAAGTAAATAAATTTCGTTTCTTTTTATGGCAGAGTAATATTCCATTGTATATATGTGCCACATCATCTTTATCCATTCAACTGTCAGTGGACACTTAGGTTGCTTCCATGTCCTGGCTATTGTACATAGAGCTGCAATGAACATTGTGGTACATGACTCTTTTTTTTTTTTTTTTTTTTTTGCGGTATGCGGGCCTCTCACTGTTGTGGCCTCCCCCGTTGCGGAGCACAGGCTCCGGACGCGCAGGCTCCGGACGCGCAGGCTCAGCGGCCATGGCTCACGGGCCCAGCCGCTCCGCGGCATATGGGATCCTCCCAGACCGGGGCACGAACCCGTATCCCCTGCATCGGCAGGCGGACTCTCAACCACTTGCGCCACCAGGGAGGCCCATACATGACTCTTTTTGAATTATGGTTTTCTCAGGGTATATGCCCAGTAGTGGGATTGCTGGGTCGTATGGTAGTTCTATTTTTAGTTTTTTAAGGAACCTCCATACTGTTCTCCATAGTGACTGTATCAATTTACATTCCCACCAACAGTGCAAGAGTGTTCCATTTTCTACACACCCTCTCCAGCATTTATTGTTTGTAGACTTTTCGATAATGTCCATGCTGACTGGTGTGAGGTGATACCTCATTGTAGTTTTGACTTGCATTTCTCTAATAATTAGTAATGTTGAGCATCCTTTCATGTGTTTGTTGGCAATCTGTATATCTTCTTTGGAGAAATGTCTATTTAGGCTTTTGGCCCATTTTTGGATTGGCTTGTTTTGTTCTTTTGATATTGAGCTGCATGAGCTGCTTGTATATTTTGGAGATTAATCCTTTGTCAGTTGCTTTGTTTGCAAATATTTTTTCCCATTCTGAGGGTTGTCTTTTTGTCTTCTTTCTAGTTTCCTTTGCTGTGCAAAAGCTTTTAAGTTTCATTAAGCCCCATTTGTTTATTTTTATTTCCCTTTCTCTAGGAGGTGGGTCAAAAAGGATCTTGCTGTGATTTAGGTCATAGAGTGTTCTGCCTATGTTTTCCTCTAAGAGTTTGATAGTGTCTGGCCTTACATTTAGGTCTTTAATCCATTTTGAGTTTATTTTTGTGTATAGTGTTAGGCAGTGTTCTAATTTCATTCTTTTACATGTAGCTGTCCAGTTTTCCCAGCACCACTTATTGAAGAGGCTGTCTTTTCTCCAGTGTATATTCTTGCCTCCTTTATCAAAGATAAGGTGACCATATGTGCGTGGGTTTATTTCTGGGCTTTCTATCCTGTTCCATTGATCTATATTTCTGTTTTTATGGCATTACCACACTGTGTTGATTACTGTAGCTTTGTAGGATAGTCTGAAGTCAGGGAGCCTGATTCCTCGAGCTCCGTTTTTCTTTCTCAAGATTGCTTTGGAGTATTGAAGATGGCGGAAGAGTAAGACGCGGAGATCACCTTCCTCCCCACAGATACACCAGAAATACAGCTACACGTGCAACAACTCCTACAGAACAACTACTGAATGCTGGCAGAAGACCCCAGACCTCCCAAAAGGCAAGAAACTCCCCACATACCTGGGTAGGGCAAAGCAGAGAGATTCCCGCAGAGAGGAGCGGTGCCGAGCGGCACTCACCAGCCCGAGAGGCTTGTCTGCTCCCCCGCCAGGGCGGGCGGCGCTGGAGCTGAGGCTCGGGCTTCGGTCAGAGCGCAGGGAGAGGACTGGGACTGGCGGCGAGAACTCAGCCTGAAGGGGGCTAATGTGCCACAGCTAGCCGGGAGGGAGTCCGGGAAAACTCTGGAGCTGCCGAAGAGGCAGGAGACTTTTTCTTCCCTCTTGGTTTCCTGGTGCGCGAGGAGAGGGGATTAAGAGCGCCGCGTAAAGGAGCTCCGGAGACGGGCGCGAGTCGCGGCTGAAAGCGCGGAGCCCAGAGACGGGCGTGGGACGCTGGGGCTGCTGCTGCCGCCGCCAAGAAGCCTGTGTGCGAGCGCAGGACACTGTCCACGCCGCCCTTCCGGGAGCCTGTGCAGCCTGCCACTGCCGGGGTCCCGGGATCCAGGGGCGGCTTCCCTGGGAGAACGAACGGCGCGCCCCGGGCTGGTGCAACATCACGCCGACCTCTGCCGCTGCAGGCACGCCCCGCACTCCGTGCCCCTCCCTCCCGCCCGGCCTGAGTGAGCCAGATTCCCCGAAGAGGCTGCTCCTTTAACCCTGTCCTGTCTGAGCGAAGAACAGACGCCCTCCGGCGACCTACACGCAGAGGCGGGGCCAAATCCAAAGCTGAGACCCAGGAGCTGTGAGAACAAAGAAGAGAAAGGGAAACCTCTCCCAGCAGCCTCAGAAGCAGCGGATTAAAGCTCCACAATCAACTTGATGTACCCTGCATCTGTGGAATACATGAATAGACAACAAATCATCCCAAATTGAGGAGCCAGGAGTCAGTGCTGTGCCTCTGAGGTGGGAGAGCGAACTTCAGGACACTGGTCCACAAGAGACCTCCCAGCTCCACATAATATCAAACGGCGAAAATCTTCCAGAGATCTCCATCTCAACACCAGCACCCAGCTTCACTCAACGACCAGCAAGCTACAGTGCTGGACACCCTATGCCAAACAACTAGCAAGACAGGAACACAACACCACCCATTAGCAGAGAGGCTGCCTCAAATCATAAAAAGTCCGCAAACACCCCAAAACACACCACCAGACGTGGACCTGCCCACCAGAAAGACAAGATCCAGCCTCATCCACCAGAACACAGGCAGTAGTCCCCTTCACCAAGAAGCCTACACAACCCACTAAACCAACCTTAGCCACTGGGGACAGACACCAAAAACAACGGGAACTACGAACCTGCAGCCTGCAAAGAAGAGACCCCAAACACAGTAACATAAGCAAAATGAGAAGACAGAAAAACACACAGCAGGAGAAGGAGCAAGATAAAAACCCACCAGACCTAACAAATGAAGAGGTAATAGGCAGTCTATCTGAAAAAGAATTCAGAATAATGATGGTAAAGATGATCCAAAATCTTGGAAATAGAATAGACAAAATGCAAGAAACAGTTAACAAGGACCTAGAAGAACTAAAGACGAATCAAGCATCGATTAAAAACACAATAAATGAAATAAAAAATACTCTAGATGGGATCAATAGCAGAATAACTGAGGCAGAAGAACGGATAAGTGAGGTGGAAGATAAAATAGTGGAAATAACTGCTGCACAGCAAAATAAAGAAATAAGAATGAAAAGAACAGAGGACAGTCTCAGAGACCTCTGGGACAACATTAAACGCACCAACATTCGAATTATAGGGGTTCCAGAAGAAGAAGAGAAAAAGAAAGGGACTGAGAAAATATTTGAAGAGATTATAGTTGAAAACTTCCCTAATATGGGAAAGGAAATAGTTAATCAAGTCCAGGAGGCACAGAGAGTCCCATACAGAATAAATCCAAGGAGAAATACACCAAGACACATATTAATCAAACTGTCAAAAATTAAACACAAAGAAATCATATTAAAAGCAGCAAGGCAAAAACAACAAATAACACACAAGGGAATCCCCATCAGGATAACAGCTGATCTCTCAGCAGAAACTCTACAAGCCAGAAGGGAGTGGCAGGACATACTTAAAGTGATGAAGGAGAAAAACCTGCAACCAAGATTACTCTACCCAGCAAGGATCTCATTCAGATTTGATGGAGAAATTAAAACCTTTACAGACAAGCAAAAGCTGAGAGAGTTCAGCACCACCAAACCAGCTTTACAACAAATGCTAAAGGAACTTCTCTAGGCAAGAAACACAACAGAAGGAAAAGAACTACAATAACGAACCCAAAACAATTAAGAAAATGGGAATAGGAACATACATATCAATAATTACCTTAAATGTAAATGGACTAAATGCTCCCACCAAAAGACACAGACTGGCTGAATGGATACAAAAACAAGACCCATATATATGCTGTCTACAAGAGACCCACTTCAGACCTAGAGATACATACAGACTGAAAGTAAGGGGATGGAAAAAGATATTCCATGCAAATGGAAACCAAAAGAAAGCTGGAGTAGCAATTCTCATATCAGACAAAATAGACTTTAAAATAAAGACTACTAGAAGAGACAAAGAAGGACACTACATAATGATCAAGGGATCAATCCAAGAAGAAGATATAACAATTGTAAATATTTATGCACCAAACATAGGAGCACCTCAATACATAAGGGAAATATTAACAGCCATAAAAGGAGAAATCGACAGTAACACAATCATAGTAGGGGACTTTAACACCCCACTTTCACCAATGGACAGGTCATCCAAAATGAAAATAAATAAGGAAACACAAGCTTTAAATGATACATTAAACAAGATGGACTTAATTGATATTTATAGGACATTCCATCCAAAAACAACAGAATACACATTTTTCTCAAGTGCTCATGGAACATTCTCCAGGATAGATCATATCTTGGGTCACAAATCAAGCCTTGGTAAATTTAAGAAAATTGAAATTGTATCAAGTATCTTTTCCGACCACAATGCTATGAGACTAGATATCAATTACAGGAAAAAAGCTGTAAAACATACAAACACATGGAGGCTAAACAATACACTACTTAATAACGAAGTGATCACTGAAGAAATCAAAGAGGAAATTAAAAAATACCTAGAAACAAATGACAATGGAGACACGACGACCCAAAACCTATGGGATGCAGCAAAAGCAGTTCTAAGAGGGAAGTTTATGGCAATACAATCACACCTTAAGAAACAGGAAATATCTCGAATAAACAACCTAACCTTGCACCTAAAGCAATTAGAGAAAGAAGAACAAAAACATCCCAAAGTTAGCAGAAGGAAAGAAATCATAAAAATCAGATCAGAAATAAATGAAAAAGAAATGAAGGAAACGATAGCAAAGATCAATAAAACTAAAAGCTGGTTCTTTGAGAAGATAAACAAAATTGATAAACCATTAGCCAGACTCATCAAGAAAAAAAGGGAGAAGACTCAAATCAATAGAATTAGAAATGAAAAAGGAGAAGTAACAACTGACACTGCAGAAATACAAAAGATCATGAGAGATTACTATAAGCAACTCTATGCCAATAAAATGGACAACCTGGAAGAAATGGACAAATTCTTAGAAATGCACAACCTGCCAAGACTGACTCAGGAAGAAATAGGAAATATGAATAGACCAATCACAAGCACTGAAATTGAAACTGTGATTAAAAATCTTCCAACAAACAAAAGCCCAGGACCAGATGGCTTCACAGGCGAATTCTATCAAGCATTTAGAGAAGAGCTAACACCTATCCTTCTCAAACTCTTCCAAAATATAGCAGAGGGAGGAACACTCCCAAACTCATTCTACGAGGCCACCATCACCTTGATACCAAAACCAGACAAGGATGTCACAAAGAAAGAAAACTACAGGCCAATATCACTGATGAACATAGATGCAAAAATCCTCAACAAACTACTAGCAAACAGAATCCAACAGCACATTAAGAGGATCATACACCATGATCAAGTGGGGTTTATTCCAGGAATGCAAGGATTCTTCAATATACGCAAATCAATCAATGTGATACACCATATTAACAAGTTGAAGGAGAAAAACCATATGATCATCTCAATAGATGCAGAGAAAGCTTTTGACAAAATTCAACACCCATTTATGATAAAAACCCTGCAGAAAGTAGGCATAGAGGGAACTTTCCTCAACATAATAAAGGCCATATATGACAAACCCACAGCCAGCATCGTCCTCAATGGTGAAAAACTGAAACCATTTCCACTAAGATCAGGAACAAGACAAGGTTGCCCACTCTCACCACTCTTATTCAACATAGTTTTGGAAGTTTTAGCCACAGCAATCAGAGAAGAAAAGGAAATAAAAGGAATCCAAATGGGAAAAGAAGAAGTAAAGCTGTCACTGTTTGCAGATGACATGATACTATACATAGAGAATCCTAAAGATGCTACCAGAAAACTACTAGAGCTAATCAATGAATTTGGTAAAGTTGCAGGATACAAAATTAATGCACAGAAATCTCTGGCATTCCTATATACTAATGATGAAAAATCTGAAAGTGAAATCAAGGAAACACTCCCATTTACCATTGCAACAAAAAGAATAAAATATCTAGGAATAAACCTACCTAAGGAGACAAAAGACCTGTATGCAGAAAATTATAAGACACTGATGAAAGAAATTAAAGATGATACAAATAGATGGAGAGATGTACCATGTTCTTGGATTGGAAGAATCAACATTGTGAAAATGACTCTACTACCCAAAGCAATCTACAGATTCAATGCAATACCTATCAAACTACCAATGGCATTTTTCACAGAACTAGAACAAAAAATTTCACAATTTGTATGGAAACACAAAAGACCCCGAATAGCCAAAGCAATCTTGAGAACGAAAAATGGAGCTGGAGGAATCAGGCTCCCTGACTTCAGACTATACTACAAAGCTACAGTAATCAAGACAGTATGGTACTGGCACAAAAACAGAAAGATAGATCAATGGAACAGGATAGAAAGCCCAGAGATAAACCCACGGACATATGGTCACCTTATCTTTGATAAAGGAGGCAGGAATGTACAGTGGAGAAAGGACAGTCTCTTCAATAAGTGGTGCTGGGAAAACTGGACAGGGACATGTAAAAGTATGAGATTAGATCACTCCCTAACACCATACACAAAAATTAGCTCAAAGTGGATTAAAGACCTAAATGTAAGGCCAGACACTATCAAACTCCTAGAGGAAAACATAGGCAGAACACTCTATGACATAAATCACAGCAAGATCCTTTTTGACCCATCTCCTAGAGAAATGGAAATAAAGACAAAAATAAACACATGGGACCTAATGAAACTTCAAAGCTTTTGCACAGCAAAGGAAACCATAAACAAGACCAAAAGACAACCCTCAGAATGGGAGAAAATATTTGCAAATGAAGCAACTGACAAAGGATTAATCTCCAAAATTTATAAGCAGCTCATGCAGCTCAATAGCAAAAAAACAAGCAACCCAATCCAAAAATGGGCAGAAGACCTAAATAGACATTTCTCCACAGAAGATATACAGACAGCCAACAAACACATGAAAGGATGCTCAACATCTTTACTCATTAGAGAAATGCAAATCAAAACTACAATGAGATATCATCTCACACCAGTCAGAATGGCCATCATCAAAAAATCTAGAAACAATAAATGCTGGAGAGGGTGTGGAAAAAAGGGAACACTCTTGCACTGCTGGTGGGAATGTGAATTGGTACAGCCACTATGGAGAACAGTATGGAGGTTCCTTAAAAAACTACAAATAGAACTACCATATGACCCAGCAATCCCACTACTGGGCATATACCCTGAGAAAACCATAATTCAAAAAGAGACATGTACCAAAATGTTCATAGCAGCCCTATTTACAATAGCCCGGAGATGGAAACAACCTAAGTGTCCATCATCGGATGAATGGATAAAGAAGATGTGGCACATATATACAATGGAATATTACTCAGCCATAAAAAGAAATGAAATTGAGCTATTTGTAATGAGGTGGATGGACCTAGAGTCTGTCATACAGAGTGAAGTAAGTCAGAAAGAGAAAGACAAATACTGTATGCTGACACATATATATGGAATTTAAGAAAAAAATGTCATCAAGAACATAGGGGTAAGACAGGAATAAAGACACAGACCTACTAGAGCATGGACTTGAGGATATGGGGAGGGGGAAGGGTAAGCTGTGACAAAGTGAAAGAGCGGCATGGACATATATACACTACCAAATGTAAGGTAGAGAGCTAGTGGGAAGCAGCCGCAGAGCACAGGGAGATCAGCTCGGTTCTTTGTGACCGCCTGGAGGGGTGGGATAGGGAGGGTGGGAGGGAGACGCAAAAGGGAGGGGATATGGGAACATATGTATATGTATAACTGATTAAATTTGTAAAATAAAAAAAAAAAAAAAAGGGGTGTTCAGAGAACGAGTGGGTATGGGCCAGGGAGACTAGGGAGTGTTAGGAAACCTGAGTGCCAGGAGGATCCATTCCTCTGTGGCTGTGGGACCTTGGACAATTCCTTAGAACACAGTCTTAGAAACTCAGTACTGAAAGGTCCTTTAGCAATCACTGTGTCACCTTCTTATGGTGGGAACGGGGAAACAGTGGTCCAGGGTGAGGAAGGGACTTGGCTATAGTTACTCAGTGGCAGAGCTGAAAATTGAAGCCAGTTGGATTTGCCTCCTGACAAACTAAGTGTCCCAGGATGTATCAGCTTGCCTCTCTATGTCTCAGTTTCCACATCCGTAAAATGGAAACTAATAGTAGTACTTAGATTCTTTTAAATAAGTTAATATCATATAGTATTGAATATGGGGTTTTCCTTTATTTTTTCCTTACAACTGTATTGAGGAATTACTGAAGCACACTAACTTGTATGTATTTAAAGAGTGCAATTTGATGAATTTTGACATACACATATACATCTATGAACCCATAATCAATATAACAAACATTCCCATCACCCCCGAAACTTTCTTTGTGCCCTTTTATAATCCCCCTCTCCCTCTCCTCATCCCCAGGCAACTACTGATCTGCTTTCTGTCCTTAAAGTTGGTTTGTATTTTCTAGAATTTTACATACATGGAATCGTACAGTACAGTCTCTTTCTTCCCTGGTTTCTTTTACCCAGTGTGTTTCTGAGATTCATCTGTATTGTTGTGTGTGTTAATAGTTTGTTCCTTTTTATTACTGAGTAGTATCCCAGTGTGGATGTACATTTATCTATCCATTCCCCTATTGATGGACATTTGGATTGTTTCTAGCTTAAGGTTATTACAAATCAACATAACATTCATTTTAAGAAGCACCATTATTTTATGTGCCACTAAGAAAGGAAAAGCGCTACCAATTAAATTATGACCCAATAAAAAAAAAAAAAAAAAAAAGATTGCTTTGGCTATTTGGCTATTCAGGGTCTTTTGTGTTTCCATACAAATTGTGAAATTTTTTGTTCTAGTTCTGTGAAAAATGCCATTGGTAGTTTGATAGGGATTACATTGAATCTGTAGATTGCTTTGGGTAGTATAATCATTTTCACAATGTTGATTCTTTGAATCCAAGGACATGGTATATCTCTCCATCTGTTTGTATCATCTTTAATTTCTTTCATCAGTGTCTTATAGTTTTCTGCATACAGGTCTTTTGTCTCCTTAGGTAGGTTTAATCCTAAGTATTTTATTTTTTTGTTGCAACTGTAAATGGGAGTATTTCCTTAAATTTTCTTTCAGATTTTCCATCATTAGTGGATAAGAATGCAAGAGATTTCTGTGCATTAATTTTGTATCCTGCTACTTTACCAAATTCATTGTTTAGCTCTAGTGGTTTTCTGGTAGCATCTTTAGGATTCTCTGTGTGTAGTATCATGTCATCTGCAAACAGTGACAGTTTTACTTCATCTTTTCCAATTTGGATTCCTTTTATTTCTTTTTCTTCTCTGCTTGCTGTGGCTAAAACTTCCAAAACTATGTTGAGTAATAGTGGTGAGAGTGGACAACCTTTTCTTGTTCCTGATCTTAGAGGAAATGGTTTCAGTTTTTCACCATTGAGAACGATGTTGGCTGTGGGTTTGTCATATATGGCCTTTATTATGTTGAGGTAAGTTCCCTCTATGCCTACTATCTGGAGGGTTTTTATCATAAATCGGTGTTGAATTTTGTCAAAAGATTTTTCTGCATCTATTGAGATGATCATATGATTTTTCTCCTTCAATTTCTTAATATGGTTCATCACAGTGATTGATTTGCATATTGAAGAACCCTTGCATTCCTGGGATAAACCCTACTTGATCAGGGTGTATGATCCGTTTAAAGTGCTGTTGGATTCTGTTTGCTAATATTTTGTTGAGGATTTTTGCATCTATGTTCATCTGTGATGTTCACCTGTACTTTTCTTTTTTTGTGACATCTTCGTCTGGTTTTGGTATCAGGGTGATGGTGACCTTGCAGAATGAGTTTGGGAGTGTTCCTCCCTCTGCTGTATTTTGGAAGAGTTTGAGAAGAATAGCTGTTAGCTGTTCTCTAAATGTTTGATGGAATTTGCCTGTGAAGCCATCTGGTCCTGGGCTTTTGTTTGTTGGAAGATTTTTAATCAGTCTCAATTTCAGTGCTTGTGATTGGTCTGTTTATATTTTCTATTTCTTCCTTGTTCAGTCTCAGAAGATTGTGCTTTTCTAAGAATTTGTCCATTTCTTCCAGGTTGTCCATTTTATTGGCATAGAGTTGCTGATAGTAATCTCCCATGATCCTTTGCATTTCTGCAGTGTCAGCTGTTACTTCTCCCTTTTCATTTCTAATTCTATTGATTTGAGTCTTCTCCCTTTTTTTTCTTGATGAGTCTGGCTAGTGGTTTATCAATTTTGTTTATCTTCTCCAAGAACCAGCTTTTATTTCTATTGATCTTTGCTATCATTTCCTTCATATCTTTTTCATTTATTTCTGATCTGATCTTTATGATTTCTTTCCTTCTGCTTACTTTGTGTTTTTTTTTGTTGTTGTTGTTCTTCTTTCTCTACTTGCTTTAGGTGTTAAGGTTACTTGTTTATTTGAAATGTTTCCTGTTTCTTCAGGTAGGATTGTATTGCTATAAAATTCCATCTTAGAACTGCTTTTGCTGCATCCCAAAGGTTTTTGGTCATTATGTTTTCATTGTCATTTGTTTCTAGGAATTTTTTGATTTCCTCTTTGATTTCTTCAGTGATCTCTTGGTTATTTGGTAGTGTGTTGTTTAGCCTCCATGTGTTTGTATTTTTTACAGATTTTTTCCTGTAATTTATATCTAGTCTCATAGCGTTGTGGTTTCAAAAGATACTTGATAGAATTTCAAATTTCTTAAATTTGCCAAGGCTTGATTTGTGACCGAAGATACGATCTATCCTGGATAATGTTCCATGAGCACTTGAGAAGAAAGTGTATCCTGTTGTTTTTGGATAGAATGTCCTATAAATATCAATTAAGTCCATCTTGTTTAATGTATCATTTAATGCTTGTGTTTCTTTATTTATTTTCATTTTGTATGATCTGTCCATTGGTAAAAGTGAGGTGTTAAAGTCCTCTACTATGATTGTGTTACTGTCGATTTCCCCTTTCATGGCTGTTAGCATTTGCCTTATGTTTTGAGGTGCTCCTATGTTGGGTGCATAAATATTTTCAATTGTTATATCTTTTTCTTGGATTGATCTCTTGCTCATCATGTACTGTCCTTCTTTGTCTCTTGTAGTAGTCTTTATTTTAAAGTCTATTTTGTCTGATATGAGAATTGCTACTGCATCTTTCTTCTGATTTCCATTTGCATGGAATATCTTTTTCCATCTTCTCACTTTCAGTCTGTATGTGTCCCTAGGTCTGAAGTGGGTCTCTTGTAGACCGCATATATATGGGTCTTGTTTTTGTATCCATTGAACCAGTCTATGTCTTTTGGTTGGAGCATTTAACCCATTTACATTTAAGGTAATTATCGATATGTATGTTCCTATTCCCATTTTCTTAATTGTTTTGGGTTTGTTATTGTAGATCTTTTCCTTCTCTTGTGTTTCCTGCCTAGAGAAGTTCCTTTAGCATTTGTTGTAAAGCTGGCTTGGTGGTTTCTCTTAGCTTTTGCTTGTCTGTAAAGTTTTTAATTTCTCTGTCGAATCTGAATGAGATATGAGATCCTTGCTGGGTAGAGTAATCTTGGTTGTAGGTTTTTCTCTTTCATCACTTTAAATATGTCTTGCCACTTCCTTTTGGCTTGCAGAGCTTCTGCTGAAAAATCAGCTGTTAACCTTATGGGGATTCCCTTGTACATTATTTGTTGTTTTTCCCTTGCTGCTTTTAATATTTTTTCCTTGTATTTAATTTTTGATAGTTTGATTAATATGTGTCTTGGCGTGTTTCTCCTTGGATTTATCCTGTATGGGACTCTCTGTGCTTCCTGGGCTTGATTGAGTATTCCGTTTCCCATATTAGGGAAGTTTTCTACTATAATTTCTTCAAATATTTTCTCCTTCCCTTGCTTTTTCTCTTCTTCTTCTGGGGCCCCTATAATTTGAATGTTGGTGTATTTAATGTTGTCCCAGAGGTCTCTGAGACTGTCCTGAATTCTTTTCATTCTTTTTTCTTTATTCTGCTCTGTGGTAGTTATTTCCAGTATTTTATCTTCCAGGTCACTTATCTGTTCTTCTGTCTCAGTTTTTCTGCTATTGATTCCTTATAGAGAATTTTTAATTTCATTTACTGCGTTGTTTATCCTTGTTTCTTTGCTCTTTAGTTCTTCTAGGTCCTTGTTAAACGTTTCTTGTATTTTCTTCATTCTACTTCCAAGATCTTGGATCACCTCTACTAACATTCCTCTGAATTCTTTTTCAGGTAGACTGCCTATTTCCTCTTCATTTGTTTGGTCCGGTGGGTTTTTACCTTGCTCCTTCATATACTGTGTATTTCTCTGTCTTATTTTGCTTAACTTACTGTGTTTTGGGTCTCCTTTTTGCAGGCTGCAGGTTTGTAGTTCCTGTTGTTTTTGGTGTCTGCCCCCAGTGGGTAAGGTTGGTTCAGTGGGTTGTGTAGGCTTCCTGGTGGAGGGGACTAGCACCTCTGTTCTGGTGGATGAGGCTGGATCTTGTCTTTCTGGCAGGACCCCATCCGGTGGTGTTTTTTGGGGTGTGTGTGAACTTATTATGATTTTAGGCAGCCTCTCTGCTGATGGGTAGGTTTGTGTTCCTGCCTTGCTAGTTGTTTGGCATGGGGTGTCCAGCAGTGGACCTTGGTGGTCGTTGAGTGGAGCTGGCTCTTAGTTTTGAGATGGAGATTTCTGGGAGAGCTCTCACTGATTGATATTACATGGGGCTGGGAGGTCTCTGGTAGACCAATGTCCTGAATTCAGCTCTTCAATCTCCGAGGCTCAGGCCTTACAGCCGGCCAGAGCCCCAAGACCCTGGCAGCCACATGGCTGGAGAAGATGGGCTATGAGTTGGGTGTCAGCCACTGCCCTGTTGTCGCTCTGTCTCAGCTGTCTCCAAAGGTCACCCAGATACATTGGGTTATTCCACTATTCCTCAGAATTTGCACATGCCAGTCTGGGCTTTATAGATGTCCTTCTGATACTCTTAATTGAAATACCTTGCATTCATGGTGGTGAGAGATATGCTAATTGTGTTGGTTCTCTTCAGTTCAGAGTCTGGGACAGTCTGAGCTTTCATGTGACCAAGTCACGAGCAGCTGGCCAATGTTCCCAGAGTGATAACATGTCAGACTCCACGAAGGCTTTCTGCAGCACCTGATCAGTAGTCCCAAGCAGCCGCTCCACTCAGCTGCAGTACTCTGACCGGGGAACTCAGTGGGACCCTCACACGAGGATTTCTGCTGGCCTTGGAGCCTGAGTTGCCCACCCAGGCAAGGAGTTGAGGAGAGCATCTCCTGCCCCATCTCACCAGAGGAACGGACACCTGGGCTATGTTAGTTAATACAGTATTAAATTTAGATTGTACAAATTATAATAACTCCAGAATCCTTACCTGGGATTTTAATTAGTATTCTAATTTTAACTATAGATGCAAACATTTTAATTTTTATATTTCGGGAGTTAACATACCTTATACCAGTGAAACTGTTTTCCTTGAACTGCAAATATGACATTAATGTTGTTGTCTATTAACTTTTCTGAAAGTTGGCCTAGTGAGGGATGTTCCTGTAACAGAAAATGAAATAAAGAAGGTAGTGAAATTTAGTAGTTCAGTTCCACACACTTCCAAACATCTGTTATGAGGAAAATTGTATGATTAACATGAAAATGTATTGTGTTGGGAAGGATTATCATTTTACTAGAGGCATTTAAATTCTTTTAAAAACTAAGGTCAGGGCTTCCCTGGTGGTGCGGTGGTTGAGAGTCCACCTGCTGATGCTGGGGACACGGGTTCGTGCCCTGGTCCGGGAAGATCCCACATGTCGCAGAGCGGCTGGGCCCGTGAGCCATGGCTGTTGAGCCTGCGCATCCGGAGTCTGTGCTCCGCAACGGGAGAGGCCACAACAGTGAGAGGCCCACATAGCGCAAAAAATAAAAAATAAAAATAAGGTCAACGTCAACATTGTTAAGGATATTTTAAAGACAAAGACTCCATAAAAACCTCAGAAACTTAGAAAAATGAAGAGGGTTGCATTCAACATAGTACAAAGAGTGTTTAGCACTTTTTTAGGTTAACATTGGACTCCAAGTAATATAACTGAAAGATTCTTTAATATTCAGAAATAGAGACATATTAGTGACAATCACATTTTGAGGTGAAGTTCAGTAACAAGTTTAAAAATGCAAATATATGCATGTATATACATACATATTTACATACATATAAAATTTTGATATATAACGTGGTATAGAACAAAGTTTGTTTAAAAGAAGAAAACCCTGTATTCAAATCCCGGATTGTCAGTTTATGATAAAAATTGTATTTCAGGTCTATCCTCTGTAACATGTGAATGGTATCTGCCTTCCACGATTGCTGGCAAAAGTAGAAAGATAACAATAGTATGTGAATTATTTAGAGCAGTTTCTTGCAAAACTAATAGCAATTATTATAATTTTTATTTCCAACAGCTTATACAAGGTGTAGTTACAGATCTTTCAACTTATTATCATTATACTTTTTTGTCATTTATGTATACATATATTTATATTACAGATCTGTCTTACATTGATATATAAAACTTATGTAGCTCTAACTGTGATATTCTTTGCGGTAGTGGGAAAGAAAGCAGGGGATGAGTAGAAGGGGAATAAAACTTAGTAAATATGAGAAATCTGACAACTGTGGAATTTGCTATATAAAGTTATGTAGTAAGACATAGTACCTGATATTTTTCTTTCTATAAATGCTCTTTTAGATATTAAAGCAATCTCAAATAACAACTCTAGATACCTTTAGAGAAATGATGTCAAACTTCACCTGCAGTTGGGCCCACCTGTTGTTGGTGCCTAGTAGTGTAAGCCAAGGATCATGTGACTGAGCCTAATTAGTATCATCTGATTCAAGTTCAAATTACTCTGTAGTTTTTGTTTCCCCTTTCACCCTCCAATGCTAACTGTGCTTTTGTTAAGGGAAAATTTTGTTTAAACCATCTTGGTTAATATTTCTGGATTTTGGCAACTATATGAACTTAGAAAGAGCTAATTTTACTAGTTTCACTTATAGCCTAAGTTCTTTGACCCACTTATTAAACTTATATATCTATGTTTATTAAGATATAAGACACAGCCTTGTGCTTAAAACTATCATCACTAACATGAGTAACTGGTGTGATCTGAATATCTATGTCCCGCTTTCCAGATTCATACATTGAAATCCTAACCTCCAAGGTGATGTAATATTAGGAGGTGGGCCTTTGGCATGTGATTAGGTCTTGAAGGTAGAGCCCTCTTGAATGAGATTAGTGCCCTTATAAAAGAGAGCCAGTGGAGAAAGTTCCCTTGCGCCTTCTGTCATGTGAGGTTATAACTAGGAGGTGTTGTCTTTGAACCAAAAAGTAGGCTCTCACCAGACCCTGAATCCTCTAGTGCCTTGATCTTGGACTTACCAACCTCAAAAACTGTGAGGAATAAATTTCTATTGTTTATAAGCCACCTAATTTATGATGTTTTGGTATAGGAGCCCGAATGGACTAAGATAATAATCATAACAAATATCCTTTTATTTCTATATAATCTATAATTGCTTTGTAGAAACAAATAAAAATTTCTTGAACTACAATTAAATGTGATATGACTCCAATTTACGAAGGGGTATAACAAATATTACCACATGGATTTGCATAAGAAAAATTCTACCCACAGCAATTCTTAAGAATATAATTTTAAAGTAATAGAACAATCGCCAAAATATAAGTTCTATCAGATAAATTTTTATTCCTTGTTCCTAATAATATGCATACTCTTAAAATAGACTTATGACAGTTTGCATAATGCTAGTAAATTAAAGAGAACAACAACGAAAAAAGAGAACAAGTAAAAGAAGGTAAGTCTAGCTGTATTGGGAATATTTTTTTAATGGCAACAACTACTTTTCAAATATTTTTGCTTTGACAAAAAATAATCACAGTTTGCCAAGCATTCCCTCTTCTTAATTTTAAAAACCATTCATATTTTCAGGAAAATTTAATCCATATGTTTTTAACCAGCTTATACTTAACTCACATAAAATCAATATTAAAGGACAGTCCAAAATGTAAGCAGCTTTTGGAGGCTTCTTAATCTCTTTCCCCTTTTCAAAAACAGGAAGTCACATTGACCAAAAGTACACAAAATTTAAATCTAGAAAGTTCTCATTTGCTCCGAAGATCATTAAGAAGTTCAGTTGGATTTTTAAGCTTAAAAGAACACATTTTTTAACCCTAGAAAGAAATGTTTTAAAAGAAAATTCCAAGTACCTCGAGGCAGATTGTTAAAACTACAAATGTTTGATAGGTGTTTAAACAGACCATTGTTGATGGGAGAATTGTGGATTAATGGCATTGTTGAAGCCCCTTCCCCTTTCCTCCATGAAGCATAGTATCTTTTAAGTATTTTATCTTTTATGTCTTGTATTTCACTAGCAGGAACACTCCCTCTCGGCCAGCTGTCCTGTGCTGGTGACATCACTGCTCCTCAGCTTTAACTCCCCCTCTGTCTAACCCATTACATATTGTTTCTCTGAACTCTGAAAATAATTAATGGAGATAACAAGCATTTCTGGGTCAGAAGGGAGAAGGGAAAGCAATGTGCCAAGGCAGCTGCTAAGTAATTAAGGACAAAAGGATTCCATTCACATTTTTCTTCTTCACCAACACCTTCACTGTGATTTGTGGGAAATAACTTATAAATGTCAGAAGGGAAGAGGAGGTAAGAAAGATTCCATAGAGACAGTTTCGGTTAAAGAGATAATAACTAGAGATGTATGAATTTTAATAATGTGCCTGTGTAGTGACAAGAAAATAAGTGTTTAAGATTCTCCATAAAAGTGAATTTCATTATAAAAAGTTCTTATGAGATAATATAGAATTTGAAACATTGAATACCATAATAAGATACAAAAAAAAACCCCCAATGTCTTGGTTAAATAAAAGTACTCAGTTATCTGGATTACTTTTTATAGATCACTTTTTAGAGGACAAAGACAGCATGAAAACAATGTGATAGTACAGATTTATTTAGAGATGAAGACTTTAAATCATGTGTTGTCAGTCCCCATCTCTCCCAATGGCCTATTTTTCTGTCTATATCGCTGCATAGTCATAATCACGTAGACCCATATTTCCCATTAGTGGCACTATGGACAGTTTGTGTTGTGGCTGTGAGGCTATCCTGTGCATTGTAGGGTACTTGGCTACATCCCTGGCCTCTACCTATTAGAGGCCAGTATCTCCCTCCTTCCCCAGTTGTAACAACCAAAATGTCTCTGGACATTGAAATGTTCTCTGGAGGGCAAAATCATTCTGGCTGAGAGCCATACCAAGAGCAGGGGCTTGGAAGCAGACCACCTGGGGCTTCAACTCTTGGCTCTGCAATTACTAGCCATGTAACACTGGGCATCTGTCTTAACCTTCTGTGATACAGTTTCTATATATGTAAAACATATAAATACTAGTATCTACCTCTCAGGGTTATGGTGGGAAGTAAATGGGTTAACATGTGTAAAGACTTTCATTTACCGTTTTCTAATTATTAAGCCCATATTAATGGTAAGTAGAAGGTGATGTCCTGATGTCACACTGCTTGTCATTTACCTAGGCACTACTATGGAGGGCTGTGTGACCACAGACAAGTTCCTGATCCTTTTAGTGCTTCCATTTTCTCATTTATAAAATGGAGGTAATAGCAATATCTACACTTCACTGGGAGGCTGGGTGGTGCTCCCTAAGTGTAAAGGGACAAATACCACAGGGCTGCTTAATAAAAGACAGCTTTCAATAAAAGACTGCTTAATAAAAGACATTTGAAGGCCATTACTAAAGCCTAAATGCTGGGCTCTTGGATATGCTTTAACTTGCCTCATTTATTTACCTTTTGCACCTGGCTCCTGAAGTGTTTGATTTGTGGCTCTTGCCAAACATGGTATCAGTTGCATTCTTGATAGCCTTGTTACTGAATGAGGGGCATGGAATAACCATTTTTATAAGCTTTTCAATGAGAATGGTAGTAAGTTTTCTGCTTAAATATGACTTAACCAAACATATAATTTATTTGGAACATTCTATTTCATAAGTATTTTCATCAACTTTTGTTTTTATTGAGTCACTTTGGAAAATCAATATTTTTTCTCATTTTCAGGGGTGCTATAAAAGCAACATGAGACTACTCTGAGCCTAGCTCAGGTGATTCTGTGTGCAACTTTTGCTTTCAATTTTAAAGAAGAAAAAATAAATATTGTTTGCAGAAATAATTTCCTGGGTAATTTTCTGCAAGCATGAGAAGCATTAAAATTAGGTCTATTCTAAAGTTTTTATTAAAGTCATTACTGTTCACATGCCCCTCCCCCATCCCTCTCCCCACTGGTAACCACTAGCTTGTTCTCTGTATCTGTGAGTCTGTTTCTGTTTTGTTATATCCATTCATTTGTTTTATTTTTTAGATTCTACATATAAGTGAAAATATGCAGTATTTGTATTTCTCTGTCTGAGTCATTTTACTAAGCATAATACCCTCTGTATCCATCCATGTTGTTGCTTATGGCAAAATTTCATTCTTTATTATGGCTGAGTAATATTCCATTGTATATATATACCACAAACTTCTTTATCTATTCAGTTGTTGATGGACACTTATGTTGCTTCCATATCTTGGCTATTGTACATATTGCTCCTATGAATATTGGTGTACATAGATCTTTTTGAATTAATGTTTTCATTTTCTTCAGATATATATATATATATATATATATATATATATATATATATATATATATATATATACACACACACACATACCCAGGAGTGGAATTACTGGATCATATGTTAGTTCTATTTTTAATTTTTTGAGTAGCCTCCATACTGTTTTTCAAGTTGGAGGGTTCCCTTTTCTTTACATTCCTCACTGACATTTATTGTTTGTGGTCTTTTTGATGATGGTCATTCTGACTGGTATGAGGTGATATCTCATTGTGGTTTTGATTTGCATTTCCCTGATGATTAGTGATGTTGAACATCTTTTCACATGCCTTTTGGCCATCTGTATGTCTTCTTTGGAAGAATGCCTATTCAGGTCTTCTGCCCATTTTTTAGTCAGGGTGTTTTTTGATATTGAGTTGTATTAGCTATTGATATATTTTGGATATTTCCCCCTTATTGGACATATCATTTGCAGATATCTTCTCATGTTCAGTAGGTTGCATTTTCATTTTTTTGATGGTTTCCTTTGCTGTGTAAAAGCTTTTAAGTTTGATTAGGCTCCATTTGTTTATTTTTTCTTTTGTTTTCCTTGCCTGAAGAGACAGGTCCAAAAACATAATGCTAAGATCTTTGTCAAAGACCATACTCCCTATGTTTTCTACTATGACTTTTGTGGTTTCTGGTCTTACATTTAGGTCTTTAATCCATTTTGAGTTTATTTTTGTATATGGTGTGGAAAAAAATGTTCTAATTTTATTCCTTTGAATGTAATTGTCCAGTTTTCCCAGCACCACTTGTTGAAGAGACTGTCTTTTCCCCACTGTATACTCTTGCCTCTTTTGTCATAGATTAATTGACCATATGTGCATGGGCTTACTTCTGGGCTCTCTATTCTGTTCAGCTGATCTGTATGGCTCTTATTGTGCCAATACCATACTGTTTTGATTATTGTAGCTTTGTAGTATAGTCTGAGGTCAGGAAGCATGATACCTCCAGCTTTCTTCTTTTTTCTCAAGATTTCTTTGGCAATTTGGAGGTCTCCCATGATTACATATAAATTTTAGGATAATTTGTTCTAGTTCTGTGAAAAATGTTATTGGTAATTTGATAGGGATTGCATTAAATCTGTAGATTGCTTTGGGTAGAATGGCCATTTAAACAATATTAATTCTTCCAATCCAAGAGCATGGGATATCTTTCCATTTCTTTTTATCATTTTCAGTTTCCTTCATCAGTGCTTTATAGTTTTCAGAGTATAGGTCTTTCACCTCCTTGGTTAAGTTTATTCCTAGATATTTTATTCTTTTTGATGTGATTTTAAATGGAATTGTTTTCTTACCTTCTCTTCCTGAGAAAATATATAATACTAATACATTATTAGTGTATAGAAAAGCAATAGATTTTTGTATATTAATCTTGTATCCTGCAACTTCACTGAATTAATTTATTAGTGCTAATGGCTTTTTGGTGAAGACTTTAGGGTTTTCTATATACAGTATCATGTCATCTGCGTATAGTGATAGAATCATCTATATTCATCTGAGATATTGGCCTGTAATTTTCTTTTTTTTTGTACTGTCTTTCTCTGGTTTTGGTGTCAGGGTAATGGTGGCTTCATAGAATGAGTTTGAAAGTGTTTCCTCCTCTTCAATTTCTTGAAATAGTTTAAGAAAGATAGGTATTAACTCTTCTTTATATGTTTGGTAGCATTCCCCTGTGAAGCCCTTTGGTCCTGGACTTTTGTTTGGGAGGTTTTGATTACTGATTTGATTTCAACACTACTTATCAGTCTATTCAAATTATCTCTTTCTTCCTGATTCAGTCTTGGAATATTGTATGTTTCTAGGAATTTATCCATTTCTTCTAGGTTGTCCAATTTGTTGGCATTAACTGTTCATAGTATTCTCTTATGATTGTATTTCTGTGATAACAGCAGTAGCTTCTCCTCTTTCATTTCTTATCTTGTGTATTTGGGTACGCTCTTTTTTTTTCTGAATGAACCTGGTTAAAGACTTATCAATTTTGTTTATCTTTTCAAAAAATAAGTTCTTGGTTTCATTGATCTTTTCTATTTTTTTGGGGGGGGTGGTGTCTTTAATTTATTTATTTCTGCTTTGATCTTTATTATATCCTTCTTTCTGCTGACTTTGGACTTTGCTCTTCTTTTTCTAATTCCTTTAGTTGGTAAGTTAGGCTGTTTATTTGAGATTTTTCTTATTTCTTCAGTTAGGCCTGTATCACTATTAACTTCCCTCTTAGAACTGCTTTTGGTGCACCCCATATATTTTTGAGTGTTGTGTTCCCATTTTCATTTACCTTGTCTCAAGATATTTTCTGATTTCCTCATTGGTTTCTTCATTGACCACTGTTTTTTTAGTAGCATGTTGTTTAGTCTCTATGTGTTTGTTCTTTTCCCATTTGTCTTTCTGTAAATGATCTATAGTTTCATGCCATTGTGGTCAGAAAAGATGCTTGATATAATGTCTATTTTCTTAAATTTGTTGAGACTTATATTGACAAGCATGTGATGTATCCTGGAGAATGCTTCATGTACACTTGAAAAGAATGTGAATTCTGCTATTTTGGATGGAATGTCCTGTAGATATCTATTAAGTCCAACTGGCCTAATGATTCATTTAAGGCCACTGTTCCCTTATTGATTTTCTGTCTGAATGATCTCCCCATTGATGTCATTGGGATGTTAAAGCGCCCTACTATTATTGTATTACTGTCCATTTCTCCCTTTATTTCTGTTAATATTTTATATATGTATTCCTGTTTTGGACACATATATGTTAATGAGTGTAATCTCTTCTTGTATTGATCCCTTTATCATTATATAATATATAATTCCCTCTTTGTCTTTTGTTATAGACTTTGTTTTAAAGTCTATTTTGTCTGATAAGGGTCTGCTGCTTCAGCTTCCTTTTGTTTCCATTTGCATAGAATATCATTTTTCAACCCCTTTCAGTCCGTGTATCTTTAGCTCTCAAGTGAGTGTCTTATAAACAGCATATAGATGGGTTATTTTTTATCCATCAGCCACGCTGTGTCCTTTGATTGGAGCATTTAGTCCATTGACATTTAAAGTGATTATTGGTAGATATGTGCTTATGGCCATTTTGTTACTTTTTTCTGGTTGTTTCTCTGTTTTGTCTTCTTGTTTTAGTCTATCCCCTTGTGCTTTGATGATTTTCTTTAGTTGTATGCTTGTGTTCATGTCTTTTCAGTTTCAGTCTCTTTTTAGTTTAGTGGTATGCTTTAGCTCATCTCTTTTCTTTTTAGTTTTTGTATGCCTATTGCAGGTTTTTGATTTGTGGTTATCATGAAGTTCATATATGTTGACCTTTAACTATATCTACTTGTTTTTTTTTTTTTTTTTTTTTTCCTTTTTTTTTTTCTTTTTGCGGTATGCGGGCCTCTCACTGTTGTGGCCTCTCCCGCTGCGGAGCACAGGCTCCGGATGCACAGGCCCAGCGGCCATGGCTCACGGGCCCAGCCGCTCCGCGGCATATGGGATCCTCCCAGACCGGGGCACGAACCCGTATCCCCTGCATTGGCTGGCGGACTCTTAACCACTGCGCCACCAGGGAGGCCCTATCTACTTGTTTTAAACTGATAGTCATTTAAGTTCAAGGACATTCTAAAAGAGCTACATTTTTTACTATCCCCTCCACCTTTTGTGTTTTTGATATCATATTTTATATCTTCATATCAATCCCTTAACTATTTATTGTAGTTTTAGTTGATTCTACAATTTTTGTTTTTTAACCTTTGTAGTAGCTTATTTAGGTAGTTGAACCCCTGTCTTTACTATATATCTGCCTTTACCAGTGGCATTTTCCCCTTCCTATAATTTATTTCTTTGTTACAGCCTTTTCTTTTTCACTTAAAGAATGCCCTTTAATGTTTCTTGTAAGTTTGTTAGTGTTGATTAACTCTGTTAGTTTTTGCTTGTCTGAGATGCTCTTTATCTCTCCTTCAATTCTGAATGATGACTTGCTGTATAGAGTATCCTAGGTTGTAGGGTTTTTTTCCTTTCAACACTTTAAGTATATCATGTCACTCCCTTCTGGCCTGCAAAGTTTGCTGTAAAACCAGCTGATAGCCTTATGGGTGTTCCCTTGTATGTGACTCTTTATTTTTCTCTTGCTGAAGTTCTCTCTTTACCTTTAACTAAAAGTTGTAACAATATTTTTTTAAAAACCAGCTGCATATGGACTTAAAACTTTCTGGGTGCATTTAGCCTGAGTGATATTCCCTTTACTTTCCTGATGGTGCATGTTCATAAAACGCAAAGGTGCTAACACTCTAAACTGATCTTATCTTTTTAATTAATTTAAAAAGTTTTTTTATGCAGTGTTAAGCAGAGAAAAACAAAGTAAGAATCAGGAAATAAGGTGAAAATTTTTATTATATGCTTTAGTTTTGACATATTAGAATTTTAATGTTATTATTCTTATAATTATATATCAGTAATTTCCATGAGACTAAATAAGTAAAGGGATTCTGAGGAGTTAAATGATAGGAGGGGTAAAGAATCACTGACCATAATATGATGGGGCACAAAAAAAATGCTCAGAGAAAGAAACACCATACCTGAGCTACTAAATATAATTAGAAGTGTGGTAGGATCTTGCCTATTTGCATCTCTCCATCAGGACTGAGAGTCACAGCAATATTTGAAAGTCCCATTAATAATGGTTCATTGCATGACCTGTGTGCCTCTTCCAAATATTTGCTCTTTGGGCCCCTTTCATTGTTACTGGAGACTCTGGTGTTATTCTTGGCCAAGGATGGGGTGAATGGTTGTGAGGAGGGCTTTGAATGAAGTTGGGAATCACCCTGGAGGAGCTGGGTAGGGAGACAGGGTTAAATTCTAGGACCTCAGTATTAACCTGTCTTCTATACCATTAACAATTTTTATACTAATCTCTACCATTTTATTTAATTTTTTAATTTTTTAATTTTTAATTTTATTTTTATTTTTTGTGGTACACAGTCCTCTCACTGTTGTGGCCTCTCCCGTTGTGGAGCACAGGCTCCGGACGCGCAGGCTCAGTGGCCACGGCTCATGGGCCCAGCCGCTCCGCGGCATGTGGGATCTTCCTGGACCGGGGCACGAACCCATGTCCCCTGCATCGGCAGGCAGACTCTCAACCACTGCACCACCAGGGAAGCCCCTAACCTCTACCATTTTAGAAACAATTCCTTATTTTAAGCTGGCATTATTACTGGTAAATTATAAAACTACATTACTACTCAAGCTTTCCATACTGGCAACTGGAGAAAAAGCAGTGGAAAAGGTAATTTATTTAATACTATAATATTATTTGCCAATGGCCATATATAAAATGTAACAATGCTTAAACTGTTTAAAATTTTATCATGTTACGTAATTTAGGTAAGCCAGATTATCTGCTTTATTTCTTCTATAAGTTAGACTGTAACTAGAAAGTTAGAGCAGAAACTACAGCAAGAACTTCACTGCTCTATTTATTCTAGTTTTCCCTTGAGACACTGTGGCAAAGTGGTTAAGAATATAGATTTTAATAAAAGATTGAACTGGATTGAGCCCTAGCTCTGCCACTTATTAACTTCTTAGTTGTCTGTCCTCAGTCAACATTCTTAGTTTCTTCTCCCCTCAGTTTTTCTGTTAATAAAAGAAAGATAACTATGACTACCTTACCAAGTTGTTGTAAAGATAAATTTCGTACTGTATACACTGTACTGTATGCAGTATACTGCTACTGTATGTACATATGTGGTTTCAGTTAATAAAAACTGAAAACAGGGTAGATGTTATAATTCTGGAAATCACATTGACCCTCATGAAATAGCTAGGTGAATAAGCAGTAGAGCTCTGGACCATGTAATTTAGACATGTGAAAGGTCTTTTATCCTTTCCTTTTATAAATGAAAGAACCAGAGTCTTGGCCCAAGAAGCTCAGGTACTATTCAACATTACTGGTATTGGCTGCTAGAGATAAAGCCAAGAAGCAAAGTGTTTGATTGCTTGTCTAAATTATACCTTTTAAAATTCCTCTATAATGGCTGAATAGGAGAGAATGGAGGCCATTTTAAAATTAGCAGGTACATATGCTTATTAGGCTCAGGGTAGCTTTGGATGTAGGAGGTTTCAGAGCAGTAGTACACCTTGTGTATATAAACACATAGTCAAGGGATCAATCAAAATGCTTCACCTTCTTTTGTTTTAAGGCAGTGTCCCTGGAAATGAAGGGAATGAACTTCTTAGGAAGAGGATCCCTTAAAACACAGACGTGGGATAAATGAGATAAAAATATTCTTCTAAGGTATTAATAAGCACACTACTCCTTGGTTTATTCAATACATATCAGTGACATGTGGAAGGTTCATTGTTTTAAGTAGGTAAAACAATTTTCAAGAAAGCAAATAAAGTTCATGATAGTTTTTCCAAATTCCTGATATCATAAGAGCCCAAACACTGTGTAAAATTCCATCAGAACTGTGATTTGTTTCCATAAGGTTATATGGCATGGCATATGTCTAAAAGTATGAGAACATTTCTTTGCCTTAAGAAATCCTTCCTATATGAGCAACAGCACCCTCTAAAATACAGTTATGGAGTGATGACTTCAGTGACTTGGCAAAACTTCAAAACGATAATGCAATGCAACTTGAGAATAATGTGATTATTATTTTCCTTTAAAAAAATACTTCTACTTGTCTCACAATAGAATAGTTCCTCTTGTCTTCTCCTCCACTCCCAGTAAATGAATTAGAACTCTATCTCAGATTAAAAGAGGTTGAATGGAAGGAAAGATAATGAATGACTTAATTAAAGTGGATGGGTCTACCAAAGTGAAATGTGGCTGAGTAGAAGAGAATTAGCAAAGAGAAAGACACTAAGGGAATAACTCCAAATCCTAAAATTTAAAATTCAAAGTCTAGTTATTTTTTAAAATCTTTAAATGTTGAGGCTGCTTTCAAGAATCTAAACCAACCAAGGGTTGAACTTGTTTTATGCGGTAATAACAGTTGCTCCTCTAGACTTTCAAAAAGTCTGGTAAAATGTTTCAGATTAACAAAATTTAAACTATTTAAATTTCACTGATGGGAACCACACACATTTCAGCATAATTTATATGCTTCTAATATTGTATTTCCCAAACTGTGCATGAGGTGCCTTAGAGCACTGCAGTACACTCACCAGGGTACCTCGAAATATCTTGAATTTTTAAGGGAAGCACAGTAATACATGGCATCTGTCAGGTACCCATGAACTACTAGCTGGAGGTGGTTCACAGCTTTACCATTACATTTGGCTCTGTTCTTTTAGATGATGCCATATCTTTGCAAAACTGGGCAACATGAAAATCAGTGCAGAACAGGAAGTGAGGATAGTTATATCTAGTCTGATTCCAAGGCTTGGGAAGTTCCCATTGTAACTTATTTACTAAGAATGACAAACTATACATGTATATATATATATACACACATATATATTTTTTGATGTTCATGTGTATTATTTTTTTAACTGGCTACTAAGTTTTTAGGACACAAATAGTTATGTTATTTGGACCTAACTACTTAATAAACAGAACTGTCAGGCTGTTTGTTTGCTTGTTTTGCCTACGTGTATGAGGGAAAAGATTACTAAGACACTAGGTACTGCAATATAAGAAAGTTTGGAAGCTTTTGTTCTAACATTTCCATGCCTGTATAAGTAGGTGTCACGTCACAAGTAAATGATGCTTTATGCAGTTATTTTCTACATGCAGAATAGCTAATGCTGGGAAAGATGTTGTTCAAAACTACAATGAGATATCATCTCACACCAGTCAGAATGGCCATCATCAAAAAATCTAGAAACAACAAATGCTGGAGAGGGTGTGGAGAAAAGGGAACACTCTTGCACTGCTGGTGGGAATGTGAATCGGTACAGCCACTATGGAGAACAATATGGAGGTTCCTTAAAAAACTACAAATAGAACTACCATATGACCCAGCAATCCCACTACTGGGCATATACCCTGAGAAAACCATAATTCAAAAAGAGACATGTACCAAAATGTTCATAGCAGCCCTATTTACAATAGCCCGGAGATGGAAACAACCTAAGTGTCCATCATCAGATGAATGGATAAAGAAGATGTGGCACATATGTACAATGGAATATTACTCAGCCATAAAAAGAAACGAAATTGAGCTATTTGTAATGAGGTGGATGGACCTAGAGTCTGTCATACAGAGTGAAGTAAGTCAGAAAGAGAAAAACAAATACCATATGCTAACACATATATATGGAATTTAAGGGGAAAAAATGTCATGAAGAACCTAGGGGTATGACAGGAATAAAGACACAGACCTACTAGAGAATGGACTTGAGGATATGGGGAGGGGGAAGAATAAGCTGTGACAAAGTGAGAGAGCGGCGTGGACATATATACACTACCAAATGTAAAATAGATAGCTAGTGGGAAGCAGCCGCATAGCACAGGGAGATCAACTCGGTGGTTTGTGACCACCTAGAGGGGTGGGATAGGGAGGGTGGGAGGGAGGGAGATGCAAGAGGGAAGAGATATGGGAACATATGTGTATGTAAAACTGATTCACTTTGTTATAAAGCAGAAACTAACACACCATTGTAAAGCAATTATACTCCAATAAAGATGTTAAAATAAAAAGAGATTGTATTTAAATATATGATTCAGAGCGGAAACTAACCCTCAGGAAGCAATCCAGATATGCACTGTTTAAACAAAAGAGCCCTTAAATATAGATAAACTTCAGAAGGAAGAAGTGAGATAAAATTGAAAGCCGGTTTTGTTTTACTCCTTTTTCCCCGTCTCTACTTTGATTCTGTCTATTTTACTGCGAGGATTCCTCAAGCCAAATACATTCTTCTTAATCTCTAATATGTCTTTCAATACTAACGCTGCAGAAGTAGTTATAAGTAAACTAGTAAGGCAAACGTATATGTATATGCTCTTTTCCTTTTAAGGTCCTTCAGTTGAGTAAAAAGTAAGCTCTTCTGTCACTCTTATTTTCATAAATTATACAGTGCTTTGTAGGATATTAGAGAGTCAGCTACTAGATATTATCAAAGTACTTCAGCCTTATATTTTATTGAGCAGAATTTATAGACTGCATTGTTCTGTAACTTGTCTTTCATGACTTATCCTGACTCTGCTTCATGATCCTTTAGGTAATTTCTTGGTACAAGGACAGCTGAATTGCCAATTTAAACTTATACTATAACCAGAAGAGTCATAACTACTAATAGGCTATGGCTGTATTACCATGCTTGTTGATCTGACGTAGATGTTGTTTTTCAGATGGCAGTTTCCGTCATTTGGCACCACTATGCCTGCCAATTTGCTGTCTAGAGCAAGATGAGATGTCTGATCTGTCATCACCAGCAGCAATCTTTTAGCTTCTTTTCGCCATCCAATGTGACTCTTAAAATAAACATGAAATTAGATCTTGTACAATAACATAGATCTTTACTATGGTCTTCATTTCAATTAAACATTAAATTTAAAACATTAAGTCAGGCTAGAATGATGTGCATAAATTCAATGCTGTTTCATAAATAGCATTAACTTTTATTTGTATATCCTCTTCCACAGCCGTTTGACCACACTATCTCCTGGCTAGAGACTTCTGGTGTTCCACAGAGGAAGAACAAGCCAGGTTTATGAAGTGCAGACTGCCCACTGTGATGTGAGTAGGACAACAAGCTATTTCTGTTTTTTCCTTGGAGAGTAGTGAGTGAAAAAAGCAGCCCTTTTGGAAATGATTTTCCAAGTGCATAAGTTATTCTTTCCCTTTTATCTTTTCCTATTTATAACCCTCTCCTAATTTAGCCCCTCTGTCCTGAACACATACCAAAATGAATAATACTGGTGACGAATAACAGATAGGAGAAGAATGTATTCTTCTATGCTATGTTTTCACTCCATAAATCAAAGAGAAAAATCCTAAATTCTTGGAGAATTTTTCATCTGAGCAAATATTCAATAATGTGAAACTTCTTACCTCACAGACAGCTGCCTGAAGCATAGCATCAAAACCTCCTTCAGGTGTATCTATATTTCCAGAGATCTTCTGTCTGTGAACTGCTTTTTCAAACTCAGTGATGTTCTCCGTCAAAGACAGCACATGGATATACCCATGGGGAGGCATACAGTCTAAGTTGTAGTCACTATATGGGTAAAGAAGAAACGCAAATTCTGTTTTGCTATGCGTCCTTCAAAGATCCAAAATACTACTCATGGTCATAGTAAAAGTGTGTGGTTGATGTGAGAAGGGAATACCTTTTTTTATTTTTGCCAAGAAAATTTTATTAGAGAAAATCTGTATTTTATAAAATCAGAGAAAAGCTCAATATTGGTGAATATTTCTTTGTATGTAGGAATATAATGCCTTGGTTGTCAAAACATAAAGAAGATTAAACATGTTTAATATAGGACATCTAAGGGCTTTTATTATGCTAATATGCACTGTTAATTTTTAAGAAGAGATGAAAATTTACAGTGATTTCCTATCACATTTGCCCATGGAACAGCTGAAAAACACTTTTTGGGAAATGTTTTTAGGAATTTAGTTAAAATATTATACTACTGTTAGATATTTTAAAATATTTTGCTAATTTTAAAGCGATGCTTGGTGTAGAATTATTGATGAATGGTCAATTTCATTAAAATTGTTTTGAGAATTCCATAATGTCCCCAAAGGTGAGGATCATTCCTCAGGTGCATTTGTATTTAGGGAGAAGGTGTGTGAAGCTCCATGTGGAGAGGCATCAGTCTTGTTCCTCTACAACAGAAAGCAGAGTTGTTTTGGTAAATTAGAGTATATACTGTAAAGTGATCTGGGCAATTCATGAAAGTAGGAAAGAAGATGATAAAATGAAATGTTTTGTTAAGGAAGAACTGAACACATTTATATTTCTCTCTGAAAATTCAACAGGCTAAGTATTGTGTGAGAAGTGAGAAATTCATTTTTTAAAGGTCTGTTTTCCTTTCATAGTAGGGAATATGCTGTTCCAAAATGATAAGAAAAAGGGCTCTTTCTAGCAAACAAATTCTCATCTTTTGACCTACCTACCCTCCATATGCTAGCTGAGTTTTCTTTGAAATCACATCATAAGCAATGTAATTATAAACAGTCACAATACAGTAATGGAAATACAGATGCAATACTGGCAAAATAAGTACTATAAATTTGATAAACCTTAATTCAGCAAATTTGGAGTGATCAAAAAAGGAATACAGAATTTTCAAAGACGTATTATATATATATATATATTTTATATATATATATATATTTGGTAGCCTGATTATTGGAGGTTTATCCAAAATTACTAATATTATTTGTGTTTTTTGTAATAGAAACTAAGTGAATGATATTTGAAAAAATATAAAGTAAAAAGCCACCCTTCAGTCTCAGAAATTTTCAGATAGGAACATACTTCTTCTATACATATTTTCATTTATCATTTAATTAAAACAAAAATATAAAATTTAGTAAGTCTTTGATTTAAAAACAAAATGAGGTTTTATAAGATTTTAAATTTGTTTAGCATTAGGAAGTCCACGTCAAATATTAGATACCTGCATTGATTATGAATTCTTTCTGGATGGATACTAATGTATGGTGAAACTGTTTTATCAACGTATGAGCCAAATCCAAGGCGGAAGTCATGGGAGAAAAATGCCATTTTTCTAGATAAATCATTTCCAACTGAATTTAATTTTTCAATATTATTGTGCATTGATGCTGAGACATCAACCAGATAATAAAGATCCACAGGATATTTCTTCAGAGGATGAATTTTCAGCATAAAATTAGCTTCAGCTCCTAGTTCAAAGAAAGACAAACATAGTATAGTATTCATTTTAAACATCTCAGGTTAAGCTATCAATAAGCCAGTCACATTTTAGGTATAGAACAATTATCACAAATTTGTGCATAATGAATGAAATTGGGAATATTCCAGAATAATTTCAAGGCAGTTTGGAAACCATACCATCCCAGACATACCAATGTCTTAGTCTCCAACTTCTACAATGTGTTTCTATAGGACAGGTAGAGATAATAACAAATAGACCAGCTCAACATAAATGTAATAGGGAATATATTTATCACCATATGAACCTGTATTTCTAGTGTCTAGTAAAGCACAGCACAAATGGCAACAGCATTCTATCATAAGAGAGAGTAGGTGTCTGTGTTTGTTTTCAGGTCGCATTTAGATATGAAGACAGACAGAAAGGTATTCTAAGAAAATTTACCCCTTGTTGGATGCAGGTGTAGATTTATTCTTTTGAGTTAAGGTATATTTACATATGACATATGAAAACTCTGGTACTGAGAAGTACATTAAGCCATTCAAAATAATTCCTACCTCATCATGTTACTTGATTAGATTCTCCCCAACAGTTAGTTGTAAGAAGAAATGAGACAGTGGTCTGAAGAATGATATGCAGCAGTGCCACATTGAGGACCAAGACAATGTAGGGGACAGCATTTGTCCAATGCATAATGGGTGCATGATAAACATATGTTGAAGGGAGATCACAGGGGCAAAGAAACTGGATGAGTAGAGAGGGTCACCATGAGGAGAATTGTTGGAGCCTCCAAAAGACAACTATCTTTGCAATACAATTTTATTTAGTTTTCTGTCCATTATCAAGTGATAGAAGGATCTGGTACCCTACAGAGTTAGTACTTCTGTATTTAACTTTCTAATGTACATGATGAAAAGTTATCAATTTAAATACAGGAAGTTTGTGAATTTTACTTTTTTAAATAATAAAGCAAATACTTGTAAGTCATTAATTATTTGTACATGGGGAATATTTTGAGTGTAAAAACTTTTTAATACCAATTTGTATACATAATTGGTAGCCTGATCTACTTATTAAAGGAATCTTACAATTTATCAAATCATATTTTCAGTCTTAATATGCTTAAAAATAGCAATATTTTTAAACTTACTTCACAAATCAAATGTTCTTCAGCCAGATTATGGAATGTATTAAAAATAGTAAGATTTTTTGGTTTGTAATATTAATTATGGGAGAAAGGGGCTATTATTCCTAATTTGCCTTTAAATGCAGGAAACTTCTTTATTATAACATTCTTGGATTTTCAGCCCAAGAGTTTGGGAGGAGAAATTGGGCTTGCATAGCCCAGCCCAGTCAACTCTTTCACTCCTTTTTTTTAGGAGCTGGGCTGCCTCCAGTGAACATATATTTGGCTCTGCTTTCCAAGTATCTGGTGAAAAATCCTGCCCATGTGGAAGTGTCCTGCAATTTGGGTAGAGAAGTTTAATTCAGAAGAATGATAGAATCTGGTAGACAGGGCTGGATCGATGAGAAATAGAAATGGAGCATATTGGGGAGTGTGGTTCATGTGGAGGAGCTTGAATTTTAATGTGTGGGTCAGCATTTAATTTTTAATTTTTTTAAAGTTGTGTAGTTGTTTTTTAACTGTTGACTTGGACATATGGCTGAAGGCATTAGGAGCTGGCCACATGGTATTTTCTTCTTGATGGATCATTATAGTTTATGGTGGCTCTGTCTAAAGATGAATGGCTGCCTATTTTTATAGAGTCATCGAAAAATGTACCAGATATTCAGCGTATTGTGTGAGTTGTTATATTATTGGTTGGTTATCTCAGCCAACAGGCAGAGTCTACAAAGCATCAGCAAAAGCACAGGCCTTGGAGGCCTGAGCTATTCAGGAAGCTCCAGTAAAATGCTAGCCACACAGGAGCCTTCAGCACATGTCAGCTGCTCATAGCCTAGCAAGCGAATCCTAGTCTCACTGACCTCAGCAAAGAGAGGGCTTTTAGGAAGCCTTGCCAGAGGGCTTTTAGGAAGGCCAGTCTCACTGGCCTCAGCAAAGAAGAAGGCTTTTAGGAAGCCTTGCCAGGCTTTTAGGAAGCCTGGCCAAATGGCCATGGTTAGAGGATGCAGGCTGCTGTAGCTTGATTTGGATTACATAGATGCTGGCGTTAGCACATGTACCTGGGTCACTTGAAGACCTCAGCGTGGGCTGACACCTCAGTAAGACAAGTTTTCACTAAAGGAGAAAGGAGAATCTTTCTGTACACAGGCCTTTTACTCATCGCTGGAGAGAATGACAATCGCTACTTTTAAACTGCAAGGCACTTGAGTTTCCTAAAAGGTTCTACCTTTAAGTAGTAAGCTTAAGGTGGGCAGCCCTACATAGGCTGACCCCAAACCCCACTCTGCTTGTTAAGGAGGAAGCTGAAGGGGCCAAGCTTAGATTACCACATTTTGCCCATGAGCCTGAGACATTCCCCACATTATGCTCTCAAGTTGGCTTTGGATTGGATAATTATTTATGACGGAGAAACCTTCTCTTGGAGGCAGTAGAAATATCTTTTCATGGGAACATGGATACCATGTCCCTGGATAAAATCGCCATTCAGTTCCTACTGGGGTGCCACCAACACTGGGCTCAAAGGGAAGATGACATTAAAGAGGTTTTGAATATATCGAATGAGAAAGAAACACGTCTAAAAATAAGACAATATCTGCGGCCATCACCACTGTGATATAAATTCCAGCAGCAATGTCTTAAATGCTACTCTGAGAGAGGAGCTATGTGGGGGTGGATTCTTTTAGTGGGTAAGAGCTACTAAGTTCAGTGATCCATATAAAATATTTACCACAGTATTTGGTACACAGTAAATACATAGACATTAGTAATTATTACCATTAGTATTACTAGATTCTAACATTAGATCTGTTCTAATGTTAGAGCAGATGATAGATAGAACTGTTCTATCTAACATTAGATAGAACAACATTAGGGTAAGAACTGTTTATTCATCTCTGAAGCCTCTGGGTTTGGTACATGCATAGCCACTCATAAATGTTCTTTAAACTATATTGGAAGAATATTTTGATACAGCATATCAAAAGGCCCATATATATACCACAGTAAGAAGCTAATATTTATAACTTCTTTCCCATAGTTTAGGGAGATCTTAAATAGTTTCTCTCTATAAGAGGAAAAGAGAATCATCTGGCCCCAAAATATTTATGCCACCACTTACATTACCTCCAGGAAAGCTTCATCCTCATAATTTGAGATTCTAAAGGCTCAAATCTAAAGGCAAGAAAAGAGTCTGTGACATAGAATAAGAAAGAGGACTTGGAGGAAAGTTGAGACCTACTTAGAGCTATTGCCAATATTGGTTTGAATAGACCAAAAAACTAAAGTTGTTCGAATGAGTTTTAAATCACTCAAATAATGGCGTGAGCATCTCTGAAGAGCTGGCTACAACAAACATGACTGGATATTAAGATAAATAAGAAATATTCTGCATAAGATGAAACTGAAAAACCATAAGAAAATATGGAGAACTGTAGCAGGAAGAAAGAGCTGCCAATTTCTATTCATTATCCTTGAGCAGGGGAAGGAGAGGGCCCAAGAATAAGACTAGTTTGAAACAGCGAGGTACAGACTCCAGCACATTTCTGGATTTCTGTGTGGGATAAAATGGGGGATATGTGCCAGGTGTTGAGGAGGAAAAATGCATGACTATATATTTTTAGGTTTTTTGAAAAAAGTTTTGAATTCAAGAATACCTGAAAAATCTTACATTTTAAATTAAGCTACACTAAAGAACTTTTTTCTATATAATATTAAAATGAATCAAGTTTGAAACCTTTTCTTCAATTAGTGAAGTACAAATTATACTCATCCTTGTCATATACATTATATTACTTCTGAAACAGAAATCGAGAATTATCTTCTCTCACCTATCTTCCTAAAGATTTCATTTCATTTCACTGTTCTTAGGGGACATAAACTAGGATTAGTCGCCTATTTCTGTTATTATTTTTCCATAAAATTGATAGGTAAAAATTTTAAAAGTATAGTTTAAGAAGTGAAAAGTAAAAGAAAATATCTTTTTAAAATCTCATTTAAAATATTCAATTATATATATATTTTATATAGCCCTAACATTCCTTTAAAAACTTAGTATATGATAAAATAGAAATATTTTTATTTTTAAAAATAAAAACTTTTAAAAATCCTTAATAAATGCTACATTGAAGGTCATGAATTTTTATCAGGTAAGAATCAAATGGTTATCTATAAATAACTCTAAAAAATCAAAATTAATATTAGGGAATAAATGTATTTTACACTTAGGTATTCATTATACCAGACCCTCAACTCTTACATATGTGTTAGGGTGCAAAGGACTTTTACATTGTAAGGAATGAGGTTCCTATATATCTGTAGTTGGTAAAATACAGCTTTATATATTATGCCCCAAAGCTGGTATGTCTTTGATGCCACGATGCACTTTAAGATGAACTTATTAAATCTATTTTAATAATTATTTGCTATATATGCAGATTATAAAAATATAGTTCTGTCATAGCTATGTTGGAAATATAACATACACGTTAGACAGTTACACTATTTTCACACAGAAATTCATGAGGATTGGGGAATTGACTAAAATCAAACCCTATAATGATTGACATAGACATTAAGCATTTGTGTTTTGATTCTCCTACTCCCATGATCTCATTCATACTACCTTCACTTACTACCTCATGTTGACATCTCCAGCTTCTCTATCTCCAACGCTATCTCTCCCCAGAACTCCAGCCTCTAACGGATAAGTCACTACCTTAATTCAAGATGTCTGTTTGAACTCAGACTCACCCCCTCCACAAAGAGCAGCCTTGTCCACCTCACCTAGATGCTCGAGCCAGAGCCCAGGTGTTCCCATACTCATCAATCACCAATCCCTGGGGATGAAACCTCCGGATTATCTCTCAAGTCTGGCCATTTTTCTCCTGCCTTGTTACCATTACTGCCATTGCTTATCTACAGCACTGAAATAACTTCCAAACTTTTGAACTGTTAATTTATGGTCTCAGGAGAATTCAGCCACCATTATGTTTACAGAAGAGAACAGACTAAATTCATTTAAGTATATAAATTTAAAAGTAACATACCAGTATAAAAAAATGCACCTTGTAATTTTCAAATCTCAAGTATTTAAAAAAGAGCAAGACATTTTTAAAGGCTATTAGTCATTTTTTAGAGGTAAATAATATATGATAAGCCTCATCTGTAAGCTGTTGAAAATTAATATTCAATGAGAAAAATAAACCAATTTGTATGGAGGGGCAAATCACACACAAAATGGAGAGATAAAGATAGTTAATAAGCTTAAGAAAAATGTTCAAGCTTTCTAGTAATAGGAAAAAGACAAAAGAAAACACCTAATGGACTAGTTACACTTAACAAATTGAAGAGATTAAAAAGAATGAGAATGGGTGAGGTTGACTCTTGAAAGCCTAACTGGGCATGAATTTTTCTTGTGAATAATCTGGTAATATACATGACCTAATAAATCTATTCCTAGGAATGTATCCTAAATAAATATGTTGTTCTATATATGGAGAGATAGATAGATATAGATAGATACATGTATAATGAGTATCACTGAAGATTTGTTTAAACAAACTGCATTTAAATTTGATTGGGACTGTCTTACATTTATTGATTCACTTAGATTTTGTTACATTACTGGAATATATTTATAGAAAACTGTTATTTTTATAATATTGATTTCCTATTCAGGAACATAAAATTCTTCTGCATCTATTCATACTGTCTTTTACGTAACACAATAGACTCTACATTTTTTTTTTTTTTTTTTTTGCGGTATGCGGGCCTCTCACTTCCGTGGCCTCTCCCATTGCGGAGCACAGGCTCCGGACGTGCAGGCTCAGCGGCCATGGCTCACAGGCCCAGCCCCTCCGTGGCATGTGGGATCTTCCCGGACCGGGGCACGAACCCGTGTCCCCTGCATCGGCAGGCAGACTCTCAACCACTGCACCACCAGGGAAGCCCGACTCTACATATTTTTTAGAAAGTTTATCACTAGGCAGTTTACATTTTAGGTTGCTGCTTTGAAATGATCCCTTTTTAAGTTATATTTAATACTATATAGGAAATTCATTGATTTTTGAATATTTAAAAAATTTCCTGCCATGGCCTTTTATTTTTAATTTTAATAGTTAGTTTTCGTTGATTTGCCTGGATTTCCAGGTAGACATATAACGATAATTTTGCTTTATCTTTTCAAAATGTTGATAACTCGTACTCAGTTTTCTTGTCTGATTGCTTTTATGTAAAACTTTCAGAAGGATTTTAATACATATTAAAGAAATATTCTGCAATTTTGGTTTGGGCAGGAATGGATACTAAATTTTTATTGTATGATTTTTGGCATCTATTGAGATAACAATATATATTTTTCTTCTTTTGGCAAACTAAGATGATAAAAATACATTAATTTTAAGACAATCAACTACCCTAGGTTAAATCTACTTGTATGGTGACATTGCTCTTATTATCACATGCAGTTTAATTTGATTTCTTAAAATGTTACTAGGGATTTGATACTAGAGTTATGATAAGGTTGTAAAAATTGAGTAGCTTCTATGCCTTCTCTAAAACCATGGAAGAGTTTATGTAGCATAGGGATAATGTGTTCCTTAAATGTTTAGAGGAGCATGAAATCATTTCTTCCCATGAAAACCTTTAGACCTAATGTTTTTAGGGGAGTTTTTAAAATAATTTTCTTAACTTCTTCTATCTTTATTAGGTTTCTTAGGGGTTTCCCTCTTCTAGAGTCAATTTTAGTCATGTATATTTTCCTAGACAATTATCTTTATTATCACAATTTATATATTTTAACACATTCAATACATTTTACCATTTTTAATATTTTCTTAAAGTTGTTTTTTACCCAATATTTGTTTCTCTGGTTATGGTCTGTATAATCAGGTCATTTGCTTTTTTTTCTTTTTTCTTAATTAGCTTTGCCAACAATTTGTCTATTTCATTGGGCTTTACAAATAACCAGATTTTGGATTTATACGTTCATTTTACTTTTTTATTTCTATTTTGCATTTCATTTTGGTTTTTTTCTTAACTTATGAATTTCTTCCTCTTGTTTTCCTTATGGTTATTTTGTTTTTGTTGTTCCTATACCTTTATTTGGATGCTTCATTCTTCTTTGATAATAAAAGCATTTAAAGTTTTGAATTATCCTGAGAGCAACTTTGAACACATACCATTATGTTATGATGTGTGTTGTTATTATTGTTATTATCAAATAGTCTATGACTAGAGTTTTGATTTATTCTTGGAGATAGAGTTTATTTAGGAAAAGCTTTTCTTTGTTTCTCTATTATTTAATATTTGTTTATCCTCTTGCATTGACTTTAAATTTTATTGTGAGGTGTTCAGAGATGTTGGCCTATAAAAACAGTTTCACTTTTTGGAGTTCAGTTTTCTTGTATAAAATATAATTAATTTCTAAAAATATTTCATAGCCTTTGAAAACATTATTTTATATATCAAGGATTATGGATTGAATTTTGCCCCCTCCCTGCCCCCCCCACCAGCCAAATTTCCATGTTGAAGCCCTAACTCACAATGTGATGGTGTTTGGAGATGGAGCCTTTGGGAGATGACTAGATATAGATGAGGTCCTGAGGGTGGGGTCCTCATGGTGGATTCAATGCCCTTATATGTAGAGACAACAGAGAGCTCCTTTTCTGTCTGTCTGTCATTCTCTCTCCCTCTCCAGAAACCGAATCTGCTAGCACCTTGATCTTAGATTTCCTAGCTCCTAGGACTGTGAGAAAATAAATTTCTGTTGTTTAAGCCACTTAGTGTATGGTATTTTGCTATGGCAGCCATAGAAGGTGGCAAGTGTCATAATCTAACCAACCTAGTTACTTTAATTTTTGTGTATCCCTTTCCAGCTATCACTCATTTATGTCCATACTGGGCTGTATAATTGTTGGATATGGTGAAGTGCACAGTTTTAATTGGAAGCTGGGAATATGCCTAGGGCCAAGAAAGAAATGGATTTCGTTATTTTGGTAATCCAAGAGTCTGGGAAAAATAGCTCAGCTTTGGAATTGGGAGGTCATATGTCGATAATGGATATTCAAAAGTTTAATGACAGGAGAAGACCACACAAAAGGAAATATTGATGGCTTGAAGGCAATTTCATACCACTTAAAACTAAATGTATCTAGTTGAGTGATGCATATCTTTGTACTGAACTTATCTTGCCATATGTAGTTAGTTCATTGGGATTCTCTGGCACTGGAGAAAATGAATAATTTCCAGTGGCCTGCTACATGTGCAATACAGTGGTGTGGAAGGACAAGTATAAGAGAAGTATTGGAAGAAAAGTGTATATTACTCTCAGGGGCCAAAGCAGCTCAAGCTAATTATGATAATTATGAATTATAGTTTTCAGTTTAAAAGCTTATCACACAGGCTCTAAGACTTAGCTTAATTCACATCTCTTACTAATTAATCAACTAACAAATTCAGCAAACACTTATGGAGTGCTTACTACATGCCAGCACTCTGTTAGGCATTGGAGAAACAGAGTGGAATAAAACATGTTCTCTTTCTTCCAGAGCTGGCAGTGGCATAGGAACACAATTACAGTACAATGTGATCAAGTTTGGAAACACATAATTATAATATAGTGTGGTCAGGTTTGCAGAGTGTCCGAGGCCACACAGCTAGCTACAGGCATAAGAAAGACTAGAATTCTGATTTCTTGATTCTGAGCCCACTCTTATTTCTACTGCAGCAATACTGCCTGCCATAAAATGTTAAATATGAGCAAATAAAACTAGATATAATTTCAAATTAAGACTCATCATTGATTTATTTGAAAATAACCATACCTTGACGTAGCTGAATCAGCACTTCTCCTGGTGTCACCTGGGTATTAATTTCATTTTCACTTGGTGTTACATGCACAGATGGGTATTCTATCAAATCAATTGAGCAGCCTTTGTTTATTAAATTGGAAACAATATCACAACGTTCATTCTTTGATCCACCTGAAATGAAATCCTGTTTAAAAGAAGGAAAATCACTGATGTTTTTAGTGCATATCATCTCAGTTATAACCAAAGAAAACCACATAACAAACACTGCAAAGAAGCCATCTTCCAATATTGTACAAATTATACAACTGTTAAGAATAGCTGCATGTTTCCAATAAGAATACTGGCAAATTTGTCTTAAATAAAGCTTTAATTTCTAAATGTTATTTTGAAAGAAGAAAATGAATAATAAAAAGATTTAAACTAAGTACTTTAAATATTGTTAACTGATCACTGTAAAATTATACCAACTTAATTCTTTCTAAATATTTTACTTTGGAAATACTGCTCCAAAAGAAAATTTAGCCAAAATAGACCATTCAGTGTGGTTCCACATGTAAGCTTCAGTTCTCAAAGAACCCAACTGGTATGTTTACTATATACTGTTATGTTTGGAATGTGAGAGCAAGTCCTTAGAAATCACATGCCTAATTAGGTACTGAAAATTCATAAAAGAATGAATTGGAAATCTATATTTCTTAGACTAAAAATTTCCCGACTTCTTATACATGTAACAGCCTATAATTCAGTAGACCAAAGAAGATGCTCATAATGAGGCTGGGAGATATAAAAGTGCAGCTCAAGTTCTCCTGATTTTGAACAGAATCTTGAACTTTCATTACCATTCAGCACTGGTTAGTTGATGGTAATCCAATAGCCATCCAGTAAACTTGGAATTAATGGAGCAAGCTTAAAATATAATTTATCTTGACTGAGAAAGATTTGATATTTTTATCTTTGAATGTAACCATTCAGGATTTTTCCTAAGAACAGGAAATGTATTGAAAAGTATAGAAAGATAGTTTATTATATATAATGTTGGCCTGAATTATTTGGGATATTTGCTTACATATTGGCTGGATATTTGCTTAGTGATCTTCCTGGATGTGGCTATTTTGATCTGGCATTCAGTCATTCCTCATCTAGTTCAACCGATTCAAAGAACTGGGTTTCTGATCAATTACTCATTCAATCAAAGAATGTTGACTGAATACTTACTCAGGGACAGTAGTTTGTTAGGTGCTGAGGATACAGACTGGAACACGACAGATAGAGTCCCTGTTATCAGAGTCAACAGACCATCAGTGAATTCAGCCATTAAGCAAGTAAATGTAATTATCATAGGCATTAAATTTAGGGGAAGCACAGAATGTCATAGGGTTATGGAGAAAAGAGATTATATTCAAGTTTAATATTAGTTGACTATGAGATCACTAATTATGAATAAGGAGATCCTTGGCACTGGTGAGGAATTAGATGGGATGGTGGTAGGCAATATAAAAACATTCATACAAAGATTTTAATTTAATTCTTCTCTCAATTTAGAAAAAGAGTTGGAAAACTAGAGACAGTGGGACAAACACAGCTCATGGCTTGTTTTTGTATGGCTTGAGTGCTAAAAAATACTTGTTACATTTTTTAAATGCCGTAAAACAATAAAAAAGGAGAAGAAGAATGTACAACAGAGATAGTATGTGGCATAAAAAATTTTACTATGTGACCCTTTACAGTACAGATCCTGAATTAGAGTGTGGTGCACAGTTGTAATATAAATATAATTAAAAGACAAAAGAGAGGGCTTCCCTGGTGGCACGGTGGTTGAGAATCCGCCTGCCAATGCAGGGGACACAGGTTCGAGCCCTGGTCGGGGAAGATCCCACATGCTGCGGAGCAACTAAGCCCGTGCACCACGACTACTGAGCCTGCACTCTAGACCCCGTGAGCCACAACTACTGAGCCCACGTGCCACAACTACTGAAGTCCGCGTGCCTAGAGCCTGTGCTCTGCAAGAGAAGCCACTGCAGTGAGAAGGCAGCGCACCGCAACGAAGAGTAGCCCCCGCTCGCCACAACTAGAGAAAAGCCCACACACAGCAACAAGGACCCAACGCAGCCAAAAATAAATAAATAAATTTGTTTTTAAAAAAGACAAAAGAGAATATGTTCTTTTCAGTCAAGATCTCCAGGTGTCATTGGTGAATGACTTCATGGGAATAGAAGAATTCGATTTGCCTTGCTATTGACCATACACCTAGATTTTAGCCTGAAGTTTAAAATGTTTAAAGCCTTAATTTCTCATTTCCAAGTTTATCCTATCTGTTGTTAAAACTTAGAGGTTCTGAATGTGAGATTTAGTTTTTAAACAACTTGGAGCTCCTCAGAGAAAGGTGGCATATACTCCTAGATATAAGGGGCTGGATGGGGAATCTCAGCTGTCCCAGAGCCTGGGGAATACTGAGGGCGTGTAAGGCTTGGTACATGTATGCTCATTCATGCCTCCCATGAAGGCCACAGACCAAGGGCCACATGCGTTTTAATTTAATTAATTTAAGTAAAAACTGCAAGCCTTCAAATCAGGAAAGGAAATAAAGTACAAATAACTCTGATTTTTCTTTTCAGCCGGAAATTTTGTGATTTGTATATACAGAATGAAAAAGAGGGGAGGGTGGTTAATTCACTGCAACTATACATCAAGCTATGCCATTTGACCTTTAAATGTCAAATCATTTTGCTGAAATAGGCCAAAATTTGTTTTGCAGTGTCTGAATCAGCATGGCTGTTTTTACTCTACTGTAAAAACTAAGTTAGAAAAACATTGCCAATTTGACAATTAGGTTTGAGAAGGGAAGAAAAGATCGTGGCATCAAAATAAAGAATGGAATGCTGCCCCTACCCACTGTGGCCTACTTTCCACTCTGTATAAAAGAAAAGAATTTGAAACCACACCCTTTTAACTTCTGGTGTTTTGTGTCATTTTAATGTCTTCTAATTCTTATATTTTACTTTTTCTACAAGAATTACTCAAACAAACTTATACTCCAGCCGTCTAAAACCTATTTGAGAATGAAAAGCCCAGGTTAGAAAGTTGCCCTGGTTGGCTTCTCATCAGTTGTTACTTTCATCTGTTTAATGTAGTCTGGAGATATAAATAGGAAGAGGTTTTTCTCCTACTCGTTTCTGAGTCTTTCTAACCTCCAAGCATGGCAATCTGCACAGAAATGAAAGAATTCTATCATCTTCCTTTTTGACAGTGGATGCCCTTTGTATTGTATTTCAGTTTAATTATGCTCCAAGGCTGCCCTGTAAACTTCTGGCTATGTAATCACAACCTGTATCTGACATATCAGGCAGAAGAGGAAGAGAAGTCTTCAAAACTTTCACATATGTTAAGTGGTCTTTTTTTTTCACATATGTTATGTCAAGTCTTTCACATATGTCAAAAGGAATATGAGGCATTGAACTAGGTAATATTGATACAATTTTCTCTATCCTAAATATTTTCAGTTCCTTTTATGTAGCATGGAGAAAAAGAGAAGTCAAAATATATAGAATGGCAGATTGACATGCTACACAAGAATGCAGACAAATTGATTATACTCTGTGTAAATTTTCTAGTGAACTTTTACTTTTGACCAGCTTTGAGAATTACACAAACCAGGCTTAAGTTGTTCATGTTTATCTTTTCTAATCATGAACAGAGAAAAAAATGCCTCTTTCTTTCTTGTCCCTCTACTCTTGCTGGCTGAGAAATAAAACCATCAGTTGCATATGTGACTAAATGGTGGGCAATCTTTCAAAATTAACCATTGCATTTTTCCTTTCAGTGGTGTCAGGTCAGCATGTAGGGAGTGGACAGCTCCTTCTGTTAATGATATGGCCAGTGACTGAGTCCTAACATGGGTTGCTTCCCCTGACGTTGTATTCTTATCACAGGCAATTTTCTTAGCTTCCTAAGTCTGAATGAATTGCTCTAGAGTCTCACCATAGTTCTTATAGTAACTTAAGCAATGCCTGTGTGCTAAATGCCTTCCACATACAGTTTCATTTAAACTTCACAACAGTGTGTCATAGTTACAGTTATTATTTCCATTTTAGAGCTAGGGAAAACTGAGGCTCAGAGTGGGTAGGTTAACATGGCCAAGTTTACATAGTTGGAAATTGATGGCACTGGGATTTGAATCCAAGTTGATCTCATTTCAGAGCCTGCTTTGTCAACACATAAATTAGACTACCCTGCACCACATAGAAGAAGATTTTGGGATATGAACAGCCAAGTCATTTCTGGATGTTTTCTGAGATCCCCTTCTGAGGATTGGACCAACAGCAGACACCTCTGGAAGCCACCCTACGTTTCCTCCTTGGCTTACCTCCTTCCATTTGACCACCCATTCCTCTGAATACACAAAATCCCTCCTCCGTGGCAGGACTGACATTGCTACTCCCATAACTGTGACTCTCCAGACTTTTCATGCCAGTAGAGGTGTGAGATGGAGAAGGGTGCTCTCTGGAAACTGACATTCTATATGGCTGGCATGTTGCATTTAGCTGGTAACTGGGTTTCTGAACCATCTTTTGAAAACCCCTCTAAACTATAGTCACTAAAGTTCTCAGGAGCTGAAGTTAAGTTGGCACAATCTTCACAACTCTAATGATCTTCCTCGGTCATGCAGTAGAGATCTAAAACGGAGTGTTGGGTGGGGGTCAGGAAATATCAACATATCAACAAATGTAAAACATACCTGACAAGGAAAAACTGGAAGTAAACTTCAAACTCAAGGTTATAGCGATGAGGAAAGGGAGGCTCAGAGAAAAGAGTGAATTCTGTCTGGTCATTTGGATCATAGGAGGGAATGAGGTTGGTCCTGGAAACTGTGGAATTGTCCTCTCTATGACATTGCCTGGCTCCATGGGTTCTGGCAAAGCACTGCCTAGTTTTGAGTGACATCTGATTTTCTGACCGATAAAGCCCAGAGTACATCCAGGAAGCCTTTGGGCTGTCAGTAGGAGGGCTGCTTACTTTCAGAAGACATGGCTACTGTTTCATGATCCCCTCCCCTGCCTTTTTCCTGACTTGTTGCATAGAAGAAAGTAATGTCCATCATCCTTTGCTACTTTTCATATTTCTGTTTCCTCTTGGGGGATGTATAAAAGGACAAGTAATAACAGAAGAGACTGGAAAGATAACGGTAGATACAGTTTTTCCATCTAAATCAGAGGCTGCAAAAGCTAGAGATTTCTCTTCATGTCAAGCAAAAGGCCATTAAAGCTCTGTTTGTTTCACTTCTCAGGAACTACATAAATAATTGTAAAGCTACCTAGGCAATCTCATAAAAAAAAAAACAACCCAAATTAGCAGTTGGCTTCCTCATTGAAACTTATTATATAAGGTAGTTTTGATTGAAGATTACCAACAAAAGAAAAAACTCAATACAAGTTTAGAGCCAAGAAGGAAGGAACACATAATCGTTTTATAAAAAAGTTTGTTATTGGGATATGTTTCTCTTTATTTGACTATAAAAACACAAATTTTGAAGAATAAACATTTTCTGGTTATTCTCCATGTAACAGAATTTAATGTACACAATATTGCATGAATTGAGTCACATGTCAAAGAAAAGCATCCCATTTTGCATAAGTAGCCAGTGAACTGATGTACAGTGTTATGAAATGGAGCAAATCACTTATCTCCAAGTATTTCAAATAAAAACAAATGAGATGGAACAATAAATTAACTTGCTTTTCTTTAATAAGCAAGCACAAGACAACGATCCAACTTGGATATATAACCTAATGCCCCAAGCTGCAGCAAGAATTTCACACAAAGCCTACTGACCTATCAAAAGTTACTATCCGTGTTTGCCAGTTCTCTCTATAGAACAGATGGAAAACATAAAATGGTTTGCACTTCATTTCAAAATTACCATAATTTTCCTAATAGAAAGGTTATACTTATATTCAGCCAGATATGCTGTTTCCAAGCATGAAACCAAAGAAAATTTTCCTGATGCTCAGCAGTATGTTTCTTTTTCCTGATGTATCTTCAAGGCACAAATATTAGATCAGTGAAATCATGCTAGAAAGAAGGTCAATTTTAAGGAAAAGAGAAAAGGGCAAAAAAGGAAAGAAAGAAAAAGGCACACCTCTTGAGCACACCATCCACATTCCGGACCCAGCGCAAGGCACTTGGTGCAGGACACTGCATTCGAAGATGCACATCTATTGTCTTCTGTAATGGAGGATAAAATGAGGCATTACAGTTTACTCTGATATTGGGAAGTATGTGCAATTCTAGACCAAAATGTATTTTGAAAACTGAAATAAGCTGACCCATAGTTTTAAGTACATGACATCAAAAAATATATAATTTCTTTGGGAATTGTTAACCTGATCACTGCAATTAATATGTACCGTATTTTCTGGATGGCTATCATCTGGTTTTATAAAATTAGGGAAAAGAAGGTGATAAAAATATGACTTTAATTAGGTTTGGGGGTTTGGTTTGAAATTCTGTTGCAATGGCAGAGGATCCTCCAAATTTTTTAGTGTGCTGAGGTTTCCCTGTAGTTCATATTATCTGAACCAATGAGGTGTTTTTGGATCTAGAATTTTTCTGTAAAAATAATCATATACAAACCTCAATCTCAACATGTAAATCCATGTTGAGTCACAGTGAATGAAGTTTCTGAGAAACATTCTTGATGGACATACACAGTAGTTCACTTGGTAATTCTGCCTGCATTAATATTGATTATTTTGGCATGAAGGATATCAGAAGCAGACAAAATGGCAATGATTCAGTATTTTAGAAATAAAGTGGTTAAAATGAATGGGTTGTTTTAGTTAACCTCATTTAATTTCTCTGACTGGACCACTTTAAGATTATGACCAATTCACTTTTCCATAGCTACCCACACTTGTCTGTTATGTGTTAATAACATAGTTGTGCCTGGATACTATTTACCTTTATCCTTCTAGCCACTATCTACTTAGATCATTAAAAAGAGGCTCATATTACAGACTTAAACACATAAAATATAATAAAGAGAGAGTCATAAATTATTTTATCATGAGGTTTTAGTGGAACAATCACATGCTTCCCATACTCCATCCTTTACAATGAAATGTCCCAAGGACATGGGAAATCACAGCATTCTACCCATCTCACACGCACACAGTAAATAACATAGACATCCCGGCTTTAAGTAGTTCACAGTCCAGGTGAGGCGTAAACTGTATAAGCAAACAATAAAATACAGGGTGATAAGCATAACAAAATATCACCAATGCACTATGGGAATATGGTGAGGATCTTCTCACTCTACTTAGAGGGAAGGGCAGGGGTCAGAGAAGAGGGCATGTTTGCGGACGGCTCCCCAGAGGCAGTGATACCTAGTATGTCTCTTTGCCCTCTCATTTTGTTTCTTCTCATTTGTGTTTATCTCTTTCTAAAAAATGTAATAGGCATGAAAGAAGACTGTGTGTGCCCAATCACACATGCATATCGAAGTTTGAAAGGGGATAGAGTCTACAAAATCTCTAGCTATCCCCATCTAATTGGTTTCTCTTTTCCTTCTCTCTCAACTTGCCCCAACATTCTTGAAGACAGGGTTAAAACGGTTCTGACCTGGAGATGGCATGGGATGGGTGTTGGCAGTGAAGATAGAGAGAGGAATACAGAGGAGTAAACATAGCAGAGAGGTGCATTGGGATATTGGGAAGTATGTGCAATTCTAGACCAAAATGTATTTTGAAAACTGAAATAACTGGGATGGTAGTGAGCACTCTTCCCTGTATTTCCCCAGACACCAATGAGTTAAGCTAAAAGCATTCTTCCCTAACATTTCATTGTTCTATTATCCTTCTCTTCTGTCCCCTTCATCCTTTGTCCTTGGCTTTACATCAACTTTTAAAATACACCATCCAAAACATCTTCCCTGATCTAGATGCACTGCACTGGCCTAGAATTTTCTTCACTGGCCTAGAATTCCAAGGACTAAAAAAATAACTAATGTTTGGACTCTCTTTACTACAGTGTGGTCACCAACTATGCAGACTCCATAACCTAAAAATCTTCCATCTGACTTATCCTCCAAAACTGTAATACCTGCTTATTCCTAAAGTATTCAGAAGAGGAGTGACCTTTTTAGTTTTGTTCTCAGAAAACAAATCAGTTTAGGTCTAGAAGTCAAGCACATTTGCAGACCTAACTTGACCTTTACTAACTTTTAAGCTTGACCCAGCTGGAAGATGGAATTAAGTCTATTTCAGATCAGAGTTGACCAAGCCTTTCACTGAATAGGTAGGACTTTTGCTCTGGCAGTTAAGACTGCAGTCTCCTAGAAGGGAAGCTGCAGATTCTATGACTTTGGTCTTTGTTTCTAATGGTTGTCTGACTCTGTCTTAAGTTAACCTGGTTCAAGTTCAAGTCAGGCTCCTACTTCTATAGCACATGTAGTAAATAATGAATTTATAAGCAAACATCTGTTCTCTCTGAATCTTTTTTTAAAATTATTAATTAATTAATTAATTTTCGGCTGTGTTGGGTCTTCGTTGCTGCGCGTGGGCTTTCTTTAGCTGCGTCGAGTGGGGGCTACTCTTCGTTGCAGGGCGCGGGCTTCTCATTGCAGCTGTTTCTCTTGTTGTGGAGCACGGGCTCTAAGCACATGGGCTTCAGTAGTTGTGGCATGCGGGCTCAGTAGTTTTGTCACGTGGGCTCTAGAGCGCAGGCTCAGTAGTTGTGGTGCACGGGCTTAGTTGCTCCGCGGCATGTGGGAACTTCCCCGACCAGGGCTCGAACCCGTGTCCCCTGCATTGGAAGGCAGATTCTTAACCACTGCGCCACCAGGGAAGCCCTGTTCTCTCTGAATTTTGCTTTCTGTTTTCTTTTAAAAGTTCTAGTGCCAACCTCCGTTCTCAAACTTCATATACCTAAGGATGATGACCAAGGGACACAGAGGCTTTGGTTCTGTTAACACTTCCCAGGTTCCAAGGCTGACATTTCTCAGAGTCTATTTAACTACAGGAAAAATGATCCTGTTTAGATGATATGTTTATTAATATTATTTTGAGGATGTTTAATCTGCAGAAGTGAAAGGAAGAAGAAAATGGACCAAGAAAAAAATAACCTAAAGACAGTAGAAATTTCAACGTTTAGCTTGGGATCTTTCCATAAGTCACGTGATCAGATCAAGTGAAATTTCTAGGAAACATTTCTAATGTTTTTCTGGTCTAAAGTCTACACCACAAAATTTCAACAAAATTTAAAGGATGTCCATAGTTATCTGGAAGAATGAACTGAAAACTGATAAGGATTATCGTCCGTGGTATTTAGAATCAATCATTCTAGATCCTCCTGTTACTCCTAGACAGAATGATTTGTAAAAAATGCAGAAATGGATTTTTTCCAGACAGCATCCTCTTCCTAATTGCATTTACTATACAAATTAAATTAAACTTGGATAATTATATAAAACTGCTTCCTTTAAAAAAAACAACAGAATAAACACTGATATGTATTTTACTTTGGTAACAGTCAAAACCAGGCAAGTTGAGCACATGTAGAATAAAGTTTGGAATATAACTTAAGGGTTTCCTTGTTCTAGGTGTATATCATAGTCATGTAAATGTTACAGATATCTTCAAAATACATTACCTGATTACTGAAAGTTCTTGCATAACATGACATTTAATGTGTTATCATTTGATATAAAAGTTAAAACAAAGAAATAGATTCCTGTTTTAATCACTTGTAATTATCTAGTTATTCCAAGTTTTGACTGAGGAACTGTTTTGTAAAGGCCCCTACAAAAATATAGGGAGGGAGGAGGTGGTTCAGGTCTCCTTCTTTGAAAATCAGGCACAGGAAACAGAACCAAAGTCACAGTTAAATTTCATAGGGATTAAGTAAAGGGGCAAGGGAGAAAAGGTGGAAGCATGGAAGCTCTTTGGAAAAGATGGATCTGAGTAGGGAAGCTTGGAAGAGCTTAGAAATGTATTACAAGGTTGGTTCAGTGGGTTGTGTAGGCTTCCTGCTGGAGGAGACTAGTGCCTGTGTTCTGGTGGATGAGGCTGGATCTTGTCTCTCTGGTGGGCAGGATCACATCTGGTGGTGCGTTTTGGGGTGTCTGTGGCCTTATTATGATTTTAGGCAGCCTCTCTGCTAATGGGTGGGGTTGTGTTCCTGTCTTGCTAGTTGTTTGGCATAGGGTGTCCAGCACTGTAGCTTGCTGGTCGTTGAGTGAAGCTGGGTGTTGGTGTTGAGATGGAGATCTCTGGGAGATTTTCGCCATTTGGTATTACGTGGAGCTGGGAGGTCTCTTGTGGACCAGTGTCCTGAAGTTGGCTCTCCCACCTCAGAGGCACAGCACTGACTCCTGGCTGGAGCACCAAGAGCCTTTCATCCACACAGCTCAGAATAAAAGGGAGAAAAAATAGAAAGAAAGAAAGAAAGAAAGAGGATAAAATAAAATAAAATAAAGTTATTAAAATAAAAAATAATTATTAAGAAAAAAGTTTTTTTTAAAAAGTAAAAAAAAAAAAACACAGATGGACAGAACCCTAGGACAAATGGTGAAAGCAAAGCTATACAGACAAAATCTCACACAGAAGCATAAACATACACACTCACAAAAAGAGGGAAAGGGGAAAAAATAATATATCTTGCTCCCAAAGTCCACCTGCCCAGAGATAAACCCACACACATATGGTAACCTTATCTTTGATAAAGGAGGCAAGAATATACAGTGGAGAAAAGACAGCCTCTTCAATAAGTGGTGCTGGGAAAACTGGACAGGTACATGTAAAAGTATGAAATTAGAACACTCCCTAACACCATACACAAAAATAAACTCAACATGGATTAAAGACCTAAATGTAAGGCCGGACGCTATCAAACTCTTAGAGGAAAACATAGGCAGAACACTCTATGACCTAAATCACAGCAAGATCCTTTTTGACCCACCTCCTAGAGAAATGGAAATAAAAACAAAAATAAACAAATGGGACCTAATGAAACTTAAAAGCTTTTGCACAGCAAAGGAAACCATAAACAAGACGAAAAGACAACCCTCAGAATGGGAGAAAATATTTGCCAATGAAGCAACTGACAAAGGATTAATCTCCAAGATTTACAAGCAGCTCATGCAGCTCAATAACAAAAAAACAAACACCCCAATCCAAAAATGGGCAGAAGACCTAAATAGACATTTCTCCAAAGAAGATTTACAGAGTGCCAACAAACACATGAAAGAATGCTCAACATCATTAATCATTAGAGAAATGCAAATCAACACTACAATGAGATATCATCTCACACTGGTCAGAACAGCCATCATCAAAAAATCTAGAAACAATAAATGCTGGAGAGGGTGTGGAGAAAAGGGAACCCTCTTGCACTGTTGGTGGGAATGTTAATTGATACAGTCACTATGGAGAACGGTATGGAGGTTCCTTAAAAAACTACAACTAGAACTACCATATGACCCAGCAATCCCACTACTGGACATATACCCTGAGAAAAACATAATTTAAAAAGAGTCATGGACCAAAATGTTCATTGCAGCTCTATTTACAATAGCCAGGACATGGAAGCAACCTAAGTGTCCATCATCGGATGAATGGATAAAGAAGATGTGGCACATATGTACAATGGAATATTACTCAGCCATAAAAAGAAACGAAATTGAGCTATTTGTAGTGAGGTGGATGGACCTAGAGTCTGTCATACAGAGTGAAGTAAGTCAGAAAGAGAAAAACAAATACCATATGCTAACACATATATATGGAATCTAAGAAAAAAAAAAAGGTCATGAAGAACCTAGAGGTAAGAGGGAATAAAGACACAGACTTACTAGAGAATGGACTTGAGGATATGGGAGTGGGAAGGGTAAGCTGGGACAAAGTGAGAGAGTGGCATGGACATATATACACTACCAAACGTAAAATAGATAGCTAGTGGGAAGCAGCCGCATAGCACAGGGAGATCAGCTTGGTGCTTTGTGACCACCTAGAGGGGTGGGATAAACTAAAACTCAGAGAAGAGATATGGGGACATATGTATATGTATAACTGATTCACTTTGTTATAAAGCAGAAACTAACACACCATTGTAAAACAATTATACTCCAATAAAGATGTTAAAAATATTTTATCTAGGTAACAAGAACTAATAATAATAACTAATAATATTTTTTTAAAAAAAGAAATGTATTACAAGGAAGTTAGTGCCTGAGGCAGTATCTCAAAACAGGGAGAGCAAGGAAATAATGCAACTATTGGTATTTCTCCTTTTTCTTCTAGTTTTTTCCTTGGAGTTCACATAAATAATACAAAATTGAATTGTTATATGTAGCAAAACTTCAACTACTAAAATGATTTTTATTCAACAAATGTATTTTTCAAGTGTGCTCATATAGAATTAGTTGAAAAACTTCACTTTAATATTTGTAGTTTGTTACTAAACTATAATTCAGAGAATACTATTCTCGGGCTTCCCTGGTGGCGCAGTGGTTGAGAGTCCGCCTGCCGATGCAGGGGACACGGGTTCGTGCCCCGGTCTGGGAAGATCCCACATGCCGTGGAGCGGCCAGGCCCGTGAGCCATGGCTGCTGAGCCTGCGCGTCCGGAGCCTGTGCTCCGCAACGGGAGAGGCCACAACAGTGAGAGGCCCGCGTACCGCAAAAAAAAAAAAAAAAAAAAAAAAGAAAATACTATTCTCCATCAGTGGCATCCAGCCTAGATTGGCAAATTTTTCTCCTCTACCTCTAACATACTGCTTAATTTCTTTTGAACTTGTAGCAAATAAGCATTCAGCCCATGTAAATGAAAATGAGTACCTTTATGGGGAAAACCATTTTGTCTAAATAATTTTGCCTCTACTTGCACTTGAAGAAACATAGACCTACATTTATGTTTAGTGAAAAACACCTTGGCTTCCTTTCTTTCTTGTCTCCCTGTTAGTATTTCCAGTGATTAGGTTTGATAGTCTAAAGATGTATTTGGAAAAAAGGTGGTGGTATGATAATGTTCAATTCTTATATAGTGGCTCAGGAAAAAGGGTGAGGGGATTCTAAGAAAAAATAATTGTCTTAGATCCTCAGAGGAAGAACCTGAGAGAGATTCTTGGCAAGTGATTTTTGAGAAGGGAACTGAGATGAGAAAGTCAGGACAAGGTGCTCAGCAAAGATGTTGGTGCAGTCCAAGTCTGATCTCAGCCTGATCCAACCCAGAAGTCATACCCAATTGACACCATGGAGTTGTCCCACCTTGAGGCAAGGGTGGTCTAACATTTATACCCTCATACCAGTCAGTCATTCGCTGCAGGCAGCCTGGAGGGCATAAGGTGGGGGGCAGGGTAGGTTAAAGTCCCAGATATCTTTGAGCCATGTAGTCTGCTTTGGTGGAAGCCAATTCTGAGAAGGTGGCATTTGTGAGCCATTAACAGCCAGAATTCACAGTAGCTGGGGATGGTGTGCCAGCCTGTAAAAGGATTCCAGATGGGGTGCCAGCAACATCTACTAAAATGATGTACCCCAGAGAGTGATAAATAATTAGAGTAGCAGGCAGAGATTGCTATTTGCCTGCCTGTTCTTTACTAAGAGTATCCTAGTTTTGCTGAAGATGGCATTGAGAAGAACTGGAACATCACACTTTCCAGCCTCACTTACATGGTCATATGACTAGTTCTGATGACTGGGATGAGGAGGCAGAAATTGCTTAACGGGGCTTCTGTCAAAGTTCTTCAAAAAGAGGGCTGATTCAGCTGGAAGGCCCCTTTTGTCTTATGCTTGTCCTGCTTCTTCCTGCCTGGAACATGGATGTGATGTCTCAAACAGCAGCAGCAATCTTCATACTTGAGGTAACCTTTTTCATAGAAGCCAATAGTGAAGATGGCAAAAGTAAAGAAGCCCAGGCTGCTCATCACTGTGGAGTTGCTGCCCGCTTTCTGGGTTGTCTCTCAGAACTGTTTCTGACATTAAGAGGAAAATTCACCCCAATCTTACTTAAGCCACTATTTTTAAAGGCCCTGTTACTAGCAGATGAACACAATGCCTCAGACAGTTTTTCATCTGAGATTCAGAAGATAAATTAATGAGATGTCCATAGCAGCGTTATTTACAGTTGCCAAGATATGGAAGGAACATGTGTCCGTCAACAGATGAATGGATATAGAAGATGTGGTATACACACACACACACACACACACACACACACACACACACACACAATGGAATATTACTCATCCATGAAAAAGAATGAAATTTTGCCATTTGCAACAACATGGATGGACTTGGAGGGTATTATACTAAGTGAAATAAGTCAGAGAAAGACAAATACTGTATGATATCACTTATATGTGGAATATATAAAATAAAACAAACTAGTGAATGTAACAGAAAGGAAACAGACTCACAGATATAGAGAACAAGCTATTAGTTATCAGTGGGGAGAGAGAAGGGGGGAGGGGCAAGATATAGGTAGAGGATTCAGAGTTACAAACTATTATGTATAAAAAAAAAGCTAGAAAGATATTGTACAACACAGGGAATATACCAATATTTTACAATAACTTAAAAGGAATATAACCTTTAAAAATTGTAATTCACTCTGTTGTACACCAGTAACTTACAATATTGTATGTCAACTACATCTCAATGAAAAAATGAAAAAAATTAATAAGAGAAAGACTTGAGCAGAATTAATATAACTGCTTTTTTAGAAATGTTAAGCATAACATTACTTTATGTGAAACAGATCATCCACCCTAAAGAGATTGTGTTTTTTCATGTTTTGCTATTCTTTGGAAAAGTAAGACTACTAGACTGTCAGTTCCTAGAAAACAGGTGCTTACACATATTTTCTTTCTTTCCTCAGTATCTGAGCCTAGCACCTGGTACACACTCAATTAATGTGGGATGAATAATTGATATTCTTAGTTGAGTTTGATTTGTCAATTTAATTTCTCAGGTCTTTCTAGCTCCTGAATATGCATTTTAAAATAATCTTTCTTTCCAAAACCTATTTATTGCAGAAGGCAATATAACTATGTTTACTTAATGTTTCACATCTGTATGACCTCATCTTGATGTTTCCAAATGTGAAAAAAAACAAATATACCTATAGTGACAAATTTCTTTTTATTTTTTTAACATCTTTATTGGAGTATAATTGCTTTACAATGGTGTGTTAATTTCTGCTTTATAACAAAGTGAATCAGTTATACATATACATATGTTCCCATATCTCTTCCCTCTTGCATCTCCCTCCCTCCCACCCTCCCTATCCCACCCCTCTAGGTGGTCACAAACCACCTAGCTGATCTCCCTGTGCTATGCGGCTGCTTCCCACTAGCTATCTATTTTATGTTTGGTAGTGTATATATGTCCATGCCACTCTCTAGTGACAAATTTCTTTTCCTTACATTTGGTCTTCTGATACTGTACAGTTCTGCTGGTTTATTTTAAAGCAAGGCTAGTTTCTTTCTAAAAAACTCTGAATATGTGATGGAATGATACTGAATTGAAATAGCACTTTTGAATGCTACCATTATCAGATGCAAAACTACCAAATTCACTTTTTTTTTCTTATTGTTCAGATCTAAATCAGATTCCATTTCAGCAAATGTTTTATGCCCCTATGAGGTTGAGTAACTTCTTACTGAGAGGAACTTCCTTATAATGCCAATGTTAGGCAATAGCATTGTATCTTTTCTTCTTATTAACCAGGTTTATTAGACTTTTATTACATGTAATCCTCGTTTCAGGGACAAATTTCAACCTCCCTTGTTATATAGCAGAAAATCATGTGAGTACAATAGGGTTTTATGCTAGCATAAAGATTTTTGGAGCACAAACGGGGAAAATAAAGCCACTTTCAACACTGGGCAGGTTAAGAAATGTTAGGGCAATGCTTCACATTCCATTAGTCTGCCCTTCCCTATTTGGGGCAATCCCAGCATGAGTCAGTATTTAAAGTACGCTGGGATGGCATAAATCAAAACTCTAGTTCATGATGGAATTTACAAGAAGAACCACTGTGAAGCCACTGATGACATTCATTTGTGTTGAAATGGGCCACATCCAGAATGCTAGTCTGGAGGGGTCATATCAGAAACTTTTATTGTGACTCATTTACACACATTTTAACCAACTTTGCTTTGAAAAAATTCTGATTGCAGGCCATCTTTGGTGATTGTGTAATTTATGCTCTACACCAGAACAATTTTAACTTGAAAGGGGGAACTATTAACTACACTGGTGAAACAGGTGTAAACTGAAACTCCTCAGGCAAGCTGAGGCCTCAGGTCACCCTAAATGCACAGTAGTTTGGTGTGTAGAACAAGAAATAAAAACAATACACAAGGTAATCCATGCTCAGGTGATAGAAAATGTACAAGGAGAAATAAAACACCATGAGTTATTATTTGTTTTATAATGTGATCTATAAGCTTCATGTATTTGCATATCCAGTTCTCTCTTCAGATTGAGAAGTTCTCAGCTATTATTTCTTTTTTAAAAAATTTATTTATTTTTATTTTATTTATTTTTGGCTGCGTTGGGTCTTCTTTGCTATGCGCAGGCTCTCTCCAGTTGTGGCGAGCGGGGGCTACTCTTCGTTTTGGTGCACAGGCTTCTCATTGCGGTGGCTTCTCTTGTTGCAGAGAAGGGGCTCTAGGCACGCAGACTTCAGTAGTTGTGGCACTCGGGCTCAGCAGTTGTGGCACATGGGCTCAGTAGTTGTGGCTCCCGGGCTCTAGAGTGCAGGCTCAGTAGTTGTGGTGCACGTGCTTAGTTGCTCCGCGGCATGTGGGATCTTCCCAGACCAGGGCTCGAACCCATGTCCCCTGCATTGGCAGGTGGATTCTTAACCACTGCACCACCAGGGAAGCCCCCATGAGTTGTTATTGATGAGGGAATCTCTTCACATTAAGGATAAACCATCAGGTTTGAAAGATAGGTAAAATGCAGAAATCTGGCTGAAATTTGTTTGATTGTTTTTTAGATTATATCCTCTTTGAAATGAGAAGGAGACAAAAGAGTATAAAGAGTACTTGTCATTTGCATTTGAAAATGACTTTGCAGTTCATATTATTTCCTAACAGTGAATTTTCTTTTGGTGGGCCAAGCAGGTATTCAACAAGATAGTTCAACAAGAAGAGGCTCAAATCAAGTTTTGCTTTTACTCCTTTGCCTGTGCATATCAGTTTGTCTCCTGACATTCACTCACCTGGTGGGAATTTGTGACAAAGCAAGGGCAACTCAGGAAGAAAGGTGAGGGGCAAAAACACAGCATCTCTCAATATCGCTTTCCTACTTCAGACTTGGAACTTGAAAAAGGATCAAAATCTCAAGATTCAGGGAGGGCTCCAGAGGCCCCTCTGAGGCAAATTCTGGTTAAAGCTGCATTTGTCTAACTTGGAAAAGCAATATTAGTCATGTGCTTTGTGTCTTGTTTTAACTGGAACTTTTCCATACATTCCAACTGTCCTGTTTATGAGGCACACTCCCTTTTTATAAAAGCCAAAATATTCACCGGTTTCCCACTCTGTTCCTCTAAATAATGTTTTTTAATCTAACACACTAGAGTTCTAGGGGCTCTTCCTATTTTCCTCTCCAGCTCTTGGCATGTATGAATTTCCTTTCTCCCACCTAAAAAAAAAATCATAGTGCTATTCATGTCAAAACCCAAATGCCCCAGGATAGTAGGAATACATTTTTTTCATTATATCTTTTAATCTTGAAGTCACGTTGCAGGTGTGCACTTGATTAGAGCACTTCTAAGTAAAAAAATAAATTAAAACTCAAAGTGAATTTTAGTTAATTCAGCATTTGGTTTTCCTGTAATTACACTTCAAAGACCAAAAAGGTATCTATAGTTGACTCTGCCACTTGAAAATCAAACCTATATATATGATAGGATAAAATTAGGGAAAAAAACTCAAACATTTATTAAGTGATTACTCTCATTTGGGCCCTGTACCAAGCACTTTATATGTATTATCTCACTGAAAATTTATAAAAGTCCTATGAGGAGAGCACTACTAAGCCCATTTTAAAGATAAGGAACTAACTAAAACTCAGGCAAAGTCTCATCTCAAAGTCAGAGAGCTAGTAAGCGCAGAGACCAAGTGTGAACCCAATTCTGACTACAGAGCCTCTTCTCTTAAACATTGTCCTGTATAGAATAGAGAAAAACATAAAGACAATTATACCGAAGTATGATTTAAAACCTAAAACCCTTGTTAATTAGTACTATTATTAATTCTTAAATGATGACTCAATAATAATTCCCATGTAGCTGAAGACAATTCTTTCATACTAGTAGTATGTCATTACTTTTCCTATCATCAGTCCCACTCTAGAGATGAAGAGGTTAGATTCTCCCCAGTAGGATTATTTTCTATCCTCAGTGCCAAAGACTTCCCTAACTACTTCAGTGCCCTTTTCAAAATTCACTTTATTTCTAAGCACAAGGAAACTTTGAGTTTTAACACCAAAGCCCCAGCTTGAATGTCTTACCAAGTGCCTGAATCAGATTGGTTGGCACTTTTTCAGCAAGGGAGAGAGCTTCTCCTTTTACTACTGTGTTTCCCCAATATCTTGCCAGGGGACAGTTCTGGGCTGCATGCTAATTAGGCAGAAGCACTTGAAATGGTGTTTGCAGTTGCAGTTTCCATTTGTGAATTTCCAGTTCTGCCCTGGAAGCCAAATCTGGAACAGGGAAGCAAGCAACTTGTTCTTGCCCTAACTGCCTATTCTCAGACCTTGGCTTCATAATTTAACTTTGCTGAGGTTTTGCTTCCTTGCTGATGAGACAGGGAAAATGCTCCTGCTCTTTATATGCTGTATTCATCTACTGTGTTGTGAAAACACTTTAAAAAGTAGAGTATGAGTTTAAATGACATGATTGGTGGGAAACTTTTGCTTTATAGCATGTACAATCCTGTTAGTTTATGTGGACATTTTAAGATATAATTTATAATATGAAAGATGTGTTTTTAAAGGTCATCCACAACCCTGTATGTTATATATATCAGTCACTCATCAGTTGTCTGTAACGCAGAATCATTCATTGTTTTATGTTTTAACCTTGTCAGCAAAGAAGTACAAACAAACTTTTGCTGGGATGAAAGTGTTCTGTATGTTGTTTGTAGTGTTAGTTTCGCAGGTCTATACATCTGTCAAAAACTGTTCAATTGACACTTTAAATGATGTAAATTTTATCAGTAAGGTTGATTTATTGTTGTAATATTTATCAATAAAGTTTATTTAAGATTAGCATTGTAAATTAACTTTGATAGAATATTATTTGTTAGATAAAGGACAATCAGAGCACAGTGGGGAAATATATTCCTTTCTTGAGAATATATATAAAAATATTAAATTACTTTATGTGGTTTTTAAAAAGTATGCTAATGACACATTATATAAATCTTTTGACTTACAGATCAATTTGTGGTTAACTAAAGTCATTTATCCCTACACTATATTTACCTGGTTTATATAACCTATTCAGATCGAGGGGTAAATTATTGTAATGCTCCTTCAAACGGACTGAGCTCAGCTGTGAGATGATAAAAGTTTTTTCGGGTTAAAAAATTATTTTTTAGGGCCTCCCTGGTGGCGCAAGTGGTTGAGAGTCCGCCTGCCGATGCAGGGGATACGGGTTCGTGCCCCGGTCTGGGAGGATCCCATATGCCGCGGAGCGGCTGGGCCCGTGAGCCATGGCCGCTGAGCCTGCGCGTCCGGAGCCTGCGCGTCCGGAGCCTGTGCTCCGCAACGGGGGAGGCCACAACAGTGAGAGGCCCGCATACCGCCAAAAAAAAAAAAAAAAAAAAAAAAAAATTATTTTTTATATTCTACTTGGAATTCCTTGCAAGGCTTCAGCAGCATGAAAAATTGAAAGGAGTGTGTACTAATACCAAGTGTAAGATTAAGTATCTTAGTAATTAGTACTAATATTAGCACTAATATAGTTTGAAGTACACATTAATAATATATTTTTTAGTCCATTCTCTATAATAAAATCACTTCAATCTTCAAGCCAAAGATGATTCTAAATACTTCAGTGTCTCTTATAAAATTCATTTTACTTTTGGACTCAGGCAAAGGAAATTCTGAATTATAATTTAAAAATTTTCACCTTACTCTACCTTATAGGAATGAAATTTGATATTCTATAATATTTATATTACCTAAACTATTTCAACTAATTGCCCAGTTTACTTCCATTGGCTGGAATTTGACTAGGTACTTCTTGCTACATACATATATCAATGATCACTCGTAATCTTCAAGGTGTACTTTCCAAGGACAAGGATATTCTCTTATAAAACCACCAAGAGTTGGTGAATTCAGGACATTTTATATTGATACTATAACACAAACTAATCTATAGTCCATATTGTCCTATGAAATTCTTGTTCCATAGTCTCCATATTTCCCAAAATGGTCCAGCTATTGCTTCCACCTCATCAAAACTCAGCTTTATTAGAGTTTATCATTCTTTGGGTAAATCTTCAACCAATGTTTTAATCTTCTTGCTCTCACTAGCTGTTTGTAGGCTTCTCCCCCCATTCCCCCAGTCCCTGCCTCCCAAAACGTATCAACTTCTATTCTTTCAAAGTTCACAGCTCTTATTTAATATGCCCCTCCCAATCTTTGTTATCATCACCAGACATTTTTCTAAATTTTACAAAGTATTATCTTGCTCATGATTTTCAGCTTACCCAATTCCATAAAATCACCCAAATCACCCCATATCTCACTACCTCCACCTTAGAGTTGTTGGGAATCCCTGGGGCCTGCAGCAGGGCATTCTCATGAGCTATTGGGGCCAATGGATCATGAAACCATGAGAGAGTTATTAGACCCAAAGACCAAAAGTAGGATAAAGGACAAATTCAGGAGGAGCCAGAGGATGGGACAGAAGGCAGGCTCCTGAGCCAAGAATTCTAAACATGAAGTTGAAAATAAACAGAAGTAGTGTTTATGCATCCTAAGCAACAACTTATACCTTAGCATCTGAAGCTGCCTTTGTGCAGCACTGTTTCTTCCAAATTTCTTTCTCATTTCACCTAACCCTTAGGCCTTGTTGATTCATCTCTTGTTGACTTTCCATCATAGTTTCTCACATTCACTATTCTAATTCTTTCTCTTCAAATCCCCAAATGCTTCTACCAAGTCCTCATACTTAAGATATGACCCAACCTTACCTTTATATTACCTAGAATATCTAAATTACTTCTTTTTTAAACTCAAATTTGTCTTTGTTCTCTTTTCAGAGGAAGAAGAGTTTCATACTTGCCAAGATCATTTCCTCTGTCTGTCTAGTGAATTGCTCACTCAAAGGCAAACAATAATTCCCTAATTATATCTAGCAACTAGTATTTAGTAATGTTTAAATGTGCTCTACCTTTTAATAGTGAGTGGACACTCTATCACTTCTCCCATTCCCACAGCTAATTCTCTTTTTATGTCTGGCTATTTCTACATCTCTCTAAACTCTATACCTTGATGGCTTCATGAACTAACATGACTTTAAGTCTCATCTGCTTGCACATGACCATCAAATTAGTATCTGCAGTTCCAAATTCTCACTCAAGTTTCTGTCTTGAATTTTCAACAGTCTTCTGGACATTCCACGTAGGTTCCTACTGGAACTTCAAAAGCTGCAAGTCTCAAATAAAAATCATCTTCCCATCTATCAGTAGCTCTTCCTGACTTGACTGACCTATTTCTGTTAATTACAATATTTTCCTAGTTATTCTGCTTTAAATCTTTATAGTCAACATTGACTCCTCCCTCTGCCATAATCCCAGCAACCTGTTAGTCACCAATAATCCTTGCTTTTACCTCAGTATCTTTAGCATTCATCTTTCCCTTATTGGACTTCAACCTAGTTTAGACTCTCATTTATCATTTGCTTTACTGTTAACAATTTTCTCAGTCTTTTACCTTGGGCATCTACCACTGAAATTCATTATACAGATGTTCCTCAGTTTCTCCAGGGGGTTGGTTCCAGGACCCCCTGCCCCATACCAAAATCCAAGGATGCTCAAATCCCTTATGTAATATAAAATGGCACAGTATTTGCATATAAGCTGTGTACATCCTCCCATATACTTTAAATGTTCATGTTAATGCTATGTAAATATTTGTAAATACAGTGTAAATATTATGGAAATAGTTGCCAGTATGTGGCAAATTCAAGTTTTGTTTTTGGAACTTTCTGGAATTTTTTTTCTGAATGTTTTCAATCTGTGCTTGGTTGAATCCAGGGATGTGACACCCCTGGATACGGAGGGTTGACTGTATACATTATTGCCTACCCTACTAAACAATCAAATAAAAAGCCTTCAATGATATCCCACCACCTGAGTAGTCAGGTTCAAACAAATTCACCTATATCTAACTCAATGGCTCTCTCTTTCACTTCTCCCCTGATGCCCTAGTCATGGCCAGTATGTATGCCTCCTCTCTCTGCCTGAAGAATCATCCTGGGCATTTCCCTCTGTTACAGTCCTTCCAGTTCTTCAGCATCCAATTAAGACACTTATCTTACTTTTACATCTCTGCCATCAGTTCCTTCCTGTTCCTTTCAGGTGTGGCTTATCTCGCTACTTTTGAGTCCTTACAGAATTTGCATTGTGATTCTTACATTGTGCATTAAATTATAGTTATTTGTATGTATTTTATTTAGTTATTTGTGTTTTATTTGTTTATTTAGTTAGTTGCAGATTATGCAAGTGTGGGTATAATTTACATATTACATTTGTAAATATACTTAGCAAGAAGCAAATTCCCCCAGGGAGGAGATGATGTTAGATAGTTTGGAAAGTCTTCACTAAACCCTTTCACTTCCAAAGCATTGTTGGTTTGTACTACCTTCCGGTATAATCCTCAGCTATTATATACCACCTCAGATAATCAGCTCCAGCTGATCGTCTGAGGGGGTAGCCCAAGGCATTCAAAAAAAATGTCCATCTCCCACTCAGTAGGAGATTCAGTAGAGTGAGCATCCTCACACCAGAACAAAGTCAGGCTTCCTCAGACGTTTCTCTTCCTTCCATAGAATCAAGAACAAGCCCCAGAACTTCCACCTTCCTCTTGCCATTCACAGCTTTATCACCACTATCTACCTTGAGTTCACAAATACTAATCTGTCCTATCCGTGTTCATGTCAGTCTCTTCAAGGAGTCTAAAACTTGCAAATGCCCCTCCAATCCCTATTAGGCTATACACAATCTCTCTTCTCCCCTTATCTGCACTCTTTTACAACTCCAGAAACCCTCTTCTTGTGCTCTCCAAAACTGTTAGCCCATTTCCAGAAGAATTCCCTGTATATCGGTCTCTTCTATGCATTTTCCCACTCCTTGCTCTAATGAAAACTGAATCACCCCTGAGGTTCGCTTCCTTTGCTGACCTCATGAGTAATGGCTGTTTCTCCCATGACCCTCATGACACTGGGCCTAGAGGCAGATAGCTGCCCTCCTTAGTTCTTATTGCCACTTCCAGGGCACTTTCCCTCCCTCATCCCTAACTTCTCCCAGTTTTGACATTCTTAACTCAGATTACATCACGCAGAACCCTGAATTACTACCAGCATTTACTGACGCCAGGGTGATGCCTTCTCATTTCTAGAGAATTTTGACTCGTTGCTCATCACACTCTCCAATACTACTACTATTTCAGTTCATGGCAATTTCAGTATATATGCAGAACATCTTTGCAGTACCTAGATGCCCCACTTCCTCATTCTCTTCTCCAGTTATTTTGTCCTCCACTCTGATTTAGCTACTTGCTTAAGACACGGTCATAGCTTTAGACCTTGTAATTACCAGTAATTGCAACCCCTCTACAATCCCAATATTTCCCATATATTTCCCTCTCTGACCACTACCTCGTGTCTTTCAGTCTCACTCACTTCCAGGATCCTGACACCAACAATCTGCCACCTCCACTCCTTCCATCTTCCCATCTATGTCACATCTCTTACGTCCCTTGATAGCCTCTCTTTTTTTCCATCACCTCCACCAATTATCCACAAGGCTAACTCTCACTGCCCTTAAGACTTTGCTCAAACATCCCCTTTCTTAATGATGTCTAGCCCGTCTAATACATTTAAAATGGCAACTCCCACCTATCCCCCTAATCCTGGTCTACTATTTCCCATAGCACTTAGCACTTTCTAACATACTATATAATTACTTATAACCATGTTTACTTTTTATTTTGTTTCCTCTTCCCCCAAAATATAAGACTCATGAGGACAAGGATTTGTGTCCTTTTGTTTCCTAATGTTTCTTATACATATTGAACTATGCTTTCCACACAGTCATTGTTGAAAAATTATTTGTTAAATGATTAGCACTTATTAGATTTTAGTTTAAATTATAGAACCTGTTAGATTATAATTCACGTTTAAGTGCCAGTCTCTTCCTTTCAAGTGACATATCATTGAGGCAGATGCTATCCTTTCATATTTCCCTCCAGGTTTATGGACTTGGCTCAGATATCACATTCTGATGGGAGGAGGCAGACCATAGAAAAAATAAATAGAAGGTCTAGCATTCTAGAAGGTGCTATATGTCTAGCACTTTCTGTAGAGAAAAACAGACTCAGATGGGGAGTGAGGAGTGCTAGAGAGGAAGGTGTGAGCACTGCTGCTTATCCCCCAGCTGCGTTTGTTTTCACTATAGAAGTTGCTAGACAAATGGCACCTTCTAGCACGCTGGACATTCTATTTATTTTGTCAATGGTCTGGCTCCTCCCATTAGGATATAAACTACATGTGGGCAGATATTTTTGTCTGTTTTGTCCACTGCTCTATTTTCAGGGCTTAGGGCAATATCTGGCACCTTATAGAGACTCACTACATATTTGTTTAATGAGAAGATGAATGCATGTCTCCTCTGCATTGACCAAAATGTCCCGTGTGTGCCCTCTCCCCCAACCCCTTCTCCCTCTGAATTGATGTGTTTACTTCTGCATCGTTCAGTTAACTTTCTCCCAGTTGTGCCCCCTTCTCTCAGTCAGCTCTGAAACTCAGCTCAGGATGCCTCCCCTTGGGAAGCTTTGTCCTGTTACTGCACTTATTCTCTCTGGCCATTCTGCACTGCTCCCCAGCACTCATAACACTTTCTTTTTTTGACACATTGTCTCTGAATTTTGCCACTTTGATATCCCTAGTCTACTCATTCGATAAATTAATCCTATATTTCTGTTCTTCCTGTTTTTATACACTCATTTAACACTCATTTATTAGTTTTCTGCTAATAGCTAAAGACAATGCAAGTAATCACATATACCTTTAGGGTAAGGGATACACAACCTGTATTTGCTTTATGTTGATGCATTTTATGATGGTTTCTAGGAATACATTGTACCTAAAAAGGTGAACCATATGTATAGTAAAACCTAAGTAGTTGAAACCTTCAGTTAATCAAGGCCCTGCACTTTAATTCTCTGCTGAAGCATAGGAAAATTTAAAATTAAGTGTTAATATTTAGAAGGGACTTTGAGGTTCTGTCTCGGCATCAGGACACACTTGACCTATATCATGTCTAATTCAGGAGAAGTCAAAAGCCCTGCAACACTAATGACCCAGACCACCCACCTCGGCCCCACATCACTATCTTGCTTTACGTACTCACACAGTTCCCAAGCTCAGCTGTCCCACCTGCGTGATATCTTATATCTCCTCTGTCCCCATAGCAACTAGTACAATGTCAAATGTACTGAGTAGGTGTTCAAACAATACTTTCTGGTTTATTGATTGAATGATAACTGTGAGGCTTTTCTCAAATCTCAAAGTCTGAATGATGTACTTACTAAGATAGGAAAGTTTACAAATACATCTTTAAAAGATTTTCAAAAGAAAGCATCAAACTATGAATGACCATGGATTTCACATACACTGTAGGTAACCAGGGTTTTACTATAACTGTTTCTCACCTTCTCATGGGCAGCACTGTTAGTATTATTAAAAGATTTCTTGAGTAGAAGGAAGAGAATGGACAAAGATTTGGTCAAAAGAGGAAAAGATTATCATCTGGGAACACAGCAGAAAATTCCACTTCTTAAGGAATTTGAAGTTATAATGATTTGGATGGCCTTCGTCCATTCATGAATTATTTGGTAATTGTTTAATACCTGCTATAATCATGGCATTGTGAAGGGTCTTAAGAATAGGTTACCTACCTTGTGAAGCTTATAGGGTAACAGCAAAAACTAACATATGACAGAACCTTAATAAGTGTGCTGTGAAAAGAACAGGCTAGGAGCTATGGCAGCAAACCATAGGAGGATGTCACCTAAAAGGGAGACTGGGAGGGTCAGTAAAATCTTCCTTGAGGAATTTGCCAGATCCTTTTATTACATAATTGCATCTCTATTCTGTCTGGTTCCCAAATCACACAGTATTGTTAAGTTGCTACAGGGCGTCAGCCCATTCAGCTGGATCAGTTAAAGCTGGCAAAACAGCAGCAACCCATTCAGAAAAATGAAATCATCCCCCAACATACAACACCCCAGGTCTAATCTCTGAACCCCTCTGTTTTCTACTCAGCTTCCCCTTGGCCCTTATATCCCTTTTGTCTTCTAATACTTAACCACCCCTTTCAAGTTCAACCTCTATGCTTCTGCTGAAGACTCCCAAGCTGCCTTTTAAAATATATAATCAAGTATGATTATTTTTGAATGGTAAATAGGAGCTGTTTCCTCACTATGACTGAGGCTCTTGAGTGCCTCTCTATCCTGTCAGACCCATTTTGCAGATCCACTGAGTGTGCAGAGATAGGTCAGTTTATCTACCCCTTCTTCCCTGAAAGATTCTATTCTATTCCCAAACAAATGACAACCTGACTCCAAACTCTGTTCCTAGGCTTCTATGCTCTCACATGCATGTGTACCTGTGGCCATTGATTACTTGTCTCCTGAACAACCCTGAGACACCCAGATTTCCACCACACTTCACCTCTGCACATCAACAGTTGAAAAAGGAGATGAATGAAAGGTCTTTTTCAAAATATATTTTTAATATATAAATTAAGTTATATACATTATTGATAATGTTTTCTCAGATTCTAGAATTCCCTTCCAGTCTCCTAGTGTTCATGTGGTATCTCTTGTGATCTTTTGGATGGAGGGGGCCACTGTATATCTGGGCAATATCCAACAGCCTTCTTTGTATAACCAACTAATTCAGACTATCCTAGGCCACTTACTGTATAGCATCCTCAAAGCTTTGGAAAGGTGAGTTTGTAGGTAAGTCATATATAGGAGTGCCACTGTGCTGTAGAGGTAGGCTTCCAAATTTTAGGTAATTCCATATTTCTTGGGATTTTTCTGGGTGTTTTAGTTCTCTGCTTGTCAATAAGGACCCCTAGGAAATATCCTGAAGTGGATGGACCCGTTAGTAGGTCATCTGCCACTATGGCAGCTCCACAGAACTCGAAGGCCCAGTTCCAGAGTACTCTGGAGCTTGAATTCTTTAACATAGAGCTAGAAGCATCTACAGGCTTACCTCATTTTATTGTGCTTCATTTTATTGCGCTCTGTCGATATTGTGTTTTTGCAAACTGCACATTTGTGATAACCCTGCATCAAGTGCATTTGTTCACTTCATGTCTCTGTGCAGCATTTTGTTAATTCTTACTATATTTCAAACTTTTTCATTATTATTATATTTGTTATGATGATCTATGATCAGTGATCTTTGATATTATTACTGTAATTGTTTTGGGGCACCACGAACCATGCCCATATAAGACAACAAACTTAATCAATAAATATTAAGTGTGTTCTGACTCCTCCACTGACATGCTGTTCCTCCATCTCTCTCCCTCTCCTCGGGCCTCCCTATTCCTTGAGACACAACAGTACTGAAATTAGGCCAGTTAATAACCACGCGGTGGCCTCTAAGCAGCCAAGTGAAGGAAGAGTCCCATGTCTCTCACTTTAAATCAAAAGCTAAAAACGATTAAACTTAGTGAGAAAGGCAGGTTGAAAGCTGAGACAGGCCGAAAGCTAGGCCTCGTGAGCCAAACAGTTAGCCAAGTTGTGAATGGAAAGGAAAAGTTCTTGACGGAAATCAAATGTGCTGCTCCAGTGAACACAGAAATGATAGGAAAGCAAAACAACCTTACTGCTGATATGAAGAAAGTTTTAGTGGTCTGGATAGAAGACTAAACCAGCCACAATATTCCCTTAAGCCTAAGCCCAATCCAGAGCAAGGCCCTAATTCTCTTCAGTTCTGTGAGGGTTGAGAGAAGTGAGGAGGCTGCAGAAGAAAAGTTTGAAGCTAGCAGAGGTTGGTTCATGAGGTTTAAGGGAAGACAGAGTCTCCATAAAATAAAAGTACAAGGTGAAGCAGCAAGTGCTCATGTAGAAGCTGCAGCAAATTATCCAGAAGATCTAGCTAAGATAATTAAAATATAGGTGATTGCACCAAACAACAAATTTTCAGTGTAGACAAAATAGCCTTATATTGAAAGAAGATGTCATCTAGGACTTTCATAGCTAGAGAGGAAGAGTCAATGCCTGGCTCCAAAGCTTCAGAGGGCAGGCTGACTCTCTTGTTAGGGGCTAACGCAGCTGGTAACTTTAACTTGAAGCCAATGTTCATTTACCATTCGGAAAATCCTAGGGCCCTTAAGAATTATGCTAAATCTACTCTGCCTGTGCTCTATAAATGGAAGAACAAAGCCTGGATGAAAGCATATCCGTTTATGACATGGTTTACTGAATATTTTAAGCCCACTTTTGAGACCAACTACTCAGAAAAAAAGATTCTGTTCAAAATATCACTGCTCACTGACAAGGCACCTCATCACCTAAGGGCTTTGATGGAGATGGACAAGATTAATTTGCCTGCTAACAAAAGTTCATTCTGCAGCCCCTGGATAAAGGAGTAAGTTTGACTTTTGAGTTTTATTTAAGAAGTACATTTCATAAGGCTATTGCTGCCATAGATAGTGATTCCTCTGAAAGATCTGGGCAAAGTCAATTGAAAACCTTCTGGAAAGGATTAACCATTCTAGATGCCATTAAGAACAGTTGTTATTCATGGGAAGAGGTCAACATATCAATATTAACAGGAGTGTGGAAGAAGTTAATTCCAACCCTCATGTATCACTTCGAGAGATTCAAGACTTCAGTGGAGGAATAACTGCAGATGTGGTGGAAATAATAAGAAAATTAGAATTAGAAGTGGAGCCTGAAGATGTGAGTGAATTGCTACAGTCTCATGATAAAACTTTAACAGATGAAGAGTTGCTTCTCATAGATGAGCAAAGAAAGTGGTTTCTTGAGATGGAATCTACTCCTGGTGAAGATGCTGTGAAGATTGTTGAAATGACGACAAAGGACTTAGAATATTACATAAACTTAGTTGATAAAGCAGCAGCAGGGTTTGAGAGGATTGACTCCAGTTTTGAAAGAAGTTCTCCTGTGGGTAGATGTGATCAAACAGCATTGCATGCTACAGAGAAATCCTTTGTGAAAGGAAGAGTCCATCGATGCAGCAAACTTCACTGTTGTTTTATTTTAAGAAATTGCCAAAACCACCCCAACATTCAGCAACCACCATCCTGATCAGTCAGCATCCATCAACATCCAGGCAAGACCCCCCCACAAGCAAAAAGATAATGACTCACTGAAGGCTCAGATGACAGCATTTTTCAGCAATAAAATATTTTTAATTAATGTATGTACATTTTTTTTAGATATAATGCTTTTGCATACTTACTACATACTACACTACAGTATAGTGTAAGCATAACTTCTATATGTACTGGGAAACGAAAAATTTCATGCGACTTGCTTTTGCAGTATTTGCTTTATTGCAGTGCTCTGGAATCAAACCCAAAATATCTCCAAGGTATGCCTGTATGTAATTTAGTAAAAGGGCCAAGAAAACCCAAGTTCTGTACATGGGCATTTCTGTTTAAAAAAAATTAAACCCAAAGGAATTGATAGGTGCCCAGTGTAGGAGAAAAAACCCATGTCATCTGGGCAGTATTTGAGAAGTCTATCCTGTGGGGAAGCGGGGTGTAACATCCAGTTATAGGTCTAACCGACCAAACATTTCTGCACCGCCAAGTAATTCAGTCAGAAGCAGCACTTGTCTTTTTTTAACTTCAAAATCAAACACATCTCTGAGAGGCAGGATTTGTCCAAAAAGCCCTGATATCTGACTTTTGATAATGCCCATAAGTTGATTTCTACCCCAGTAAGTCTACTACCAGATAATCTAGCCTGCAGTCTTGTTCTCAGAGAGTAATGATTTCTGGTATCAATGCTATGCTGACCTGCAAGTAGCCAAGGGTCGGCCCTGGACATATATATTAACACACATGTGCTCCCTAACAGTGGGTGCTGGGCTTTATTCTCCAGCTGTGTCGTGCTGTCTTCATTGGGGCACAGGTACCTATTCAGGACACCTCACCCCTTCTAACACCCCGTCTTAGTCCCATCAGATGTCACCAAGCATCGTGTGGCCTTGAAGTCTTCAAGAGGCATCAAACAAGTTATGTCCTCTGAACTAAAGACTGGTACTAATAACATTTAATCTTTGTGTTTCCATTACCAACCTCAGGGGTTGGGCACTGTGATTATATACATTGTCCTTCACCTTAGGGCTCTGGTTCTAGACGGTTGTGGTTGAAACACTCATCAAAAGGGACATTTTAAACCAAAATTCAGGATACCTGAAACTGACTCCCTTCTTGAGTGTGTTTTTCAGTGTTATCATCTTCTAGATAAATTTTCTTGGAACTTGAGCCTCATGTATCATTTCTAGAGGGTTTTCTTTTGCAAATTATGGTTCAGTTGTCTTCAATTCACCATATAAATCCAAACCAAATGCACAAAAGACAATAGAGTGATACCTTGGGAGGTATGCCTTGTACTAAGAAAGAGACCAGGTAGGTCATTTTTCTGCCAATAATTCAGTTCTGCTACAATGAGTTCTTTGTTTCCAACTAGAACAGCCAGTTCTACAGCAATTTCTGCACACGCCAAAACTTTCCTGCGTTCTTTGTTTTACTGCAATCAATGAATACCTTACACCATTAGGTGTAGCCAGCCTGACCTCCAAGCCTGACTTGAGTAGGCAATTAAAAAAGACAATGCCTAGTCTGGCACTCCGTAAGGTACTTCCTTAAGGTCCTGTAGAATTTTGAAATTTTCTTTTAATTATTTTCTTTGTTTGAACTCGTAATATTCTAAAGCTCCTTCAGAGCATAGTAGTCATCCCTCATTCTATAAGACTGAAGATCTTTTCCCTACCTAGTACCTGCAACAGTTACTAGGGAATTATACTGACTATATGGCCCCCATTGAAATCAGGAGAAATGCTTGTACCTTGGAAAATGTTTGTGGTTCAATTCCAAGGATAGGACCCTGTTACCATATGTATATTTGGAACAACAGTACCTCGACTGTGGCTGTATTTTACCATCGGCATATCAACTCTTTCAATCCTAGAAGGAGATTGTGTCCAAAATATCAAAACCCCCCTGACCAAAAGCTACTGCACACCTTACATACGTAATGAGAAATATCTGGCACGTTTCTTTAGAGCTGACATATTTCTAGTCTGCTATTCTCCTGTCTTCATTACCAGCCTTTCCCATTCTCAGTCTTTCCAAACTCAGTCTCTCTCATGGACTTTAGCTTGAATTAGCCTTTGGTTGCTACTCTGGTTCCTCACTCTGTACTACCTGGGTGCTGTGATTTTTTGGGGCAATTCTCTAGAGTAATCAAACTGTACCAGTACTGATCTAGAATGGCAGCAGACTCTATCTTTGACAAATGTTAACAGTGGATTAAAACAAAACAACAACAAAAACACCTGGGAAAGAGTGTAACAACTCTCTTCAAAATAACTATAGTAATGATAGTTTGGCTCATTGATAAGCTCAGCATGAAAGATCACTTTTTAAGACTTTATATGCTTTTTTAAAATATGAACTTCTAGTACTTTGAATAACAGCATTCAAAATAAAAGCGTCTTTTAGAATCATCTTAAGAGTATATATCCAATAAGACCACTATAATTTAACACTGCAATTTTAATTTAATGATCTTATTCTTATTTCCTAAACTAATTTCCTAAAGTTAGAGAAGATAATTTTAATATATCTATTTAATATTAGTAGTTTCCTAGCAAGAATCGATCCTAGTACTTTTGTTGAAAGGTAGGACTGTTTTAATTAAATTATAAAATCCCAATGGAAATCATTTTGACTTTTATTACATTTTTCTTTCATATGTAAATTAGACTAATTTACTTGCTGTAAAAACAGAAAGGAGGTCACATTAAGACTGATATTTATTATACTCCAATAAAGATGTTAAAAATAAAAGAATTGTAGGAAAAGAAAAAAAAAAGACTGATATTTAAATTGGAAAATAGTCCTTTTAGTCCATAAAGGCAGTTTGGCAGTATTTTTTCCACACATTCATTCACTTATAGATATTAAATATATGCCAGCTGAATAATTCAACTGAATTTGGCTAATTCATGTCAGTAAAATGTTCTTTTGTGTGACATGTTTTAAACCAATAAGGGGAAATAAAAAGTAAAACTAAATTTTAAAATGTATACACTAGACTCTATGACACTGTTTTTCAGGAAAATAGAATTTAGTGTAATCTGTATACATCTCAGAGCTTTACCAGAAAGCACCTTGACGTAAAGTAGTAGTTCTCTTTATTCAGTGATCTATGGTGCATTCATACTGGAGGTCTGTCACCCTCCCCCCAGTAATATTTAAGGTACTAGACAAATCTGTCCCTAAATTTTTTTAGGGCGGGAGCAAGAGTACAAATCGTTGCAGGCATAACAGGATTAAATATTTAACAGTTAAAACCCAGGCTAAGGGCTTCCCTGGTGGCGCAGTGGTTGAGAGTCCGCCTGCCGATGCAGGGGACGCGGGTTCGTGCCCCGGTCCGGGAAGATCCCACATGCCGCGGAGCGGCTGGGCCCGTGAGCCGTGGCCGCTGAGCCTGCGCGTCTGGAGCCTGTGCTCCGCAATGGTAGAGGCCACAACAGTGAGAGGCCCGCGTACCGCAAAAAAAAAAAAAAAAAAAAAAAAAAAACCCAGGCTAAGAAACTATTACGTAAAATAACTTCTGTTTTCCTACATTGATAAACACGCATTGATAATGCCCTGGAAGGCTAGGTCTGAATTTAGAATTACAGATTCTTAAGATTTCTAGTTGGGAACTTTGCAGTGTGTGTTGTTCCTCCAGCCCTCAATCTGCCCCTCTTCTCTCTCACTTCTAGATTTATTCTGCAAAGCAAATAGCCTATCACTTACCTGCATGGATACTCCAGCCTGCATGTCCAAGCTCTATTTATTTCCCCTCTCCTCGGGTTTGGCATGTGGGTGGCACAGTCTAAAGAAAGTAGGTTGGGGCTGCTTGGGCAGAGAATTCTAAAGATGATCTGGAAGGGAATTGAAGACTCTGGACAGGCATGCCCCATGGATTCCTTGCCTGTGGAGAGGGCCAGAGCAAGGCCCTCCAAGGCCTGGGATAGAGACTCTTCTTACCCCTGGAAGATAGTCTGTTATGAGGCTGAGAGTGCAGAGTCAAACCCACGCAGGTCTGAACTCTGGTTCTATTACTTATTAGCTAAGAGGTCTTGAAGAAGTTATTCAATTACTCTTTAACTAGTTTGATTACCTATAAAATGTGAATTATCAGAGTACATACCTCAGAGGGTTGTGGGCATTAAAGGGTATATCTTCCTATCATATATACAGGAGTGTGTCTGGCATAGAGAAAATACCTTACAAATGTTAACTATTGTTGTTATTTTAACTCCAGAACAGTGCCTGACACAAAGCTATAGATGCTTTAAGAAAATCTGAGTGTATAATGATTAAATTGATTAGAATATCTTGTTTTTTCATTACATTTTTTAGTATTTGGTTAAAATGACTACAAATTTCAGTTTGTATAATCTAAGTAGAAATCAATTTTAAAATATACACTGAGGGTAAAGGATCAGGATTACTTTTCATATTAATTAAAAACAATGAAAATAATTATCACAGAAATTTGAAAGCAAAACAAATTTGTAAAAAGTAGATTAAAAAACTAAGGTCTATTGTGATCTTTGCTAAAGATTTGCCTATCAAGTCAAGAGACTGCTTTTTGGAGTGGACTGGGAATGCAGAAACAAACGTCCTTTCATGGTGTTAAACCTTTTATAGTAGAACTCACATTCAAAAGAAAACTGTATTTCTTAAAGTTCAAATTCTAGTGAGAATTAGAGCTGAATAGGGCTTATTTGCTTAGCTGCCCAATTTAAAACTTATCACTATTATCCTCACCTCATTCATTGAGTCATTTACTTCAAATAATTTATTAGGGCCTATTGCATGCCAGGCATTGAAAATGCAGAATCAACAGGCACAGTTTCTCCTCTCAAGGAGGTCACAGGTTGATGTGGAGACAGGACTTGAACGAGGAGCCAGAATGTTAGGCATGGGATGTTCTGGAATGGCTTTGCATACCATGCAGAGGAGCCTGAAGACGATGGAACCCATGAAGATTCTGAGTAGGGAGGTAAAGTGTGGACAAAGGTTTGAAATAATGGAGACTGGTTAGGACACTCATAGATTTTGCCAAAAGATTTGCCTCATGGAATGAAGACTATTTCAGGCTTTCTCTACTCTAGTGGCATTGTATTAAAAGGAGCGGATAGATTTGAGAAACCATTATGGACAGAGTTGATGCTAAAAAACAAAAATCTCCATTTTCCTTTAGTCATCTTACCTAGAATCACCGACTTATTTATCATCTTGTCACCCCTTCACTACCTTTCAACTCTTTTCTTCCTAGCCATAAGTGATAATTTGATGACCTTTAATAGCAAAGGGGAAAAAAACTCCTATTACTGTTAACAGCTTAGAAATCCTAGTGTATCTTTTTGCCTCCCATTTTCAGGAAGAAGCTAAACTATAGGAAAGATTGTGAAATGTCTGACGTGTACCATAGAAAGAAAAAAATTTAAGAAATTTAACGTTATCTTACTAGAATGACCTACTCTGACTATCCTGTATATAATAGTAGACTGTCCAGTCCCTCTCAGGTCAGTTCCCTCACTTTGCTTTATTTTTTTCTTCTTTTTACCATATATATTCACACACACACACACACACACACACATATATATATATATATATACACACATGTGTATGTATGATATATGTCATGTGATAAATTGTATATCATATATATCATGCATATATACACATGTATATATACATGTGTTTGTCTTCTTCAGTTAGAATGTAAGCATCATGAGAGCAGGGGCTTTGTTTTGCTCTCTGCTATATTCTTAGTGCTTAGATAGAGCCTTTGATGTCTCAGCACTAAACTCTTTCCTGAAGAGTCACAATCTCTTGCACTCTTTGGATGACTCCCACGGAAAAGAGTGGTGAGAAGAAAGGGCCATTCTTCCATCAATGAGGTGATGACCAGAGAATAAACCATCAGCATTTACCTGTGTATATATGGAGTAGGCTTTAAAAGAAGCATGGCCCTTGGACGCTCAAAGAGATCTGGAAGTTTGCCATGAAGGAGGTGGGAACTCCAGATGTGTACATTGACAGGAAGCTTAACAAAGCTGTCTGAGCCAAAGGAATAGGAATGTCCTATACCGTATCCATATGTGGGAAACAAGGGTGAAGATTCACTAAACAAGCTCTATATGTTGATAACCTATAAACCTGTCACCACTTTCAGAAATCTATAGACAGTCCATATAGATGTGAACTAACCGCTGCTGTCAAATAGTTATAAAACTGAAATCATTCACACACACACACACACACACACACACACACACACAGAGCAAAAACTTCTGCCTGAATAAAGTACAGCAGTAGAAGCCTTGAGCCTGGTGTATACTGGAAATACCATGCTCTAAATGACCAATATTGGTAGACTACTGGCTATGGCTAATCACTGTAAATATTTAACAGCCGAAAAAACACTTACTTTGTAAAAATGCACGGAGAAAAAATAATATGACTATATTAAACAATATAGAGTATCAAGCTATATAATAGAGTGGCTCCAAATGGCTAGGAATGCTTTGAGCCCTATGTTGATCAATGGTGTGATGCCTTGTACCATGATTTTGTCCCTTTGAACACTCTGACTGAACTGGTTACCAGCTACTTAGTAGGTCAATGTCTTTCTCTTTTCCTTTCTTTCTCATAACCACAAGTCAAACACATCTGTAACACATTGGAAATCCTGTGGGAGGCAGAGTTTCGCTCCAGGTTATGCCCGTAAGGCCACGTGTCTTCTCGCCCTTTCTTACTCCCATATGAAAACAACCATAGTGAGGTGTATATGAGGTTGGGAGTATTTGCCTCCACAGGAGGTATGTTTTCACCATGCCCTGATTCACAAATCTTTATCCTCCTCTCTGCAGTTACTCTGTGAGGGTAACAGCATTACATGGCATAGCCCAGCAATCTCCAGGGAAGGAGGTCCAAACTCTGTTCCTAGGCTTCCGTGCTCTCACATGCATGTTACCTATGGCCATTGTTTCCTTGCCTCCTGGACAACCCTGAAACACCCAGATTTCCACCACAATTCACCTTTGCACACCAACAGTTGAGAAAGGGGATGAATGAAAGGCCTTTTTCCAAATATGCCATGGGCCTCCTCATGAAGCTCCTCATCTGACAGTCACACTGAATGTATAACTTAAACGTCTAGAAACTTTTTAAATCAAGTATGAGGCAGCATAACCGAGTTCAAATCCCATCTTTTCTACTTACTAGCTAGATGATTTTCAGTGAGTTACTTATCTCCTCTGTGCTTCAGTTTCCTCATTTCTATAACAGGAATAACAATTCTACCTCTTTCATAGTGTTAGTATGAAGGTTAAATTAATGTGGTAAATCATTTATATCAGTGCATGGCACAGAGAGAGAGCTACCCAGTTGTTTGTGAAATTACATGAGCATTGCATTTTCTTTCCACTACATATAGAAGCCCTACTTATATGACAACTTTAGGATACAACTGGAAAAGTTACATTTCTAGAGATTAGCAATTAGGTCACCTACTTAAGAAGCTCAGTATTTAATTGTTCAATTTAATAAAATGCAATATGCATAAGCATAAAACATTTTTTTCTATGGCTTCTTTTATAATCAATAAATAGCTTACAGAATACATTTCATATATAACTGGAGAAGATACATAGGGCCTCACAGTCCTCATGCTGGCAAAACTCCTCTAAATGTGTAGACTTGGGCTGCAACAGGGACTAGAGTTTTGAGGACCAAGAAGAACTGAGCATAAACAATACAGGATTGGTTATGAATGTTGTCAGGTCATTCAATGAATATATAAAAAGACTATTTCCTTATGTCATTTTGGTAAGGTAAGATTCAATAATGTCAAAAATAACAATTTTTATATGTTACTCATTGAGACCTATCAAACCAGTGAAAAGACATCATTTAAATGACCGAGAATGCTATACAACAGGCACTTTCAAAGAGGATGCTTTGAGCATCTTTGCTTAATAAGTACAAACAAGAGAAAGACTATATCACAAGGCAAACAGTTGATTACTTTTTAAGAAAACTGGATGGTCTCTGCATATCAGGCCCCATTTATTAAAAAGTTTAAAGAACTTTAGATATAAACTGTACCTTCTGAGATCCATCTAGTGATCAATAGAATGCCCCTGGGGGAGGGGAGTGGTGAACAAAGTGAAAATTTAACATAAACTATACCTGGATAAATCTAATTTAGCAGGTGGGGCAGAAAAGGCTGTTAAACAACACAGACCAGATTATCTCAAATACTTTATTTGCTTCAACGAAGGTTCATTCAAAATGGAGTACAGGAAAATTGAAAAGGCAATATATTGTTGCTATATCATGTTATTTCTTATGTCTCATAAAAATATCAAACTGGAATGAAAACTGATTATCTTGTTAACTGTCTACATTAAATCCTATTCAATAGTGTTCCTTTCTCTTCTAAACTATATCCTCTGACTTCCCTTGTTTTATTAAAGTTATTAACTAATTTTGTTTTCAGTCCAATCAAGGCTTAATTAGCTTAATAGGTATACATATTCATGAATAAATAATATATCTTTAAGACTTAAACATACATTTTAAAAAATATCAGCTGGTTAATATTATTCTAAGATCTTTTTCTACCTGGTCAGTCCTCTTATTCTTCAGAGTGCTATGTATGGTTCTACCACTTGAAGATATCCTATACTTAAAAAAAAAAAAAAGTTATGGTATTAATTCAACTTTTATCAAATCTGAGTGGACAAAAGAAAATCACAGCAAAATCAGCTTTTTAGGCAATTGAGGTGGTGACCTGACCATGGAATGTGAGAGAAACAGAGAAATCAAGGGTGCTGCCAAAGTGTTTCCCAAACTACTGGAAGACTGACATCGCTTACTGAGATGAAGAAGAGTGTGAAAGGAGCAAACCTGAGGGAGAAAATTGGAAGTTTGGTTTTGACTATGTTAGGGTTAACTTTGCCTTTAGACATACAGTGGAGATGTTGACTAGGCAGTTTGCTAGACGCTCCGGAGATGAGATAAGAGGGCAGGACTGGAGTTGTCAGCATAGAAATGGTATTTAATACCCAAGACCTGATCAGTCCACCTGAGACCCAGTATATATCGAGAAGAGAACATCTGAGGGCTGAATCCTGGGCCACTCCTATATTTGGAGGTTGGGACATGAGAAAGAACCAACATCAGGGATGGAGAAGGAGCTTAAACCAAGAGAATGTGGGTCCAGGAAGCCAAGAAAAGAAGTGTTTCAAAGGTGGGAGTGATCAACAGTGTCAGCTCGCTGACAGATGGTAGGTCAAGAAGGATGAAGACTATGAACTGACCATGGATTTGACAATAGGAAGGTCACTGTGATCTTAACAGAGTGGTGTAACTTCAGGGATGATAAAGAAATCCTGAGCAATGGATTAAAAGAGAAGGTGAGGAGAATTGCAGACAGCAAGTATGGACCACTCTTTCAAGAATTTTTGCTACAAAGGAGACAGAAATAGAAGATGAGAGCTATTACAGCATGTATGGATATGCATATGCTGTAAATGATCTAGTAGAGAGGAGAAAAATGATGATTCAAGAGACAGGGGGAACAGTCCTTAAAACTGAAACTCAAACAAAGTATACCTGCTGTGATTCCACTGGAATAAAGTAATTACATTTGTCTGCATTTTTTCTTTTTCATATGCGTGCATACTTTTTAAAGAATATTTTTAATGGAGCTATATAATAGAACCACTGAGAAGCAAATACTTGAAACTGTCTTTGCCTTTGCTTGCCTCCCTCACTTCCACATTCCTCCCTTTAAAGATAGTGGACGTTCTTGTGGCCCTAAATTTTAGCTAAAAAAATTCGTGTTATGGGGATTAATGAAGCGTGCTTCTCCTCCAGTAGTATTTTGATTTACTGATATATTTTAGGACAAAATGATATGAGACATTTGCTTCAAAATAGTCTTGTTGGGGGAAGGAAAGGAAATGCGTGGGGGAAGACATGAAAGAAGATGGGCTTCAGTTGATAGTTGATGAAGCTGGGTGATGGGTCTGTGGTGATTCCTTACACCATTCTTCCTTCTTCTTTGTGTGTTTGAAAATGTCCGTAATATAAAGTTAAAAATTAGAAGAAACATAGCGTCAATACCATGCTTAATCCAAAGAAATCCATTAAATGGTGAAAATTTGGATAATTTGGTAACAGGTGAAAGAACTGTTTGGGGGCACAGGAATTTTTATGGCATTTTTCAAATCATGTCACCTACTTTGCTGGTATGATTTGAAAATATACAGCACAAACATAGCCTTTTCATATACAGTACAAGCTTTTTTATCGGAAAGTATCTCAGTTGCTCTAAGATAGAATTAATTTGGATGCTTATTGTGCAAATAATTTGGAAAACTGGATTTTTAAAAATGAAGCGTTGGTTCTCTTAAATATCCTCTCGCTTTAGGTAAGCATAAAGAATTCTGAAACTTATTCTATAAAACATGTTCTGAGGTAATATACTACACTTACAAAACAATGCTAATCCAGTTGATTGTTATGTAACAGAATAAATAGTTGATTATGTACAGAAGGTGAAATTTCAGCGCAATAGTTACCACTTTCCAAAAAGAAATGGTAGTTTCTGAAATTTGTCACTCTTATATTGCTATATAAAAATTTAGGTTAAAAATGTTTTTAGCCTTTCAAAACTAGCAAATGTAGAAACAGCAGTGTTACTACATTAGCTCTTCAAATATTAACCATTAGGTATTCTCTAGTGTTTTCCAGTTACTCATTAACCATTTTATAGTGTTAGTGTTTCTCTGATTGTCGGTAATTTCCACCAAGGAAAGTTGAAAAACAAACTCCAATAATTTTTTTTCTAGATCAGAATAATGTTCAGATTTTATTAATAACATCCCCCTTTCTCACGATATATTTGTTATTAAAAGTCCACTATGTATTTGGGACTTGTAAATTCTACTTCAAAAATTAAACCCAAAGTTGTGCTGTTTATGGTTTCTTTTGTATGGCTTTATTGCCCTCAACATTTCCTTGGTGTAAACTACTGAGCAAGGGAACAAGATTTCCTTTGTAACTGATACCTAAATTCCTATTCTGCTTTAAGCATCTAATTTGTACTGTGAAGACATATAATTTGAGACTTGTAGCTATATCACAAAAGTACAACAGTTTACGCTGATCTCTAATTTTCTGAGTTGTACTGGCTATAATTTAAATATTTTGCATGTTTTTAACTGCAGTGCAAACCAGTATACATCAGAAATCTTTGTATATTGACAGAGACTGGGAAAAGGATGCCTTGTTCTGATTTCAGATAAGCATTCCCTTTTCACAACTGCAGGTGCAAGAGAGCTCATTCATAATATTTGCTTCAAATCAGCTACAGTCACTGGATGGAAATACAATGCTCTTACATGAGAACTTGACTAATCTTTACAAACACAATGAATATTTTTAAAAAACTCACAATTACTAGCAAAATCTGGGGGCAAGTAGCACTTTTTCTCTTGCCTAAGTATTGGGAACAAAATATACTCTGTTGACACAAGTTTTGGTCATCTTACTAGTGTATGTGCGTGTGTATGTATTTACTAAATCCAGAAAAATACTTTGTCACTTATTAACACAGGATGGAGTTATGCTCAGTGGTGTCACTTAACCGATAATTGATAATGTTACTTTTTCTTTGCCTTAAGTTTCACTTATTTTGAAATCAACTAATAAGCCAAAAAAGAGCCACAAGATAAAAATTAACTCTAACTGCTCTCATTTCACACAGTTGGATAAATCTTCTTTGGAAACAAATATTAGACAGCTGTGTATGCAACCAATAAGTGAAGCTAGCATGTTTCCATTATAAACCCTTATCTATAAGGTTATGACTTGATGGTTTTAATTAGCTCCAGGCAGAAATTTGGCTCATCAATTCAAAGCATAGGAGAACATTTTAGTATACAGAACAATTACAACTCTCCTTCAACAGGAGAGGCCAGAGAAAGGCTCTAATAGAATTTGTCTCAATGACCAAACACAGATAAAGTAAACATGTTCCAAAAAGTATGGCAATAATCATTGCATTGGCAAAAATAAATATTTGGCCTACATTTAATCCCAATAAGAACTCATCCTAAATTCATAATTATTATTATCACTTACTTTATGTCTTACTGTTTGCTAACAATCCAGTACTGCCACCTTAAATTTGCATCTAATTCAGAAGTGCCAAAGCACCTTTTCATACACTATTTGACTTGAGCTTCTCTTTGTGATTTGTAAAATGAGGGGACAATATCCTTTATAAAGAAGTATCCTCTCCAAATCAGGTCGTTCTGACAAAAGTGGCTTGCCTGGACTGAAAGTTGTCAATCCTGCTCTAGGGTTCTGTCTCAGGGTCTCGGTCTCAAGGATTGATCTCACTGAGGGATCAGTTAGCTAGGAATTGTTTCTTGAGCTGAAAAAACAGTGACTTAAAGCGAGAATATTCTTCATATATGTTTAAGTCATTCAAGCTGAGCACTATGGTAGAGGAAACGTGTGCAGCTATCCTTTTCTTTCATGGACTCAAAAACAGAATGCTCACTCTCATACCAGTTTATCCTCAGGCTTGAATCAAATGCAAGCTAGGGGTTAGTGGACCCACATATTAGAAAGATGGGGAGCATCTTCAAGGATGCCTTCAAGGAGAATGCCTTCAAGGACGGGGCAGAACCCCTAAACGGGCTTCTTTAAATACGGCCCACCACCCTCCCAAATTTCCATTCTATTACTGCCTCCCTCAGCAGCACACAGGGTCTCCTCAGGTAATCAGTTATTGCTGTCCCTCTAGGGAGGAAACGCTTGATACCTGGCCTCCCTCGGGCCACCTGCAATAGAGAACGGCGCCACACGCCCACCCTTCTGAAGTTCTCCGCAGATGGAGGCTGTCACCGGGCCGCTTACCTGGCCGAGATGCTCTTCGTGACAGCCCAAGACCTTTGAGGAAGGGAAGAAAACAGAAGAAAACAAAACAACTTACCACTTTGGCCCAGTCCAAGAACAACTGAAAACACCCAGGCCGCCCGGAGGAATGGGGCAGGACCTGGCCTGCAGTTTTGCAGGCAGACTAATGTGGCAGTAAAAAAAGCCAGGGCCGAGCGGCACATAATGCAAAGCAGCCCTTACTGCACCGCGCCCGCCGCCTGGCTGCTAACCGGATGCGCGCTCGCGCTCCCGGGCGCGAAGTGCCAAGTGTTGCTAGGACGTTTCCAGCAGGCCCGGCAGGCGGACCCTGCGGCTCGGAGCAAACGATGCAGGTACGGCGGCCTGGGCACAGCTCGGCATTTCAGGGCCCCTGCGGCCCTCCCAGCTCCGCACGGCCGGTCCCGCGATCTCCGCGAGAAGCACCTCCTCTGACGGCCAATGGCCCGGGGCGGCGACGCGAGCAAAGGCTCCGCAGCCCGCTCTGGGACAAAGAAAAGAGCTTTTGTCTCTCTCCAGCCGATGGGGCTTCTGCTGCATAAATCAGCTTAGCGAAGAGCCAAACACAATCAAACCCAAACAAAGCCCGAAGCTGGGGGGAAAAACCAGCCTAATGTACATTCAGTGAGTGATGCTGCATCTGTGGGAGGGGACGCTGGCGAGGCCGAAGGGGAAAAAAGTCGATGGCGCATCAATGAGGTCGAGCTTCTTCCACAGGTGGGCAGGGAAGCCAACTTCACTTAATTGCAACTTTGCAGCCTCGTCAGCTGAGCAGCGGGCAAAGTCGAAGTGGCAGCGTCCTGGTTGGCGAGGGAGGAAGCTTGATGTGCCAGCAGCCGGGGGAGGCGGCCCCGGAGCGCCCTAGAAGCCCCCGCCGGCGCCCGCGGACACTGAGTGAAGCATCGCAGCTCCCTGCTTGACCGGGAGTGGAGCGCACGGCCGCGAGCGCAGGAGGAGAGGTCCCCCAGGGGTGCAGGAGCCTGGATTCACGGGGGCGGGTGCTTCGTGCCCTCGTCCTTTTGGCCCCAGTGTGCTGCTCAGGCGTCCCGCCGTCCGGAGCCGGGACAGCTGTCGCGCTCTGGGATGCACCCCGGAGATGATGAGAAGGAGGCGAGGCTGGCGAGGGGCGGGGGAGGAATGGTCCTGCCCCGGCCCCCGGCTGGGGTGGGGAGGAGGGTTGGGGCTCCCAAAGTGCGGGTAGCTAGGCGCTTTCGGGCTGCGAGTTGCTAGGAAACCGCCCCACGCTACAGAGTTCCTTGCCGCGGCCGCCCGCAGGCGCGGCGGAGGCTCGGGCTGCAGCAACAGCTCGGAGCAGCGTGGGCGGGACATTGGTGAGGCATGAAGTCACCGCGGCCCACACTCGCTCTTTGTTTTGCTCACTCCAGCTCTTTTTCTTCCCCTTGGCTCTGAGAGTTGCCATTCCCATCGTTCACAAGAACTCCTGATGCGTAGCTGCGCAGCAGGAATCTCACACCGTGTTCTCTTTCCCCCTCCTCTCCGAATCCCTACATCCCAACGCTCGCCTAGGTGGCGCGGAGACTAGCTCAGCAAGAGTGGCAGCTGTGCGCAAACCCCAGCCTCTGACCCCGAAGCTGCGCGTTCCTTTGTTGGGAGATACTCACTGCTCGGCAGCTGCCACAGACTACGTGGAGTCCAGGCACCTCTCCCCGCCCCCAACACCCTCTGTTCCGCTGGTGCGCACTGCCCACTTTGCTGGCAGAGCTCGGAGCTCACCCTTTGCCCCACCCCAAGACTGTTCGGCGTCTCCCCAACCCTTGGAGAGTTGGGCCGGTCCGCAGGGGCTGTACCCGGAGTTGCAGCTGAAATTTCTCACGGCTCTTTCTCCACTCGGAGCCTCAGCCCTGAGGTGGACAGCCCTGCTCTTCCCAGGGTCTGGTGGTGGCTCTGGGCTTTTGCCAGTCACGGTGGATCTTTTGACCTTAAGCGTCACCTTCCTTCCAAATAAACGGAACAAAGAAGTTACAAAGGGCGGCGGAGCAGAAGAGTGAGACTTAGGAGAGGAGGTGGGAGGGCCGTTCTGCCTGTTGAAATTTCGGTTCAAGCCTGGAGCGGGTGTTAAGCCCGGCAACTGTCGGGGAAGCCGCGCGCCTTATTGGGTCCCATTCCTACGACGTTAGGCCGAGGGAGGGAACCCAGTCCCCCGGATTGAAAACAAGGCGCTGTTTCCAATCTGAGACACAGGCTGATGGTTCTCTTTCCTCTAGGGGCAGGAGAGGTTCCCCGTGGTAAAGTCTGACCTCTCATTTTTCCACTAGCAGCCTGCCCGATCTCTTTCATAGAGCACCGCCTCTTACAGGCATCAGAGCATTCCAGCCAGGTCAAGGTGAAATATGCGGGAGTTTCCCTCCGTATTTGTTTAATAGTTTCCATCTCCATATTTGGAGTAAAAAAACAAGTAGGAAGCTTTCTCGCTTTTTTTTTCTTTCTTTCTGTTTTCTAATTGTTAACTGAGTGAATGGAAAGTACCTGGTTAATAAACCACGACATTAAAAACTCCCCCTTTCCAGGTGTGGACTGCACATTGGGGCCCACAGGATTAGCTAAGCAAACCAGGAACGCAGCTGGAAAATTACAAGTGCCCTGGATCTACAAAGCAGGTCCTTTTGAGAGACCAAATGAATGACCCAAACCTGAAAAAACTGATGCTTGTAAATGTAATTCCACTCTTGGCAATGCACTCTACATAGAATTAAATCCAGCCCAGCTTCATTTTTTATTTTCTTTCCTTAGTTCCAAGTTTGAACAGCTATAGTTTTGCTTTCGGTGGTCTTAAAGGAAGGATCCTGAAAAATGGCTGGAGTGGGGATGAGGATTTGAAATGTGAACACAGAAGGAACATATTCAAGCTTTGATTAGTGACTCTTCAGTGAGGCAGCATGTGTATTCTCCAGAGATTAGTTCACAACCCTAAGGAATGCAGCCACCCTTGAGACAGTGCAGTGCTACAATAAAGAAAAAAGGTCAATCCATAATCCCTATAAGGATGTATGTGTAAGTACCCTCTGCATTGTTGAGTGATTATCACATCAGAGTTTCATGACATTTTAAACTCTCATTCTTAGTGTTGGAAATGTAAATGGAAGTTACAATATTAAATAAAATAAATTTATGCAAATAATGAAAGTAACTTTGTGAAATATGATAAGGTATGTACAAATTTTTTAAACTCTATATTGTTAGATGTTGATATATTCTATATACTAAGCCAAAACAACTGTGTAGCAAGAGGAATAAAACAAAGCTTGTAAATCGGTAAGCTTGTAAATTTTGAAGCCCTTTGGAAAGAAAGAATTCTGTGTTGTGTTATATGAAGCCCATGCAAATATATGTCAGTATACCAGTTTTATGGAGATGTTGAAGAATAAGCACACCTCCATATATTGTCACTCCCCAGTTGCAAAGAGGTTATAATTCTGATTATCAAAATAAAATAAGAGAATATTGCAGCTGTGAGACTATGATCCTTGCAAATTATTTACTAACAAATTACCTGTACATTTGGGGCTGTAAAGACAAAAGGGAATTCTGCTGAATCTTGCAAATCATCTGTAAGGGTTTCTTACAGTAAATATAACTAGTGGCCCAGGAGCAAAAAGTTTGCTTGTTTCCAACAACAACAAAAAAAATGTCACCACAACTCGTCCTTTTTCCTGTAAGAAACTGTACAGGATATTGTGAAGAAATGTAGTATTATTCTCTTCATATATTACCTGAGGAATTCTAACAGAGAAAAAATGTTCCAGAAGATGGTGACTTGAGTAATTTATGTTCCTTTCATGTTCTGCTGTCTTGCTTTGAAATTTCTGACAGGTGATTTTTCATCATTTGTGTTAATGAGAGCAAATGAAATTCACAGATAGTCTAAAAATAACATTTTAGGTATTCATTTCAGGCTTCCTATCATCAGAATCTTTTAGTTGCTAATAAGTCATAAAATTGGATGAATTAAGTTTCTCACTTACTACTCCTTTAACCTTGATTTCTCACTAATAGTTTATGGTGAGAAATGAATAAGCTATAGACGGTTAACAAGAGTGAGAGAGACATCTGAGAGACTGACTGCTCCTTTTAGTGTGTGTTCAACCTTTAAGTAGATTTTATCCAAATTATTGACCCCATAGTTACAGCTAAAACCATATTCACATTTTAATATTGTATCTTCCTGAAGTTGGATCAGAGATTTTCAAAGTTTTATTCAGAGGTTTTAAGCTGATGTTCACAAGTTGTCTACAAACTTGCTTCATCTACAGCTTTTAGGAGATGAATGATCTGAATGATCAAGCCAGTGGGATATAGTATTATGACTATGACTTCAAGATTCTTCCAATGATAAAAAATGTAAGCCATCAGGAGGTTCAGGAGGTCCTTTACAGAAAGTAGTGTTCCTCATACTGTGAACTGAGGACTGCCTACAACATAGTCACCTGTAGAGTGATTCCTTACTCTATTCCAGGAGATTCTGAATTTGTAGATCTGGTGTGATGCCCAGCAATATGCATTCTTACAAACTTCTCAAATACTTCTTTATGTACTGTGGTTTAAGAACTCCTGCCATAATGGATTAATGCAGAGACTCCTCAAAGGCCTCATGTGTGCTTAGTGATAAACTCCAGTGTCAGGTGCCAAGTCAAAGAAAAATGAACTGCTGGAGCCAATGCCTCTTTCCAAGGTATTCTATGGATGAATAACTGTGTGAGATGTTAATATTTTCAGATATAAGACTTCCATGATTAAGTTTAGGAAATGCTGGGTTAAAGTTAAGTTAAATCCTTTGCTGGAGAATTTTTTAGGAACTTAAATAGGCTAACATGCAATTGGATTCTCCAAAGGAAGAATCCTTTATTCAGAGAACATCTCACAGACTAATTTTACATAAAGCACACTGCTGAACTAATACTACTGTAGAAATGTGGAAACTAAAAACCAGGTTGATGAAGAGACTGACCTCACTTCTTCAAGAGAATTACTGAGCAAGCATGAATCAGAGCTCTGATTCTTCACCACCACCTCATATCAGTGATGACTTTTGGTTTCAAGTAAGAGTCAGACTGTAACTGTCATAAGTAAAAAAAGGAAACTATTGGAAGGAAATTGGGAGCTCACAGAATTAGCAGGAGGCTGAGAGACCAGGATTAAATAAGGCCAGAAACCAAGGAAGGCGTAAGCAGTAGCAGTAAGTCTCCAAAAAATAAGAATGCTCTCTAATCATCCTTTCATCTCTGGACCACTTGCTTAAGATTCAGAATCCTGGTTGAGAATATCTAATTTTCAGAACTTTCGTCACATGCCAGTCCCCTGGCTTTCTGGGAGTGGAGAGAAGGAAGGAGGAGCTCTTGCCTTTGGCTTCCTTAGTGGAAAATAAAATACTATTTTCCAACAAGATGACACAAAATTGTCTTAGGTTGATGAAGGAAGCCCTCTAAAGTGACAGATGCTCATTACTCACATATCCTGAATTCCATGGACTACTGCTTTGCATTACAGTTGAATTTTAGGTAATGATGCAGCTTTAATTTAGCTACCCTACCCACTAACCAATGCTTTGGTTGGCAGTATTAGTTATTTTCATGGGTGCTTTTGAATGAAATATTTTATCTGTGCCTAGTCAAATTCTAGCTTTCTGTTATCCTTCTATATATAGCATGTAGCAAATTAATGCTTATTTAGCCTTTAACTCATTATCAGTATGATTATAGAGATATGATGATGTTTAGATTAATTAGCTTAGTGAAATTTTTCATTGACAAAGTTTGTAGTAGACAGTACTGTTGACATTCATGTGTCCCTCTGGGCATACCGCTTCATTCCACCCAGGCAGAAGTGCTGGGAAATGAACACTTCTGGACACTGTCTCAACCAAGGGCTGACCTGATGGGAAGTGAGGTATAAATACCCCAGCTCCCTTGCTCCTTGAAAGGAATCAGTTTGGGCCTTGTGTTCCATATTAGTGCTTCTCAAACTATTTTTGGACCAGTTTTTCATTTTCAGTGCATCATGGATTGGAAAAAAATAAAACAAATTATTAGAAAAATGGATGTTGGGGCTTCCCTGGTGGCACAGTGGTTAAGAATCCGCCTGCCAATGCAGGGGACACGGGTTCAAGCCGTGGTCCAGGAAGATCCCACATGCCATGGAGCAACTAAGCCCGCATGCCACAGCTACTGAGCCTGTGTCCCACAACTACTGAAGCCCACATGCCTAGAGCCCATGCTCCGCAACAAGAGAAGCCACCACAATGAGAAGCCTGTGCACCACAATGAAGAGTAGCCCCCGCTCGCCGCAACTAGAGAAAGCCCACGCATAGCAACAAAGACCCAATGCGGACAAAAATGAATGATAAAATAAAATAAATTTAAAAAAGAAAAAAAAAGAAAAATGGATGTTACAAAAACGTCAAGTTGTTATTGAAGTTTCTAAGTACTTACTTTTACTTTTTATATATTCTTTTTCCTGGGTGCGTCTTAAACAGTTCAAGGACTGATTCTGTCACACACTATATTTTGAGTAATACTGAGCACTATTTCCCTAGGTTCCCTGTAGGAGTAAGCTGCAGTTGCCCACAGGGATAACTGTATTCAAACATCCTTCATTCACTGCCTTTCCCTCCTTCCTTTCTCCACTGTTCCCTGATACTTTGTTGTCTCAGGGTCCTCTTCTAGAGGAACCTAAACTAAAATAAGTAATAATGAGCCTGGAAACTACTCTATGGTGTTCTCTGTGTGTGAATTTGAATTTTATTCTTGTTTAACTGTAAGGCAACCTGCAGAATAAAAATCACAAGGGCTTTGGAATCTGTACAAACGAATTTTTAATCTGCTACTTAGTAGCTGTAGAATCATGAGCAAGCTATTTAACTTCCCTGAGATTGAGTTTATTCATTTATACAGTGATAAAATTAAAATAGCTACCAAAATTGAAAATTAAAACAAGATACTACTACACTTCTATTAGAATGGCCAAAATCCCAAACACTGACACTACCCAGTGCTGGTGAGGATGTGGAGCAACAGAAACCCTCACTAAGTATTGGGGGGAATGCAAAATGGTACAGCCATTTTAGAAGAGTTTGGTGATTTCTTACAAAACTAAACATACTGTTACCATATAATCCATCACTTGCACTCTTTGGTATTTACCAAAAGGAGTTGAAAACTTATCTCCACACAAAAATCTGCACTTGGGACGTTTACAGCAGCTTTATTTATAATTGCTAAAAGTTGGAAGCAACCAGGATGTCCTTCAGGAGGTGAATGGATAAATACAAGGGGGTACATCCAGACAATGGAATATTATTCAGCACTAAAAAGAACTGAGCTATCAAGCCATGAAAAGACCTGGCGAAACCTTAAACGTATGTTGCTAAATAAAAGAAGGCAATGCGAAAAGGCTACATACTTTACGATTCCAACTATATGATATTCTAGAAAAGGCAAAAGTACAGACGGGAAAAAGATGGTTGCCAGGTTAAGAGGGGAGGAAAGGGTAAATTGATGGAGCACAGGAGAATTTTAGAGCAGTGAAACTACTCTGTATAATACTGCAGTGGTGGATATATGTCATTGTACAACTGTTAAAACCCATAGAATGTACAACATCCAGAGTGAACTCTAATGTAAACTATGGACTTTGGGTGATAATGGTATGTCAGTGTAGGTTCATCCATTGCTTTAAGCATACTGCTGTGGTGTGGGATTTTGATAGTGGGGGAAGCAAAATATGGGAGGGTAGGGAGCAAAAGAGAACTCTGTACTTTTCCATCAATTTTGCTGGGAATGTAAAACTACTATAAAAAGTAAAGTCTAGGGGCCTCCCTGGTGGCGCAGTGGTTGAGAGTCCGCCTGCCGATGCAGGGGATACGGGTTCGTGCCCCGGTCTGGGAGGATCCCATATGCCGCGGAGCGGCTGGGCCCGTGAGCCATGGCCGCTGGGCCTGCGCATCCGGAGCCTGTGCTCCGCAACGGGAGAGGCCACAACAGTGAGAGGCCCGCATACCGCAAAAAGAAAAAAAAAAAAAAAGTAAAGTCTATTAACATACACACACACACACACACACACACACACACACACACACTACTAAGTAAGATTATTATGAGAATCAAAGGAGAATGAAACATGTTAGAATTCACCATACATTATCATAAGGGTTTTGGGGATGGTAATTTAGGTTACTTTAATTTCACAATGTAAACAACATTGAAAATGCATAAATACTTATTTCAAGACTTGCATATTGTCATAAAAATAACATCAAATATCTTTGGTTTTGCTGAATACATAACTTTCCTTTTCTGGTGGCTATACAATTCTTTACCCACATTAATAGATGTAGTGAGCGTGTCTTTATATAGAAGCCTGTAATCCTAGCATTCTTTATGACAGCCTAGTTTTATGTCTCCTTAATCAAAAAGATTGTTCCGCAATCTTTTCAGCCTGAAGTCATCCTGTATAGTTTGACAGATAACTAACTATATGAAAGCTTCACATATTTGTACATGACAGGGACAACATACTTAATACTGCCTTTTATTTAAAATTTAGCATGTTTAAACTTATACTTAGGAGGGGAAATGAATATGTAATATGTTTTAAATATCATTGCTTTATTGCTCAGTACTCTAAATGTATAACAATGTTAAGGATCCACAGCTGGTTCTCCCAAATAAAGGTATCAGCAGACATTGTAAAGACAACATTTCACCACTGACATAGTTCATCTGTTGAGCCATGGTGGTATGTGGACTGATTTTCACATCACTATACAGCTAAAGGGCTTTCTGAACTTCAGTAATTCAGAGTAAGCCCACGACTAAAATTCTCTCTCTCAGTATTTTCTCATGATCACATCGCCTCTGGAGAATGAAGTCACTACAAAATTTAAATTATTCTAATCAAATTCACATGGCATTTTTATACTTGGAATGCTTCCATTCTCAGCCCTGTTCTCCAATTTCAAAATTACTTCATGTTTCACCTTGAAGAATGTGACCTTTTAACATGGTGAGGAAATTCTTTGTAAATTAGGCACAGGATATTCAATTTAAACATTCATTTAATAGATATGTCAATATTTATTGAATGTTTACTATGTGTAAAGTGATAGGTCCTATGGAAAATACAAGCACTAGTAAAACCCAGTCCCTTTTCTCAAAGATATTATAATCTGATTTGCAAGTAATATATAATAATAAAAAAAAGATGACTGAGTTGGTAAATAGAATAGCTCAGATGTAGGTTCTACTATCAATGATGATTTAATATAACATAATATATGCTTTGAATATCAATGTAGAGAGAATAAAAAATTTAATAAATAGTGATGGGACAATGTGAGTTATTTGGAAAACGACCAATATGAATTTGAAATTTATTTTATTTTTATTTTTCCATCTGTAACTAAGCCTTTTTTTCTTTTTTTCTTTAAGTATAGTTGATTTACAGTATTATATTAGTTTCATGTGTACACCATAGTGATTCAATATTTTTACATATTATACTCCATTTAAAGCTATTACAAAATAATGGCTATATGTCCATGGGCTGTAGAATATATCCTGTTACTTACCTATTTTGTACTAGAAACTTACTTTATACCAAAATGCATTAATGATGGATTAAAGAGCTTAGTGTAAAACTTCAAAACTATATACATATAATTATTTTCTGGTGTTGGTAATAAAAGTTCTTTCTAAATGTAAAAATAATGTATCCAATTTCAAAAGAACAGATCAAATCTGATACGATTTCTTTAAAACTTAGGTATTTATAAATATGTCAAAAAAGAGTAAAAATACTTAACACAGAATATGTCCATACAAATGGATAAGAAAACATTTAGTCTACAATAGATAAATATATGCAGAAAGCATCAGCATATGATTCAAGGATAGGAAATACAAATGCTTAAAAACATGGCAGTTCAGTGCCATCAGCTATCCAAAAAATACTAATTAAAAAACTGAGATGCCATTTTTACCCATTAAATGCTCAAAGAATTTTTAAATGACAATACTTAATCTAACAATGGAAGGGTGAAATAGGAACTCATTAATCTTAGAATGGTAAATTGGCTCAAACTTTCTTACAATCTGTTGACAGCATGTAATAAATCTTTAAAACATCTGAAACACTAATTTTATATCTGGAAAATTAGCCCCCTAAAGATTCAGAAATATAATAAAATTATTTATAAAGATACACACTTCAGTATGATAGAAATCACAACAACAACAACAAATACAAACAATATTTTGGTCACTAGACGAATGCTTTTTAAAGCTAAAGTAGCAAAGAATATTATCATGATTTTAGGTGTGTCCTAGGTATTACTGTTCTCTCTTAAAGATATGTACTGCATAACCCCTGTCTTTCATTAGTTAACAAATTTTATTAATCCCACCATAGTGAAGTGTCTTCAGTCTTTTCCTTCCTATTTTATTTCTTTACTGCTGCCTTAGTTCAGGCTTTTCTCATCCTTATCTTGAACTCCCAGCCATCTCATTGCCACAGTGCTATGAGAGTTTTCCTTCCAAAATACAAATCTACACTTGTTATCCTTCCTAAAGGTTACTTTGGCTATTTGGGGTCCTTTGTGTTTCCATACAAATTTAAAAAATTTTGTTCTAGTTCTGTAAAAATGCTATTGGTAATTTGATAGGGATTGCGTTGAATCTGTAGATTGCCTTGGGTAGTGTACTCAGTTTCACAATATTGATTCTTCCAATCCAAGAACATGGTATATCTTTCTAGCTGATTGTGTCATGTTCAGTTTCTTTCATCAGTGTCTTGTAGTTTTCTGAGTACAGGACTTTTGCCTCCTTAGGTAGGTTTATTCCTAGGTATTTTATTCTTTTTGATGTGAGGGTAAATGGGATAGTTTCCTTAATTCCTCTTTCTCATCTTTTGTTGTTAGTGTGTAGAAATGCAACCGGTTTCTGTATATTACTTTTGTATCCTGCAAATTTACTGAATTCATTGGTGAGCTCTAGTAGTTTTCTGGAAGCATCTTTAGGGTTTTCTATGTTTAGTATCATGTCATCTGCAAACAGTGTCAGTTCTACTTCTTCTTTTCCAATTTGGATTCCTTTTATTTCTTTTTCTTATCTGATTACTGTGGCTAGGACTTCCAAAACTATGTTGAATAAAAGTGGCTAGAGTGGGCATCCTTGTCTTGTTCCTGATCTTAGAGGAAATGCTTTCAGCTTTTCACCATTGAGAATGATGTTAGCTGTGGGTTTGTCATACATGGCCTTTATTATGTTGAGGTATGCTTTCTCTGTACCCACTTTCTGGAGAGTTTTTATCATAAATGGATGTTGAATTTTATCAAAAGCTTTTTCTGCATCTATTGAGATGATCATATGTTTTTTATTCTTCAACTTGTTAATGTGGTGTATCACACTGATTGATTTGTGGATATTGAAAAATCCTTACATCCCTGCGATAAATCCCACTTGATCATGGTGTACGACCCTGTAATACATTGTTTAGATTCAGTTTGCTAGTATTTGGGGGAGGATTTTTGCATCTATGTTCATCAGTGGTATCAGCCTGTAATTTTCTTTTTTTGTGATATCTTTGTCTGGTTTTGGTATCAGGGTGATGGTGGCCTCATAGAATGAGTTCAGAAGTGTTTCTTCCTCTGCAATTTTTTGGAATAGTTTTAGAAGGATAGGTGTTAATTCTTCTCTAAATGTTTGGTATAATTTGCCTGTGAAGCCATCTGGTCCTGGACTTTGTTTGTTGGGAATTTTTAAATCACAGGTTCAATTTCAGTACTTGTAATTGGTCTGTTCATATTTTCTCTTTCTTCCTGGTTCAGTCTTGGGGGATTGTACCTTTCTAAGAATTTGTCCATTACTTCTAGCTTGTTCATCTTGTTGGCCTATAGTTACTTATACTACACTCTTATGGTCTTTGGATTTCTGCGGTATCAGTTGTAATGCCTCTTTTTCATTTCTGATTTTATTGATTTGGGCCCTCCCCTTTTTTTCCTTGATGAGTCTGGCTAAAGGTTTATCAATTTTATTTATCTTTTCGAAGAACCATCTTTTAGTTTCATTGATGTTTTTTATTTTATTTATTTATTTGTTTGGTCTCTATTTTATTTATTTCTGCTCTAAGCTTTATGATTTCTTTCTTTCTAGTAATTTCGTTTATTTGTTGTTGTTCTTCTTTCTCTGGTTTCTTCAGGTGTAAGGTTAGGTTGTTTATTTGAGATTTTTCTTGATTCCTGAGGTAAGCTTGTATCACTATAAACTTCCCTCTTAGAACTGCTTTTGCTGCATCCCATAGGTTTTGGATGGTCAAGTTTTCATTTTCATTTGTCTCTAGGTATTTCTTGATTTACTCTTTGATTTCATCAGTGAGCCATTGGTTGTTTAGTAGCATATTGTTTAGCCTCCTCATGTTTGTGATTTTGGAGTTTTTTTCTTGTAGTTGATTTCTAATCTCATAGGCATTGTGGTCAGAAAAGATGCTTGATATGATTTCAATTTTCTTAAATTTACTAAGGCTTTCTTTGTGGCTCAGCATGTGATCTATCATGGAGAATGTTCCATGTGCACTTGAAAAGAATGTGTATTCTGCTGCTTTCAGGTGGAATGCTCTATAAATATCAATTAAATTCATCTGGTCTAATGTGTCATTTAAGGCCTGTGTTCCCATATTGATTTTCTGTCTAGATGATCTGTCCATTGGTGTAAGTTGTGTTATTAAAGTCCCCCACTGTTATTGTGCTACTGTCAATTTCTCCTTCTCTGCCTGTTAACATTTGCCTTATATACTGAGTTGCTCCTATGTTGGGTGCATATATATTTACAATTGTTATGTCTTCCTCTTGGATTGATCCCTTGATCATGATGTAGTGTCCTTCTTTGTCTCTTGTAACAGCCTTTATTTTAAAGTCTATCTTGTCTGATATAAGTATTGCTACTCTAGCTTTTGTTTGATTTCCATTTGCATGGAAAATGGAGCTGGAGGAATCAGGCTCCCTGACTTTATACTATACTACAAAACTACAGTCATCAAAACAGTATAGTCCTGGCACAAAAACAGACATATAGATCAATAGAACAGGACAGAAAGCCCAGAAATAAACTCACACGCCTGTGGTCAATTAATCTATGACAAAGGAGGCAAGAATTTGTATACAAGGGAGAACAGACAGTATCTTCAATAAGTTGTGCTGGAAAACTGGACAGCTATGTGTAAAAGAATGAAAGTAGAACATTCCCTAACACCATATACAAAAATAAATGCAAAATGGATTAAAGACCTAAATGTAAGACTGGATACTATAAAATTCCCAGAGGAAAACATAGCAGAACACTCTTTGACATAAATCGCAGCAATGTCTTTTTGGATCCATCTCCTAGAGTAATGGAAATAAAAACAAAAGTAAACAAATGGGACCTAATTAAACTTAAAAGCTTTTGCACAGCAGAGGAAACCATAAATAAAATGAAAAGACTACCTACAGAATGGGAGAAAATATTTGCAAATGATGCAACCGACAAAGGATTAATCTCCAAAATATATAAACAATTCAGGCAGCTCAAAAGCAAAAAAAAACAAACAGCCCAATCAAAAAACGGGCAGAAGATCTGAAAAGACATTTCTCCAAAGAAGACATACAAATGACCAAAAGGCACATGAAGAGATGCTCAACGTAGCCAATTACTAGAGAAATGCAATTCAAAGCTACAGTGAGGTATCACCTCACACCAATGAGAATGGCCAGCATCAAAAAGTCTACAAATAATAAATGGTGGAGAGGGTGTGGAGAAAAAGGAACTTTCCTACACTGTTGGTGGAATATAAATTAGTGCAACCACTATGGAGAACAGTATAGAGGTTCCTTAAAAAACTAAAAATAGAGCTAACATATGATCCTGCGATCCCACTCCTGGGCATGTATCTGGAGAAAACCATAATTCGAAAGGATATGTTTACCCCAGTGTTCATAGCAGCACTATTTACAGTAGCAAAGACATGGAACCACCTAAATGTCCATCAACAGATGAATGGATAAAGAAGATGTGGTATATATTGTACAATGGAATATTACTCGGCCATAAAAAAGAATGAAATAATGGCATTTGTAGCAACATGGATGGCCTTAGAGATTATCATACTAAGTGAAGTAAGCCAGACAAAGACAAATATTATGATATTGCTAATATTTGGAATCTAAAAAGTGATACAAATGAACTTATGTACAAAACAGAAATAGACCCATAGACACAGAAAACAAACTTATGGTTACCAAAGGGGAAAGTGGGGGGAGGGATAAATTAGGAGTTTGGGATCAACATATGCACACTACTATATGTAAAATAGATAACCAGCAAGGAGCTACTGTATAGGAAACTATATTCAGTACTTTGTAATAACCTATAAGGGAAAGGAATCTGAAAAAGAATATGTATATATATTATATATTTATAGTATACATATATATATATCTGAATCACTTTGCTGTACAACCCAAAACTAACACAACATTATAAGTCAACTATACTTCAATAAAAAAATAAATATAACTGAGCAAAGAGGGAAAAAATTTTAAATTAAAAAAAAATTAAAATGAACTTGTTATCCTTTTCTTAAACCCATCTATGATTCATCTTATGCCATTCCCAACCTCTCTGCAGGCCATGAAAGAGACCATTAGCCTTAACTATGAAACCCTGAATATTCTGGCCCCAAATCGCATTCTGGGTACCACTTTCTTTTTTTTTTTTTTTTTGCTGTACGCGGGCCTCTCACTGTTGTGGCCTCTCCCGTTGCGGAGCACAGGCTCCGGACACGCAGGCTCAGCGGCCATGGCTCACGGGCCCAGCCACTCCACGGCATGTGGGATCTTCCTGGACCAGGGCACGAACCCATGTCCCCTGCATCGGCAGGCAGACTCTCAACCACTGCGCCACCAGGGAAGCCCCTGGGTACCACTTTCAATGGCACGTTTCTCCCCTCTTCCCAACTTCACCTACATGCTGTACAGAACAGAATCCTGATTTTCGTACAAGCACTTTTACTTGTTTTTTCCATAGGCTTTTTCCTCAGCTGGGCATTTTTTCTCCTTTTCCTTCTCTTTTTTCCTACTTTATTCTCAAGAATTATTTCTAGTGCCACTTCTACATCTTTCTGGGTTCCTGTAGGCATAATCTAAAGTGTCTTTCACTTTTAAGTAATTTTTAAAGGAAATTTTTTATTAAAAATGTAATGTGGGGTGTTTTTTGTTTTGGGGGGTTTTTTTTTGCAGTATGCGGGCCTCTTACTGTTGTGGCCTCTCCCGTTGTGGAGCACAGGCTCCGGACGCGCAGGCTCAGCGGCCATGCCTCACGGGCCTAGCTGCTCCGCGGCATGTGGGATCTTCCCGGACCAGGGCACGAACCCATGTCCCCTGCATCAGCAGGCAGACTCTCAACCACTGTGCCACCAGGGAAGCTCTGTAATGTGTTTTTATAACAGAAAATGTGAAGGACGTATTACATTTTCATGGTGAATTTCATTTGCTTTATTTTTATGTAGCTTTGTTCCTACTGGACTTACCAGTTTTGTTAATATATATTTTTCAGGAATATCTTTCTATGTTATATATTATTCCCAAATGAGTTTACTTAAATATACTCCTTGATTCCACTAGATTCTTGGCAGTGAAGTAGATGGTATGGTCAAACTGGGTAACCTGAAGAGAATTTGACAATAAAGGGGCTATTCGCAAACATAGGGATAGGGTTTTGTAATAGTGCTGTATCCTTGAGTTAGAAACCATGGGGAGATACATCGCTTTCCTTAGGCTTCAAAGGGCAAAAGAAGGGTACATCACTGGACTCCAGAAGTACTTAGTGTATATCACCTGACAAGTTCTGTCACCTTTGTTGAAGAGTCACAGCCAGCCTGAGGTCATCTTCAGGGAGGGACAGGAAGAATAACTACCCCTACTTCATTCTTTTCCCCTTCTCTGATTTCTGATCAAGACACACAATTGGCAAAGCTCATCCCTAAGCCAGGTGGTAGTGGAGTCCAGAAAGGCTGGCACCTCAGGGCAGAGAAAAGTGGAGTGGGAAGCTGGTGGAGCAAACAAAAGATACTTGGCATAGTCCTAAGATGGGATGTGAGCTGTTTATTTTTTTTGACCATTTTAAAAATAAACATATTTGCATAAATTTTTATTCAAATTCTTAAATATTTAAGATTCTTTCCTTAACTAATTTCCAAGGTGAAGTTACTTGGTCAAAGGTTAGATACATTCTCAATGCTCCTGATACTTCTTGCCAAACAGCTTTGCTTTTTCAAAGGACCCAGAAAAATAAGAATTAAAGGACTTGATGAGAAGCTTTGCCCAGTTAAGATCCCAGCCCCGGGGAATGATTGTGTCCTTGGAAATGGTATCTTAAGGCAGGCTCCCAGAAGGAAATAGAAAGCAGAGTCTAGCTGGGTAGTTGAAGCCTGCAGGGCAGGTTTTATGGAAGGGAACAAGTGATGGTGTAGTCCTCTGAGCCTTATAACAATGGGGAACCCTTAGGACCCTTGTCTTGAGGGTCAAGAAGAGGGAGTATTTCAAGAAACACACACACACACAAAGGGCATGAAGGATCTGTATATAGAGGGCCTCCAGATGGGAAGAAAGGAGCTAATCAGTGAACCAGCAGGGAAAAAGCAGGGCAAATAAATTCCCTGATGTCCATCTCTTCCTACTCTCCAAACTCCTGTCAGTGCCCCAGACGGGCCAAACAAACACAGTGTAAGCCAGAGAGGAAGCAACCCTTTAATGCAATCTACACTGGCCAGCTTCCTGGGACACAAAGAGGGTAGAGAAGGGAACTGGATGGGTGAATGGAAAATATCCAACACATTTGGCTTTAAAGGAGGTCAAATGGCCAAGGGAATGGAGATTGGCTTTATTAAGATAGCCATAATCTATCTTGGCAAGATTAGCAAAAGAAACATGAGAATTGCTTCTTAGTCTGAGTTTCACATCTTTGCTAATCGTTGAGCTTTTGTATTGCTGCTAGCTGAAGTCCCTTTCCTCTAAAATATACCCCTAATTATTTGCTTGGATTTCCTGGATCTTCTTGACTGTGAAACACAAGTTTCAGAATCAAATATGAACACATTTTGTTTGGCCCTCATACTATCTGCCCATAGAGTGGTTTTAAAAATTATTGATTTTTTTGCCAAATGTTTTAAAATCAAGAGATTTCATAAAATCCTACTTTCAACTTCTATTGAACAATGAGAATATTAGGCACGACTAGGCTTACATTTCTGCAAGACAATGAGCTGGAACTGCATATTAGTTGCCCCTAAGGAGCCCAGGCTCACCAGTTTGCCACAGTCTTCACCATTCTCTGTTGTCTTTCTGAGAGTCAATTACCATTTTTCACTGCAATCATGTTACTGCTTTTCATATACCTAGACAGGGTTTGCTCATATCTGTTACATGCCTGAGTCCTGTGGACATTTAACTTTGTGATCCCTGCACTAGTGGCTTATGGACAAAGGGGCAGTGCCCAACCTCCAATTCTTTATTTCCTTAGCATCAACCGAACATTTAATATCAATGCAGCAGGAACTACATTATGGCCAATGGAATTTGGCATAAGTAAAATTACTGACAATCTTTTCACAGTTCCTTTTACCAAATAGTGATTACCTGTTACCTGTTCTGTGTCCTGGCCCTCACCACTTTCCACTGTGCCTCTTCTCTCTGTGTTTTACTCAGCCTGTAGGAAGTGGTTTAGAATTATAACAGCTTCTCTCCTGTTAAAACAGCTATACTTTTATGAAACTAGATCCTGCCTAGTTGGTTTTAGGTCCTGAAACTAAATAACAATATTGTCTCTATCATGGACACTGAAGACAGTATTAGGGACATGCTCAAGCAAAGATGTACATACAACTGGGCAACAACAGGTTTTGTTATTTACGTAAAGTGTTCAGTAAGATATTAGGCCTAGCACCTTTAAGAAACTATTTGTAAGTATTCTTTTGAGTACTAGAAAGCTGAAAAGATAACAAGAGTTTGAAGAATTTAAAGGTTCATTTTACCCACATAGCTAACAATATGTCTCTAGAGAAGGGAGAGATGTAACAACTCAAAGCATAATTGCCATACAAACTTCTCTTAGAAGGATCCCAGAGCTTGAAAACTCATTCCAAAAACCTTACTCTGTTTTGATTTTCTATTTCAGGCCCAAGGACAGAAGATTTAAGGACATATTAAAATACATATACATTTATGTTTTGAGGAGGGTGAAAAATAATTTTACTAAGTAACAAAACACATTAAAGATTCTTTCTGGCTTTGGGTTTAATGGGAAAGAATTAAAAACAGAAAAGTTAGAACTTGATCATTATTGAGAAATTTAATTTATTAAATTGGTGTTTTCCTTCAACAAATACATTTTTAAAAGAAAAACATAGTTTTGATTTTTTTTCTTTTTACCACAAATGTAATAATAACATGTTCAGAAAAGATTATTGTCATGACGAAATAACACATTTTTGCCAAAGTAATTACTATAATAATAGCTTATTTCACATTTTTCCCTTCTCCACCCAACTCATTTTTTTTAATGAGCAGACTTTCATCTGCTTAGCATCTGAGGCAGATGACAATGCATTTGCCTAGCTAATGGCTTTTTTGGGGGGTGGGGCAAGACAAGTTCTATATAGAAGGAGATGAATCTCAGCATGATAACATCCTATCAACAACTTCAGTCTCATCTTGAACTTTGTAAATCGTATAAACTATTTGGTGTAGCTTGACATCCAAGTGGTAAAATTCTAAGAATATTGATGGATATTTTTATATCTACCTCAGGCTTCTAATGGAAAATCTAGTAAATAGAGCTGATTTTATTGGTGGAGAGGTGTGAAGCAGAGTGATCCTATTATACTTGAATTGGCTGTTCAGCATTTACTAAATGGTGCTTCTTACTGGCCTAAGAAGCATTTACTGAGCCTTAGGATTTGCTTCAGTCCCAAAGAAGTGCAGGAGAGTGAAGTGAGAGTCTGGCACAGGTCCTTCTCTTGCCATAACATGGCAGGTAAGTTCAGGAGAGCTCTTAGGCCAAAGGTTCTCAGTGGGGGGAGAGGAAGAGGGGTGCCAACAGAATCACCTGTTAGTATTTTACAGTTTTACTCTTTAGACTCTGCAAATACTTCTCCTCAAGTTAGGAGTCACAATCTCCAGTTGAAGGGGCTAATATTCTACACATTAGAATCACCTAAGTAGTTTTTAAAGACTATTGCCTTTCCAGCATTTTTTGAATCAGAATCTCTAGAGTTGGGGATTGAGCTGGTATTTAAATGCAGTTGGTATTTCAAAAGGAAAAAACTGATAAATTATTCTAATTTGTAGCCAGTTTTAAGCACCATAGGCTCACTTGTGTACGTTGAAAATCTTTACAGATAATCCTGATGTTCCAACTCTAGTGCCCTCACCCACCCCTTTTCCTCAACTCCTGGTTGAGAACTCCATACCTATATAATGGAGAGAATCACAGGTAAGAATGGAGTACCTCACTGCTGAGCCAGATCTAGGTGCAAGTTTCTCAGTCTCCTATTTAGGCTTGATAATTCTTTGTTTTGGGGAGGAGGCGCTGTGCTGTGCACTGCAGTGTTTACCGACATCCTTAGCTTTTACACACTAGATGCCAATTGCATTTCCTCCCCAGTCGTGACAACAGTTAACTGTGTCCAGACACTGCCAAAGGTCCCCTGAGGGGCAAAAATCACTCCTGATTGAGAACCAGAGGTCTAGGCAATAAACTAAAGCGAGACCTAGCAAGCAGGTCTGGGACCTGGGGAGACCTGGCTGGATAGAATTTGAAATCCTTAAATGGAAACTGGGATGTGTGAAGATTTATCTGAGGCTTTATGTTTCATCTGAGGAAGCCACATAATATTTTGAATTTGTTCTGGTTATTTATTACTGTATAAAAACTGCCGTACAACTTAGTGGCTTAGAACAGTGACAACATTAATTTTATTCACAAAGCTGAAATTTGGCCATGGCTGGGTGAGAGACCTTGATTTTGCTCTACTGTGGTGGCCAAAAAGCAGGGAACCAGAATCATCTAAAGGTTCACTCACATGTCTGGTGGTCAATGCCTAGCTGTCAATGGGGGCTTCAGTGGGAGCTATGGCTGAGAAACCTTCCTGTGGCCTTTCCATGTGGCTGCTTGGCTTTCTCACAGCATGATGGCTGGATTCCAAGGACAAGCGTCTCAGGAGAATTAGGTGGAAGCTGTATTGCATTTTATGAATTGGTCTTGGGAGTCACATGACATCATTTCCACTGTAGCCAAAAGTCTGCCCAGATTCAAGAAGAAGGAACATAAACCCCATCTTTTGGTGAAGAGATGCCAATGTCACCTTATAGGAAGAGCATATAGGATGGTATGCATTGGTACAGTCATCTTTGGAAAATACAAAGGCAGATTGTTTAGGAGTGCTTACCTGGTGTCTATGACAATGCTAACTAAAGATTGTTCTATGGAACACGTATATCAATAAGCTGGGGAATTCTTGTTTCAAATACTAATTTCTAGGCCTCTCTCTCAAGGACTCTCATTTCTCAGGTCAGCTTTAGGCATATGGTATCTGGTTTTTCAATAAGTCCTCAAAATAATTCTTATGCGTGTTAAGAATGTTCTTTGTTTATACAGATCCTTTAATCATTTACACGTTTCCATTACACATTTACACATTTTCTTCCGTGAAACAAGGTGGTGATATAGAGAGAGGAATGTAGCTATTTAGAAGAGCTGCTTCAAACGTATCTTTGGGTTTGTAATCTGCACATATTATTTGTCAAAAGACACTTTGAAATTAGTGTTGCTAATTGGGATTTTGTGAACGTTTGATTTGTTTTAGTTTTAGTTTCCATGCATGTCAAAATGAAAAAAGGAAAGAGATAACATAATCCAAGTCAAGAGATTTGGGATTTTCTTTTAGTCTAGTCTTACGGTCAAATTTTATGTGCTTTTATGTTACATTTAAAATTATACTTTTGGCATCAAACAAAAAACCAATGTTTATAATGATGTAGTTGAAGTTGTGTCATAAGGAAGGATTCTTTGCAGTTACTTAAAATGATAATGTATGTGATAATGTGAATACCATTTTCAAGGAGCGTCATGAAAAATGTGGGAAATAAAATGCTAGTCTACGGACATTTCCCTGTTCTAAATTTTGCTGATCAAGCAACTTCAGTGACCTAAAATATACTTGAGAAAACAGCATGTTAAAAAAGCCTCTGTACAGTCAAAATAGAATACAAAAGTTCATACTTTACTTAGAGTCTACATACTATTAACTTGCATGGAAGTCTAGTAGCAGGTTTCCGAGCTTACAGCCAAAGAAAAACATCATGTTAGGATGGGTCAGAAGTGGATGTCTACAGTTTGGCACAATGAGGACTAAGACAACTGAGACAACAATAACACAAAATTTAATTATTTCAAAGCAGAATAGTTTTCAGTTTTTCAGAGTAGGGGAGACCCACTTTTATATCTCACTTTTTTTAGGGGTACCACTAGGTACAGCAGCTATTTTTCATCATGGTGACCCAGAATTTTTGAAAAGCTTAACTTATTTTAAATATATTCTATTTAAGAGATCAGGGAAATATTTAACAATTTTAGAAAAAAATCTTCTAAGTGGTTAAAATTAACTAAACTTTGGTGCTTATAGTAAATAAACTTCCATTATTCATAAAATTAATTTTTGTAGATTGCCTCATATGCAGAAAGTGCTAGATAATAAGTGTTTATTGATGTACAAATAGGTCATTCTATTAAAATATTTTCTTAAAAATTTTTTTACTAAATTTAAAGCTTACATGTGACGTAAAATCTAAATTAGAAGTCTAAGTCTAACATGAAAAACTTTATCAGCATTTCAGTTATATTCATATCAGCAAATGTTAACAAGCTGGGAGGGAACAGCAGAAGCAAGGAGTCATTTAACATACCACCAAATCTTATTGTATTTAGCTCCAAAATTCATCTCCAGTGTGTTCATTTCTCTTGCCTTCACTGCCACCACCCTTGTCCATGTCACCATCATCTCTCCCATTTGTACTTCTGTAATAGACTATTAACTGTCTCTCTCTTCCCTTGGCCCATTCCAACCCCTTCTTCATGCAGCCATCAGATCAAATTACTTCCTTCTCTAATCTGTTACTGTAGATTTCCATTCTATTTAAAGTAAAACCCAGCGTCCTTACCCTGGCTCTCAAGGCCCTGCATGATTGGGTTCCTTGTTACTTCTCCATTCCCATCTCACAAAACTCCCCTTTGCTCATTCAGCTCTGTATCCCGTGGCCCTCTCTTTGTATTTTGGCCTCTTCATAGACAATTCCCTCTGCCTCTTTCTCTGTGTTCTTGGCAGGGCTGGCTCCTTATTCTTCAGGTCTCATTTTGAATATTGCCTCCCCTTAGAAACTTTTCTTTATTACCCTGATGAAAGTCTGTCTCCCCTCAACATTATTCTCTATCACAGTACAGTGTGTTGTTCCTTTATAGCTCCTTCCTTCCTTCCTTCCTCCCTCCCTCCCTCCCTCCCTCCCTCTCTCCCTTTCTTTCTCCCTTCCTTCCTTTCTTTCTTTCATCTTCTCCTCCACAAACCCCATGAGGGCAAAGAGCAGTCTGTTTTATTGAACACTGACAATGGTGAGTGCCTGACACACCTACTAAATATTTTTTGAATTGATGAATTAATGATTAGTGGTCTATAAATAGGTCAAGGGATAAATACATAAAATCCATAATGGTAAGTATACATGCTAATAAAACATGTCTACAAGTTTGGGAACAACTTGGGTAGTTCATAGATGCTTTATTCACATGAATTTTGAAATGAGAAGTTTGTAGAGCTCATACCTAACTTTTCACTGTGATATCGTATGGCATTTATTTCAGTCTCCAAACATGACTTTGTCAGAATACAAGTAGGAAGTTGGAGATATTTTGCCTGATTCAATCAGGTGTTTCTTAGGAGGCGAATAAAGGGAGTGAGAATAGGATATGGAACAGGGCAATTATTAATTCTGATATCTTATTTACCCTTAAATATAATCAAGAGGTTACACCTGTTATTTATGTTTTCTGTGGAATTCGAAGAGTTTCGCATATACATTACTTTCAGCAATTGTTCAGTAAACATGAGTTTAATTGCATTTACCTTGGAAAGTTGGAAATGAGAAACATTTCTCTTTGTTCAGGCTTCTCCTCGATTTACTCTATGGCATCCAATTAACGATAACTCTAATACAGATTATGACAAAAGAGAAGCCAGTTTCTTAAAACATCAGTAGCTGGTACATTTTTCTTGAAGCCAGAAACCATGATTTAAATATTTTTATTTCTAAGATGGACCTAGGAGTGGGAGTGATACATAATAAGGACAAACTATTTCTTGAATGAATGGAAAATTTCAAACCACTCAGAGGACCTAGTTTAAATTGCTTTTGAGTACCAAATAGATTGAGAAGTGGATATAATTATATTGGCTGCTGATGCAAGTATACAAAAGTGAAAAGACATTGTGAAATAAGTCTCTTTATCCTATACTTAAGTGAAAACATGTGATGTTGCAGACAACGGTTTTGTTATAAAAGGAATGCACAGTAGGTCTTATGTAAAATAAAACAAAAAAGAAACCTTTAGGTGGCGGCCAAGAGCTATGATTATGAATTCCATAGTCTGCTTTTATGAGAATTTATGATCTTGTTTGAAAGTGGTCATGTTAAACGGGCTATTTAAACCACAAAAATTCAGTACAAAGCAAATACAAGAAACAAAATTAGGCCTGGAAAGAAATGTATTTGAATGAGAATATAGTCAAGCAATCAATCAAATCTTAATTTTGCTTAAACAACGGGTATTTTGATTATGAATATTAGTTAGGAAACTAGATCTGGGAAGATAATTATATTGGTATTGAGTCATGGAATTATTTATTCTTGGCAGTTAAATAATTGTTTTAATCTTGAAAGGAATCGTCTTTAAACAAAATGGTAGCATTTTAAGAACTCAGAGAGTGTAATAAAGATGTCAAAACTGTCCAGATGCTCATTGTGCAGTTGGAAACTCCACTCAAAGTTGACACAAGTCTCCAAAAAAATAAATAAATAAAAAGAGGCCAACGAGCTAATTCATTCTTGCAACATCTGCCAGAAGCTATGGCTTCTTGGAGCACTAATATGTTCTTCTTCTCTTCTTTTGCAAAATGAAGAGCTGACCAAACCCATCATTTACCTCTTTCAGTTCTAAAAAAAAGGGGGAAAGATGAAATAATTTTTTAAAAAGCATTATGATTTTGTGATGGTATGCACCAGTTTTTCCTCTCTGCTTGTTTTCTCCATCAGTATGCATTAACCTACTTGAAGGAGAAACGATTTTAAGCATCACTATTATATATTGCTTTATAGTAATTTTCATTTTAAAGTTGTTACATTAATGATTAGTTCCGTTGGCATTTAAATTCATTACATACACTTTTGACAATGTTTTTGGCAACGTAGACTAAATTTAGATATTTGTCTCCATTTAATCAGAACTTCGGTGATGAAGTGTCAGGTTGAATTCTTGTCCACTTCAGTAGCACACATTTAACATCAACTGTATGCACACCGAGGAGCATGGAGGACAGAAAACAAATAAAAGACAAACTTGGTATACATGGAATTGATAAACTTTTTAGATGCAACAAGAGAACAGAAACAAAATACTATAACAAATATCACACATTGTTTTTGAATAATAAAAAAGAAGAGAAGGAAAAATATGGGCTGATATTAATGGAGAAAATCTCTATAGAGAAGATTAAAATTAAACTGATAGTTTCTCAGTACATTATTGGGAAACATTTTAATTCCTAAGAAACTCTATTTCAATTACTTAATGTTAATATTCCAAAATTATACTGTAGTAATATAGATGTAACAGTAGCATTGAACAGTTTCTTTTCTAAATATTCTTCACTGTGTTAGTCAATGGAGATGGTGACCATCCCAGCTCAAAAAGCCTTTCAGTATGTTGCTGGATTACATAGCAAGCTGCAAAGGGAGGATTACTCAGAAATTATTTCGGTCCTCTAGCAGTTTGCAATGTAAAATTGTCTAGGAGTAAAATTAGGCTAAAAATCTAAAAAGTTCAACCTATGGGATTTGTGTGGTAGAAATATTTTCTGTATCACCATGAATGTATTCAAAATGATATTCCTGAAGCTAGGAATCAGAGAGTTGGCTCTAACGCTGACTCTGATCGTGGATATGGTGATAAAATTGTGGTCAGGATACATCATTTCTCTGGAATTATCTTCCTTCTATGTAACATGAAAGAGGAAAACTAGATCTTTAAATTTCCTCTTAACTCTAAAATGTTACATTCCAGGATTTTTAGAGAATAAAAACCAAACATGATTCAGCATTCTCAAAGTAGAAATTTTTGTCCATCAGATGAGTAAAAGCATGGCATCGTTTCAGTGAGAATTGCAAAATAAATCCAACTGTATACAGGACCCCACACATAGGTCAAGAATGACCCCCTAGCATTGTGCAATGTTCAGCTTGCATGACTGTATATGTTGGCTCTATAATTACATTAATAATAAGAAAAAGAAGATACTGTATGGAAAATTCCTCTGTACTAAAAATTTTATTATAACAGAATATTAAACTAGAATAGGATAAATTTGGTTTAGTTACCAAGTCATGGTCTTTTTTAAGAACCTGAGGTCTTTAAGCAAGATAAAAACTGTTAAATGCAAAAGCAGTAAACTGAAGAAAACAGAAAGGGCAGATATCTTAACTATGGTGAGTGAAGATGATTGAACAAAGCTTTGAGTGCTATAAAACCAGTAGATATCATGGGACATGAATATTTTCTCATGGATTTATAAGACTGAAAATTTGTCAGGGGATGAGTGTGACTTTTAGGTGCTTAATAAATATAATTTACATTAAAATTCAATTTCAAGTATGACAAAGCAAGCATACACAGAGAATCTGCCACTATACTAATGGATATATATATATATATATATATATATATAATTTATATAGCTATATGGTCATGAATAATTCAAATATTAGGATGTATATCTTATTAGTTCAAAGCATTGCATTGAAACCTGAATGACCATTTATCTTTGCATGCAATTCACTATTGAATACTTTTAGAAATTAGGTAAAAGTCTATAAAAGAAAGATGAACATCCTACTCCCAAAATTTTTTGTAAAAAAGCAACTCAAAGTACATGCCATTTGATGACAGAGGATCAAAAACAAGTTCTGAGTTTAAAACATTTTTATTATTCTATCTGCCATATGGAATAAACAATATAAAATGATGCAAATGCCCCCACCCGAATACCATACAAAAATAAGTGGGAGTAAAACCTATGTTTTCTTTCCTTGTTAACTATTGCTTCAAAAGCTACAGCAAATCCTGGGCCACATCTTTATTCTGCTGCTTGTTAGTTGACCAACCGTATAATATACAAAAGTTATTTTTTCTTGAGTGGCAGCAACTCAGCATGCTGGACTTACTGATTTCAAAGTCCTGTTCTTCTCTACATGATTAGGGTGAATAACACCTGATCTAGACAGATAAAGGTGACAAATCTCATTGATTCTACTCACTGTGAACCTACAGGGAGGACAAAGAGACTGGTTAACAAGGAGGCAACCTACTGTTTAAGATGCTATTTTTTAAAGCTACTTTTTCTTCCACTTTTATCATAATAAAGACAAACTTTAAATTGCTCCTGTCATAGTCTTTTGCACAAGGTCAGTGGGACTGGGGTTCAAACAATCAGAAAAAAAGTAATACATGGAAGGAGAAAGAAAAATAATCCAGAAACAATACATAATAATAAAAAAGATAGAGCAAAATGTACAAACTTCTAGGAGAAGGGGGGAGCATAGAGAGGATGAAAAGGTAGCAAGATTGAAAATAAACTAAAGGCAGGTAAGGAGACTGAAAATAAGGATAATACAAAAAAAGGTAAAGATTGAAGCGGGAAGAGAGTAAGAAACAACAGTGAAACTAGGATAAAAGTGACAAAGATGTAGAGTAGGAACAGCAGAACAAAATGGGAAAAAGGAGGTCAAGGTTTTAGAGCAAAAACACAAGAAGGCTAGCGGACAGCAGACAAAGAAGTGAGATACAAATGGAGAGGATGAAGTTGTCTGGATTATAAAGTGGGGGGCAAAGAAGGCAGGCAGGAGGGTGGGAGGTCACAGAGCAAAGAGCCACCAGAGCCAGTGATTTCGCTTTGTCTCTTATTAGTGGAGTTCATGCCACTTGCATGGAGCTTGCAAATGAGTGTGAATTATTTTACTGGTATCATTTATCATTCCAAGTCCTGCTATAATAATGTTAGGAATTTGGCATAGTGGTGTGAGCCTTAACTGAGGCTATCAACTTCCCTTCATATTCAACCAAAGCAGCTGAATTTCTATCCATTTGCAGTTTGCAAACTCTATTCAGATAGCATAAACTGGCAATAGGTTGACTACGAAAAGTCTGGACATTTAAAAAATGAAAGAAAAATAACCTGTTTTTATTAAAAAAATAATCTTATGCTCATTTGATAACAGTCTCACTGTTAGCATACAGATTGGGTTGTTTGTTTCTCAAATCAAGTTGACTTAAATTTAGGCAGTTTTGTGTAACATGTAATACAAATTGCCATTACGGGGACCAAATTGCTAAAATAAAACAAACCATCCAGTCACTATTTCAAAAGGCCCTTTGCCTAGGTAGTGAGTTTTAAAAAGTGCTTTTGGGAGAAAAAAAAAAGTCTCTTTAAAGTTGCTGTTAAGGACACCAAGAATGCATTTGTTACTTAGGTCAAAAGAGATCAGAAGTAGTTTCTTAGCTTTGAGCTGGAATTTGAAACCTAGATATATTTTCTGCTTTTCTGTCTTTTCATTTTGCTCTTTAATAGCCTCTGAGCAAACTTTCCATCCTGTGAAGTTTTATATCTTCAAGTTCAACTCTGTATAGGTGTTCATTTTTGTTTCTCCATGGGAACAAACATGTTGCCAGGGAAACTGGGTAGCACAGAATATAGATAGTACAGAAAGCTTTATAGGAAGAATCAAGCTCCTAACACAAAGTAAACTACATAATGCAGGTACTTCTAACACCTAACAAATTATGGCATCTCGAAAAGAGTAACTTTTATCAAATTTTGGAACAATAAAACAAAAGGAAATTATACTATTTTCTCAATAGAAAAAAAATAAAGGTTTATTTTTCATTAAAAAAAATAGAAACCACCAAACAGATTAATTGTGGTGATTATTTGCATTGAATAAAAAAGATGCCTTCAAAGATTTTCTTTATATGATGGGATATAAAGACACTGACATTGTCTTATCGCACACCTCACCTACTATGAAGTACGCTGGACCTCAGGTCAGGGAAAGAGAAGTAAGCAGGAAAAAGGGGGCTGGGATCTAAAGTGGGTGGATTACCAGCATTCCTAATCGTAATATCTGAGATTAGGAAGACTGAGATTGTGGGCCAGGAATAATTTATAAGGGGTTGGAATCTGGTGGGAGAGGATATAGCGATAAGAATTCATGGCAGTGCTAGTGTTTAGCTCCAGGCAAGGAAAGGAAAGAGCTCATTTAGTTGGAAGCAGAGCTTCAGTCAATGTCTAGGGAAGGGGTGTGTAGTGCCAGGCCAGATTCTAGTCAGGGGCAGGTCCCTTGTTAAACCAGTGGTGGTTTAGCTTAGGACACGCATTGCAGCCCGAGGAGTGGAGGATGTCTGCAGGGACAGGAATCCGATCATGAAGACTGGGCAACAGAATGTTGGGTGGCAGAGTGGTTGCAGCTTGCCAGGTGCATGAATGCGTAGTCACTCCACAGACACTGGATTCTGGGCGCAGGAATGCATGTTTAATTCCAGGCTCCATTTAATGATTGTGGTTAGAGGTCTTAATATATTGCCTGATTTCATTAGGATTGACTCCGAGAGTGGGAGGGGCAGAGACTGAAACAACGAAGTTTTAGGCAACAGGGTGATGCTGATACAGCAATTGAAGACAAGAAGAGACTTGATATGCCCCAAATCAACCCACAATAAGAATTTTACATTTATGGTTTAATGCTAGTACAATTGTGTATAGGAAGAAGCATTTGCAATTCAGTGGCAAAAGAAGGATGCTCACACAGGCCCCACATTTAGTTTCACGTTTTCAGTGGTATGCTATGCCAGCAATTATTTTATATTACTTTTAAGTAAGCAAAATGTCTGATGTGACAACAACCCCTTTAATAAAAGTAACAAAATAAACTTCAGTAAAAGAGTTAACTTTCTAAACTTGTGCCTAGGTGCCATCTCCGTACCTTGTATTTTTCAGTCCTACAGTGTCTGGCAGAAGCTCAAAGCCACTGCAGGGAACCAATTTGAGCTGCACTTTGGTTCATGAAGTCTGAGATCAACAGACTGGCAACTCTTCAGCTTTCCGAAATAATGTGGTCATGCTGTGTGTGCCTCATCACACTTTGGAGTTATGGTTCATTTAATTTCATGGAATAAAATATGCTTCTATGCAAAGTAGCATTTTCACCTATAAGTTAGTAGCAGTAAAACAAAACTATCAATAATTTTGAAGTAAAAACCCAGTGTGTCCAATAACTTGCATGTAAATTCCCCATGCCATAGTTATAGAAATCCTCTTACTAATATAAAACAAAAAATACGAAAAGTCATAGACAATTGTCATTTTAAAAGGAAGTGAACATCCAAAAGAGGAAGATGAGAGGTTAAAGGAAACATTAGAATTAAAAATGATACTGACAAAGTTAAGAAAGAATGAAAATAAAGATTTTAAAATTATTTTTAAACTGTAAAACTTAATGTAATGTGTGGTGTCCCTCTTATGATTTGTAGGTTGAGAGAAAAACGACAGCAATATGTTAGATCCTTTCCACGTGGCCCTGGTCACAGTAATCACATAGCAGCGTTCTCCCTTTTTGTGTATGCAGTTATTTAAAGTTAAAAATTCCTCTCAAGGAAATATTGCCTCAGTGGTGGATCGGTGTCTATGTGACAGAATATTGTTTAGCTATTTCATGCATAGTACACATATAGTACAAAAACCTATCTGACAAAATATTGTTGAATCATTTCACTTCATTAACCTGTGAGCAAAAGAGTTTGCCATTTCTAATATGGGAGACACTGTACAGGTACTGATCTGGGCACTTGGAGTACACCAGTGAGCACAACATAGCAAGAAAGAGGGATGGTTGAAGATTTACAATGTAGTGAATTAGGAGCAGATGTGAAGTGCTGTCAAAGGTAAACAAAGGCAGGCACAGTTAAAGTGGTAAAAATAGACTTAATCAGCAATAATTGTTGCAGTAGGGAAAACAGTCCAGCATGCTCTCAACTCAACTTTAATTTGTACAGAGGAGACTTTGTGTTTTAAAAAGAATGAAGGAGTAAGGAAGAGAGCAACAGAATTTTTCAGGGAAGTGAAAAAAAATTACAGAAAGCAAGAAGGGGGCATTTGGTCCACATGAAATCCAAGTTCTGGCACTTATCAAAATTAGGGTTCTACCCTCCCACAGAGACTGGGAGATGGGGGCCCTATCTTCAGGCATCGGCTGGAACAAGTAGTGAGTTCTTTTGGAAGTCTTGAGCTTTCTCAGGCAGGTACTTTGAGGGGACTAGAGTCATCCTAGGGATGTGGCCTTGAGCTGTTAGAAACCATACTAGCAGTTATTCAAATCTTTATAGGCGAAGGTTGAAACCTAGTTGAGTCAAGGACTCAGAAGAACCTGACTATAGTTTAGTCCACGAGGAATGTATGTCAGGCTAAGGAGAAATGTGCCTGGGAGGTCCCTCTAGACTTCACATCTGAAGCCTCCAGAGTGAGGCATTAGAATTTTCCCAGCAGACACAGTGGGGAAATTAACGGGGCCAAATTTAGTCAGGGTGTGTGGCTTGTGGAGTGGCAAGAAATTATGTTGAAAGGTAGTCAGGAGTGAGATCATATCAAGCTACTGAGTTTGGATTTTATCCCATGGTCCAGTGCTTCCCAAAGTGGGGAACTTGTCTACAGATGACCTTTTGATGGTACAAGGATGCTGCATTAAATCATAATTAAGTCACACAATGAAAAAATAATTTCCTTTTCAAGTATCTTTTAATCCCTCTAATTAATTTAAGGAGAAAAACTTAGTTTGATACTAATCTGTATCAAATGGTATTTGCTAATTATCTTTTTGAAAAAGAGGGAGTGGATTTCTACTAAAATTTTTTGACATTGCTTTATTTTCATTGAAGTTTTAAAGATAATTTGTTTTATAGTAATAATGGAGGTTTTTCATTTTAATTAATAATATGAAGATTTCCTTTTAAACACATTTAAGTTAAAAAATGCTGAGTTCATTTAAAGACAAATATTAGGTACACTAGCTGAAGGAAGAGGCAAGATGAATCCCTTATTTTGGAGTTGCTCAAAGGAGAGAATGGTGGTGTCATTAACTGAAATAGGAGTTACAGAAAAATAACCAGAGCAAAAGAAAAGGAAAATAAAAACCAAGAATAAGGATTGCCTTGCCAGTTGTTACCAGATATACAACAAAGTTTATTTAAATCTATTGTCTTCCTAGGTCCCATTGCTTTAAGGTCAAACCCAACACACTAACATTTTCTACTGTACAGCCAATAAAAGCAAGCCATGAAAACAGCCTTATTTGCAAAACCCGACTTCTCACTGCTTTGCTTCACCTACATCACGCTCAGGTAACTTTTTGTTCTGCCAGGCATTAATTCTAGATTATGTCCTTGGTTTCTAGTGTAGTTTGGCCTTAAACTTTAGGATTTTCTTTGGTCTTTATTTTACTGCTTTTTACTTTTGGGCATTTGTGAATACTATCCCCAGCCAAGCTTTGGACCCTTGTGTATCAGATCCTGGCACCAATGTTCCTACAGTAAAATATTGTCTTGTATATGTACCCACTGTCTCACAGGATGATTCCTCCCCCTTGCATGCCAGCTTAGTAATGGGACTTTGTAACAGGACTTTTTGTATATCATTCATTAAGGTATCTGAGGTCAAGAATGCCAAAGCTTTCTTCATCTTTGGATATCAGCCAGCCATTTTCCTTTTTTGGAGTAGTTTAAAGCAAAATCTCTCTTTGGGAGCAAGACCTCAAACATTTTTTCTTTCTTTTGAAATAGATTTCTTTTACTTTTGAGTTTGTCTTTGAGGCATGCATCTGAAGCTCTTCTCTCTGTCTTCTGAGATGCTGTGTTTTATCTTATCAAAGAGTACATATTGTATATGGCTATCATCACCTTGAAGGTGGCTTTTCCTTGCTGAATGGCTGTGGTGAGGTCAGTCTGCCATTTAGTTTCAATGGACCTCTTCAAAATGATTCTTAGAATAGCTAAGTCTTTAAATGAAAAATTAGCACAGTCATATTTTCAACTCATCATGTATTATTTGTATTCAAATGAAGTACTTCATGGTTTCTCATTTTCAACATTTTTGGAAATTTTGTTATATTTGGAGATAAAGTAATAGATGCACATTTAAAAATAAGTTTTAAATTTTCATATGAAACATATAGGTATAATTAAACCCAAGAATAGATGGTCCTTTCTACTGGTAATCTATTTATTTTTCAATTTTAGGCTTACTTTTACTGAAATTTTGACATAGGTGCCCAAGAATTAAAGGCCTGCACATGAATTAGACTCGTAAAAACACAAGTGCATACTTCCTGAACCATATATAAAGAAATACTTTGTCTTGACATATTTTATGTTAACTTTAACACTTTCAGTTTTAAAAAGAGATGAGTCATTTCCTCTGTCTGGGGGATGACTGTGAGTGGTAAAAGTCTGGATAACTATATTAAGGTCACAGACATTTGTTAGACTACAGGATCCAAGTCCAAGTTCAGTTTTGAATTTCATCTTGACTTAAAATAAGGTGATTCTGTTATTAAGATAAATCAATGAAGGAATAACTGATTTAGTAGGTAAAATTTTAACTCTTTCCCTTGTTACCGTCTCCAGTAGAAACAAGGTGATATCCCAAGCCTTGGGTTTCTGAACTTCTCGTCCATGAGTCTGTAATGAGCTTAAATTCTTACAAAGGCATATCCTCCTTGCTTAATTTTTGGTCAGTTTGCAAATGCAAGACCAAGACTTTAGGTTGACAAGTGATGTCATAGCTATAACAAAAGAGATGCTAAAGAAAACTTATACATCTATTCCAATCTTTAGTTCAGCCTTTCAGCAGAATAAATGTGAACTTCACTTACCATACTTAATAGCTGTTGTGACCTTGAGAAAGTTACTCAGTCTCTTTCAGCCTCAGGAGTCCCATCTCATTCATTTGCTGTAGAAAGTTACTCAGTCTCTTTCAGCCTCAGGAGTCCCATCTCATTCATTTGCTGTGAAGATTCAATTAAAAAGGTTATTGAATGTGGTAATATTTGTAAAATGCCTCAGATGTCACCAGCATATAGTTTTGTTTTGTTTTTTCCCCAAAATTCTCTATCTCATCCCCCATTCCTTCCTTGAAAGAGAGATAAAATATTTTGCTTCTCCATGTCATCCATTTCTTGATGGAAGATGATGTGTTAAAATCTATAAAGATGAATGATAGGTAATGATAGATAATGACAAAAAGCAAACAGATTATGACCTGGGTAAAATATCAGACCCCATTAGGCAAGATTGTCTTCTGCATTCACATGTATTACACATATAATGAGACAGAACAGTTTTTATTTGTTTAGTAGATGTAGAACAACGTTTATTTGGAAAGTTCTTGATAAGTTCTTAGATGAGCTAAGTTTTTGCAAGTATAGTGTTGGCTTCACCAGGGATTAGGAGTAGTGTGTGTGATGTAGAGATAAGGTTGTTTGTATACAAGGGAACAGAGGAGGACAGAATTAAGGGATGAGAAGGAGGAGAATGGGAACAAAGCAGAGGCAACAGGAGCTGGAAGAAAGCCATTCTATGAATATCATTACTTTCCTCATGACCACTGAAGTTACTAGACTCACAGAATGCTTGTTGTGAGTGGGTTTTTGTGGATATCAGAAAAGTGACACACCTGAATCCATGCCAGGCCAACAGGCTGCATGGATTTAGGAATGGAAGCAACAGGGACCTAAAAAAGTAAACCCTAAGAAATTTACAGGTATAGTCATAATCTTCACAGGGAGGATTTGGAGCATCAAACTCAAACCAGTGGTTTGAATGAGACTCGCTTTGGTCTCTGTGTGGGAGGGTCTCGGGTGACATTTGCTTTATACATGGCCACATGACATTTCAGGCATCAATATATAGAGAGTCATGATTTACTGCCTATATGAAAATCTGTGATGTAATATCCACACTAGAGTTATTTTGAAATAGAAATGTAAAGTTCTTAATTTTTTATAATAAATATCTTCTCGGGGCCTCCCTGGTGGCGCAGTGGTTGAGAGTCCGCCTGCCGATGCAGAGGATACGGGTTCGTGCCCCGGTCTGGGAGGATCCCATATGCCGCGGAGCGGCTGGGCCCGTGAGCCATGGCCGCTGGGCCTGCGCATCCGGAGCCTGTGCTCCGCAACGGGAGAGGCCACAACAGTGAGAGGCCCACATACCGCAAAAAAATAAATAAATAAATAAATAAATAAATAAATAAATAAATAAATATCTTCTCCATATATAAAGGAAAATCCTTTAATAGAGTTCTAATTCTGAGTTATTCTATAGCTCAAATTATATTCCCCTATCACAACAACAGAGGTAGTAATGGAGATTCCACCCTTGTTCCTAGCTACCACCATTTAAAAAATATTTAGTCTTTGCTGTATTCATGAAAGGTCCATTATGTACACTGACAAAAGATTTTTCAAGACTTACGTATATACCTGTAAAGACAAAGATAATCAAATGACCAACAGGCTGTCAAATGAAAAGAAAAATATCATAGTGAAATGAGAAAAAACTGCTGCAGAGGGTGACTTTTGGAAGAAAACATAGAAATGGTTGACTTTCAATGCCATGGCTGATGGTAAATGATTTGTTTACACATATGTCATTAAATATACTTGACTGATTTTTAAAGGAATGTGCATTTTCATATGATATTTCAATCAATCCAAAGAATCTGAAAGTGTTGGATTCTTATTCTGAATCTTAACAGATCTCTATGGAAAAGGCAAAATTGTTATACTTAAGGACAGTATAGAAAATGGCACATGCCTTCTTTTTCACTGCCACTGACCTAGCTCAGGTGAGGAACTTCTGGGTTTCTGTGACAGTCTCATAGTCATCTCTCTGTCTCTAATCTTTCTCTCCTCTGATTTATCCTCTATGACTCTGTGAGTGATGCTTTACAATCCATTGCTATTACGATTAAAACAAAACTCTTTACAAAGCTCATTGTTCATCAGTTTCCTTTGTTTATCCATACAGACATAATTGCAGTTCATCACACATGTGCTATGGATGCTGTCTCATCTTTGGGCTTTTATGTAAGCCTTCTGATCTTTCTTCACCATTTCTCCAACACTTTCCCCTTCATTATTTTTTTTCAGTCCCAGTTTACAAGTCTCTTCCTTCAGAACATCTCCCCAAGCCCTCAAGAGGGTTAATAATAGTTACCGTTTATTGAGCATTGTAGAGGGACTGGAGATGTCTTCACTGAGGAGGTAACATCAGAGATGAGTCTTGAAGGATGAAGGGTCAGGCTGCTGAAGAACAGAAGGAAGTTTCAGGCAGGGGAAATGATCTCCATTAATATGAAGAAGAGGCATGAAGGGATAAGGAGAGTCAAAGGAACAGACAGTTTGGTAGAGTGTAGGATATCAGGGCAAGGGAGGGGAGAGGTTGTTGAGAATTAGGAATGTCCGATTGTGCTGGGTGTAGAGAGGTTTTAATGCCTAACCAAGAACTTATATAGGCTGTAGACCTTTCAACTTATATAGGCTGTAGACCTTTACTGATAGAAATTTTAAATTTGCATTATGGGGCAACATGGTCAGACATATTTTAGAAAGATTATTCACCAGAAGTGGGGGTAAGAGATTAAAAATATTAGGTTGAGGGCCTCCCTGGTGGCGCAGTGGTTGAGAGTCCGCCTGCCGATGCAGGGGATACGGGTTCGTGCCCCGGTCTGGGAGGATCCCATATGCCGCGGAGCGGCTGGGCCCGTGAGCCGTGGCCGCTGAGCCTGCGCGTCCGGAGCCTGTGCTCCGCAATGGGAGGGGCCACAGCAGTGAGAGGCCCGCGTACCGCAAAAAAAAAAAAAAAAAAAAAAAAATTAGGTTGAGAATGGTAGTTGGGAGACAAGTTTTTGGTTAGGCGCAAATGAATGAACTGGAGAAAATGAAAGAGTAGCAAAATAGTCTTAAAAGTGAAATAATCCTTGGCAGTATAGAAAATAGCTATAAGAAAATTACAGGTGATAAATGCTTGTAAGATTTCAAGAAACTTTTTTGTCTTTAAACTTTGAGGGGAATTTATTAAAGGGGATATTAGATGATGACTGTATTGGTTGGGGTCGTGGCTGGAAACAAAATTCCTGTTAAATGAAGAGACATTGATGCAGTGGTTCTTAACCTTGGCTATGTTGGGGAGCTTTAAGAAAACTCATGCCTGTATGCTGCCCCCAAAGGTTCTGGTTTAGTTGGTCTGGTTTGTGGGCTGGCCATTGGGATTTTTAAAAGCTTCCCAGCTGATTCTAATATGCAGCTTGAGTTGACAGCCAATGCTTTAATGAAAGGACTGACTTCAGAGGTGTGAGCAGAGTTAAGAAATAAAGGATGGTAAAACACCAGAGACTAGTAATGGGGAAGAGGAGGGGCATCATTACTACGCTTATGGCCAAGAGACAAAGACAATAGAAATAGATTGACCCAGTGACAGCTGGATTTGTGGAGAAGGGGCCATTTTACCAGAGTTTTAGTTTGAGGAGGATACAGCTACTTCCAGACACTCAGTGCTGAAGCAGGGTGTATTTGTTACGGTTTTCCAGAGAAACAGAACCAAAAGGATCTCTCTGTCTCTGTCTGTCTCTACCCCACCACACACACACACACACACATACACACACACACACTTCTCTCTCTCTCTCTCCCTCTCTCTCTCTCTCTCTCTCTCTCTCGAGAGAGAGAGAGAGAGAGAGAGGGAGAGAGGGAGAGAGAGGGAGAGAGAGAGATTTATTTTAAGAAATTGGCTCATGTGATTATGGAGGCCAGTAAGTCCAATATCTGCAAGGTGGGTCTGCAGGCTAGAGACCAAGGAAGAGCCTATGTTGCAGTTTTAAGTCTGAAGGCTGTCGGCTGGCAGAATCCCCTTTTATCTGGGGGAGGTCAGTCTTTTATTCTATTTAGGCTTTCAGTTGATTGGATGAAGCCTACCCACATTATGGAGGGCAATCTGCTTTACTCAAAGCCCATCAATTTAAATGTTAACCTCATCTAAAAACCCTCTCACAGAAACATCCAGAACAATATTTGACCATATATCTGGGCATCGTTGCACAGCCAAATTGATATATACAATTAACAGTCACACAGGGAAGGATTAGAGAAGTAGTCCAACTTCTTTCTCTTCCCTCTTTCCTTCCTTTGGCCAAACAGCCTCCCAGAAGGGAACAGAGTGGAGAAGAATGGATAATAGATCTGGAGGGGCAAATGGAAGATGTTCTGCACATACCACTAACTCATTTATCATAGTCTTGACCATTATTTTGGAAATGTCTTTTCTATTGTTACAATTCCAGTTTTGTTAGATTGAGCAATATTATAAAATTCTTGAATTTATTTTTTTTTAAACCATGGTAATGATCTAGTGGTTTCTAAAATGATTTTCTAACGACCTTTGCTGAAATAGTTTTCTCTTTCGACTAGGGTAACATAAGGAGGCTTGTGTCACAAGTGCTAATGTGGCTTTTATTAACAAATAAGAGCAGTATTAAAATTTATTGTCAGTTTAAAAGGAGATACTATCCTCTTAAATTTTATATTCGATGGTATGACTATTTTCAGATTTTTAGGAAAAAATTTATTGCATATTATATATTTCAGATGTTCAGGAGGAAAAGATGTCTGTGCATAAAGGTGTAAAGAAACAGTATTTGCTATACAACCTGGTTGGTGATTGCAATAATTCAGGCGAGAAATAATGTGTCCAAGTAAGCAGCTATAGAAAGAAAAAAGAGAGCTTTGAGTCCTGTGGTATTTGGTCTAGCAGCCTCACCTATTTCTTGCTTGTCTGTTATAATGTACTCCATTAATAAATGAAGGAAGAGCATGTGGATATTGATGTATCTGTAATTCGTTGAAGTGAAGGTAGTTGAGGGGCAAAGGAAAATCTTGTTTGAAACATGGAAGAATGTTGTGGGATTGATGTTTATAGACTGGGCAGTCATTTTACACCTATTTTACATTTTTAGGTATAATAATTGCAGTGGAGAGGCTGTCTTAGAAAAGAAGAGTGTACTGAAGGAAAGTAAACACAGATTAAACTCTGGAAGCCACTAATATTTAAGAGGTATATAGAGAACTAAATGAGGAATACTCAGAGAAGTGAGAGACAAACTAAAAGAAAGAGAAGTCAAGAAAGCCAAACTAAGAAAGGATTTCAAAGATGAGGTAGTATCAAGTGATAAGGAGGAAGATGTTAACCTTAGTGAGAACAGTTTCCATTGTTGGGGTGGAAGCTGAATTTCAGCAGGAAAGAGTGTGAAGTGAGGAACTAGAGATAGTGAGGGCAGATAATTCTTTTAAGAAGTATGGCCGTGAAAGAAAGGAGAAGGAAATGAAGCAGCAGGTACGGAGGATGAGTGGAATTTCTTTCCTTCCTTCCTTCCTCTCCCCCCCCCCTTTGTCTATTTCTCTTTCTTTCTTCTTCTTCTTCTTTTTTGTATGGAACAAGAGAGTTAAAATAGTGCTTTGTACTCATAGTTTAATATTCTGGATGTGGATGTGAGTTAATTTCAGATGTTGACTGACCCAGGGTATGGCTTGTGGAAGTTGAATGGTGGTAAAGATCTTTGGGATAGAGGAGGTCAATTGAGTAGCTTGGATGTGGAATTGGATGTTGGATAGGTAAGGATGAAGACTGTGGGTCAAATGACAATATTATTATTAAATGTCCAAGGGTTAGAAGATGAGAGCAGTAGGTTCAGGTAAATCGATGTAAAGCCACACAGCATGAGCTTAAGAGAAGAGACTTCTTGAACGAAAATAGATGTGTGATAAACAGAAAGAGGCAGTAGGGAACCAGGAGGATGCCAGCCCTGCCTCAGGGGCTGAGGTATTCATGTTGATATATGGGAGAATGTACACCCCCTACTGGAGAAATCAACATGAGAAGAATTGACCTCCCATTGATGTAAGGTTTCTATTTTTTTTTTTTTTTTAAGGCATTCAGGACATGACCTGAGAGAGCTTAAAGATTTAAGGATATAGAAGATTTGGGTTTGCTTGCTTCTTTTTCAGAATGGAGGGTTCCAAAGACCCGTGGAAGGGTCTGGAATGAGAGCAGAACTGGAGGGAGAGGAGCAGAATGAAGATGGGACTCGAGGACTAATGATCTTTATCTATAGTATCTAAGGTGGATAGGGAGGTAAGAAGTTGTAGGTTAGCCAGAAGTGATGTAGACGGGATTCCATTTATTAATGGAAATTTGATTTCTAGTAATTTTGGTAGTGGCATGGGCCCAAGTTTCCAGGTATCTGATTTCATAGGTAGCCTGCTTCCTATAGGTACTAAGATGATCAAGCCTGCCAGGAAGCCATGATGATCAATAAGCCCTCTTGTTGCTTTTTAGCCTCTAGCATGTGTCAGATGGGTCCAGGCTTCAGGAGGAATAAATAATTGTTACAGTTAGTGGCAGTCATTATAGTAAGCATGACTAAATGTGGTGATTCCATTTTTCTCACTTATCCCTCAGCAGGACCTATGGGAATCTGAGAGATGCTTATGGGAAACCTGTGGTTGATCAGTGGGATTGTTGAGGAATGCTTGTTTCCATCTCTTTCCCCACAGGAGTTAGCTGAAATTCCCCAGTAGCCTCATAACACAGAGTTAGTCCCTTTCAGTTCTAAGAGGGAAGAAGTAGGGATTTTCCAGGAGAAAGGAGAATCCCCAGTCTCAGTCCCACCGTTGTTTATAATCATAAACAAAGGGACAAAATTCCTCAGTTCACAGCATGTGTTTTCATACTTCCCACTAGAACTTCACAGGACATGTATTTTCATAATCCATATCCTATCACCTCAGAAACTACACCTGGGTATTTTTATCTTATCGCAGTTTTATGCACTTATTTCATTCTTACCTAACAGATTATGTCTCTTTTAAAAACAGTTACATGTCATTTTTTAAAAAAAATACGACTCAGTATATTCACTTCTTGATTTTTTACTTCTTACTTTCCCCCAATATCTAAGTTGGGAGTGTGAGAGCAAATAGTTTGGATTCTAAAGGCACTATTGCCAGGCAAGGAAAATTATTCCTGTCAATAGGCATTTATGGAACCCACAGGGGAAATACACTCCTATTATGTATGAGATGGAGAGCGACTAAGTAGAATAATCCATAAGAAAGAATACCGGAAATGAAAATTATTGAAAATTCTTCAACATCAGTTTTTCAACATATCTATTAGAGTACATTTTGGAACCACTGAAAAAAAGAATCAAAATTACACAAATGTACTGAGAAAACCGTAGGACAATGGTCCTAGCATCATACTTCATCTTCAGTTTAGAAATTATTTTATGAAAATTATATTTGCATTTTAGTGAGTCATTGTATTCATTGCGAGTTCAGTGCTATTGATGACCCCTAAAAAGGTTTATCTGGGCATGATAGGATTCTGGGAAGATGGTGCAGTAGGAAGCACCAAGAATTCATCCTCCCACCCAGACAAAGTTACAGAGACAGAATTTGGCTGATGTAACTATTTTGAAACCTTGGAGTCTAATGAAGACTTGCTACTTCTAGGGGAAGACTTAGACATTAAACTATGCTAAATTGCAATTTCAGCACTTATCAGCTACCCATCGCACATTCCCCAGGCCAATGGCAGGCAACTGTGCACATGTTTCTGAAGCAGCTTGCACACAGCTTGCAGGAGCCAGAGTGGCAATAAGAACCCTGTCTTTCAAATATCAGGGATCTATGTTCTGATTGCTGATTGCTATTTCTGATCGTGGATGTGCAGACACAGAAGTGGGCAACTATGTGTGTTGCACCACCCCTTATTGTTGGAAACCTCTCCTGCTTCCAGTTGAAGTGAATTCCAGGAGATTTAAAGGGCTGGCACTCTCCCTTCTCCACACTTTATTTTTCTCTTTTTCACATTTTGGAAACCAGGCATTAAAGATTAGACTATTCTAAAGCAACCATGTGTATGGGGGGAATTAGAAAGCCACCATGCATGCCCAGAGAAAGGTGCCTGCTAAGAAAAGACCTGGTAAGACCTTAAGTTTATACCTCACATTCATCTTTGGCATAGAGACATACTACAATAATCAAAACAAAACAAAACACCTCAGCAAACCCTGGGGAAGGGGAAGAATGTAATTTTCAGAATTACAGGATTATTAGATTCTAATGTCCAATTTTCCAAATAAAATCACAGGGCATACAAATAAACAGGAAAGTATGTCCCATTCAAATGAAAAATAAATAAATAAACCAACATAAACTTTTACTGAGAAAGATCTGATGACAGATCTACTATAAAAAGCCTTTAAAACAACTATCTTAAAGATGCTCAAAGAACTAAAGAAAGATGGGGAGAAAATCAAGAAAAAGATGTCTGAACAAAATGGAAATATAAATAAAGAGATAGAAAAATCTATAAAGAAACCAAAAAGAAATTCTGCAATTGATAAGTATAACAACTGAAATAAAAAAAATTCACTAGAGGGGTTCAGGGGCAATTTTAAATAGGCAGAAGAAAGAATCAGTGAACTTGAAGATAGAAAAATTGAAATTATTGAGTCTGAGGAAAAGAAAGAAAAAAGATTGGGGAAAAGAGAGCAGAGCCTAAAAGTGAATGCCACTCTTCTAGAACCTCCATGTGTTCAGCAACCCTGCAGCTCTCAGAACCCTATATAAAGTGAATCAACATATGCACAGTGGGAGTCCAGAAGGAGAAGAGAGTGAGAGAAGAGTAGAGATAATATATTTGAAGAAATAATGGCCAAAGTTCTTCTAAATTTGCTGAAGGACATGACTGTAAACATCCAAGAAGCTCAATGAACTCAAAGTAGTATGAACTCAAAGTAGTATGAACTCAAAAAGACTCACACTGAGACACATCATAATAAAACTGTTGAAAGACAAAAGACTATCTTGAAAGCAGTGTGAGAGAAGTGACTCATCACATACAGGGGATTCTCAATAACATAATCAGCAGATTTCTCATTAGAAACATTGGAGGCCAGAAGTCAGGTTGGTATATTTAAAGTGCTAAAAGAAAAAAACTGTCAACCAGGAATCCTATATCAGATAAAAGTGTTCTTCAAAAGTGAGGGGAAAATTAAGACATTCCCAGATAAGCCAAAGCCTAGGGAGTTTGTTGCCACTAGACTTGCCCTTCAAGAAATGCTAAAGGAAGTCCTGCAGGTTCAAATGAAAGTACACTAGACAGTAATTTGAAGCCATGTAAAGAAATAAAGATCATAGTAAATGTAAATGCATGAGCAGTTGTAAAAGCTAGTATCATTGTAACTGTAAGAGAAAAACACACTCCTTCTGTGTGTCTACTTTATTCTGCCTACTACTACCATACTTACAACACTTCTGACACTAGATGTGTGGGTTTTCCACACATCAAACAATTCTCTACAACACCACCTGAGTGTCCTACAATTTAACTTAATTCTAACACTATCTACCTGGAGATGGCATCAGCTCCCACAGGCTAAGGACTCATCCTAGAGAACTGCTTCCCCAACTACAGATACCAATCACAAGTCCCAGGTTTTCCCCTGTACTTCTGACTGACTGGTTATAAATCAGGAATCCTACAGCCCCCCTCTTTGGACTTGATAATTTGCTAGAGTGGCTCACAGAACTCAGGGAAACATTTATGTTTACTGGCTTATTATAAAAGGATGTGATAAAGGATACAGATAAGCATCCAGACAGAAGAGATGCATAAGGCAAGGCATGAGGGAAGGGGCTCAGAGCTTCCATGCCCTCACCAGGCATGCCACCCTCTCAGTACCTCCATGTGTACAGCAATCCTGCAGCTCTCAGAACCCTATCCTAACTGTTAACTCCTGTCTCCTTCTTGAAGGATGGGGGTGGAGTGGCATGGAAAGTTTCAAACATCTAATCATGGCTCATTCTTTCAGGTGACAAGCTCCTATCCAGGAGTCTACCAGGAGTCACCACAATAGGACAAAAGATGTTCCTGTCACTCAGGAAATTACAAAGGTCTTAGGAACTCTGTGTCATAAACTGGAGTCAAAGACTAACTGTTATAATAAAGATTCTTCTACCACCCCTATTCACAAAGGTTTTAAGGGCTGTGTTTCAGGAACTGGGGACATTATATCTATATCTGTGTATCTATATCTATAGGTCTATGTTTCTCTATATCAATATTAATATGGATTTCCTTTTATTTCATGGTAACTTTGGCTTGTAACTCCACATTTTGGTTTCTATGTAATTTAAGAGACTAATGCATAAAAAAACCAATAATTAGTTTGTAGTTTTGGACACACAGTGTATAATTTTGTGACATCAAAAACTGAAAGGGGTGGGAATGGAACTGTAAAGGAGTAGAACTTTTATATGTTATTGAGGTTAAGATGGTATAAATTCAAATTATTGTTATAACTTTAAGATGTTGAATGTTATCGCCATGGTAACCACAAAGAAGATAGCTATAGAATATATATAAAAGGAAGACAGAAGGGAATAAAAACGTTTCACTATAAAAAAATTAAACATAAAATAAGACAGTGATGCAGGAGATGAGGGACAAAAAATGCTGTAAGGCATATAGACAACAAACAGCAAAATGACAGAGGTAAGTCCCTCCTTAGAGTAATTACTTTTAATCTGTAAAAAGATTAAACTCTCCAATCAAAAAACAGAGATTAGCAGAATGGATTTTTTTTTAATGATCCCACTATATGCTGTCTACAAGAAATTCACTTTAGATCCAAAGATACAAGGAGGTTGAATGTGAAAAGGTGGAAAAAGATATTCCATGAGAATAGTAACCAAAAGAGAGCAGGGGTAATATACTAATATCAGACAAAATAGACTGTATATTAAAAAAAGTTTATAAGAAACAAAGAAGGACAATTTATGTTAATAGAAGATTCAACACAGCAAAAAGATATAATAATTCCAAACATTTATGTACTTAATAACAGACCATCAAAATATATGAAGCAAAAATTGACAAACAGTTCTAAATAATAGTTGGAGACTTCACTGCTCCACTCTCAATAATGCAGAGAACAACCAGACAGATGATAAGTAAGGAAATAAAGCACTTAAACAACACAATAAGCCAACTAGATCTAATAGACGTATAAAGAACATGCTTCTCAACAGCAACAGAATACACATTCTTCTCAAGTACATATGGGATATCTTCCACAACAGATCATATATTAGGCTGCAAATTAAGTGTCAATAGATTTTTAAAAGATAGATATCATATAAAGTATCTTTTCCAACTACAATGGGGTGAAATTAGAAGTTATAACAACAAAAATTAACTCAGAGTGTATTAAAGACTTAAATGTAAGACCTAAAACTATAGAATTCTTGTAAAAAATATTGGGCAAAAGATTTATGACACTGAATTTGGCAATGATTTTTCTAAGATTCAACATCAAAAAAAAAACATACAATCTGATTCAAAAATGGGCAAAGGACCTGAATATTTCTCCAAAGAAGATGTATTATATAAATGTTCAGTAAGCATATCAAAAGATGTTCAACATCACTAATCATTAGGAAAATTCAAATCAAAACTACAGTGAGATACCACCTCACACCCACTAGGATCACTATTATCAAAAAGAAAAACAAAAAGCAGAAAAATAACAAGTGTTGGCTAGGATATGGAGAAATTGGAACTCTTATGCACTGTTAGTGGGCATGTGAAATGGTGTAGCCACTGTGGAAAACAGTTGGAAGCTTTCTAAAAAAATAAAACATAGAATTACCATATAATTCCGTAATCCCACTTCTGGGTATATATCCAAAAGAATTGAAAGCAGAGTCCTGAAGAGATATTTGTACACCCATGTTCATAGCAACATTATTCATAACAGCTAACATGTAAGAAACCCAAGAGTCCATCGATGGATAAATGGATATGTAAGATGTGGTATATCCATGCAATGGAATATTTTTCAGCCTGAAAAAGGAAGGCAATTCTGGCACATGTTCCAACATAGATCATCCCTGAGGACATTATGCTTAGTGAAATACACAAAAAATAATGTATGATTCTACTTATGTGAGTTACTTAGAGTAGTCAAAAATCGTAGAGAAAAAAATTAGAAAGATGGTTACCAGGGGCTAGGGGGTGGGGGTGTGTGTGATGGTGAGTTGTTGTTTAATAGGTATAGAGTTTCTGTTTTGAAAGATGAAAATAGTTCTGGAGATGGATGGTGGTGATGGTTGCATGACAATATGAATGCACTTAATAATACTGAACTTTATACTAAAAAATGGTTAGTTCTGGGTTAGACATGTAGTGTTTTGGAGTCATTGAGTAGCTGACAGTTGAAGCCATAGATTTGAATTAGGTTACTTAGAGAGAGGAGGCAGAGTGAGAGACCAG